>NC_058044.1:34258200-34942617 GCF_020085105.1 Siniperca chuatsi | reverse complement strand
ACACCCCTTCCTTCCCTAACCCTACCCCCCCTTCCCTAACCCTAACCATACCAACTTACCTCTTCCCTAATCCTAACCACAACCCCCCTTCCCTAACCCTAACCCTACCTCTTCCCCTAACCCTAACCACACCCCTCCTTCCCTAACCCTAACCCTTACCTCTTCCCTAACCCTAACCACACCCCTTCCCTTCCCTACCCCTCCTTCCCTAACCCTAACCATACCAACTTACCTCTTCCCCTAACCCTAACCACAACCCCTCCCTTCCCTAACCCTAACCTCCTCTTCCCCTAACCCTAACCACACCCCCTCCCTTCCCTAACCTCTATCCCTTTACCAAATCCCACCCCCACCCTATTCCTAAAATTGATCCCTAAAGATATTAAAAAAATGTTTATACATAGACTTAAAACCCATAAATATATTTCAATAAAAACTATTAATAATTCATGTTTTGGGATATACAATATTAAAATCGGTTTAATTCTGATTAAAAACTTATATTTATCGACATACGAGGGGTTAAAAAACAAGTGGACAAAATACAAATTGTAAAACACAGATACAAGTTAAGAACACAAACCAAAGTTAAAACAAGTTACAAGGGAGGGTATAAATAGAGTGCAGTGGCTTTTTCTTTCATTCTTGCTCTGACCATCGAACAGTCAACATCTCTGCCAATCTGCAAGCCTTTTCAGTTTTCTTTTAAGTTGTGCCTTTGCCTGAAGAAGACCCACAGTGGTCGAAACGTTGCGCGTAGGCACACTTTATTATTAAAAAATACAAATATTATTTAGTTTGTTAAAAAAATATATATTATTTAGTTTGTTAAAAAATTAAAAATATAAAAAATAAATATAATTTGAGTTCACAATTTAAAATTTCAGTTAAATTTTGATTTTTGTTTTAGATATTTTTATTTACTTTCGTATAGGGATTCTAAAAACAGCAACTTCATCATGAGTTTTGCTCATGATGATGGATGGACCGTGGTGCGCCACGGCAAAAGACGTCGTCGATCCCCTGAACGGGATCGACAAAGACCATTTCAGGGTGGATATTACCACCAATCCGCCTTTGATAGAGGGGGTGGGGGTAGGGACTACCGGGGGAAGGACCGTGCACGTCCTGTCTCCCACTTTGCTGGGGGTCAGGTTCAGTTCCCCTACCCTAACCCCTAACCCTAACCCTAACCCCTAACCCCTAACCCTAACCCCTAACCCTAACCCTAACCCTAACCCTAACCTCCTCTCTAACCCTAACCTTTCCCCGTCTCCTTTTCCCTAACCCTAACCTCCCTTCCCCTTCCCTAACCCTAACCTTCCTCCCCCCTTCCCCTTCCCTAACCCTAACCACCTCCTCTCTAACCCTAACCTTTCCCCGTTTCCTTTTCCCTAACCGTCCTCCCCCCTTCCCTAACCCTAACCTTCCTCCCCCCTTCTCTAACCCTAACCTTCCTCCCCTTTCCCCTTCCCTAACCCTAACCACCTCCACCCTTACCCCTAAACCTAACCTTTCCCCCTTTCCTTTTCCCTGACCTCAACCCCAGGTTCTTGTCTTTTACTTACCTGTTTTCCTTTACCCTCTTACCTTCCCTACTTACCTACCTTAGTGGCATTTGATCCTCCTTACCTTTGGTTGAACGTCTCTCTCTTCTCCCCTTCTTTCCTGTCAGGTCCCTGGTGAGATCTCAGTTACCCGGAAGACAAAGATAAAAACCTATTACAAACATATCTTTCAACACGACATTGGCTCGTATTTTAAACTTTCAAACTGAATATTGATCAGGACCTTTATTTTAGTAATTTTTGGGGTGGGTTCCAGAGCTTTTATAAACCATATAGTAGAAAAATGTTGATTTTATGAACTTACAATATAAAGAAAAACTAGTGCCAGTGCATTATAACTCCCTGTGGGGAGTTAACCCCTTTTTTCACCTAACCTCGCCCGAGCCTAGTAATCTACCATTCTTCTGTCAACAAATATTGAAACTACTTTGGTTATAATCGCTACTCATACAACGTATGTTTTATTTTATGGGCTTGCTTTTACTTCTTTTATTTTTTTTATTTTTTTTAAATCTACTTCCTGCTTTTTCCTACCTCCATTCTTTTAGCAGCGACCTTGTGCCCCTCCCCCACAACACAAACAAACACACTGGAGGGTGGGTCCTTTACAAGGATAATGCCACACCCCACCAGGGGCTTGTGCACCTAATTAACCTATCAGCTAGGGACACATCAGCTCACACCTGTGTGGGGTAAGGCTATAAGTTTGCTGCCTTTCCTTTGTCTCCCATCTTCTGATGAAGCCGTTTGGCGAAACGTTAAGACAACTCTTTCTTCTCAGTTTTTTCTTATAAACAGTACTTGTTTATTCTTAATTCCATTTTAATCAGGAGGACTCCGCTTTTTATTGTTTTTTACAGCACTTGTCTTTTTATTGGTGTAAAATAGAAAACTTATCAGTGAACAATGGACCGGAAACCACCAACACAACAAAGCCTGTGAGGAGCATCAGGCCTACTCAGGCTTACTCAGGCCTACTACAACCTGCTACTATTACGACTGTGACCACACAAGTATCAGGCTCCTACAACTGCAAACGGTGAGTTGGTTTCCAACATAAAAGAGTGTGCGCACACAGAAGACTTCACAACGGCCTGGAGAAATATTCTCCAGAGATTCTACCTGGCATTTTTATGTCTGACACTGCTCCACTCTCCAGCAAAGCCCATCCAAGTTTACTGAACTGCTTTCCCACCTTGGACAAGACTGTTTTTCTTTTTTTTCCCCCCCTTCCTTCTTTGTTTAAAAATTCGTTTAGACACTGAAAACTGTTTTAACACACCTTCTCTCAGTTGGTGATTGTTTTAAGTGTGTAGTTCTGTTAACAGACCACCAGATGTCAGAACAAGCTTAGAAATCCCAGTGAGTCAAAATCTCCTCCTTTTTTCTTGGATTATTTGGATTTTTATGGTCTAAACAATTTACTGTTTATTATTACCTTTTTATCTCTTACTCTTAGATTTCTTAATATTTGCAGGTTGTTTATATTTGTTTTTTAATATTTTAAATTCATTTTTTATCTCTTTTAATTTTGAATTTTTTATGTTTTAAAGGTTTTAACCATTTTTTCCCCCTCCCCCCTTTTTTTTTTTTTATCAAAACTTACCTGTTTAACAGAGTTCTCTTTCCTCTGTAGTCTTTTAAAGAACCTACCTGTTTTTTTATGTCACCATGACTCTGCCACTCCAGAACCGGTTTACAGCATTGACCACACACAACCTGGGTGTGTGGGAAAAGGGCCCCCCCTCCTCCTTTGTGAGACCGACACAGGAAAACATAGTGACACAACCAGTAGTAGATCAGACCAAAAATTATTTTAAACTACTGCAGGCTATCCATCACTCTGAGATCCTGGTTAACTGTGTTCGGGATGACTCTTTCCCGGTGGGGATGATGAGAAAAGTAAATAAACTGACCTCGTTCATTAAACCTGCCTCACCTAACGGTGTCACGGAGGAGAGGGTCAAACTGAACACAGCACAATGGATGGATAACAATCTAGCAATTCTTAGGGATCATTACGATCAAGTCATTGCATCCATTCTTGGCAGTCTGGGTCCTTTTCAGGAGGAGGCTTTCGGTAGAGCCATCAAGTGGGCTAGGGCTAGATACAGGCGTAAACTTACAACTTCGTCTGTAGAAACTCTGAGGAATATGACCCTTCTGGGTAAGCCACCGCGTAGCCGCTTACCCAAGGAGTTGCCACTTGATGAGTTCTCACCTCTTCCACCTCCAGCTCAGTCTCAACAGATGGTTCAAAAACCCATAACAGAACAGTCAGGGAGCAATCTTTCTATCATTTCCTCACAAGACGAGGGAGGAGACGGTGAAAGCTCACTTACCAAAACCTCTAAGAGGCCTAGCACAGAGAGACGTGAGTCAAATTCCCATCGGATCTCACCCTCTCCTCCTTCTTCTACCTCATCCCCTAGAACTGTCAAGGCCCCTCCAAGTCCTGACCAAGACGGAGTAGTACAGGATTTGGAGTTAATCACAAATCAGATGGATTTTAGTGATACCAACAGGGCCCATTTCAGTAATGTGGCAGTGGAAATGTCTGACTCACTTTCTCCTTTGCTCACCCAATCACCTCCTTCTGTTCCCAAGTCTCCCCATCAGGATCCTGGGATGACGGGTGACCGTTCAGAGGCTTTCCAGACTTGTTCTAAGGTCATTAGTAAACCAAATCAGGTGACTCCTCAAACCAACAAACAAAAGGAGCATGGGGGACATGTGATGATGGGGAACACTGCTAAAACTATAATAGCTCAAAGCAGCAGCAGAAACAGCAGCCCCCAATCTGAGTCCTCCACAAAACCTTCCAAAACGCAGTTGCCTTCAATGCCTGGTCTTGCCTCTGTCCAGGAACCTACAACCCATCAGAGAACAGAACAGAAAATTAGAAATTGGCAATTACACATTAAAAAACCTGTCCTAGTAATAGGAGACTCTAACCTGGCTCGTATTCCACCATTCACCAGTGATGAAGTTCAAGTTGACAGCTTCCCTGGTGCACAGTTCCATCATATCGACCAGGTACTAAAGAAACTCCAACCTGTTACTACCGTCAGTGAGGTCATTCTCTCCTTGGGTCTCAACAATTGTCTGAGACGCCAACAACCACTTACCATGTCCAAACAATTGAATGCTCTACTGAAGACAGCTGAGGAGACATTTCCCAATGCCTCAATATACATTCCCATTATCAATTACTCACACAGATTGGAAAGAGAACAAAAGTTTTATTACAAAGCCTGAATCGGCAAATAACCAAGAAAAAGAATGCACTCCCGGAGATCAGTCCACTAACATTTAAGACAGAATCTTGTGATCCCATCCACTGGACCAGCGATACAGCAAAGGCTCTCATAGAGTTTTGGCTCGACCAGATAGACACGTAGAGGGGGAACAACCTGGACACATTTTAATCCATACTGTATTTTACGCTTTTACTTCATGGGCACTTTTAAATGTTTGTTTTTGAACATCTCAGGTATAGAGGCGTGGAGGGCAGAGACGGTTAGTCCACCCTACAGCGCAGACGAGCGGAGTGGAGAGGGATCGTTCAACTGAAGACGTTAGATCCCAGTGGATTAAATGAAAAACTGAAACATGCCCCCCCCTTTTTTCCTTTTTCTCTTAATAGGAACAAATCAAATTATCTTTTATTGGCTATGCCTGGGTTTGGCATTTGAAATTAACCGACATCCTCTCTGTAAAGAAATATAAATTTGGTGTTTTAACATGATTTTGAATTGTGTATATATGGTGTTTTTTAAATAATTGATTTGAATATGAACTTGCATGACTAACATAGCACTTGAATTCAGCACTTATGGTGCAATTTTAATGCACTAATAACTTACTTTTTTATCAATTTTGCATGCTTTCCTTTTTAAGATATATATATATATATAAATATGTTCATTTTTTATTATTTATTCCTTTTTATGAGATTATGTCGGCGGCAGTCATCTGCTAAACCTAATTCGCTTCCTATATTTTGATTTGTATCCGTCTGTCTTATTTTCTTCTTTTCCTTAACGGCTTTCCTTATACTTAACCTTCCACCCTTCCCCCTCCCTAACCCTAACCACCTCCTCTCTAACCCTAACCTTTCCCCGTCTCCTTTTCCCTAACCCTAACCTCCCTTCCCTAACCCTAACCTTCCTCCCCCTTCCCCTCCCTAACCCTAACCACCTCCTCTCTAACCCCAACCTTTCCCCATTTCCTTTTCCCTAACCCTAACCTCCCCCTTCCCTAACCCTAACCTTCCTCCCCCCCCTTAACCCTAACCCCTAACCCTAACCTTCCTCCCTTTTCCCTTCCCTAACCCTAACCTTCCTCCCCCTAACCACCTCCACCTTTACCCCTAACCCTAACCTTTCCCCCTTTCCTTTTCCCTGACCTCAACCCCAAGTTCTTGTCTTTTACTTACCTGTTTTCCTTTACCCTCTTACCTTCCCTACTTACCTACCTTAGTGGCATTTGATCCTCCTTTCCTTTGGTTGAACGTCTCTCTCTTCTCCCCTTCTTTCCTGTCAGGTCTCTGGTGAGATCTCAGTTACCTGGAAGACAAAGATAAAAATCAATTTTTTTCAACACGACATTGGCTCGTACTTTCAAACTGAATATTGGTCAGGACCTTTTATTTTAGTAATTTCTTGGGGTGGGTTCCAGAGCTTTTATAAACCATATAGTAGAAAAATGTTGATTTTATGAACTTACAATATAAAGAAAAACTAGTGCCAGTGCATTATAACTCCCTGTGGGGAGTTAACCCTTTTTTCACCTAACCCTAACCCCCTAACCCTAACCCTAACCACAACCCCTCCCTTCCCTAACCCTAACCACCATCCCTTTACCCAATCCCACCCCCACCCTAATCCTACAATTTATCCCTAAAGATATTTAATAAAAGTCTTATACATAGACTTAAAATACATAAATATATTTTAAATAGAAAATATTATTATTTCATCTTTGATTATATACAATATTAAGATCTGTTTAATTTTGAATTTAAAAAATATATATATTTTGGCATATAAGGGGTTAAAAACAAGTGGCTAAAACTCAAATTGTAAAACACAAGTACAAACTTATAACACAAACCAAAGTTAAAGCAACTTACAAAGGAGAGTATTAAAAAATACATATATTATTTAGTTTGTTAAAAAATGTATATTATTTAGTTTGTTAAAAAAATAAAAATATAAAAAATTCATAAAAAATAAATATAATTTTAGTTCACAATTTAAAATTTGAGTTAAATTTTGATTTTTGTTTTAGATAGTTTTATTTACTTTCGTATAGGGATTCTAAAAACAACAACTCCATCATGAGTTTTGCTCATGATGATGGATGGACCGTGGTGCGCCACGGCAAAAGACGTCGTCGATCCCCTGAACGGGATCGACAAAGACCATTTCAGGGTGGATATTACCACCAATCCGCCTTTGATAGAGGGGGTGGGGGTAGGGACTACCGGGGGAAGGACCGTGCACGTCCTGTCTCCCACTTTGCTGGGGGTCAGGTTCAGTTCTCCTACCCTACCCTAACCCTCCCTTCCCTAACCCTAACCCTAACCTCTTCTCCTAACCCTAACCACACCCCCCTCCCTTCCCTAATCTCTATCCCTTTACCAAATCCCACCCCCACCATATTCCTATAATTGATCCCTAAAGATACTCAAAAAATTTTTTAATACATAGACTTAAAATCCATAAATATATTTTAATAAAAACTATTAATATTTCATGTTTTGGGATATACAATATTAAAATCGGTTTAATTCTGATTAAAAACATATTTATTGACATACGAGGGGTTAAAAAACAAGTGGACAAAATACAAATTGTAAAACACAGATACAAGTTAAGAACACAAACCAAAGTTAAAACAAGTTACAAGGGAGGGTATAATTAGAGTGCAGTGGCTTTTTCTTTCATTCTTGCTCTGACCATCGAACAGTCAACATCTCTGCCGATCTGCAAGCCTTTTCAGTTTTCTTTTAAGTTGTGCCTTTGCCTGAAGAAGACCCACAGTGTTCGAAACGTCGCGCCTAGGCACACTTTATTATTATAAAATTTATTGTTTAGTTTGTTAAAAAATATATATTATTTATTTTGTTAAAAAATTAAAAATATAAAAATTTATAAAAAATACATATTTTAAGTTCACAATTTAAATTTGAATTAAAATTTGATTTTTGTTTTAGATAATTTCATTTTATTAATTGGGATTTAAAAACAACAACTCCTTCATCATGAGTTTTGCTCATGATGATGGATGGACCGTGGTGCACCACAGCAAAAGACGTCGTCTATCCCCTGAAAGGGATCGACAAAGACCATTTCAGGGCGGATATTGCCACCAATCCGCCTTTGATAGAGGGGGTGGGGGTAGGGATTACCGGGGGAAGGACCGTGCACGTCCTGTCTCCCACTTTGCAGGGGGTCAGGTTCAGTTCCCCTACCCTAGTCAAGTCAAGTCAAGTCTGCTTTATTGTCAATTCTTCCACACGTACATTACATACATACAGAGAATCTAAATTGCGTTACTCTCAGACCCCCTGGTGCATACAGATAACACTAACAGTAGAGCCTAAAATCTAGATCAAATATAAAATATAAGCTAAAACTATACAATAAATATACCCTAACCCCTAACCCTAACATTTTTTAAAATACCAAGTTTTTATAATTACTTTAAGGACATGGTAAATTAAAGGGACATAGTGGGGTTTATTCTTGCCTCGCTGCTCTCCTAAATCAGGCCTGAGTGCTTCATTCCTATGATTCAGAGGTGGTGTCTCAAATCTCCCCGGTACAGGAGCATTAACTCTGAGCCCCCTTGCCTGCTCGACTATGTGGTCACTTACTCCATTTCTTAGTTATTTTAGTATTTTTGTTTTTTTTTCCCCAATTCCTTTTTTGGGGTGGGTTTTAGAGCTTTTATAAACCACATAGTAGAAAAATGTTGATTTTATGAATTTACAATACAAAGAAAAACTAGTGCCAGTGCATTATAACTCCCTGTGCTTCCTTAACCCTAACCTCCTCCCCCCCTTCCCCTTCCCTAACCCTAACCTCCTCCCCCCTTCCCCTTCCCTAACCCTAACCCTAACCTTTCCCCTTTTCCTTTTCCCTAACCTCAAGTTTTTGTTTTTTTACTTACCTACTTTCCTTTACCTATTTACCTTCCCATACTTACCTATCTGGGTGGCATTTGATCCTCCTTACCTTTGCTTGAATCTCTTTCTCTTCTCCCCTTCTTTCCTGTCAGGTTCCAGCGAGATCTCAGTTACCTGGAAGACAAAAGAAAAAATCCATTAAAAACATATTTTTTCAACACAACATTGGCTTGTAATTTTAAGCTTTCAAATAGTATTGTATTGTATAAGTATTGGTAAGGACCTTAGGCAGACATGGCTGCAGCTATTCTGTTTGATTCTTTGTTGTGGGTTTGTGTATTTATTTATTCTTTTATGTACAATTATGATTTATTACATGCATGTTTTTCTATTGAAGCACTTATTAATATTATGCATTTCCCTTTGATTGATTAGCACTTACTTTTTCTTTTCAGCACTTACAGTTCTGTTTGTCTGTTTTCCCCAATGCCCTTTACATCAGTACCTTTTTTAAATATAGTTTTTTTTAATTATTATTATTTTAAGACATGGTAAGTTAAAGGGACATTATGGGGTTTATTCTGGCCTCGCTGCTCTCCTGAATCATACCTGAGTTCTTACTTTTTATGAATTAACAATAGTGGTGTCTCAAATCTCCCCGATACAGGAGATTTAACTCTGAGCCCCTTCGTCTGTTAGACTATGTGGTCATTTGTTCCATTTATTAGTTATTTTAGTCCCAGACACTTTGATTATTTTGTTGTTTCTCCTAATTCCTTCTTTTTTTGGTTTTTACATCTTTTATAAACAAGACGGTGTAGTCCCTCATTCGTCCAGGAGTGTTCTATCGTAGAAAAGGTTTCAGTCGTAGTCATCTGGACACTGTTTTCAGAATCAAGACGTCAAGACTCCCATCCGGAAGTCTTCCGGATGGGAGCCAAAACGTCTTGATTCTGAAAACAGTGTCCAGATGACTACGACTGAAACCTTTTCTACGATCTTTTATAAACCACATAGTAGAACCTGTTGATTTTATGAATTTATAATACAAAGAATAATTAGTGCCAGTGCATTATAACTCCCTGTTGGAAGTTATCCCTTTCTTCACCTAACCCCCCCTACTTCCCTAACCCTAACCTTTCTAAAGATGAATGCATAGTGGTTGATGCCTAACCCCTAATTGGTCAGTTAATTTCTATCCCTAACCCTTTCAGGAAGCATATTTGGGATGTATTTATTTGTTTATTTGTAATCTTATCTTTGCTCAGTATTCAATCAAAAAACCTTTTTCCAACATTTTTTCTTCTTTCTTTTTTCATAGTTTTTTTTTAGAAATATTTTCTTCAAGTTTTTTATTTTATTTTAATTATCTTGACTTAAAATGTATTTGGGAACTGTTCCCCTAACAAAAAAGAGCTATTATCACCATGACTTTAGACCTGTGCCAGTGCAAATACATGACTAACCATGTCATGTTTATAGTCCCCTAACCTAACCCTCTAACCCTGCTTATACATTAATGATATGTGCTAGATTTTATTAAAATTTGACAACAAATTGCCTTAGGAAAAAGTAAGCTTTTTATACTAATCAGAACCAATCGAATATGGTGGATAGTCTTTTGTGTACATTGAGTAAATGTGTAGAGGAGTATTTTTAGACACTACTGTTTAAAATTTTGGAATCACCTGTTATATTTATGTTTTTCTTCTTTCCTTCAGTAATGGCTATTTTAACATAGATCAGAACATTATAAGTAAATAAAAAATTCAGACACCAAATGTGTTATTTACACCTGAAATAGTTTTGGCCCCAAAAAAATAAGAATTAAATGATTAAAACTGTATTCAATGTCCACACAGTGTTGCATGACAGGGAAGAATACTGTTGGAACCTTTTTATTTTTCATTTGTTTTCCAGTCCAGAAAAGCATAAGTGACCCAAGATCATTATTGAACCACAACGTTCAATTTAGCTCTAAATATTTTGGGAACACGTTTTTCTTTGGGCCATCTGCAGTCTACTCAGTTTACTGTAATTTGTCAGTCCATAGTATGTTCAGCTGATATTCTGTGATCTAATTCAAATAGTCCTAATCCTAAGAAAAGGCACCTTTTTATCACATACACGCACGTGCATGTGCGTGCATCAATACTATATGGCTTCCAATGTGTGTATGTGTCAATGAGTGTGTCGTTTTTTGTGTGAATTTCTCAATGTGTGTGTGTGTTTCTAATTAAACTGAAAATATTAAATTAAATAAATTCTTTCTTGTGTATACGTTAAACAGTTGTACCGTGTAAATATCAGTTCTTGTGTTTTTCTGTTTGATTTTTATTAGAAAGCAACCAATATTATTAGATCTTTTTAATGGACCAAAATGGGTGTGAAAAGAATAATTTTTAAATTATAATAATTGTGAAGTTTTGAAAATCAAATAATATTTATATAATTTATCTTTTGCACATAAATATATATGCAGAAAAGTGGTTTCAGTGAAAAATGGCCACTAGATGATCATAAAATTGGCCAAAAGCTCCATGCTCCAACATACTAAATTTCACTGAGAAAAACTTGACTAAAAGTAACAAATGAAATGACAACAGTTTGACTAAAATGAATATTCATTTACAACAAGACTAAATCAAAACGAGGTGTCAAAATAAACACTGCATTGAAACATTTTTGTTCAATATTAATTAAGACACCAGAAGATATTGGTTACTGATTTTGAAGGTTTATTTGAAGATTATCAAACACAAACTGACGGTATTCCCCACACTTTAAAAGGTTTAAAGAGAACTTTCTGATTTACAAAATTAAACATACATAAACAGTATCACTAATATGTTTGGCCCACCATTCAAAGACATGAAGACCACACAGCATTTATAACCTTTAACCTTCAGTGAAACCACACATTTTAAAACCATCGCATGATCATTCTCCTTCTAAATCTGATTCCTGACCAGCAAATTCATTCTCTTCAATCCTGGCATCTTTTCGTCCTTCTTCCAATCATGCTTTTTATCACTACAGGACAGTGACATCACACAAATCTGCCTTTTTGACATCCTCCTGCAGAGAGTTGACTAATGCTATCTCTTCTGAGCTTCCCTTTTTATCTCCACTGCTCTCTCCTACCACAGCACTTTGGCATCCCTCACTTGCACTACTCGTTTCCTCCCCGTCTTCGTTCCCGCTCTGCTTCCTCTCCTCTTCCTCCTGTCTGCTCAACGCCCTCTCCCTCAGGTTGTCTCCCTCCATACTGGAGTAGTCATCTGAAGAATCACTGTCTACCTCCTTCTGTTCACCCTTTTCTTTGTTCCTCACTCCACAACTACTTCCTTCTCCCCCGTCGTCTCTCCTCTGTCCTTCTTCTTCTCCCTGTCTTCCCTCTGCCTCCTCATCATCCTCCTCTCCTCTCTTCCCCCCTGGCCAGTGGCGACGCCCCATCCGGTCCTCCAGGTTACCAATCGCAGCCCTCAGCCTCTCCCTCACACCCAGTAGGAGCCTGGGGACAGAGCTGTCCTGCCCTGAATGCCGGTCCCTCATGGCGTGGAGGCATCCCACAAACAGCATCAACACCACGATGGCCAACAGAATCACTAAAAGCATTAACTTGGAGTTACTGGATTTAGAGGAAAGGGTTGTGTTTGGGGTCGTTGCTGAGGAGGAAAATTGGTCAAGTTGGTTGGTTGTTGTGAGAGGTGATGCCACTGTAGATGACGACAAAGATGTTGATGCAGGGGTGGTATCATTCTGTTTGGTGACCTTTTTCTCCGTTGTCGTGGCAGTCCGGTCAGATGAAGAACCTAGTTTACCAGTTGAAGCTTCAGTATATGTTATGTTGATTGGGAGAGGAGTGGTGTTGCTGTTGTGTGTTTGATTATCAGCAGAAGATGCAGGAATCAGGAGAATTAACATGAATAACGTCAGAACTAAGATGACCTTGGTCCTCATGGTGACTGTATGGGTCAGTAAATAGACAAAAAACAGAAATATCTGTTAGAATAATTACAGCAAGCTATAATGACTTATTATTATTATTATTATACAATAATATGGTGTTCAGTTTTAAAAAAGGGAATAGGAAGAAGGATGAGCAGCAGCAGCAGAAAGGATTCAGAGAAAATCAGATACACTATACAGTATTTTAGAAAATACAAGAGGATGACTTCAGTGACAGGTTTAAAATGCATGAACATTTTATAATGAACCTGTATGGATTATACAGAAATATACTAGTCCCTCTGATATACAGTGTTTGTATATTAATTAAAATCTACAGGTTAACATTTAGAATACATATTCTAAATTAGTGGTAATTTTTTTTTTATTAAGCACAGTTTGTACGAGTAGAATTTATGTAAACCTAATTAATTTTGCAATGTTCCCTCTGTGTGCTTGTCCATCTCCCAAACACATGTCAGTCAGAATGCATAGACAGTAGAGGACTGCGAGTGTAGGGTTGCACCAACTAGGAATAATTGTAAACCCAGAACCCCATGAATAAAGATGCATTTTACCATTCTGTTGCACCCTTAAACCTGGCTGTAGACTACACAGGTTTAGTTTTGAATCTTTCATTTAATGTTGTTTTAGTTTTTTCCTAAATTAAACCCAGATTAAAATGAACCTGTTTGCTCCAGACTTTTAAACTTCAATTTAAACTCTGTACTCTGAGTATCTTTTTAAACTAACAGCTGAGGTGGTTTAACATAAAAAATCTGTAGTTGTTTTTTTGGATAGCGTAAAATGTGTAACTTAAGAAAAATGAGAAATAACTCTTCTGAGTTTTGTGAAGATTTTAGTTTTTAAGGCGCTATGGATTTAGCAGTTAGAGTCAAAGTTGAATCCTTTTCTCCCAGGAAGATAAGGCTTCTGCCTTACCTGTAATATAGCAGAAACAACAGTGATGGTTGTACTTGTGGGCTATTGGCTAACTTCAGTCTAGAGCTCATTTATTCTGGTCTACTTTATGGTGGTTTAACAAATATTCACCTTAAATTTGAATGATGAAACATTTAAATATCCAGGATTAAATTTAAACCTGCAACATTTTAAACAAAGTTTAGGTACACTATGCTCAACTCTTCTTTCAGCACTTGTAGCCAGGCTGACAGAGAATCACAGCTCTATTGAACCATGTATTCCTATAGCTCTCAGTAGCAACGACTTCATGAGCTTCTTTAATGATAAAATTTTAACTATTTGAGAAAAAATTCATCGTCCCGCCTTTAACCGGTGCCGACTTGTCTTCAAACACAGGAACCTTGGAAACAGCTATAGAGCCTGATGTGTGTTTTGGCTGCTTTGCTCCTGTCAACCTTCTTCAGCTGACTTTGACGATTAACTCATCTAAGCCACCAACCTGTCTCTTAGACCTCATTCCAACTAGGCTGCTTAAAGATGTTTTACCCTTAATTAGCACTTCTTTACTGGATATGATCAATCTGTCTTTATTAACAGGCTATATACCACAATCCTTTAAAGTAGCTGTAATTAAACCAAATTAAAAAACCCACTCTTGATCCTGGGGTTTTAGCCAACTATAGACCTATATCTAACCTTCCTTTTCTTTCTAAGATCCTTGAGAAAGCAGTCGCCAATCAGTTGTGTGACTTTCTAAATAACAATAGTTTATTTGAGGATTTTCAGTCAGGGTTTAGAGTGCATCATAGCACAGAGACAGCACTGGTGAAAATTACAAATGACCTTTTAATTTCATCAGACAACGGACTTGTCTCTGTACTTGTCTTGTTAGATCTTAGTGCTGCATTCGACACCATTGACCATCACATCCTATTACAGAGACTGGAACATGTAATTGGCATTAAAGGAACCGCACTAAGCTGGTTTAAATCCTATCTATCAGATCAATCTCAGTTTGTACATGTTAACGGTGAGTCCTCCGTGCACGCCAAAGTTAGTCACGGAGTTCCACAAGGTTCTGTGCTTGGACCGATTCTATTCACCTTATATATGCTTCCTCTAGGCAGTATTATTAGGAAGCACTCCATAAACTTTCATTGCTATGCAGATGATACCCAATTATATCTATCGATCAAGACAGATGAAACTAACTAGTTAACTAAACTTCAGGCATGCCTTAAAGACATAAAGACCTGTATGACCTGCAACTTTCTGACGTTAAACTCTGACAAAACTGAAGTTATTGTACTTGGTCCAAAACACCTCAGAGACAAATTATCTAAAGATATAGTTACTCTAGATGGCATTGCTCTGGCCTCCAGCACCACCGTAAGGAACCTCGGAGTTATCTTTGATCAGGATTTATCCTTTGACTCCGACATGAAACAAACTTCAAGGACTGCCTATTTTCACCTACATAATATTGCAAAAATCAGGCACATCCTGTCTCAATATGATGCTGAAAAATTAGTGTATGCATTTGTTACTTCTAGGCTGGACTACTGCAATTCCTTAATATCCGGCTGACCGAATAAGTAACTTAAGACTCTCCAGTTGATCCAGAATGCTGCGGCACATGTACTGACAAAAACTAGGAAAAGAGATCATATCTCTCCAATATTAGCTACTCTGCACTGGCTCCCTGTAAAATCCAGAATAGAATTTAAAATCCATCTCCTCACCTACAAAGCTCTTAATGGTCTGGCACCATTATATCTTAAAGATCTCATAATACCATGTTATCCAACTAAAACACTGTGCTCCCAGTATGCAGGGTTACTTGTGGTTCCTAGTGTCTCCAAAGTAGAATGGGAGCCAGACCCTTCTGTTATCAAGCTCCTCTCCTGTGGAATCAGGTCCCAGATTGGGTTCGGGAGGCAGACACCATCTCCACATTTAAGAGTAGGCTAAAGACTTTCCTCTTTGATAAAGCTTATAATTAGGCCATCCCTTAGTTATGCTGCTATAGGCCTAGACTGCTGGGAGACTTCCCACGATGCGCCTCTCTCCTCTCTCCTTCTCTCCCTCTCCATCTGTATGCATTTTTATCCCATTACTGCATGTTACTAATTCAACAGCTTTTCTCTCCCATAGTTCTGGGCTTGCTTGTTTCTCTCCTCTCTCCTTCTGTCACTTTCGGCAAGTATTTCTGCCTCCAGAGCTGCAGAGACTGGATCTGTGGTTGTGGGCCACCTGCTGCCGCCATGTTCCTACTCGACAACTGCTACTACAGTTGTTGTTATTGGCTCTGTTACTGATGCTGACATTATTCTTCCTATAGCTGTCATTCCTATTATTACTAATGTATTAATATTAACACTACAATTACTATTCTACTATAGAAAAAATAAATAAATAATAATAATTCTACGCGGTCTTTGCATTGTGCCTCCCTCTGATCCTGATCTGTATAAGTATATATTTATGCAAATTATTTGGTAACCACGGTAACACTTCTGTGTGTCACCACGTGAGTGCAGGGATTTCCCTTGATATCTCAGAAAGTGACAATGGGGTGTGTTTTGCTCATGTGATAGTTCAGAGTAGGAAAACGTGGCAACTACCCCCACCACGGGTAATATCCCCCGGGCAATTTTACGGTTACTCTTTCTACCCGGTCACCACTATATAAAATGATATCGAGTTGTAGTGTCGACTAATAATGCTTATAATCAGTTATTTCTTCACAACCTCTTGTTACACCAGATAACGATTTCCCCCATGTGGGTCTGATGATGCAGGATGACATCAACAAAACTGTCCATCAGTAAGTTACCTGTCAGTCCAAAACTAAAAGCCAACAATGTATCATTTTCTTTCTTGGTTCAGACCAAATGAACCGAAGTAGAGCTGTGAAAAGTGTTCTTTAAACTCTCAGGTCAAATGAGTGACACAAAAGGGAACCCAGTAATCTGTATAAATTAAACCCAAGACAGTGGGCCCAAGACAGTGGAGAGAAATTCATCATGGCCTTGAACTCACCTGATCTGATGAATGACATATCAGTATATAACCAAAATCAATATGTCCCTACCAAAGATGGTGTAAAGTAAAAAAGGCTATTGATGATATCAATATGATATTTCATAAGGAAGCTATTAAAGCTAACCTTATAAAACAAAAACAGAAGCCTATTAAAAAGCAAAACGCCAACAAATGGTTTGTTCAAGAATGCAAAACCATCAGAAGACTTGCAAATGAAAAGAAATAGCCAATCAAACAACCCAGCTTAACACATTAGGTACAATGACATTTTAAACAAATATAAATGTACTATTAGGAACAAAAAACAAAATTATACCCACAAGAAACTTGAACATATTGAAAACGTCATCAAAATCAATTCTGGGATATGTGAAACAACTTAAACACAAAGCAACAACAAGCACTACCCATCTTAAGTTACACCCGAGATAACCCAGCCATGCAGCATCTCCGTGACAATCCCAACCGTCTCTGATCAAACCCAACTAAAATCGTGGGTATCTTGTCTTGTCCAAAGGTACATGCTCGAATTCAAACAGGCGTATTTTTAGGTTTATGTGCATTTAGTATAAAACATTTAAATAGTATGAGTAAATCTATAATAAAACTTACGGTTCATTTCAAACAACACAGTTCATTTATTACAATAAGAAAATGTGTATTTATTTAAAGTTGTACTTAAGAAATTCTAATTCTCACAGAATCTTAATATTATAATGTAGAAGTTATGATAGTTAATTTAATATATTTTACTCTACCACAAAGTTCGTTTTTTCAGTGTACTTTGGACCTCAGCCATGTGGTTGGCATTCAGGGTAAGGCTTTTGAGTGGTTTACATCTTGCAAGATAGATCAGAGTCAGTTAGAGCTGATAACTGTTTGTCTTCCTATGTGCTGTACCGCAAGGTTTATTTTGGGTCCTGTGCTTTTTTTTAACTATACATGCTTCCATGGGAGTCTGCTTTTAGAAAACCCAACATACTTTATCATTATCACACCAAATATACAGAGCTGTACTTCCCCTTAGTCCTATTTTAAAATGTCCAGGTGTCACTTTTCATTCTGAAATGCAGAATTTATTTTAAGATTGTTTTGTTTTTAAAGCACTGCATGGGCTGGCACCAATTTATATTGCTAACCTCCTCAGCCCCCACTCCAAATCCAAACATCAGAATTTTTCCTTTCCACTCCACAGTCCCAGTCAAAAGTCATTCATCCATTGCTGTCCCAGGCTGTACCAGTTTACCCCCCACTGTCAGGTCTTTCCTGTCCACTGCCATCTTTTTACAACTGCTTTTGTGTCTCCACTTATATTATCATAACTGCATTACTGCTTTTGTATATTACATTTATGCATTATTTATACATTATTTATTTACATTTTATTCATCTGAAGTACTTTGTTAGATATTTTCTAAATGTAAATATATGTGAATATATTGACTTGATCACAACCCCAGTGACTTTAAAAAAACTTTGCCCACTCCTGAATTTTTGAATACAGAAATCTCATCAGCAGGTCTTTTTGTTTCATTAGTTTGTTCTATTACAGTCTTTTTGTTTCTGTACTTATGGCCATCACTACTGTCATTGTCAATGTCCATTACAAACATCCAATTAATTTGAGGATAACCACAGGCTGAGAGTGCATTCTGGACATGCCTTTCCTCACTCTCAGCCTGTGGTTATCCTACTTGGGCTATCAACAAAGTTAAAAGAGCCAAAAAACAGGACAAAAGTGTAACTGAACCAAGAAGGAACGGTGTCTCCATTCCTTATGTATCTGGACTGTCTGAAAAACTACAAAGGATCTTTAGACAGCACGATGTTCCTGTCTTCTTTAAACCAGGCAACACTTTAAGACAGAAACTCGTTCACCCTAAGGACAAGTTACCCACACAGAAACAGAGCAATGTTGTCTACTCCATTCAGTGCAGTGAGGAAAACTGCAAAGAACGGTACATAGGCGAGACCAAACAGCCACTTCACAAAAGACTTTATCAGCACAGACGACACGCTAACTCAGGATTACAGAGCGCCGTGCATTTGCATTTAAAAGCTACAAACCACACATTTGAAGACAGCGAGGTGAAGATTCTTAGTAGAGAGAAGAGTTGGTTTGAACGGGGCGTCAAGGAAGCCATTTTTGTGAAAAAAGAGAACCCCTCTTTGAACAGAAATGGTGGTCTGAGATTCAATCTGCCCAAAGTCTATCACAGTGTATTAGCACCTTGGTCACGCCTATCACATGCTAATCAGGCACTTAACAGTGATGAAGTAGATGCAGCCAGAAAACAATAGGCCTGATTACTGATTACTGGGCCATCTTGAAACTATTAGGTCAATTTCAGGTGAAACTAGCTATTAACAGATACTCAGGCAGATTCCTTCCTGAGGGCAGGGCTTATGTAACTCAGAGTAGCTTAAATTTCCAGTTCCCGTCCAATTTTTTCACAATTGAGAATGACTTCCGGATGGGAGCCGAAACGTCTTGATTCTGAAAACAGTGTCCAGATGACTACGACTGAAACCTTTTCTACGATTTATAGAGTTAGACTAACCCAGGACACTTTGTTACAATACCATTACACTATTCTACGCATCTTAAAGAAAACTGAGACTATACTATACAAAAACACTATTAAAAATTTTGCATACATCTATATAAGAAAACTTACACTATACTATACCAAAAAACTTTCTCCCCTTCATTCCACTACTCTCATGCATACACAATGGACACACAGCCTGCCCTGCAGTCCCTGTTCCCCACCCACATGCCCATCTGGCAGAGATCTGCACCTGCTTGAGTGCACTCTTCTAGTCAGGATGTGGTTGTTTCTGTGTGCATCATATCTCTGTGTCACACAGGAAATAACAGGAAATCGAGTTTTGCATTTACCTGCAACTTGTCTGCATTTACAACTAACTGCCAATAAGTAGGTGGTTCTCTAACTGGCATCAACATATCTTTTTTGCTTATTCAGTAAACTACAGGGGGGAAAGCCTCCCACATGTTCAACTGCTGACTATGATGTATATAATGTATGTATGTAATAAACACTTTATCTATCAAAGGCAAATAAAACACAGTTCATCAAAAAATCATATCCAACACAGAAAACACACAAACCTGATGATTACGGTCATGTGTTCAGTCATTCTGGTAGGCAGTCATGAGCAATCTCTGTACACTTTTTTGGCGGGACTTATAATGACTCAAACTGTTGATCGTATCATCTTATTTTCTGGGTTTCATATTACTTAGATATAAAGCCACAGTTTTGAGCTGAATTTGAATTATGACATTTTACAATTCTGGAAAAGATCATCAAGCTGCTTTTTAACCCTGTTCCATACATATCTCTTAATCTATTTTTCATTTGTTGTCTCTCGTTTTTTGGTCTATACACTAACACAGCAAAAATCATTCAGGCATTTTAACTCAAAATTACAGAGGGTTCAGTCAATCACATACTGTAAGAGAAAGTAAATAAAAATAAACAGATTTTTTTTTAAGTGAGAACTTGTAAATGAGGGGAGGGCTGAGAGTGAAGGGAGGGTCAAAGGGTTGACCAGACAGGATGTTTAATTAATAGGGATAATGGAAAGCAAACACAAAAAAGTGGATGGATTCTGGTTTCAAGAAACATGAGTGGCAGATGAAAGAAAGAAGACAAAATGAGCAGGAAACAGTAATATTATCAGCAAATAACCTAAGACATGTCTTTCAATTTGTGTGAACTTGTGTAAATAAACAAAAATGAAAAAAATTGAAAAATGAAAGTGTATACTTACTCACTGAGCTGATCATCTGGTCAAGTGATGAGATCAAGTGAATAAAGAGAGACAGAATAAAATGAAAGAGTGAAGGAGGTGAAGCTGTGGATGAGAATGTGAGGAGAGTGTTAGAAAGGAAAAATTACGCATGTGACAGACGAGGGAGGGAGGGTGGGGGAACAACAGTCAGAAAAAAAGTGAGACAAGTGTAAAGGTTTCAGTGTCTTCACTTCTTCAGAAAACTAGGTCACTACATGGCCATAGTTCTCAATTATTCTATATTCACTTCCATTCATCTTTTTTCCCTTAATGACGATAGTGTACCACGCTCCTGGTTCTCATTCGGAATTTTTAATCACTTCAATTCAATTCAATTTTATTTATAGCACCAATTCATAACAGAAGTTATCTCATTGCGCTTTTCCTATAGAGCAGGTCTAGACTGTACACTTTATAATATTATTTACAGAGACCCAACAAATCCCACCATGAGCAAGCATTTGGCGACAGTGACAAGAAAAAACTTCCTTTAAGAGGGCAGAAACCTTGGACAGAACCAGACTCGGGGCGGCCATCCGCCGCTGCCATGTTAGGTTTTGAGAGAGAGAGAGAGAGATTGGACCATTAACGTCACTGCAATACTAATACTAATGAAATAATTGTGCAATATTCTCTGTTTAATACTGCTGTGAAATATACCCTTTTCAGTTTAAAATTCCCTATTTATTGATATTTATTCATACTTCTATTACTGCTGTGCAATATCCACCGTCTCATAATCATCTTAATATGCTACACTTAACTTGACAGTACATGCACTATTACTTATTACTTATATTATTACATTGTATTATTATACCATACTACTTATCATCAACCGGTAAATGCACTTTCTACTTTATACTTATTTTAATTGTATACTTATATCCACTTTGTACTTAATTTATCTTGCCTGTATTATAGTGTATTATATTTTGATTTGCTTAGAACTTCTATTCCTGTGTGCACTGACAGGCACAAAAGACCACTAGAATTTTTAATTTTTTTTATATAGTAGAATAGTAATTGCAAATGTTAATATAAATAAATTAGTAATAATAGGAATGACAGCTATAGGAAGAATAATGTCAGCATCGGTAACAGGGCCAATAACAACAACTGTAGCAGCAGTTGTCGAGCAGGAACACAGGGGCAGCAGGTGGCCCACAACCACAGATCCAGACTCTGCAGCTCCGGAGGCAGAAATACCTGCTGAAAGCGACAGAAGGAGAGAGGAGAGAAACGAGAAAGCACAAAACTACTGTATTGCCTAATTTTGTGCATATATTCTGTAACCCTAACCCTAACTAACCCTTAACGACACTGAGTGGAGCACCACACCACTCCACTTCTCAGCACCCCCCCCTGTTTTTACATAATGGTATGATCCCATATCCTCACATCTGATTGGCTGCAATGCCATTGCTGACCAATCAAAACAAAGGTCTGCCTTGAGCAGAGCTCAGGCTGAGCACCGAGGTAAGCAGCGAAAGGAAAGAAACTGGGAGCCGGCTCTCACTCGATGCGAGCCGGCTCTTCTGATTCACTACAAAGCATCGGCTCTCAGATCCGCATCTTTTGCGCACGACACATCACTACCAGCAACCTTATCCATCTAACTACAACAATTTGTGAGCCAAAGCCTTCAGCTATCAAGCTCCTCTTCTAAGAGGCCGGCCCGATGCCCCTAGTGAAAGGAGTGAAACAGAAACCCACGGGCCTGTGAAAGCAGATGCCTCCGAACTGGGAGCCCATGGTTCCCCACAATACAACAATGGTATGTCTAAGAACCAGACCACGTGAGGCCAGTTCAGGGCTATCAGGACTAGCTGTACTTCCTCTATCTGAATCCTTTGCAGGAGGGGGGAAAGGAGAACAAAGGGGGGAATACTTACTGAAGGCCTTGGGGCCACTGACGGGCCCTGGTGTCTGTACCGACAGAAGGGTTGTCCCTCTCCAGAAGGTGAACAGATCCACAACTGCTGTCCTAAAGCAATACCAGATCTCTGTCACCATCTCCGGGTGGAGCCTCCATCATCCCGGGCTTGGCCGTCCTCAGGGCTTTCTGCTTGAGCAGCCTCTCTTGATGGCCTATGCCCATCCTGGCGGTGGCCAAAGGTACTGGACACCTCCTGAACACAACAACGGGCCTCCTGAGCTCGTTGCAGCAAGGCACTAGCCTCTTGGCCAAAAATGGCCGATGGCTCTACAGGCAGCTTCATTAGACAGACTCAGTCCTCCTGCTGCAACCTGGACTGAGACAACCACACATGATACCTCACCATCTACAGTGCAGCCATAGCCTTGCCATCCATCTCTTTCATCAGCCTAGAGAGCATTGTAAGCAATTTGTCTCAGCTGCTCAATAAGTTGAGGGCTGTAATCATTCCCTAAATCCTGTGTAAACTGCCGATGATATAGTGAGAGTATAGCCCCCGTGTTAGCTAACTGCACCTGGACAGCCATGGCTCTGTGCTTCTTAGCCAGCAAGGCATCCATCATCTTACAGTTCCTACTGTAACTGTGTCTTTACAGGTCTCTCTAAAAAATAAAAAAAGGCTCAGCTGATTCAGAATTCTCAAGTCCTCACTAAGACCAAGAAAATGGATAACATCACTCCAGTTCTGAGGTCTTTACACTGGCTTCCTGTCTGTTACATAATTGAATACTACTTTTGGTTTATAAAGCACTCTGTGATTTCGCACCAAACAACGCCGGATTCCACCACAGAACTACACCCAGACATGAAAGTGGGCATAACCACACAATACGCCCATATAGTGCACTCCTATCACCCCTGGCAGCCCCAGCACACCCCGCTGCTTCCCACCAACATCGGCAGATTCCACAGGGAGGCTACACTTGAGCACATAAGCGGGTCTCGCCACACAATACGTCGTTCGGTGTGTTTGATGACTGCCAGAGCCTCAATAACCTGCAAATGAGAGGCGACAGCAATCCAGAAAGGAGCCAAATGCCAGCTATCATCTGCACCAGGCAGTGGATAAATGTCTGTCTGTCTCATAAGCAGATCCCTTATTATTCTCTTTTTCTCCTTTCTTTTCTCTCTTTACACTTCTGCTTAGACCCACGTCTTGGACTGCTCAGTGGAGATCAGAGTGATCACGCACACCTGTGCCTTATATGCCCGTGCGTGCCAGTACTACTGGTGTGTCTTAAATAATTATCCATGTCATCTGTCAGGTGGGGACATTCCCCATACATATGGAATATGTAGCTGGGTGGAGAGAGAGCATTTAGCAGCTAAAGAGACAGATATTAGGAGTTGGTGGAGACCAAAACAGATCTAAAAGAGAGTGAATATTGGACTTACATTCATCAGGTGGACACAAACACCTGTATAAATAAGTTTGCTAACAAGTTCATCATAATTTAAAAGGTGAAATGTCAATGTTTTGTTCTCAGCTTGTTTCTGCTGCCCTCAAGTTGCTAAAAATGGTGTTATTAATGACTGGTTAAAGTAAAAGTACTCTCTCTTTAATTGTCCATAGACTTTTCTATATTTTCCAGGCTCTTATGTCTTCTCTTTCACTCCACACATGATGAGAACTTCCTGAAGATGGTACAGTAAATGGTAAAAGGGTTAGGGAACTGTATCTTATTTTCCAGAAGGAAGTCTCAGTTATTCCTCTGCTGAAGTTCATGGTAAGCTTATCTCATAACTGTTCCCTTGACTGAGTCAGCCTAATTAAACCCATCAAGTTACTGGTATAGTATGCTTGAAACAAGTGCATTATACTGACTGCTGTATGAAAGGAAAAATAAAAACAGTAACGAACAGGTATTAGTAAAGAAATAAATAAGGTTAAACCAGCTCATGGGCTTAATGTTACATTGTTTAACAAATTGAATCAGTACACCCATTCATTGGCTGATAGGAAAAAAAACATGTAGTAATCATTATGTTATTCAGTGATACTGAACATTTCCGTTGCTACATGGAGATAAGAATTTTAGGGTTAGGGCTTTAGTGTTAGATATGGCCACCCCAAACTGAAACTAAGCAGTTCATTTCTTTGCTGTTTTTGATGGTAATCATTCCCCCTCTAGTATTTCAGCTTGATTTTGTGTGTACATCCTGTCAGCTTGTTAGCTAGCAGCTAACACAGTTGGTTACAATGATAAATAAGTGTGGCTAATAAATCCACAGTGTGAGGGTTATTTTAGCTAACGTGCCAAGCTACAACTTAGCCTTGGGTGTGAGCATGGCTAGTCATCATATTGACACCGTGTCAGAGGGACAGAATAGCTTGTAAGTATTTCTCACCATCTGTACTTTGGTAACTGGCTTTAAGATAGGCATTCATACATACATACATAGTCATGAAAGTAAAGATAGTTTTTTGACTCTCCAACACAATGATTATTTTGTCTAAATTGTACTCTTGACACTATGTGAGCTGGCAGAAGTTTACTCTTCACTCATTAGCAAGGAAGTAATGAAAAAACAGTTTGTCTTCCTGCAACACAACTCAATACTGACGCAGGAGGCAAAGTCCAGAAGTTTTATTGTTAACTCTGTCACATGAAGGAGGTCAGTCAGTGTGGTTCAGTGTGTAAATAAAGAGCACAGACCCCCCTGTCATCACTGCATCACTGACCTGCCTGATACCTAAAAAACACTTCACGGGACTGCTGCTTCTCTGTGTAAGTCATGTTGCTTTTTTGTGTTAGTATATTTGTCTTACATTTTGTCTGTCTCTCTGTTCTCTTTCTTTTCTTTTCTGTATGTAATGCTTCCACTCATATTTGCAGATCTGTGAGCATCCATCTCCCACCAGACGTTTATTAGCTTTTGTCATGAAGACTCTACTGATCCTCTCTGTTATCCTCTGTGTTGCTCCGTCCATCAGGGCTGCAACAGGTGAGACAGAAAACTGATACATTCAAATACTTGTACTGTTTCAAGAATAACTGTGAAATGTAGATGATATACTGAAACATATTTATAAGAATAGAGATAATGAAAATATGGGTCATGGTCAAGGGATAAAATGAGGGTTTGGTACTAGTGTTAATTTTGTCAGCTATTTTTAGATTTAGTCTTGTCCTGAGATGAAAAGTCCATGGAATTTTACGTCATATTTAGTCAACCTCATTCTTTTTATTCTTAGTCGACTGAACATTGAACATTTAATAATGATAATAATAATAATAATAATAATAATAATAATAATAATAAAACATTATTTATAGAGCACTTATCAAAACAAAGTACAAAGTGCTTTACAGAGAGAGAAATAAAATACCACAGTGAATGATACAATATAAAATAAATAAAATACATAAAAACAATAAAATAAACAGACAGCTCAGGTAAGATCAGGATATGCTTTCTGATAAAAATGCGTTTATGTGGTCGAACCTCTTGTTCCTGGGTAAAAGCCTTGCAGCTGAGTTCTGTACAGTCTGTAGTCTAGTTTTAGTTGACAAAAATACTTGACGTTTTAGTCATCAAAAGATTAGTTGACAACATTTTGTGAACATTTTAGTCAAGTTTTAGTCAAGACCAAGATTAAGCATTTTAATCAAACTTCTGAAAACTGCTCAAATAAGATTTCATCCAATTGATTTTAGGCTAAAAGAAGTGGTACTGAAAATTAGCCATAAATGACAGGTGGTATGATTAAGTATGCAGCTTTACAGAGAGGGTGTCTGGTATGATGTTATTCATTTAACAAATACATCCATAAATGAAACATGTTCTGACTTGCATATTTATTTTGAACTAATACGTTTTAGCAAATGACTTCTGTAATTTTTTTATGCTTTAGTGGTAGTATCGTAGAAAAGGTTTCAGTCGTAGTCATCTGGACACTGTTTTCAGAATCAAGACGTTTCGGCTCCCATCCGGAAGTCATTCTCAATTGTGTAAAAATTGGACGGGAACTGGAAATTTAAGCTACTCTGAGTTACATAAGCCCTGCCCTCAGGAAGGAATCTGCCTGAGTATCTGTTAATAGCTAGTTTCACCTGAAACTGACCTAATAGTTTCAAGATGGCCCAGTAATCAGTAATCAGGCCTATTGTTTTCTGGCTGCATCTACTTCATCACTGTTAAGTGCCTGATTAGCATGTGATAGGCGTGACCAAGGTGATAATACACTCTGATAGACTTTGGTCTATCAGACCGTACATTTGACTTCTGATTAAATCTCAGACCACCATCTCTGTTCAAAGAGGGGTTCTCTTTCTTCACAAATATGGCTTCCTTGACGCCCCGTTCAAACCAACTCTTCTCTCTACTAAGAATCTTCACCTCACTGAACTATTAGGTCAGTTTCAGGTGAAACTAGCTATTAACAGATACTCAGGCAGATTCCCTCCCGAGGGAAGGGCTTATGTAACTCAGAGTAGCTTAAATTTCCAGTTCCCGTCCAATTTTTTCACAATTGAGAATGACTTCCGGATGGGAGCCGAAACGTCTTGATTCTGAAAACAGTGTCCAGATGACTACGACTGAAACCTTTTCTACGATAGAACACTCCTGGACGAATGAGGGACTACACCGTCTTTAGTGGTAGCGTTATAGACACTAACACTTACAATAGACTGTGTTATATTCAATGTTTATATTGGTTTGTATGCTACCAGTTACGCAACATTTTTGCATACAACACAAGCTAAGTACTAAACAGCTGACTAAACAGCATATTTTATCCAAGCCCGAAACTAATTTCCTACATAAAATGTGTGTTTTAATAACCTGTCGATGTCGCAAACAGGCTACATTCAAAACAGACTTACTATCAAATGTGTGTAGCAATTTTATTGTGTGTGCTTTAGCATGGATAACATTGTCTAACATTCCAAATTAAACAAACTTGTCTTAAGCAAGAGCTTATCCAATTTAGCTGGCCAGGCTACTGACTCGCATGCAAGCAGTGTCCTGTTGTTGTGTGATGCTAACAATACGTAATGTTACACCACTTCCCTTTGTTGCCTACTTGGCTTAAGTTAATATAAGTCGAAAAATTAACGTAATTAAATATCTTATAGTTAACGTTAGCTCAGTTTCTGTGTGGTGTGCCTTGAGGTGTCTCTTCAGGTTTATTCTACTTCCAGCTATTTTGTAGCCGCAGGGTTTCTCTACCAACAATAACATCACTACACACACTTTTTCTCTCTGCAAATTTTTTTTTTTTTGGGGCTTTTGCCTGAATTTGATAGGAACAGCTGAAGAGAGACAGGAAATGTGGGGGTGACATGCAGCAAAGGTGCTGCAGTACGGACTCAGCCTTGTACAGCCTCTACCAGGTGAGTACCCCGCAGCATTATAATTGAATTGGGTCCACATGTCGACCCTTTTTTTTCGACCAAGCCCCGCTGTTGCCATCATGTATTTTTCCCATCACATTGGCCGAGCTCCTACAGCTGTAGGGTGCAGCTAGCTCCAGACTTTAGCCCTGTTAGCAGTGTGCTGCTGGTGTGCTAAGTCACTGGGTAGATGATTCAGGCTTGCAGGAAGAGTGCAGCCATCCAATGACAAGAAGGAGATTTGAATTACGTGATTGTTTGAAAAAATCACTGTACAGGTTAGAACAGGAAATAGAATCTGTGAGGCATGGTCTTTGTTGCTGGAGTAGTACTTGTATAGTACATAACTTTTTAACTGTTCTTTCCCTGAGTTGGTCTAGCTGCGGCTGCTGCAGTACAACAGGAAGACAAACCTGCACCAAAACCAGGTCATTGGCACATTTCTAACTTTCTATGTTGAGTTAGATTACAGACCACTATGTGTCACCATGTATTTTTCTTAAACATCTTAACTTCAGCTGTTGTTGCTGTAACATGAAGCACCTTGTATCAACAGATCAGATGTTTCTCATTTTCTTAGTAAATCATTGCTGAAATGTGTGTGTGTAATATGTAGAAATAAACCAATCTGCTACTCTTCATCACCTGAAAGCTCATAAAGGTATCAACTACTGCTGCCATATTTAGGGATTCTTACAAGCTGCACAGTTAACTGATATGAAAATGATACAAACTAGACCTTTAAAATGTTTTCTATCTTTCTATCCAGCTATGTCTAAAGAGAAAATAATGCGTAATGACTTATATGTCACACAAAGAATTCATAAATCAGCTAACCAGACAGAGCTTATGTTGTTTTAAAGAGGTGGATGCTGACACTGCTGTTGCTGCTGGCAGAGCAGCTGTTCTATCTCAAGGTAAGAAAATCACACGACATACCTTTACAGTAACACATGAGGCTGCTTCTGGAGAATTAAAGCAAATTAATTTCTGTCCTGAGATAAAAAAGATCCATTTTGGTATTTATTTTAATTATTGTTATTGGTTTTTCTCATTGTTTCAGCTCGTTTTCATTTCTGCCTTGATGGTTGGTTTAGTTTCCGTGGTAACTGCTACTTCTTAGCCAACCATGCTGATACCTGGAGAAATGCTGAGGTAACAACATAATATTCATAAAGAAAGAAAATAGAAGGTTTGGAGCGCTTTCATAGCATTACTTGAATACAGTATTGTTTTGAAATAAAAAGTCCCCCTCCTTTACTCTCCTCTCCTCTCCTCGTCTTGTCCTGCAGAGCTTCTGTGCTGGCTTCGATGGCAGTCTGGCCTCAGTCCACAATATCTGGGAGTATAATTTCCTCCAGCGTATGGTCAAGACTGGTGGTCACACTTTCGCCTGGATTGGAGGTTACTACTTCCAGGTTTGTATTTTGAATCATTTTGTTTATAGAAAAGTGAAACAATTCTGGTGAAAATTCATCCAGTTTTTTTAATCAGAAATGTTCAAATCCTACACGAAGTTGCGTTAAACTAAAAGTGTACATGTAGAGACACTGAAACAAACTGTGAATGAAGGGGACTGTAATGGTGATTTCCTCCAGGGTGACTGGAGATGGGAAGATGGCTCAGTGTTTGGCTATCACAATTGGGAAACAGTGAGTTCCACTGACCATTACCAGTGCCTACTGCTCAACTCTCAAGGTATGAATAGAAAACCCATTCGCCGTCATCTGCTGGTCATGGTTAAAAAAAACATTTGAACATACAGTACAGCACAGAGACAGGACCATCAGGACCATCAGGCCTATTTGTACCATTAAACTTGATTGATGTAATTGTGTTGCCATAGCTGATGATGATGATGATGATGTTGATGAGGATAATGTTTTTGCAGAGTCCAAGGGCTGGTCCAATCATGGCTGCAGCATCCGCTTCCCATTCGTCTGTGAGCTGAGGTCAAACTGCTAGTCATCACAGTGTGTGTAGTGTTACTGCTGACTTGTACAGCTGCTGTTTGTTCTTTATAAGACTACATGTCACTGTCATGCTTATACATGCTGGACCAAAAGCATGCATATGTAACACCAATCTCAGCACAAATGAATCCACGTCAATATAAAGGGGGTTTTGTTGTTGTTGTTGTTGTTGTTTTGTTTTATATATATATATATATATATTGTTTTTTGCAAACAGCAGTTTGGAATGTAAGGCAGTTGTATAGGTTGTGGTTGGTGTTTGTATTTCTTTGCTAGTTTATCTGCCTAAAGAGTGTAATTGACTATCTATTCTTAAACAATTAAAAAAACCTTATTTGTGAGCTGTTGTCCTTCTTTAAATACAGGCTTGCATGTGTTACCCAGAGGCAAGTTCAATTATTATTAGTAGTAGTCGTCATAGTAGTAGTAGTAGTAGTACTGCTACACTGCTTGTCAGATGGCCTAACAGTGTCTGAAACCTCCTCCTGTGTCCAACCATTTTGTAACTTTAACTTTGGTCAGCTGGGTGGAGGTGAGAAAGTAGGCAGGGTTTGAACTTCTCTCTCAGCTCTCTGTTTTAATTTTTTACACAACTACTTCTGTCACTTTTCATATGAACAACAAAGTGTAACACTATGAATTTCTTCCAGGAGAGACTGTGCCGGTATCTCCATATTGCATTTCGACTTACACTCTTACTCTATGACTTACAGTGTGGCGGTTCAGAACAGATATTTATAGATATACAGTAGTTCTTTTTGAGCATACCAGCACCTTAAGTAGTAAGTACAATTGCATGGTCTGTATGCAGCTATACAAATATTTAAGAACTAATAATTGACAAGGTTCATTAACAGTATCTATAAGTCCCTTCTCAATAATGTATCAGCATCTATTATATATTCTTTGATTCAGTTATTTAGGAACTTGTTAACTATTAGTTACGGCCTGTCTTCCCCACTTGTTCTTTGGTACTGGAGCTGCTCAGGAGTTTGTGTACCTTTTTACTCAAAAATACCCAGCAAACAAACCAATCAGATCCCATAAAAATATCTTCAGTCAATACAGTGTGTCACCATGTTAAAAACTATAATACTATACTATAATAATATTTTTCCTTGATGGTTGATGGAGCTTTTACGCATTTCTTTAGCATTTGTATCAAACGTATTTTATGACACTGGTTGCTCACAGACCTCTCACTTGCTGTTGAGCAGTTGAAAGAGAGAGTATTTGGAGGTTAGCGGTGCATTCAGGAGACCCAACTAGCCACATGTTAGTGCAGGTTCCACCTTTTAACAAAATAGAGGTACCCAATGGAAGTAGAATTAGCATCATTGACATTAGTTGACCATGAAAGGAATGTTTTTGACCATGTATGGTCTGCTTATATACAGTAAATTGTATAGATTTTATGTGCAACAATGAACATTTACAGGTGTAGAAAACCTCCTTGGTCTATGCTACAACACCAAGCAGGTAACATTTGCTATCAAGTGTTGAGTTAAACTGAGTTTATAAGTTCATCTATAACTAAATGGAAGAATTACAATAGCATACAAAAAAGATTTTCTTGGAGATGTTGTGGATAGTATTCTATATTCTTCATTTCTACAAGACTTGAATGAAGCTGCTAATGTTGCTGTTAGCAAATACGGCATACGAATAATACAGTCCATCAAACATTATTTATTTATTTATTACATGTATTTTAATTTATAATAGAAATTAAATTTCAAAACTTGTATTCCAAAGTTAAAAAAGAAATCACCACTGGCCCTGTGTCCTCGTTACAAATCTGATTTTGTAGCAACAAGGAAGAAGCATTTTGTTCCATATGTACAGCATTAAATAATCAACAAGTCTGTCACTGTTAAAAGTTTAGATTTGAAAAGCACAGCACCAATACATTAAACTCCTGTGACAGGAGAGTCACAAAGCAAGGTTTGTATGCTAACACTTCTCCAAAATGTCCTCCATCACATTCCAAGGATTATGATTAAGATCAGTACACACAGCTGTATCCCAGGGTCAGGTTTAGCAGGTGTCAGTTCTCTTCATGCAAATGGATGGCCATCCATTATTGCAGTCATGACTGGACCAGCCAGCTGCAAGAGAAAATTCATTGTTGTGTTGAGATACACAAGCCTAATATTGCCTGTAATGATGATCATTCATGGGTTTACAAAACCTTTAAAAATCTAATAATTAAAGTATGTATCAAACTGAAAAATTTGCAGTGGTCAAGCTAAAAAGACATTTATCTTAATTCCAGAAGTATTATTAGCTAGCTAAATATAACTAAAGAGTTGAAGTGACAGATGGAAATGTTTTGTCTTACCCCTGGCATTAAGGTGGATGTACTGGTAGTGGCTGACAGTATTCTGTGAGCTCCAGTAGTCCAGTCTACTTGAAGGAGCTTTGGTCCACCCATCTCCAGCCCTGGACACAAGACACATGAGGTATAACAAGCAGAAGACTTTTATTGGACACTTCTGCCCACAACTTTCATATTTTTATGTTCATGTAGTCTAACCTGGATGGAAAATCATCTGTTATAGACGGTTTGATTGATAGATACAGTATGCTGACAGTGATTCATCTTCTTATTAAATATGTATGATGGTCTAATAACCTGGATGTAGAATCATCCCATCCAGGAGCCAGAGCTTCCTGATCTCCTAGTGAGCTCCTGGAGGAAATTGTAATCAAACACATGATGGACAGAAGGCTCCCAGACTGGCACAGTGAGCCTGGAAGGAGGCATACACACACACATACTCACACACACACACACACACACACAAATGTTGTGTTAATGTAATAAAATCTAGAATGAGTATTTTCATGTTAGTCAGTTTGTCAGATGAACAGCAGAGAAATACATTTTAAAAGGAACATTCTGACTGCAAGTGTATCTTTAAGTAAATCATTTAAATTACTGCAGCACTGCTCACATACAGATAGCAGCTGTTCTTGTATCTGATCCAACCAGAGGGACATGTGAAAAAACGACCTGCAGAAGAGAAAGGACCAGATCATAACTTGGACAGAAAAGAGATTTATTTGATTTTTTTATATTGGACAGACTCTATGTTCAATGTTTCATATAAAGACAATAAACCTTCAGAGGATGAAGCCATCTCTCCAGCAGAAAACATCTCAGACTCTTCCTCTGAAAAGAAAAACATTATGCTGTGTTAGCATTCACACTAACAAGAAGTATGGTGGATTATAAGTAGTGTGTGAATGTGCATAGCACATTAGGCACACTAGAGTCTCCAAAAGTAGACCGGGAGCCAGAGCCTTCAGTTATCAAGCTCCTCTCCTGTGGAATCAGATCCCAGTTTGTGTTCAGGAGGCAGACACCATCTCCACATTTAAGAGTAGGCTTAAGACTTTCCTCTTTGACAAAGCTTATAGTTAGGGCTGGCTTGGGTGAGTCCTGAACCATCCCTTAGTTATGCTGCTATAGGCTTAGACTGCCGGGAGACTTCCCATGATGCACCTCTCTCCTCTCTCCTTCTCTCCCTCTCCATCTGTATGCATTTTTATCCCATTACTGCATGTTACTAACTCAATATCTTCTCTCTCCTGTAGTTTTGTGCTTTCTCGTTTCTCTGTGAGTAATAATAATAATATGGAATAAGACAAAGAGACGGCAGGTGTCTTACCTGTCAGGTAAATGTGAGGTGTTCAGGTATCAGCTGAGTGATGCAGTGATGACAGGAGGCTGCCCTGGTCTTTATATACGCACACTTGAACAAGTCTAGATGTGAGTGTGTTTGTGGTCCTGTAATTTATCTCTCAAGGACACACTACTTAAATTTCTCCATGAGACCAATAAGCAAATACTGATATAAATAATACTGATATGACATTACTGATATGATAATATGATGCAACATTAATGTTAAGGATGTTTTCAGATCTGACAGCTTTCAACATGAAACATGAGGTGAACCATGTTATTGGCAAAAGGGCAAAATGACCAATGTATCATTAATTTCAAATGGAAATGCTGTCTCAGTAGAGCAAATGACAACTGTTCTTTTTCCAAAAAGATATCAACAATGCTGGGTGGCAGTTAACTGCAATTAACATTAACTATAAAACAAACATTTCTGCTCCATATTTTAATATACTGTATGTGAAAAACAGATACTGGATCAAAATACATGTTCCTATATGTAAACATATACAGCTAATATGTGTTCATACTGTATATGGCCATATATCAGATTCTAAAAGTCCTAATGCAGGAAAAAAAGTGGGTGAAAAATAATTGTGCGTGTGTCTGTGTGTGCATGTGCGTGTCCTTGGCTCCCATCAATAGTAAATTTTATAACAGCAACATGTCATGGTTCGGCTCCACCACCCATCCCTTTCCCAGTTGTTTTCCCATCCTGGTGTTTCCTGTTTGTCCTCTCTCCCGGACATATGTGTGCATATGTGTGTGTAAGTCTGGTCTTGGCACTCCACCTACTCACCTGCTGCTCACCCAGTAATCAAGCTCCTGCCACCTACTCACCCGCACACCTGGGACTCATCCATCATCAACCCTTGCAGTATAAAACCCCGGCTCTCCTCTCCAGTCTTCAGCAGATCGTTCAGTTTACCATGTGGTACAGACACCTTGGCCAAGCAATCACTGTCAGTAGTTTTGTGTATGAAGACTTTGATTTACCAGTATTTTCCCTGTGCTTCAGGTCCACACTCACCTGGGCCTTCTGCCTGCCTCATTCAGCCACACAGCCTGCTTACCAGTGTGCCTTGCTCAGCAACGTCACCTGCCTGCCTGTCTGCTCCAACCAGCAACTTCTCCATCTGTCTGCCAACGCAGCGGTGAAAACGTCAAATCTGCTCCCTCGAGTTCATTCATTACTTGGACATAGTGAAATAAACTATTGAACCTTTTAAGGATATCTGCCTGTGTTCTGCTTTTGGATCCAGATTTACACACTGCATACAACACAATGAGGAATTTCCTGCAGATTTTATCAGACATAAATGTTTGAATCTGCAAATGGTCATTCATGTCTCATTGAAATACATAAAGTGTTACGGTAAGTTGCAAAAGAATGAAAAGAGGAGAGACCATAGCAACCAAGAGATTAACCAAAAATTGTTGTCTTCATGTCGCATGAAACATTTCCATTGTATAATAACAAAAGACCAGACTCTTGTAATATATAAATATATATGTATAAATACAGCTGCAAACTACGGTTGTTTTAAAACCTTTATTTATTCAGGGAAGTTTCACTGAGAGGAAGCCTCTGTTTTGTAGGAATGCCCTGATCACATTCACACAGTTACACACATTCACATCTGGAAGCTGCCCAGTACAACAGTGATCTGCTGGTCACTAAGCAGCTCCACTAGTGCGGTTGAGGTTAAGGGCCTTTCTCAATGGTTCAAACCTCTTTGTACTCACCAGAAGGAAGAAGTTCAACTACCCAAAATTAAAGCTGCAAGCAGCAACAAGTGGGTTTCAGGCTTCACAAAGGTGAGCAAAGTCACTTCAGCTAGTTTAATTCTATTAAAAGGAGTGAGACCAAGCACACACTTGTTATATCAATATAATGTATGCAGTTTTTCAATAATTGCCCACACCTAATAATAATAATACTCCCCTTTCCTCCTTTCCACTAAAAGTTCAGGAAATCAGAGACATAAATGTCTTACAGTGATTGTGAGAATTCCTTCAAATAAGGTTTTATGAATTTTTAAGGTTTTATAGGGGTTATTTTAGTGGAGCACTGGAACACTAGAATGACTGGGAGGTGTTGGCTCCTCCTTCAGTGTATTTTGGTGCTGATTAGCCTTTTTTTTATGTTAACGCATACCGGTAATATAACCCTGTTTTTCATCTATCTGATGAGGGACATTGTTCATAATGAGGCAAATGAATCTCAGTGGGATTCTTCTGAACCTGGTGCTCTGTGTGTTTTTTGCATTTTGCATTTTCAGGAAGTGGATTAAGAAACTTTCACATTTTATATTAAAACCTTAATTTCTAACTTGGTCAAAGTGCGTGTAATATTAACATACCAATTTTACCAACTTCTTTAATGTAAGAAGTACAGGAGACATCTCTGCGCATGTATTGACGTTTGGTGTGCCCGCCAGAGGCTTCATCTTAAATCACCATAAATTGACATTTTAGCTAGTTTTTAAGCCACTTTTCTACGCTACACTTTTTTCCTGGCTATTGTTTTACCCATATGTTTTAACATGGTAAATGTTTTTAGTCATCGGACATATGGATCTTAAGTGATTTTAAGCTGGCTTTCAACTTTACATGATTTTACCGGACAGCCTCCACTGCTGCTACCTCAGCTAGGTTTGTTTTTAGCCCAGTGGCTAGGCTAGCCAGGCTAGTCACTTTTATTGAGGATTTTAAGCTTTGAGCACTTTTACGGACTAACTGCAAGCGTGATGGTTTAGTGTCAATCTTGCCACCTTACCGTCTCAAGGAGTTCTCTACTGTCACCTCGGCCCAGGCAAAACACCTTGCAGTCCTCAGCTCCTCTGGCTGCAGCAACCGGAATGCGACAATCCCATCTCACTCCCCTGACTGCTCCAGTACTGGACAATGATCACACTCTTCCGTGGCTCGTCTCCATCATCACTGGCACCCCAGAGCATGAAGCCATTTCAGCCAAACCTGAATGTTTGGTGGTTCATCGTGGGTGCAAAGCCCAAAGTAATGGCCATTTTTACTCCTTGCCGAGCCCCAGTGGATGCACGGTCACTCGTCGGCAGGGGTGGTGAGAAGGGCCCGGTGAGTTTGACTCCACGTCAACCGGAGCACTGGACTGTAGCCTGTGAGGACAGACATGGTGCAAAGCACCTGCCTCCCCCTCCTTCACATCGGGACCTCCCGCTGGCCAACAGGTTTGACATCCTGGATACGCAGGACTTTCCTCCACTGGAGGGACGCTCCCTTTTTCCAGCGGTCAAGTCTTCCTCCTCCACTCACAGCAAGTTATGGAAAGAGGCCGTGATCAGGAGAAGCTCTGGAGGTCTCATTCGTCCTGAGACGGCAGAGAACACTTCTGCTAAGAAGGACGTCGCCCCCTCGCCACAGCATTCCCCGGCCACAACTATCCCAGGGACAGCTGATGGAACTTGGCGGTCTCCACGATCATCGACTCTACCTCCTTTCATCCCCCCAACTACATTGATAGTTGGAGATTCAATAGTAAGGAATATCCGCTTTGTTAATGCAGTCACACACTGCTTTCCTGGAGCTACGACCCCCAACATCCTCGAAAACCTCCCCAGACTTCTGGCTGCACTCCCGACAACTATCACAAAAATCATAGTCCATGTGGGCACCAATGACACCGCCCGTCAGCAATCGGAGCTGATGAAAGCAGACTTCATCCACCTCTTTGACCTGCTCAACAGCACCGGAAAGCATTCTTTCATTTCGGGTCCAATTCCTACACTAGGTCATGGAATTGGCCGTCTTAGCAGGATCCTCAGCCTTCATACCTGGCTCCAGTCTGTCTGCAGCACGCATGACGTTGGTTTTAATCACAATTTTAACTTATTTTCGTTCCTCCTTGTTTGCACGAGATGGTCTTCACCCAAACAAGTCAGGTAGTCGCATGCTAGCGGCTAACCTGCAGCACGCTGTGCTGCCCTCCTCACGTAGTTGACTATTTACATCACCTGTTTCCCCTCGCTCTTCTTCTTTCTCTTCTCTGCCCACCAAAAACAGCCACGCACACTCTGCTGTCACTAACTCCCCCTTGTGGACTGATCATAGTGCTGCTATTTGGAGCCCGGATCCCTCTAGTGCTACTTCTTGTGGTAATTTCGGATAGGTCCTTAATACGAAACAGACACAGCCAACACAGCAATAATAATAATTTAATAAAGATCCAGGCTAGAACCCTACCTCCACTCTCAACCTCAAATCTGAACCAGCACAGACTATTTAAGATGGCTCTTCTCAATGTAAGATCCCTCTCTAACAAAACATTTATTTTAAATGATTTTATCTCTTCTACTGATTTAGATTTTATGTTCTTAACAGAATCCTGATTATGTCCTGGTGATCACAGTCAGCTGCCCTCCAGATTATGACTACTTTAGCTGCCCTAGGGTTTGTCATCGAGGTGGGGGCTTTGTTACTGTCTATAGGAAGCATTTCATGTGTGACCTCATAGCTTGCAATGATTTTTCCTCCTTTGAAGAGCTCATGTTTAAACTTGGTGGTCCCCTCCCAGTCATATATTATTTATCGCCCCCCCTAAACTAGCTGGCTCCTTCTTGTTGGAACTCCCTGAGATTTTATCCAGTCTTGTTTTAAATTATGATAGATATGATTTTAATATTCATGTTGATGACATGTTGAATGCCCTTGCTGCTGATTTTTTAAATATCACTAACTCTTTTAACTTTCAACAACATGTGTCTGGCCAAACTCATTCCTGTGGCCACACCATAGACCTAGTCTTTACTTTGGGCCTGAAAACTCCATCTGTGGAAATCAGGGACATGTTTGTGTCTGATCACCTATGCATTGTTTTTAACTGTGAATTAGAGGCTGCTAGTACTGTCTTATCCCACTCTAAGCCTCAAAATTCTGTAAACTGTTCAATTCTCCTGGCAGTGTGTTTCCCGATTCCTCCAACACCAACGATTTGGTTGTTTCTTTAACTACATGTGTTCTTCAACCTTAGATCTCATAGCTCCTCTGAAAAATAGACCAAACCCAAAGACTAGAAAACAGCCATGGTTAAATAACAGTATTCAAAGCTGTAAAAGGAAATGCAGAAGAGCAGAACGCAGATGGAAGAAATCAGGTCTCCAGGTCCACTTTGTGGCTATGAAAGAGTTAAATGGTAAATGGACTGTACTTACATAGCACCTTTCTAGTCTTTCTGACCACTCAAAGCGCTGCTTTAGTAGTCAGTTATTACTAGTTATTACTCCTTTATAATAGGATGGTGAAGGATGCAAGAACATGTCATTTCTCTGCACTTATTTCTGCCCATCAGCACAACCCTAGATTCCTATTTAAGACTGTGGATCAGTTAGTTAACCCAGCCTCTCCTTGTGCCCCTGCTGATTGGGATGCTGATTGTGAAAAGTTTCTTTTGCACTTTGCTAGTAAGGTGGAGTTAATAAGATCTGATATCACCCCCAATCCTGCCTTTTTAGATGTGGATCACCCGCTCAGGGATTCTTTGAGCAATTCTTCTGCTGTTACTCTGCCTGAACTCGCAGACATCATGTCTCTTATGAGAGTATCCTCCAGCCCTCTGGACAAAATCACAACTAAGTATTTATTGGAAGTTGTATGGATTGTATTGCCCACCTTTTGCTAATTATTAGACAGCTCACTGTCTACTGGCTGCATCCCAGATTACTTTAAAACTGCTTGTGTCCAGCCAGTCCAAATAAACCTGGGCTATCCCACCCTTCTGGATAACTATCGCCCAATCTCCAAACTGCCTTTTATTTCCAAGATTCTCGAAAAACTTGAATCTAAGCAGCTTCTTGCTGCTGTGGAAAACAATAATACCTTTGAAACGTTCCAATCTGGCTTTCGTCAACACCACAGCACTGAGACAGCCCTTCTCAAAGTCAATAATGACCTATTAATGAATGCAGATGCAGGCATGTGTTCAATTCTGGTGCTGCTGGACTTAAGTGCTGCCTTTGACACAATTGATCATGGCATTCTTTTAGATAGACTGAGGCACTGGGTGGGCATATCTGGCACTGCACTAGACTGGTTCTCATCTTATCTATCCAATAGGAAATTCCGTGTCAGCACTAATAACTTCATGTCATCCTTTTCCCATATCAAGTATGGTGTGCATCACGGTTCAATTCTGGGACCAATACTGTTCTCTTTATACATGCTTCCTTTGGGTGATGTCATCCGCAGATATGGTATTTGTTTTCATTGTTATGCGGATGACACACAGTTGTACCTCCCTGTCAATTCCCACTGACCTTAGTACGCTGAGTTTTCTGCAGGACTGCCTGTCTGACATAAAAAACTGGATGTCGATAAATTTTCTTCAGCCCTGAAGAAATTAGGTTGTCTGAGTCAGTTTCTTTGTTTAAGTCTCTTCTCCAAACACATTTTTATCTGGAAGCATATCCTGATTTTACCTGAACTGGCTGTTTATTTTATTGCTTTTGTGTATTTTATGTATTTTATTTCTTTATTTCATCATTCACTGTGGTATTTTATTTCTCTTGTTGTGAAGCACTTTGTGCTTTGTTTTGATAAGTGCTCTATAAATAAAGTTTTATTATTATTATTTTATTATTATACTGGAAGCCATGCACTCTTTATAACACTAAATCTTATCTGTTACCTCTTCTTGCTGTGTCAGCACTCTGCCCTGCTTTTCCCAACACTCCACACCCTTTAACTCACTATCATAAATCTGAATCGGAACCAAGAAACAACATAATATACCTTTTATCCGACCATATCACTCTGATAAGTGTAGTTCATAGTTAGTTTTACAATTAAAACAATGTATGATTCACTGCAGATTAAACAAACCATCAGTAAAGGCAGTGATCAGACTCACCTACAATATCAAAATACTGCTTACATGTTAACACATTAAAAATGTAACTTTATATATAACCACTTTTCCTCTTCTGTTTTCAAAACCACTGCACCAAACTCCTTTCTAAAACCTTTCAATTTTAAATGTGAACATTTTCCCAAGCTCAAGCTGAGCATAGCCTCTGAGAAAACGCTCTGACAAAAACTATCTAAAGACACCTTTCAAGCGTACAGAGAGTGAAAACTTAAAAGATTTTGGGGCAAGTATAATTTTAATTGTGCCTTGCTCAATTGCAAACATACCTCGAGAAAAATGAAACATGAGACTTTTACCAAACATTTAGGAGTTTTGTTAAATTCAGCTATCAGCCAAACAGCTCGTATTTTGTAGAAAAATCTAAACATTAACATTCATCTCCTTGCATAGAGAAAAATGGGGCAATGTAGAACATTTAACCAAAATCAGAGCAGATTATTATGATTTTATTTTGGTTTCAGGTAAAGGTAAAACCATAGACTGTATAAAAAGTGACGTCACCTGTAGGTTTCTGAAGAGCCAGTGTGAAGCTCAGGATGGTGGCTCAGGCCGACACCATCTTGGCTATGCCATACTTCGCTGGCTTGGCTAATTCAAATATGGGCAAAGACATGGCCCATGGGTGGAGCTGCCAAATGAAGCCTAGATGCTGAAACCAGCCACCTGTGATGGCACCCACCTGTCACTCAAAGTGGCCACGGCCTTAATTATGCATAACTTTAAGCCTTAATATCATTTAAATGGTTTATTAAAAAAATTCACCCCCTCGCAGTTGTCATGAACGGGGAAATAAGACCAAAACTGTTTTCTGTACCAGGCTGTAAACATGTTTATTTCTGCTGTGAAGTTGGGCATTTTAACATGGGGGTCTATGGCGATTGACTCTTTTGGAGCCAGCCTCAAGTGGCCATTTGAAGAACTGCAGTTTTTGGCAATTCTGCGTTGGCTTACTTTTTCATCCCCGGAGGTTGCCGCTCGGGTAAAACACAATCTTTGCAAACTAGCAGTGAGCAGCACACGAACATCACTTTGAAAAGTTATTTTCTAAGTCAGCTTCTTACTCTGAGTGATGATGAAATGAGTGATGGGTTCCTACATGAACACAGCATTTTGTGCCAAACTTAAAACAGGTTGGATTCTATTTCTGATTTCTGTTATTTTCTCTGTGCTCTTCTCACTGGTCAGAAGTGGGCGAGGCTTCAATTAGAAAAAGGTGATGTCACGTACTTCCGTGCACCAATCAGGATTTAGCAACATGTGAATCAGAGTTTAGCGTATTGATGTTTAGAATAAACAATTGACAAATGTAATACATTTTCTATAGTTCAATCTGAAAGTTGCGTGGAAGTAATATTACATCAGTATAAACAGTATGATCCATATGATCGAGGATTTTTAAACCTGCAACAAGCTCTTGCAGTTTTGACTGAGTCAGCAGCAGCTAACTAAAAAGACAAATATCTTAAACATTCAGGCTTAAAATGTACGTGCTGATTACTACTTTGTGGTGTTTTATTCAACATATTATTAATGATGCGTCATGTTTCACATATTGTAGATGTCCATACTGTCTATCCTCAGAGTCAGCAACTGTCAGTGCTTGTCAGTGGTCCAATCACATCTAAAGGATTCGATTTAAATCCCCCTCATAACCTAACCTCACCCACATATTCTGTGGACACAGGACAAAGTTAATGCTGATCTTGATCTGTTTCACTCTAAAATATGTCACATGACTGAAGATAAAGATGCTCTAACATGGTAAAAATGGAAAAACACTACACCACAATGACGTGCATTCTCAATGAGACAGACCAAATCCAACATATCAGAAACAACCGCATCAGTTCTTCAAATGCCTAAAGAAACCTATGTTTACGTTCAGCTGACAAAAACCTGTAGTGGCTGTGAGAATTAATCTTTCTGATCTTTTTCTAACTGTAACCAAGTAGTTTTTACACCTAAACCTCACCAAACTTTTCCAAGGAAAAAAACATAATTTAATACCCAAATCATGTTCTCAGGAGACTGGTGAAGTGGGTAAATTTCCACCAAAATATGGAAATAAAACCATGACATCAAGCTAGCAACCCAGTTCGTTCTATTTCACTGCAGGAACAGTAACATTCCCAGCAGCCATACATCAGTGTAGATGCCGACTCTACTTTAATCACATGCAATTCTTACACAAGAGTCTGTGTACTCATAAATGGCTGTAATCTCTGGAGAAACAAACAATAAAACTTTCCTTTCCTTATGATTGTATAAAGTAGGCGTCTTGCTTCCTTGATTGAGACAGTGATGTCAGGTGTTTCTCTTAGATAATCCACTGTTACAGGAACAATAAACAGACTTTTGACTTCTTTATTCCACTATGAGCCTTCAGATGTGGACACAGTTTCACATGTAACTACTGATGGTCAAAATTATGACCTTCATTCAAGGCCTCACCATTATGAAGAAATAGTTTGAATCCTGGAGAGCTATTTTCAATAACTGATCAATCACCATATTTGCTGAGTGTCTTTTCAATGCTTGAAGCTACACATTAACAGCCTGTTTTGTTTGAGTTGGTTAAGTATTTTCAACAAGCCAAAGAATAATCAGCACATGAACATTCAGTCAGTAAAATGCAAGAAAGACAAACAAGAACCCAGTTTCATAAGCAGTAACTATATTTGCTCAAGTACAAGTTATTTTATATTTTTCTTACTTTCAACATGAACGATCAAAACCAACCTATCCTACTAACAAATGTTGTGTGTGATATACCGGTAATGCTTTAGATTACAGCTCGCAATGTACAGCGTAATTACTCCTGAGTTAATCTGGTACAATCTTTTGTACCAGTACAGTACGTACCAATACATATATGTAGGTACTGGGGAAGAAGATATGCAGTTATGGTATAAGGGGGTAACAATTTGGGATCTTACAAAGAACTTATGCTGTAGTATTTTTTTAACTACTTGAAACCTATTCTATTATTACAGGGTATGTATGACCTACGCCACAATAATCTAGTTGTTTTAGGGAAGATGGAGTGATGACTTTTGCAATAAATCTGATTTTTTCAAAATGACCTTATTAACCACAAACAGGCAAGTTACATTGTTCCTTTATAATTTTGGAGTACTCCTATTGTGTTTGAAAAGGGTTTACACCCTTAGTGTTTGCAGGTCAAATTTGACCTGTGTTTGAATTGAATTAACAAGCACTGAAAAAAACACTAATTATCATCCAGTAAAATGTTTTATCTGCTAAGTAACTTCACAACATATATATATTTATATACTTTATACTTTGATATTTTATGTACCTTAGGACACATTTGTCTATTTTATTGCTTATGATGAACAGAACAGTTCTGGAAAATACAACAGCCAATTCTATTTGTTATAGTGTACCGCGCTCCTGGTCCTTATTCTGAGTTTTTATCTGAATTCTCAGAGTTTTTATCAAGTTTAGTCCTTAAAACAGATAAAGTGGTTATTGTAGGTGATTTCAATATTCATGTGGATGTTGAAAATGATACTGTACTATATGTAATATAGTACTATAGTACTGCGTTATTGCTCTATTGAACCATGTTTTCCTATAGCTCTCAGTAGCAACAACTTCATGCGCTTCTTTAATGATAAAATTTTAACTACTTGAGAAAACATTCATCAAGTCCTGCCTTTAACCAGTGCCAACTTGTCTTCAAACACAGGAACCTTGGAAACAGCTGTAGAGCCTGATGTGTTTTGGCTGCTTTGCTCCTGTCAACCTTCTTCAGCTGACTTCGACGATTAACTCATCTAAACCATCAACCTGTCTCTTAGACCCCATTCCAACTAGGCTGCTTAAAGATGTTTTACCCTTAATTAGCACTTCTTTACTGGATATGATCAATCTGTCTTTATTAACAGGCTATATACCACAATCCTTTAAAGTAGCTGTAATTAAACCAAATTAAAAAACCCACTCTACACTCTCCAATTATAGACCAATATCTAAGATCTTTGAGAAAGCTGTCGCCAATCAGTTGTGTGACTTTCTAAATAACAATAGTTTATTTGAGGATTTTCAGTCAGGGTTTAGAGTGCATCATAGCACAGAGACAGCACTGGTGAAAATTACAAATGACTTGTCTCTGTACTTGTCTTGTTAGATCTTAGTGCTGCGTTCGACACCATTGACCATCACATCCTATTACAGAGACTGGAACATGTAATTGGCATTAAAGGAACTGCACTAAGCTGGTTTAAATCCTATCTATCAGATCAATCTCAGTTTGTACATGTTAACGGTGAGTCCTCCGTGCACGCCAAAGTTAGTCACGGAGTTCCACAAGGTTCTGTGCTTGAACCGATTCTATTCACCTTATATATGCTTCCTCTAGGCAGTATTATTAGGAAGCACTCCATAAACTTTCATTGCTATGCAGATGATACCCAATTATATCTATCGATCAAGACAGATGAAACTAACCAGTTAACTAAACTTCAAACATGCCTTAAGGATATAAAGACCTGGATGACCTGCAACTTTCTGATGTTAAACTCTGACAAAACTGAAGTTATTGTACTTGGTCCCAAACACCTCTGAGACAAATTATCTAAAGATATATTTACTCTAGATGGCATTGCCCTGGCCTCCAGCAGCACCGTAAGGAACCTCAGAGTTATCTTTGATCAGGATTTGTCCTTTGACTCCCACATTGTATCTTAAAGATCTCATAATACCATATTATCAGACTAGAACACTGGGCTCCCAGTATGTAGGGTTACTTGTGGTTCCTAGAGTCTCCAAAAGTAGAATGGGAGCCAGAGCCTTCAGTTATCAAGCTCCTCTCCTGTGGAATCAGGTCCCAGTTTGGGTTTGGGAGGCAGACACCATCTCCACATTTAAGAGTAGGCTAAAGACTTTCCTCTTTGATAAAGCTTATAATTAGGGCTGGCTTGGGTGAGTCCTGAACCATCCTTTAGTTATGCTGCTATAGGCCTAGACTACCGGGAGACTTCACATGATGCACCTCTCTCCTTCTCTCCCTCTCCATCTGTATGCATTTTTATACCAGTACTTTATGTTACAAACTCAACATCTTCTCTCTCCTGTAGTTTTGTGCTTTCTCGTTTCTCTCCTCTCTCCTTCTGTCGCTTTCAGCAGGTATTTCTGTCTCCAGAGCTGCAGAGACTGGATCTGTGGTTGTGGGCCACCTGCTGCCCCCGTGTTCCTGCTCAACAACTGCTACTATGGTTGTTGTTATTGGCTCTGTTACTGATGCTGACATTATTCTTCCTATAGCTGTCATTCCTATTATTACTAATTTATTAATATTAACATTACAATTACTATTTTACTATATAAAAATGAATAAATAAATTCTACGTGGTCTTTACATTGTGCCCCCACCTCTCTCAAAACCTAACACGGCAGCGGCAGATGGCCGCCCATCATTGAGTCTGGTTCTGTCCAAGGTTTCTGCCCTCTTAAAGGAAGTTTTTCCTTGCCACTGTCGCCAAATGCTTGCTCATGGTGGGATTTGTTGGGTCTCTGTAATTAATATTATAAAGAGTATGGTCTAGACCTGCTCTATAGGAAAAGCACAATGCGATAACTTCTGTTATGAATTGGCGCTCTATAAATAAAATTGAAATGAATTGAATTGAACAGGCATATATATTATTAGACCATGGCCATGACTAATGATAATTACCCCAAATAATACCCAAAATAACTTGTTAGTATTTTCTTATCAGAATCAAAAATACTTTATTGATCCCAGAGGGGAAACTCTTTTGTTACAGCTGCTCACTATCACATCAGTGCACACAGGAATAGAAGATCTAAGCAACTCGAACTATAATACACTATAATACAGGCAAGATAAGTTAAGTACAAATTGGATATAAGTATACAATTAAAATAAGTATAAAGTACAAAGTGGATTTACTGGTTGATGATAAGTAGTACGGTATAATAATACAATGTAATAAAATAAGTAATAGTGCATGTACTGTCAAGTTAAGTGTAGCTTATTAAGATGATTATGAGACTGTGGATATTGCACAGCAGTAATAGAAGTATGAATAAATATCAATAAATAGGGAATTTTAAACTGAAAAGGGCATATTGCACAGCAGTATTAAACAGAGAATATTGCACAATTATTTCAAGTATTGCAGTGATGTTAATGGTCCAATGTCCAGTTTAATGACTTATGGTTACATAGACTAACACTTAGAGGGAGGAGTTAAAGAGTTTGATGGCCACAGGCTGGAATGACTTCCTGTGGTGCCCTGTGGTGCATTTTGGGAGGATGAGTCTTTCGCTGAAGGTACTCCTTTGTTTGACCAGCACGTCATGGAGTGAGTGGGAGACACTGTCCAAGATGGCGTGTAGTTTGGCCAGCATCCTCCACTCTGACACCACTGACAGCTCCACCCCCACAATGTCACTGGCCTTACGGATCAGTTTGTTGAGTGTGTTAGCGTCCTCTACCCTCAACCTGCTGCCCCAGCAAGCAACAGCATACAGGATAGTCAGGATAGCAGACTCATAAAACATCCTCAGTATTGTCTGGCAGATGTTGAAGGACCTCAGCCTCCACAGAAAATAGAGACGGCTCTGGCCCTTCCTGTAAAGAGCTCGAGTGTTCTTAGCCCAGTCCAGTTTATTGTCCATGTGTACTCCCAGGTACTTGTAGTCCTCTACAATGTCTACACTGACCCCTGGATGGAAACCGGGGTCACTGGTGCCTTGGCCCTTCTTACGTCTACAACCAGCTCCTTAGTCTTTGTTGCATTGAGCTGCAGATGGTTCTGTTCACACCTTGAGACAAAGTTACCCACCACAGTCCTGTCTCAACACCACTGCTGATACATCCCACCACAGCAGAGTCATTAGAAAACTTCTGAAGGTGTCAGGACTCTGTGTGGTAGCTGAAGTCTGTGGTGTAGATGTTGAAGAGGAAGGGAAAGAGGGCAGTCCCCTGAGGGGTCCCAGTGTTGCTGACCACGCTGTCCGACACACAGTGCTGCAGACGCACGTGCTGTGGTGTGGTTCAGCAGGAAGATGATGGCATCCTCAACTCCCAGCCGGGGCTGGTAGGCGAACTGAAGGGGGTCCAGGAGGGGTCTGACCATGGGCCACAGCTGTTCCAGCACCAGTCTCTCCAGGGTCTTCATTACATGGGCAGGTCAGTGCCACTGGTCTGTAGTCCTTGGAGCCACTGGGACGCAGCATCTTCAGCACAGGAACGAGGCAAGATGTCTTCCACAGAATAGGGACCCTTTTGAAGACTCAGGCTTAGGTTGAAGACATGCTGAAGGACTCCACATGGGGGGGGCACAGGCTTTTAGAACCCCGGGGCAAATGCCATCGGGGCCTGCAGCCTTGTTTGAGTGGAGTTTCATCAGCTGGGGGGGGTCGTCAGTCATGAGAGGGCCGTTAGCCTGAGAATCAGTTGAGGGGGGAGTAGGACTCTCCCAGGAAGATGGAGGAGGGGGGAACAGTGGACACTAACATAACACTGACAGCGGTCATTCCTCCTGCATGACTACGTTTACTTTTATATTTAGATCACATTTTGCTGCTGATACTTTTGTACTTTTACTCAAGTATAATTTTGAAAGCAGGACTTTTACTCGCACACAATAGAATTTTTTTAAATTGCAGTATTGTGCAGAACACACAGCTGACACACATGCTGTAATTCCATATCCTGACCAGTGTCATTTCTTTTAAACCATGAACCTGACCTGATCTGAAAACAACAACAAGGGAGTGGTTTGTGCAAACTGTTTACTGTTTTAGAGTTCAGGTTCAGATCTTTATGTGCATGCTGTAATCATCTTCCCGCACACAGGGCTGAGTCATAGACAACGTTCTGCCATCCACACGCCCACATGAACGTGACTCAGTGTGGTTCAGGTGTGTGTATATAAAGAGCACGGTAGCCTCCTGTCATCACTGCACCAACAACAACATCACCTCACATTTACCTGACGGGTAAGTCACCTGCTGTATTTCTTTTCATTCTATGGAGCTCATGGTTATGCTCTATCTCTGTATATTTATTGGCAGTTTTTTTTTGTCCACACAGAACAATCAGTTGATCATCACCATGAAGACGATCCTGGTCCTGTCCATTCTCCTCTGTGCTGCATTTGCAGGTCATATTCAACACACGGTTAGGGTTAGACCATTTATATAGAACACACACACTATCATCCATGTGCTCATGAGTCAGTCAGCAAGGCTCTACCATAGTGTGACACCCTGTGCACTCTGTTGTAAAGCTGTGTGTAGCAGTGCATGCAATATGTGCACACACACACATAGTATAAACAGAAAGGGACAGAAGAGTAACTAGTACACTACTGTTACTGACAGTTTCATGTTTCTCTCTGCAGCTCCAGCTGAAGACAAAGAGAAGGCTCCAGGTCAGTTTGGATGTCTTTGCTTTAATATACACACAGACAGTAAGACCTGCATCTGTCTGACACCATCATTAATGTGATTCATCCACAGAAGCAGCAGTGGAGGCCCCGAAGGAACAGATGGCTGCTGCACCTGGTTAGTGTCCTCTCTAAAGTGTGTTAAACAGCAGTCTGGGTGAAGAGACCAGGATATTAAAGAACAACTGATGCTCATTGGATTGATAAAGGAAGTTTAGGACTGTTGGCCAGCTCCCTTGTTTTGAGTTGTTTTGACTAGTCAATCTGTTTGTGGTTTGAAGGGAAAAATAATTCAAGATAAATTGTTGACAAACAGCAGTTTCAACAGCTTGTGTGGTTACCTTTTGAAGGACAAAACAGTACAACAAGAACTCAGCGTGGTACATAACAGCAGAGCCCCTGAGAAGTCATGGGCATCAGATTAGAGCTGGTGTTGCTGACTTGTGCTTGCTGAGATATAAGACCAACATTTGATACCGGTCCCTTTTAGGTTCAGTCAATTTGTGGGTTCTTTGTGTACAAAGTGACCTTTGCACACTAAAAGAAAAAAGTAACCATCACAATTTGAAATTCAATGTCAAAATATGGCACATGGGAAACTTGAGTGACTTCAGTGTAGCTGTTGATGTTTCAGAGATGGACAAGAAGATGATGATGATGGCGAAAGATGAGGAAGTATTTGTGCCAGAAGATTCTGTCCTGGTTCCCAGAAACGGTAATCAGAAAGGACTGGCTGCTCATAGTCAACTAAACACTGAAATACATATCTGAGTTATCAGTTATACTTTGTCAAGTAGTCCATAACTTTTCCACATATTGTGCTATAGATAAAAGTTCAATTAAAGAGATTTTTAAACAACAAATTTGCACACAATGAGAAGACTTAAGCTTATGTAACCAACACATATTGACACATTTTGATAATGCAAAGTAGTGCACATTTGGATAATATATGTATATATAACTATACAGTGTGTTGACTGTGTTTGTGTTTGTGCAGCACATGTGTTTGAGGAGGCAGCAGCACCTGAATGTAAGAGCCACATTATTGTTTTAATCTTTCCTTTATATTCCTTCATGAGTGAGGTCTTCATGGCAACAATAATGATACCACTGAAATTAAATGAACTCAAATAAACACCTCTCTCCAAATATCACAGATGTCACGTAGAAGTATAAGCATGATATGCTTAAACGACCATAGCAGTATTTTTGCATGTGTTAGGCTGTTAACTACAACCTGCCTAGTTTTTACTCCACTCCAACTATTCTCCAAAGTTTATCAGATACATTACAGACAGCTGTTTCAGCTGTAGGAGGCTGTAAAATGTGAGATTAGAAAGGACCTATTATCTGTGTATTTCAGTCAATGAAACTGCTCTGTTGAAGTAAACTCAATATTCTCTCTCTTCTTTCTCTCTGTAGCTCGTTTTAACTTCTGTCCAGACGGCTGGTTCAGCCACGGCTCTCGCTGCTTCACGTTCATAAACACTCCCATGTCCTGGTACAGTGCTGAGGTACTGCTACTGTAACACTTCTATGTTGCTATTGTGAGCCGTCAGTCCCATTAAGCTTGTACACACTGTGAACAATGCAGCTGAAGTTGTAGCTTTTCCTCTCATCTGATAGACTTTGTTATTCATTCAGTTAGGCTACTTTAGAACTTACCATCAACGCACATGATGAATGCAACATGATGTACAACACAGAGGCCAAAGCCTCTGGATGGTACCTGTTCATCTGTCATTTGCAGTCCATGAAAAGATGAGCTTTATGTTCACATCGAAGCTAAAGACAATTCTATTTGGAGGAAGAAAATGAAATGACACAACTATTTAGTTGTAAATGGTAAATGGACTGTACTTATTTAGCGCCTTTCTAGTCTTTCTGACTACTCAAAGCGCTTCAACTACATTGTTGTATAGCTACAAAGATTCCTCTGTGCTTCCTCTGTCCAACAGGAGCACTGTAACAACATGGGTGCCCACCTGGCCTCGGTCACCAACCCCAGAGAGTACAGCTTCCTCCAGAGGATCACACAGACAGCTGGTCAGAGCATTACATGGCTGGGAGGCTTCAACCTGCAGGTCTGGAGAAATACCACCTCAGTCAGTCCAGATCAAGCCCAGGACCTCTGGATTTGATGGACATGGATATGAGAGCAAATGAAGAAACTTAGACAATACTTCCTTACACTCGTGCTCTTTGTCTCTCAGGGCCGGTGGATGTGGATTGACCGTGAGGGTTTCTATTACACCAACTGGTACTCTCCGTCCTCTTCCAGCAGCTACCCCTGCATCTACCTACGCACCACCAGTAAGTCCACCTGTTTGCTTTGGCTGGCTAGCTACATCACCTAACCGTTAGCTTTTTCTATTTTCTCACAGGGAATATAACATGGTGAAAACATAGCTATAATCTTAGCTAATGTGTTAGCCACGTACATTTTATCTGAACTATCTGTGAAGGTGCTGCCTGGCTGTTTTGCTGAAGAGGGCAACATCAGACATTTATACATTTTTTGTCAAATTTGACAGTGATATTTGACAATTTTTTCCATGCCAGGTTATAATCTGTATGGCCGTCTCGAGTTTCACACGTAAACACGACCAAACTAGCAATGGTCGCATGCTCTCTGTCAAATTACAAGTCCAAATAAGAGTTACGTATGTAATTACAGTTTTTCACTCAAAAAATGGATTTAGTGTTAATGTTATTTTTTCTCTTTTTTAAATCAAATTTCAGATGGTTGGGGTAACACCCAGTGTGGCTCAACTTATCGCTTCATCTGCTCCAAGAGTCCATTCAGCTGTTAAAATCCATACTAAACATCAGGAGCCTTGGGATAGATCAGCTGGGACATTTTTCTGTTTAAAGCCAATTCATGAACTTTGTTGTGTGTCTTACAATTTTCCCTTGTATATTATTGAAAGAGTTAATTGATTAAGTGTTAAGTAACTTTTGTGTAAAACCATTTCTGTTTGTGATTGTTGCAGTAGGCTTCTTTTTCATAATAAAAACTTGTAGCAATGGGACAATGTGTGATCTTACTTTAAGAGCTTGGTTGAAAAGTGGTTGTTTAAGTCCAACTATAACTTAAGATGAAGATAACGGTCATTCAACTCAGAGTAACTTAAATCATTACAGAGTAAAGTAACTAACATCCCTGGTTCAGAAAGTACAATTCTGTGTTTACCAGGCTTGTTTCAAAGCAGTTCAAATAATGTACATCTCAGAACTAATGCTTTGATTAATGGTTTTGGTGCTATAAGCTGTGTATGCCCCCTTCCTGATTTCTTGTTTTTTGCATGCTTGTAACAATTAAATGTTTCAGATCATCAAACAAATTTAAATATTAGTCAAAGATAACACAAGTAAACACAAAATGCATGTAGGTTTGGATTTTGTTTTCCCATAATAATATCAACATTAATTTAAAAACTGCATTTTGTGTTTACTTGTGTTATCTTTGACTAATATTTAAATTTGTTTGATGATCTGAAATATTTAAGTGTGACAAACATGCAAATAAAATAAGAAATCAGGAAGGGGGCAAACACTTTTTCACACCACTGTAAATCACAAAAAAAATGATATGCTACTAAGAGCTACTGATTACTGGTCAGTCTCCCTCAGTGAGGTAAATAAGATGCTAGTTTTCCAAGTTGGGGCATTTTTTCTGCAAGTTTTCTTTCTCTCAAAATGTGGAATTGCCAGTTCCCTTACACTGCAGTCCTTGTTGCGACTAAATCCCTGTGTTGGGCTGGGGATGGCGTAAACACCCATGTGAAACCTGTGATACACACAAAGTCCGAATCTTTGTGTGTACACACTGTTTTAGTTGTGAATCTCCAGAAATACAGTGGTGTGAAAAAGTGTTTTGTCTGCAGCTCACTTCATCATCACTCAGAGTAAGAAGCTGACTTAGAAAATAACTTTTCAAAGATGTCAGTGATGTTCGGGTGCTGCTCACTGCTAGTTTGCAAAGATTGTGTTTTACCCGAGCGGCAACCTCCGGGGATGAAAAATTAAGCCAACGCAGAATTGCCAAAAACTGCAGTTCCTCAAATGGCCACTTGAGGCTGGCTCCAAAAGAGTCAATCGCCATAGACCCCCATGTTAAAATGCCCAACTTCACAGCAGAAATAAACATGTTTACAGCCTGGTACAGAAAACAGTTTTGGTCTTATTTCCCCGTTCATGACAACTGCGAGGGGGTGATTTTTTTTTATAAACCATTTAAATGATATTAAGGCTTAAAGTTATGCATAATTAAGGCCGTGGCCACTTTGAGTGACAGGTGGGTGCCATCACAGGTGGCTGGTTTCAGCATCTAGGCTTCATTTGGCAGCTCCACCCATGGGCCATGTCTTTGCCCATATTTGAATTAGCCAAGCCAGCGAAGTAAGGCATTGCCAAGATGGCGTCGACCTGAGCTTCACACTGGCTCTTCAGAAACCTACGGGTGACGTCACTTTTTATACAGTCTATGGTTTTACCTTTACCTTTACCTGAAACCAAAATAAAATCATAATAATCTGCTCTGATTTTGGTTAAATGTTCTACATTGCCCCATTTTTCTCCATGCAAGGAGATGAATGTTAATGTTTAGATTTTTCTACAAAAAATAGCTGATAGCTGAATTTAACAAAACTCCTAAATGTTTGGTAAAAGTCTCATGTTTAATTTTTCTCGGGGTATGTTTGCAATTAAGCAAGGCACAATTAAAATTATACTTGCCCCAAAATCTTTTAAGTTTTCACTCTCTGTACGCTTGAAAGGTGTCTTTAGATGAGAGGCTATGCTCAGCTTGAGCTTGGGAAAATGTTCACATTTAAAATTGAAAGGTTTTAGAATGGAGTCCGGTGCAGTGGTTTTGGAAACAGAAGAGGAAAAGTGGTTATATATAAAGTTACATTTTTAATGTGTTAACATGTAAGCAGTATTTTGATATTGTAGGTGAGTCTGATCACTGCCTTTACTGATGGTTTGTTTAATCTGCAGTGAATATAGTGAATATAATCAGAGTGATATAGTCGGATAAAAGGTATATTATGTTGTTTCTTGGTTCCGATTCAGATTTATGATAGTGAGTTAAAGGGTGTGGAGTGTTGGGAAAAGCAGGGTGCTGATACAGCAAGAAGAGGTAACAGATAATTAATTAATTGATAATTGGTGTGGAGGAAAAGAAACGGTAAAAGATTTAGTGTCATAAAGAAGAGTGCATGGCTTCCAGTATAACATTTTATCTTTTCATGTCATAACTAGGACGACTGATGCAGACTAGACTCTATGTAGGAGCATATTTATGATGACAGAAAGAAATAAAACCAAATCACTGAGTCATTTTCCCTGCAAGATCTAAAACGTTCACAAACTTTCTGAAAAGATTTACAATCCTGTTACTGATTCAATCATTGCTCTATGTGTTTCATGGCTGCAAACTATGTGTTGAATGACGATCAGTCATTTCTGTCTTCTATTGATTCCTAATCTAGAAGGGTTCCTTTTCGGACTCCCATAGAAATGTACAGGACAGTGCTCAGTGCTGCAGGCTCAGTCAGACCTTGCTCATTGTTTTTTACAGTGCATTCTGGGAAATTGCCTTTAGGACACCCTGAACCTACCTACTGAACAGGGTGTTAAGAGTGACACCTTTTACTGTGGTGTAACCATATATTCATATATTCTGTTACAGTAGATAACATTAAAATTAAAGCACTCATCAATCACTGCATCAAACTGCTATGTCCAAGGTTAACACTTGATATAGGTTGAAAACTTTCCTAATCAGAATTTTTCAAAATAAAAGAGACAAAGTTCAGAGAGAGTAATTATAGTTGAGTTACTTTAGTTTCTAATCAGCAGTTGGTTTCCAAAGGAATTACTTAGCTCCAATTAAACCCATGTAAAAACTAAATCATCATTGGAAACTTTATTCTTTATATATGTTGATGTATATTTGAAGACACTTCACAGTTTTGCTTTTTCAATTGACCTGCTGTGTACTAAATGAAAGAGTCTCTAGCTCACAGCACATGAGCAGTTCATTAGAGTTTGTTCATTGGAAGTGCACCAACTGAACACTGCCTCCATTTTTCCTTTTATTCGTAACACATTTCCAGAAACATTTCTAGGTCCACATTATTGCTTTGGTGCGGCTGTGGCTTGGAGGTAGAGTGGGTCATCCACAAATCTGAAAGATACTGAACCCCAAATTTCTCCCGAAGGCTGTGCCATCGGTGTGTGTGCATGTGTGTGTGTGTGTGTGTGTGTGTGTGTGTGAATGATGAGCAGTTGGCACCTGCCGTCAGTGTGTGAATAGGGTGAATATGGCATGAAAATCACCTTTACAACATAAATGCTTTTTCTGCACGTCCCCTCCACCTGTCTGCATGTCTCAGCAGTTCTGGGGTTTTGTTTAGCCAAAGATATGAACGTATGACATAAAATTTAGCCAATCAATCTCAAATCTAATCCAGAAAGGGTGATTATTGTGTCGCTCAGATCAACCTGACCTCACAATCAGACAGCAGATTAGCGAGAAAGGGAAACAGCGCATGTGAGGCTTCTCTCGTAGCTGGTACACCAGGAAGGCCTGGCTAGCTGGATGCAGACTGACTCTTCGGACAACCCTGGCATTTTCAGGGGATTGGTGGATTTTGTTGCCTCCCTGGACAGTGTGCTGGAGAAGCACCTGCTAACTTACCGTTTTAAAGGCAGTCAAATATGGTACAAAATGAGCTGTTGGACTTCATGCTGTCAGTGCTAGAGGATTACATTCTGGAGGAAGCTGACTTTATCGGCATTCAAGCAGACGATATGACTGACATTTCCACCCACTGCCAGCTGGTGCTAAGCTATATCACAAAGTGATAAGCAACCCTTTCTGCCACTTTTTAATCGACAGGTGATGGATGGTGACCTTTGACATTGATTAAACATGAATTAAACCCCACCCCCTCTATCCTCCCTCCCTCCAGAAGTGGGCGGCGCTATGCGTGGACCAATGAGCATGAAGCAGGCGTGGTTAGCAGGGGCCAATGAGCATGAAGCAGGCGTGGTGAATAGGAACCAATGGGAGTAAAGCAGGCGTGGTGAGCAGGAGCGAATGGGAGTGAAGTATGTGCTTCCCATGTCTAGGTGTGGGAATGAAAAAAACCCTGTAAATTAAATAATATGATTAAATAATTAAATCATTTAAGGGAAATCAATAGTATCAAAATTATTTACAAACTTACCATCTGTAAAATCTAATCTTTCAGGAGAAAAAGACACGTCCTTCTCTGTTGTCTGTCTGGTGCAGAGTGAAATGTGACTGAATTGGAAGAATGTGGGAGGGTAGGGGGAGTTTGCGTGAACCAATGGGGAAAAAAAATGAAAAAAATAAATAAAAGCAGAATATTTCTGGTCTGAAACATCAAACAAGATGAATCAGTTGAAGATGATCAGCCAGACGCCTGTGACGAGTTATCAAAAAGCAACACCAGGGGGCGCACCCAAGAAATAGGTGTTGTATTTGAGTCGGATCCAGACGACTACCCCCAACGCGCTTCAGGAGGAATGGCTTTTAGAAGATGGAGGTGTGTGGGGATACGCATTCAACAATGAAGTCAACGAGTTTTGTTTTTACCAGCTGGAGAAAGGAGGAACGTTTGGCCCTCTCACTCCAAAAGCAATGCTCACATCAATGGACTGGTCTGTGCTGAATCTGCTGGTTTCAAACAACCTCAGAGCAACCCTCGGAGCAAATGAAGGAAAGAACCTGTGACAAAAGACAAACAGACGCAAACGCTTGTGCGGGTTAAACAGGAATTTCCCCCCGTGCTTGCCCCGAAACAAATTGTAACCTGCAGCATTTGAGAGACGAAAAGCTTGGGTTCCGGCAGATGGTTCTACCGTTCGAGCCGTCAGGTGGTCGAAGGAGATGAACACAATATTTCGGCTATTACGGCTGCCCCTCAAGGTGTGGATGAAAATGATGATTGAAAAAGCAGAAAAACTGAAGGCTCTCTTCCTAAGGAGTCAGACATCGAGAGACAATCTGATGACAAAAAAAGACTCTGTTTACAGAAGACACCACCCCCAACTCCTCCTCCTCTAACTCCGCCCTGTAATACATTCCGCTTAAAATGGGTACCCTAGCAACTTCAGACTCACACACACACACTCTGAGAAAAAGCATGTCTCTTCCTCTTCTACCACAACCAGAAAGCACAGAATTGTCTCCAACTCTGACAAAAGCTATGTCTCTCCCTTGTATCCCGCGACCCGGGAGCCTGGATTCCATCGCGACCCCTGCAGCAGCACCATCAGAGGGCGAGATCCCTCATAGAATATGACCAACCTGTTTTGCTATGCATCATAAATCTAGCTGCTGGCGCAAGCTCTGAGAAGAGGGTGGGAATGCGACAATCCCTTCTCCACCACCACCTCAGCCTATCCCACGGAGGAAGAGGACCATGCATACGATCCCAGTGGAGAACCCTGCAGCAGCACCGCAGCACTCAAAGGAAGTTTTTTCTTGCCACTGTCGCCAAATGCTTGCTCATGGTGGGATTTGTTGGGTCTCTGTAAATAATATTAGATTAGATAGATTAGATTCAACTTTATTGTCATTACACATGTACAAGTACAAGGCAACAAAATGCAGTTAAGTGATTGCCCTACCTGTTAAAACATAACTGTGGTTTATCACACCTGAGTTCAATTTCTCTAGCCACACCCAGGCCTGATTACTGCCACACCTGTTCATAATCAAGAAATCACTTAAATAGGGCCTGCCTGACAAAGTGAAGTAGACCAAAAGATCTTCAAAAGCTAGATATCATGCCGAGATCGAAAGCAAAATCGCAGCAACGACTTATCCAAGAGGTCACAAAAGACCCCACAACAACATCCAAAGAACTGCAGGCCTCACTTGCCTCAGTTAAGGTCAGTGTTCATGAGTCTGGGCAAAAACCCTAACCCTAACCTTAAGGGTCATCTCATTTTTGCCATGATGATCCCCAAGACTTTTGGGAAAATATTCTGTGGACTGACGAGACAAAAGTTGAACTTTTTGGAAGGTGTGTGTCCATTACATCTGGTGTAAAAGTAACACCGCATTTCAGAAAAAGAACATCATACCAACAGTAAAATATGGTGGTGGTAGTGTGATGGTCTGGGGCTGTTTTGCTGCTTCAGGACCCGGAGGACTGGCTGTGATAAATGGAATCATGAATTCTGCTGTCTACTAAAAACTCCTGAAGGAGAATGTCCGGCCATCTGTTCGTGACCTCAAGCTGAAGCGAACTTGGGATCTGCAGCAGTGTGATCCAAAACACACCAGCAAGTCCACCTCTGAATGGCTGAAAAAGAACAAAATGAAGACTTTGGAGTGGCCTAGTCAAAGTGAATGATGTGTCACGATTTGATGCCTATCCAATGCCTCGGGTCGATGAGCTCCTGGATCGGTTAGGCACCACTCGTTTATCATGACCAAGGGCTACTGGCAGATTCCCTTGTCTCCAGAGTCTAAGGGAAAGACGGCCTTGTCCACTCTGTATGGGTTGTCACAATTTACCACACTTCCGTTCGGGTTGCTTGGGGCGCCGGCCACCTTCCAACGCCTCATGGACAGAGTACTGCGTCCACACGCTGCATATGCGGCCGCCTACCTAGATGACATTATCATCCACAGTGACAGCTGGGCGGAACATATGCGGCGGGTGGCTGCGGTGCTTGGGTCATTGAGGCTGGCCGGTCTCACCGCCAACCCAAAGAAGTGTGCGGTTAGATGGACGGAGGTACGGCATCTGGGGTACTACTTGGGTGGAGGGCAGGTGTGCCCCCAGGTAGACAAGACAGCTGCGATTGCCACCTGCCCGAAGCCCAAATCAAAAAATTAGGTGAGGCGGTTCCTGGGGCTGGCCGGCTATTACCGGCGGTTCATTCCTAACTTTGCAGAGCTGCCCAGTTCCTTGACTGATCTGACCTGGAAAGGTACCTCAGATCCGGTCCAGGAGTAGGTTAGGCCGGATGGCTCCCCGGCCTAAGTCGGGCGGTGGGGGTATGTGGAGGTGGGTATGGGTAGCTGTCAGCTGCAGAGGGAGAGGTGGTGGAGTGGCTCAGGTGAGCAGCATCATGGAGAGGTAATTGGCACAGCTGAACCTGGTTAACTAATTATGTGCTCCCTAAATACAGTAGCATGCTGGACCCAAGTTGAGGGAAGCTAAGGCGGTCGGAGGAATGGCGGATGCTGACAGAAAGATTGTGTGTGGAGAAAAAGAAATAAATAAAGAATATAAACTGGAAACGTGGTCTCAGCGTGTATGTCAGGGCCAAGGGAACTCACGGTTACATACATACTATTGAAGAAGGCCATACTAGATGCACAGAAAAAAATATTGACTTTAAATCTCAGAACTTTGTCATGTGGCCTAATCCTCTTCTATACAGAGGACTGCTATTAAAGATATATTTTCACTAAATTTAATTCAATTTTGGTATATAGCGCCAGTTCAAGATAGAAGTTATCTCATTGCACTCTTCCTACAGAGCAGTTCTAGACCGTACTCTTTACAATATTATTTACAGACACCCAACAAATCCCACCACAAGCAAGAACTTGGCGACAGTGGCAAGGAAAAACTTCCTTTTAAGAGGCAGAGACCTCAAGCAGAACCAGACTCAATGGTGGGCAGCCATCCGCCGCTGCCGTGCAACAGAAGGAGAGAAGAGCGAAACGAGAAACCACAAAACTACGGGAGAGAGAAGATGTCGAGTTAGTAACATGCAGTAATGGGATAAAAATGCAAATGAGAGAGAGAGAAGGAGAGAGGTGTATCATGGGAAGTCTCCTGGCAGTCTAAGCCTATAGCAGCATAACTAAGGGATGGTTCTCAACTCAAACTGGGATCCGATTCCACAGGAGAGGAGCTTGATAACTGAAGGCTCTGGCTCCCATTCTACTTTTGGAGACTCTAGGAACCACAAGTAACCCTACATCCTGGGAGTGCAGTGTTCTAGTCGGGTAATAAGGTATTATGAGCTCTTTAAGATACGATTGCACCTGGCCATTAAGAGCTTTGTAGATGAGGAGAAGGATTTTAAATTCTATTCTGGATTTTACAGGGAGCCAATGCAGAGAAGCTAATATTGGAGAAATATGATCTCATGTCCTAGTTCTTGTCAGTAATGGTCTGATAATGAAGGATTCTGTACTACTTTATACTTTATCTGTTAAGGATCAAACTTCTCTGAGAATTCAGATAAAAAGTCAGAATAAGGACCAGGAGCGCGGTACACTATAACAAATAGAATTGGCTGTCATGTCTTCTAGGTTGGTTGTGAAAGACTAAGAACAAGGCTTTCAAACAAGTTCTAATTTAATTTAGGTTTAGGGTTAATTAATAGGCTTGAGTCGAAGATGGCTGCAACTCCACCTCCTCAGCCGGTGCCTCGAGGAATGTGAGTATTAATATGGCTGGGCTGAGTGGATCCATTTAGGTTAACATATTCTTCATGACCCAGCCAGGTTTCAATAAGACAGAATAAGTCTGATATTAAATCATTCACTAGTACAGCTTTAGATGACAGAGATCTGAGCTCATCATCTGTGAAAGATGATGACATCTTCAACATCTCACTGGAGACATGCCACATGCCAGCCTGCTTCAAGTCCTCCACCATCATCCCCATCCCCAAAAAACCAAGGACCACAGGACTTAATGACTACAGACCCGTTGCCCTGACCTCTGTCGTAATGAAGTGTCTTGTGTTGTCCCACCTCAAGGCCATCACAGACCCACTCCTGGACCCCCAGCAGTTCACCTACAGAGCCACCAAGTCTGTAGACAATGCAGTAAACATGGCCCTCCACCTCATCCTCCAATACCTGGACTCCTCAGGAACCTACACCAGCATCCTGTTTGTGGATTTCAGCTCTGCCTTCAACACCATCATCCCGGCTCTGCTGCAGGACAAGCTCTCCCAGCTGAGTGTGCCTGACTACACCTGCAGGAGGATCACAGTTGAAGTTCAACCTGCCAAAGACACTGATGGTGCACTTCTACACTGCCATCATCAAGTCCATCCTCACCTGCAATCTACCTTCCCTACAGGACCCTGATGCGTGCAGGAAAGATTGTGGTTGACCCCTCCCACCCCGGACACAAACTATTTTAGACACTCCCCTCCGGCAGGAGGCTGCGGTCCATCTGGACCAAAACCTCACACCACAAAAAGGCCCGGGACCCCCACTGATACTGACTCATTATACAGTATTTATTATATAACTCACCTCTAAGCTGGTAAAGAATAATAAGAAGTCGTGACTGCAACTGGGATCTGGATCTGAGCTGCCACTGAAGGGGATACGATCACACGGAGCCTCATTGCAACGGCGCAACAGCTTATGGGCAAAAAAAGTGAGTCTCTAGCATGCAGCGTTCCAGAGATATTTAGAATCGTACTTTCATGTAGGATCTTAATGTAACTTAATTTAAAGAGTGACACCGCAGCTGCCAACACATATCACACTATCTCCCACTGCAGGAGCCAGACAATGAAATACACAACAGAGAGCAGAGTTTGATGCAAAAACACTATTTATTCAAGCGTGAAAGAGCATTAACATGTCTCCTGACATGGAGCACAGCTGATGAACTGCATTTACTATGTGAAGCATTAGGGAAATGGCTTGATGACTGTTTGTGGACACAGACATGCTGCAGCTCTCAGAGAGAAGCAGTTGTCCTTCTATGCCACATAATAAGTCCAGAACTGTGTCTGACTGCCTCCGTGGCCCAGTCCTGTACATCACATGCTGTCATACTAATGTCAAACATTCTAGTGCTTTTACTTTCAAACAGCAGGATTTCATCATACAAGAAGCTTGGAATGCATACTGTGTATTTTCTAGTCTATAAGCAATGACCGTAATGTCGAGATGTTATGTGTTTTCTCTGTATTGTCAGGTACAGAAGGAAACTTTGCTAAGCTAGTTTGGCCAGAACCAGTGTTCTCCTCTTCACATAAATAACTTGATCTTGGGCTTGAAGAATTGCATCTTGCTGGCGTCCATCAGCTTCACACTCTCCTTGGCTCCCAGGATGTTCTGGTGGACGTCATCAAACAGCTCCTTTCCAATGGCGGCCTGGACTCTGTCCCGCCAGGCGCTCAGCTTGGGTCTCCCTTCAAACACGTCCAGGCCGGAGCCCACAGGCTGTCAGTGAGAGGATCACAGAGAAGACGACCTGTTAATGTCGAACAGTTCAACTCTTCAACCATCTCCTGTGACTACTAATCATCCCTTATCAATGGTGAAATGGATTCTATCAATACCAGTCCCTTTAGTATGAAGCAAATACTATTTACATCATTTATCAAAATGTGCTGCAGTGTTTTATTTTCATGTCTTCTACATGGATCACCAGCTGGTGAGGATGATGACTTTTTGCCTGGGACATATAGCTTTACAAACTACACTACTACACAAACCACACAGAATGAAAGAAGAACTGGGAACCTGATAGCAGTGTGTGAGTCCTTTTTTCGTTTTGTTTGTGAAGCTTACTGCAAAAATCTATAGCTATGCATGTACCTCCTGATAATTACCTCTCTGTTAGCCCGATATTTCACAGGCTTCTCATTTTAACACGAGTCAGCTGGAAACACTAAAAAGGCAATCAGAGACAGAGTTTTCAACCAAATAGTGGCGCTAACTGTAATAGCTAGCTAGCTGATAAAATCTGCAAGTGATAGTTGTCATTTCAGCTGACAGTCACCAGTTTGAAATGAAAAATCAAGGACCCATTTTCTCAAAAAGTACTATGGACTTCAATGGTAAATCTACCACTGTTATCATTGTTAACTGTATATATGCCGTGCGAGATAGACCAGTTTGACAGACATAACAACAATAAGTACAGGGGGCGGGAGCTTAGCAAAGGGTCGATTATGAGTGCAGACTGGGTGAGCCCTGTAACCCTAACCACAAGAAAAACTGTAGGGCTGAGTATTAAACCTTAGTGTCTGTAGCACTGGGTATTGAAAACTGTCAACTACGAATGTTGTCTGCTCAGATTCATAATCTTGTTTACTTATTATTTGATCAGATAGTTCCCGATTTAAAGCTCCAGTAATCAATATTTTTATATTAATAATGGATCAAATAACTACATGAAAGGTGTCCTTGTAGTGTCCAACCCACAGACTCATCGTCTGACTTTGCAGTTCTCCTCAGCAATACGAAACTTTATAGCATCGTTCAGCTCACTGTTTTGGTTTTACGGACAACAACTTAACTGTTCTAGTCGAGTCTCATGGCTCTCATCAAGCTTGTTTCCAGTAGCAGGCAGCCGTTTTCAAAGAAAAAGCTCTGATAAAGCCACTGTACACTACCTGCTAAGCAGACAGACACAGTTAAAGACCAGCTGGTGAACATAGTGGAGCATTTAGCAGCTAAAGAGTCAGATATTTCCCTCAGGAGTTGGTGGAGACCAAAAACGGAGCTAAAAGAGAGAATATTCTTTCATTCAACATATATCAGTTGACACAAACACCACTCCAAATATTGCTCCAAATATTGCTTGTGTCTGCTGGATGTGGAAATCAGCAACTGTTTGCCATATCAACTTAAAATATATTAATGCAGCTTAAAAATCAATTTGGCGAGGGCACGTTCACACATAAAGGTCCGTTCCCTCAATCGAACCAATGCGAGAATGATACATTGTTTCAATTTTCAACACTCAAATAATGCAGAAACTGTAAACAAAAGCCATGTGGTGGAAATGCCTTTTGATTATTGGTCATACAGTCTGCAGGTAAAAAGACAACAAACCCCTACAAATGTCTACCTGGATATCATAAATCATGGAGTACCGTCAGGTTCTGTTCATGTTGATGTTGATCTGGAGCGCATATCAGCAGACTGTAGAAGACGGCACATATGAACGTCTTGCAAGACAGCGGGTATTAAATCATTTAGTAATGTAGGCTTTTCGAGGAGACGATCTGCCATCAGATGGTCTTATCATAGAAGACAGCTGGTTCTGATGAGATCCTACCATGACTTGTTTGCATTTGCCATATAAGGTGGACCAGTAAGGTAAAGTGGGCCACAATTGCAAACATGTCATCAAAACAGGAAGAGAAAACTTTTTTAACCAATGAAAGGACACATATAATGGTACGCTTCCTGTGATTGGTTCACACCAGAAATAACCACTCCAGAGTTCACTTGAAAGTGGTACAAGACCACCCCTTCGAGGCGGACCAGAGAGCGGTTGTTTGGTCTGCACCAGAGTTGGAGTCCGCCGTTCACACCGACCCAAACGAACCACACCAAGGGGTAAACGCTCCAGGGTTTGGTTCAACTGGACTAAACAAGGCTGATGTGAACCTGCACTTAGACTGTTTTAATGGCTGCTTGTATTTAGAGAACATTTTATGAGAACTTTAAGAACTTTTGCTTTTGTAGAAAAACATGTTTATATTATATTTATATATTTCAACGTAAGGTATTGAAAAATGTACTGTTTTGGTATTGGCACCTAATCTCAGATATTGTATTGAGAATCAGAAATACTTTATTGATACCGAGGGGAAACTCTTTCATTACAGCTGCTCACTATCACGTCAATGCACACAGGAATAGAAGTACTAATCAAATAGAAATAGAAAGACTGGCTGAACACAAGCAGTTTTAAAGTAATCTGGGACGCAGCCAGTAGACAGCGAGCTGTTAAAAATAATTAGCAAAAGGGGGGCAATACAATCCATACAACTTCCAATAAAAACTTAGTTGTGATTTTGTCCAGAGGGCTGGAGGATACTCTCATAAGAGACATGATGTCTGCGAGTTCAGGCAGAGTAACAGCAGAAGAATTGCTCAAAGAATCCCTGAGCGGGTGATCCACATCTAAAAAGGCAGGATTGGGGGTGATATCAGATCTTATTAACTCCACCTTACTAGCAAAGTGCAAAAGAAACTTTTCACAATCAGCATCACAATCAGCAGTGGCACAAGGAGAGGCTGGGTTAACTAACTGATCCACAGTCTTAAATAGGAATCTAGGGTTGTGCTGATGGGCAGAAATAAGTGCAGAGAAATGACATGTTCTTGCATCCTTCACCATCCTATTATAAAGGAGTAATAACTAGTAATAACTGACTACTAAAGCAGCGCTTTGAGTGGTCAGAAAGACTAGAAAGGCGCTATGTAAGTACAGTCCATTTACCATTTAACTCTTTCATAGCCACAAAGTGGACCTGGAGACCTGATTTCTTCCATCTGCGTTCTACTCTTCTGCATTTCCTTTTACAGCTTTGAATACTGTTATTTAACCATGGCTGTTTTCTAGTCTTTGGGTTTGGTCTATTTTTCAGAGGAGCTATGAGATCTAAGGTTGAAGAACACATGTAGTTAAAAGAAACAACCAAATCGTTGGTGTTGAAGGAATCGGGAAACACACTGCCAGGAGAATTGAACAGTTTACAGAATTTTGAGGCACTATGCTCATTAAGGATGCGTGTGTACTTAGAGTGGGATAAGACAGTACTAGCAGCCTCTAATTCACAGTTAAAAACAATGCATAGGTGATCAGATACAAACATGTCCCTGATTTCCACAGGTGGAGTTTTCAGGCCCAAAGTAATGACTAGGTCTATGGTGTGGCCACAGGAATGAGTTTGGCCAGACACATGTTGTTGAAAGTTAAAAAGAATTTAGTTTTAGTTTTGAGTTAAAAAATCAGCAGCAAGGGCATTAGAGGAGTCATCAACATGAATATTAAAATCACCACAATGAACAATTCTATCATAAATTAAAACAAGACTGGATAAAAAGTCAGGGAGTTCCAACAAGAACTTAGAGGGAGGAGTTAAAGAGTTTGATGGCCACAGGCAGGAATGACTTCCTGTGGTGCTCTGTGGTGCATTTTGGGAGGATGAGTCTTTCGCTGAAGGTACTCCTTTGTTTAGCCAGCACGTCATGGAGTGAGTGGGAGACTCTGTCGGTGGTGTCAGAGAGGAGGATGCTGGCCAAACTGCATGCCATCTTGGACAGTGAGTCCAGCTCCACCTCAACACTGTCACTGGCCTTACGGATCAGTTTGTTGAGTCTGTTAGCGTCCACTACCCTCAACCTGCTGCCCCAGCATGCAACGGCATACAGGATAGCACTGGCCACCACAGACTCATAAAACATCTTCAGCATTGTCCAGCAGATGTTGAAGGACCTCAGCCTCCTCAGAAAATAGAGGCGGTTCTGGCTCTTCCTGTAAAGAGCTTGAGTGTTCTTTGCCCGGTCCAGATTATTGTCCATGTGTACTCCCAGGTACTTGTAATCCTCTACAATATCCACACTGACCCCCTGGATGGAAACCGGGTCACTGGTGCCTTGGCCCTTCGTAGATCTACAACCAGCTCCTTAGACTTAGACTCCATGAGACAAAGTTACCCACCACAGCCCTGTACTCAGTCTCATCACCACCGCTGATACATCCCACCACAGCAGAGTCATCAGAAAACTTCTGAAGGTGGCAGAACACTGTGTGGTAGCTGAAGTCTGTGGTGTAGATGGTGAAGAGGAAGGGAGAGAGGACAGTCCCCTGAGGGGCCCCAGTGTTGCTGACCACGCTGTGTGACACAGTGCTGCAGATGCACGTGCTGTGGTCTGCCAGTCAGATAGTCAACAATCCAGGACACAAGGGGGGCATCCACCTGCATCGCTGCCAGCTTCTCGCCCAGCAGGGCTGGATGGTGGTGAAAGCACTGGAGAAGTCAAAAAACATGATCCTCACCGTGCTTGTCCAGGTGGGTGTACATGTGGTTCAGCAGGAAGATGATGGCGTCCTCAACTCCCAGCCGGGGCTGGTAGGCGAACTGAAGGGGGTGCAGGAGGGGTCTGACCATGGGCCGCAGCTGTTCCAGCACCAGTCTCTCCAGGGTTGTGGACAGGTCATTATGTGGGCAGGTCAGTGCCACCAGTCTGTAGTCCTTGGAGCCACTGGGATGCGGCGTCTTCAGGAGGGGAACGAAGCAAGATGTCTTCCACAGAATAGGGACCCTTTGACGACTCAGGCTCATGTTGAAGGACTGCACATAGCTGGGGGGCACAGGCTTTTAGCACCCTGAGGCAAACGCCATCGGGGCCTGCAGCCTCGTTTGAATGGAGTTTCATCAGCTGTCTTCTCACCTGGTCCACAGTCAAGCACACAGCAGAGGTTGCAGACAGATTAAGTTTGTTGGCCCTGTCCAAGCTGCCTTCAACTCCTCTGCTGCCAGTCGATCTGAAGCCAGTGATGCTCTTCGTGCTGCTTCAGACCTCTCTCATGTTGTTCCATCGGTAAAGGCCCTCCTCTTGGCATTCAGGATGTCTTTGATGTCCTTTGTTACCCCCGGTTTGTTATTTGGAAAACAATGGACAATCTTAGTTGGAACAGTGCAGTCCACACAGAAGTTAATGTAGCCAGTGATGCACTCAGTAAGCCCGTCAATGTCCTCTCCATGAGGCTCACAGAGTACATCCCAGTTTGTCACCTCAAAACATCCCTGAAGTGTCTCATAGGCCTCCTCTGACCATGTCCTCACTGTCCTCGTGGTCGCAGGATGCCTTTTAACCAGAGGCACATAGCAGGGTTTGAGGTGAACCAGGTTGTGGTCTGACCTACCCAAAGGGGGGAGGGGGAAGAGCTGTTGTTGTTGACAACTCGCATACTGGGTGAAATTAGTCAGTGTTGTTGAAACACTGACATGGTTGAAGTCACTCGAGATTAATGAGTGCACTCGGGTGTTGAGTCTGGAGTTGTGCTATGGCGGTGTGAATGGCGTTGCACGCCAATGCCGGGTTAGCAGAGGGGGGGATGGAGACAGCCACAACAATGGCATATGAGAATTCACGTGGCAGATAATATGGCCGGAGTCCCACAGCTAACAGTTCAATGTCAGGGTTACAGATACTCTGTAGTATACTGGCACTAGTATAGAAATTTCAAATGATACCGACCCTAAAACTCAGACACAAAGGACTACCTGTCTCATAGAGTGAAACAAGTAAAAAGTAGGAATAATCCATTTAAACATCTAATACATTGTGATATTCTTAAGAAACCAGTTGGCACTAATATAAATGGCCTAAATGTGCAAAGACACTGGCATGGCGCTTTATCAATCCTCTGAATTTGGACCATATTGACTGTGGAAAAATCTTTCTGCTCACCTGCATGACCTCCACAATGGCAACTAGGTCGGCCAATGAGATGTGATCTCCTGCGATGAAGGGCCTGTCCTGGATGAACTTTTCTTCGATGAGTTTCAGTGAGCTGTTCAGGTCCTCCAAGGCTGCGTCCAGCTTGTCCTGCGGGACGTCCACGCCCAGAACCTTGGGAATCAAAAGCTACAGCCCAAACAAAGATTTTGATTTTAATCTCCAGGAAGTGCAGATGAATAACACACTATTCAACTCTGTTAATGAGCTTGTTCTTGATATAAAATGATATTTGAATGCCTTGTTGAACAAAAAAAAAAACAGTTTCGTTATTGTCAATCTGAACTCCAATTTCAGTGTAAGTCAGATATAGAATATCTTATAGTAATGATTACTTTGTCTCCAAAGATGTTGTTGTGAGAATTTATCGTCCGCCATCTTGTGATGAAAGTTTTTATGATGACCTTAAAGCTATGTTAAAGGAACTGAACAACTTGGGTAAAGAGGTGATAATTTTAGGGGATTTTAACTTAAACTGAGCTGACAAGAAAACTAAGAAAAAACTAAAGGATATAGCAAGCATATTTGAATTTAATCAAATGATAAACAGACGCACAAGAATCACCAACACAACAAAATCACAAATTGACCTGGTGTTAAACCTGAAGAAGAACAAAAGGAAGACTTTGGAGTAGCCTAGTCAAAGTCCTGACCTGAATCATATTGAGATGCTGTGGCATGACCTTAAAAAGGCAGTTCATGCCTGAAACCCCCCCAATGTGGCATTCCTCCACAGCGCTGTAAGACTCATTGCAAGTTATCGTAAACGCTGGTGGCCCAACCAGTTATTAGGTTTAGGGTTTTGTTTTTGTTTTTTGTTTTGTTTTCCCTTAATAATAACAACCTTCATTTAAAAACATTTTGTGTTTACTTGTGTTATCATATTTAAATTTGTTTGATGATCTCAAACATTAAAGTGTGACAAACATGCAAAAAAAATAAGAAATCAGGAAGGGGGCAAACACTTTTTCACACCACTGTAACTCAGAGGCCTACTGTAAAACCTTTCTGGACAAAATAAACAATATAAAGAATAAATACATTAAAGTGTGTAGTAAAAGACATAAAAAGGCCAACCTTCCCAGGCGAACTGAGTAAAGGGATTATGCTCTAAAACATCAATGAAAGTCAGGTCTCAATACTGATATGCTTGTTTTTAAAAATCTTTGTAAATTAAAACTAAAAACTGTAAATTAACTAAGGAAGTCCAAACTTTTTTTATTAATCTTATTTTGCAAGTAAAAAGGTAATAGTCATTTGCTTTGGAAACACATCAATACTCTGACTGGAATGGAAAAAAAGGGTCCTCAGCATCCTGAACTGAGAATTGACAATGAAGTAACACAAAATGCAAAAGTAAGACCCGGCAACAACATTCAGATCAAGAGACGCTGGGTTACATTCCAGATTCTTTATACCCTATCTTCTCTTTGAGTGAACAGGACTTCATGAAAATAATAGCTAACTTCAAGTTTATCTCAGGGAAAATCAAACATAGTTTAATAAATTTCAAATGTATTCACAATAACTTAAAAAAGGTGCAGCTATGATGTACATGCACTCTTTGATATTATCACTTCTGTCTCACTGTGCCACCTCCTGGTCACAGGCCTGTACAACAACAATACAACCACTTTATAAGCTAGGCTCTTAAACCACTGGACAAAAAAAAACAAACTCATACGACTATTGCAATATTGTTGAAAAATACAACTTATTGAACTTTGATCATAAACAATTTTTTTTATGATCAATGTTTGTTTATTTTATAAGATACTGCATGGTTTAGCGCCTCTGCCCTTTAAACAATTCATTCTAACAGCTCATGGTGAAATAAGACAAACAGGATCATCGAGGAGAGACCGTTATATAAAACATTGCTTGACAAAATTTGCTCAAACTGCTTTTTCAACAACAGCAACAAAACAATGGAATGCTATCCCTACAAATATTAGAGAGTGTAATAGTTTTAATCAGTTTAAAACTAATGTTAAAATATGGTTGAAAGATAGTCATGTTGTCATTAAGGTCTGATAATGCCCTCTGAATGTATTCGCACTGGTCTGTCCTACAAGTGTATTTATTAGTGTTATATGGAATTATCATTTTTATATTGTTATATGTGCATTGTATACATGCCCAGGGACAACAGATGGAAATTAGAATCTTGTACAATACATTTATTGTACACTGTCCGTGTTTTAAATAAACCAATAAATTAAATTAAATTAACACTTTTCAGGAAGAGATGAAAGTATATACAATGACTGAGCAGATCATGTCAAGAAGATGTTTTTCCTGAAAGACGGCCAGAAAATATGCAGCATTTTACCTCATAACACTCCGAGACAGCATGAGGAAAACAAAGGTCAGAGGGTTCAGCTTGTGAGCACATAGTCTTCCTCTCTTCTCTCATAGTGCCGGGGAGGAAAAAGGTTAACTCTTTCCTCACATGCCAGTTTAAAGCCAATTAAGATTCAAACTCAGGACATTATGATCACAAACCTTCAGACAATAAACAATAGTTTACTATTTTTACATGAAATTCAATTCATTTCAATTTTATTTATGTAGCGGCGATTCATAACAGAAGTTATCTCATTGCGCTTTTCCTATAGAGCAGGTCTAGACCGTACTCTTTATAATATTATTAACAGAGACCCAACAAATCCCACCATGAGCAAGCATTTGGCGACTGTGGCAAGGAAAAACTTAAGAGGCAGAAACCTTGGACAGAACCAGACTCAATGGTGGGCGGCCATCCGCCGCTGCCGTGTTAGGTTTTGAGGGGGGGGGGTGATACAATGCACATGGTATGTATTTTAAAAGGGCCACTCCACAAATTTTACACGTCATGAGGAGTACGCCTCTGAAAACAGTGGTATTATGTCAAGTCTGAAAAAATAACTCTGATGATGTCATAGTGATGTCATCAGGGTTATCTCAGCAGAGTTAAGTCTGTGCTACAAACTGAAGTGAAGTTTGAAAGATGTGGGCATTTATCAGGCAGGGAGGCTCTAATAAAAGACGCTATTGAGTTGAATTATGGGAAATGTAGGACCCAGTATTTCTGGAGATTGACCCAAGGGTCATTCCGTGTCAAATCAGATGGGGTTTTTGTTTGCATTTTAGATTTTGTTCAAACCTTTATTTATTTATATATATATATATATATATATATATATATATATATATATATATATATATATATATATATATATATATATATATAAGCTCCTCTCCTGTGGAATCAGATCCCAGTTTGGGTTCGGGAGGCAGGCACCATCTCCACATTTAAGAGTAGGCTTAAGACTTTCCTCTTTGATAAAGCTTATAGTTAGGGCTGGCTTGGGTGAGCCCTGACCTATCCTTTAGTTATGCTGCTATAGGCCTAGACTGCCAGGACACTTCCCATGATGCACCTCTCTCCTCCTCTCCCTCTCCATCTGTACGCGTTTTTATCCCATTACTGCATGTTACTAACTCGACATCTTCTCTCCTGTAGTTCTGTGCTTTCTCATTTCTCTCCTCTCTCCTTCTGTCGCTTTCAGCAGGTATTTCTGCCTCCAGAGCTGCAGAGTCTGGATCTGTGGTTGTGGGCCACCTGCTGCCCCAGTGTTCCTGCTCAACAACTGCTATTACAGTTGTTGTTATTGGCTCTGTTACTAATACTGACATTATTTTTCTATAGCTGTCATTCCTATTATTATTAATTTATTAATAATGTTAACACTACCATTACATTATAACTATTTTAAAAATTTTAGGTGGTATTTGCATTGTGCGTCCCCCCCAAACCCTCTCTGTCTCTCTCTCTCTCTCTCTCGGAAAAGTGCAATATGATAACTTCTGTTATGAATTGGCGCTATATAAATAAAATTAAATTGAAAATGTCATAGTTTGCCACTCAGTTTTTCTTCACTGGCCCTTGAAAATGGAAAAAAGTGCAAAATGGGTGGTTTTGGCCCCAGGCTCCAGGCAGTCCCCCAAAGTATATACATATGGACGTTTCCATACTTCTGGCTAAAAATACAGTATTTGATTGTTATACCAAATTTCAGGGGCTCTAACATAAACAGAATCTGATTGTTACGGACAGAACAACCGGAGGCGAGTGGTAAGGATACTGAGAGTTTATTGCAAACACAGAAGTATTATAGAGAAGAATAGATACTGTCCTTTCTCTTACTGATGGCAGAGGTGTGTGGGCACTGGGGCGCCACACACCGAAGACGGGGAACACACAGGAGCTCCGGACACAGGAGACAGACGGGAGCCAGGATTCGGAGCGGCACACTCAGGAGATACGAGATGGACTGGAGCCGGGAGATAGAGCGGCACAATCTGGAGACTGTAGATCGACAGAAGCTGGGGTTCAGAGTTCTCAGGGAGAAAGATCCAATAATCTTAGTGGTGAGTCCGTGAAGCATATACAGGAAGACTGCTCTGATCTGTCCTTAGTATAAACGAGACCGGACACTGACTGAGGTGAGGAGCTGGGTTTTATAGGGAGTAGAGTGGCTGATTAAGTGCAGGTGTGTGATGGGTGACAGGTGTTGGGAATTAGTATTCCGGTGAGGGAGTGCGGTGTGGCTGTGATGAGGTGGAGCCTGGCGTGTCTGTAACAGTACCCCCCCCCTCACGGTCCACTCCTGAGGACCGGGGACCCCGACGTCGTGGCGGCCGTCCTCTTCCTCGGGGGGCTGGACGATCCGGATGGTCAGCGTGGAATTCTGTCAGAAGAGAAGGGTCGAGAATGTCATGTCGGGAACCCATGACCTCTCCTCTGGACCGTACCCTCCCAATCCACCAAATATTCCAGAAGGCCACCACGGCGTCGGGAGTCCAAGATCTCGCGGACCTGGTAAGCGGTACCATCCTCTAAGAGAAGCGGTAAGGGGGTATCTGTCGTTTCGCCAGGCTCTGTGGAGACAGGAACAGAAGGATAAAACGGTTTAAGTAGTGAGACATGGAAAGTAGGATGGATCTTGTACTGGGCTGGTAACTGGAGTTTATATGTGACAGGGTTGATTTGTTCGATTATGGTAAAGGGGCCAATGAATCTGGGACTTAGCTTTCTGCAGGGCAGGCGCATCCTGATGTCACGGGTGGATAACCAGACCTTCTGGCCGGGCAGGTATCTAGGAGTCGTGGATCTCCTATGATCGGCCGTCAGCCTGCGCCTGCAGAGTGCCCTCCGGAGTTGATGATGAGCTGCGTCCCAGACCCTCTCGCTCTCTCGGAACCAGTGGTCCACGGCAGGAACTTCCGAGGGTTCCCCAGACCATGGGAAGAGAGGGGGCTGGTAACCGAGTACGCACTGGAAGGGAGTGAGTCCAGTGGATGGTTGACGTAGAGAGTTCTGGGCGTACTCGGCCCAGCCCAGGAACTGGTTCCAAGAGTCCAGGTGGTCATGGCAGAAGGTACGTAGAAAACGCCCAATGTCCTGAATCTTCCTCTCCGTCTGACCGTTGCTTTGGGGATGATAGCCAGAGGAGAGGCTGACGGTCACACCCAGGAGTGAAAAGAAGGCTTTCCAGAACCGGGAGATGAATTGTGGTCCTCGATCTGAAACTATATCCTCCGGTAATCCGTAGTACCGAAAGACATGGTTAAAGATGCACTTAGCTGTTTCCATAGCCGTGGGTAGTCCTCGAAGTGGGATGAGGCGGCAGGACTTCGAGAACCGGTCCACGACCACAAGGACACAGGTGTTGTTGTCTGAAGGAGGGAGATCTGTGATGAAGTCCACTCCTAGGTGTGACCAGGGTCTATTGGGCGTCGCCAGGGGACATAGTTTGCCTGCGGGAAGATGACGTGGAGATTTAGACATGGCACATTCAGTACAACCCTGGATGTACCTTCTCACATCCCTTGCCATGCTTGGCCACCAGAAGTGTTCCCGTAGCAGCGAGAGGGTTCCATTGGCCCCTGGGTGACCAGTGCCCAACGAGGTATGAGAAGTATGGATGAGTTGATTACGCTGGGTTCTCGGAACGTACTGTAGACCGGGGGGACAGCCCGGCGGAGTACTGGTGGAGACATTGGAGGAGGGAACTGAGTTATCGGACCATTGAATGGGGTTGACGAACACGTGCTGAGGTATAATAGGTTCAGGGTCATCTGTAGTGATTTCGGGAGCGTGTAGCCGGGATAAAGCGTCTGCCTTTATGTTCTTAGAACCGGGACGGTAAGAGATATGGAAGTGAAATCTGGTGAAAAACAGAGCCCAGCGTGCCTGCCGTGGGTTAAGACGTTTGGCCTGTTTGATATACTCCAGATTCTTATGGTCAGTTAACACAGTAAAGGGGTGCTGGGCGCCCTCCAACCAATGCCTCCATTCCTCTAAGGCCAACTTCACGGCCAGCAGTTCTCGGTCACCGATGTCGTAGTTCATCTCCGCCGGGCTGAGTTTCCGGGAGAAGAAAGCACATGGGTGGAGTTTAGCTGGGTTTCCATGAGGTTGAGATAGCACCGCTCCTACCCCAGTAGTAGAGGCGTCCACCTCGACTGTAAATGGTTTCTCAGGATCAGGATGGGTAAGGAGCGGTGCGCTGGTGAAGGTCCTCTTGAGGAGGTCAAATGCTTCTTGAGCAGCTGGTGGCCAGGACAGAGACTTGGGCTTATTGTGAAGGAGGTTGGTTAAGGGATGGACTATCCTGCTGTAGTTGCGGATGAAGCAACGGTAAAAGTTTGCGAACCCCAGAAATCGTTGCAGTTCTTTTACAGTGGTTGGAGTGGGCCAATTCCGGATGGAATCCACCTTCCCCTCGTCCATCTGGATGCCACTACCACTGATGACATAACCAAGGAACTGCACAGAGGTTTGATGGAATTCGCATTTCTCGGCTTTGAGGAAGAGGTGATGACTTCTCAGGCGTTCTAGGACCTCCGCAACATGTAGGTGATGGTCCTCTAGGTTCCGGGAGTAGATCAGTATGTCGTCAATGTATACGATTACAATTTATGAAGGAACTCCCGGAGTACCTCATGAATGAAGTCTTGGAAGACGGAGGGGGCGTTGGCCAGACCGTAGGGCATTACCAGGTACTCATAATGGCCCGTAGGTGTTACGAATGCCGTCTTCCATTCGTCCCCCTCACGTATCCGGATCAGGTTGTAGGCGCTGCGGAGGTCCAACTTGGTGTAGATAGTGGCACCACGAAGTTGTTCCAGCGCAGCAGGGACAAGGGGAAGTGGATACCGAAATTTGACAGTAATCTTGTTGAGGGCTCAGTAATCCACACAGGGCCGCAAGCCTCCGTCCTTTTTGGCCACGAAGAAGAAGCTTGAGTCTGCTGGAGAAGTGGATGGTCTGATGTAGCCCTGGGCAAGGGCCTCCTCAATGTACTCCCCCATGGCTTTCTGTTCAGGAATGGATAACGGATAGATCTTTCCATGGGGCACTGGTTCACCCGGGATGAGGTCTATTGCGCAGTCCCATGGCCGGTGCGGAGGTAACTGAGAGGCTCTCTTAGGGCAGAAGACATCCTTATAGGCGGCGTAGCATGGTGGGATTTCCACTGACTGCTTCTCTCTGGGACTTTCGATGGAGGTGGTGCACAAGTGAAGCCTATGAAGGTGGGATGACGATGGTTTGGGTCGACGAGGGAAACAGCCAGGGAAACAGGACTTACCCCATTTCAGCACTTCACCTGTAGCCCAGGAAATGATGGGGTCATGTTGTTCCAACCATGGGCGCCCTCCAGAACCATTAAGTGCTGTTGTTCCTCATGCAGTAGGCCTACCCGGACGGTGACAGGATAGGTAGCCCTCTGAATGCCGCGGCGACTGATGGCTTTCCCGGTTATGGCTCGGACCTGGTAACTGGTGGGTGTGACGGATGTCTTGATGCCGAGTTGACGGCAGAGGGAACCGGAGATGAAATTGCCGGCTGACCCGGAATCAATGAGGGCTTGTACTGGAATGGAAAAATTTTGGGTCACCAGAGTTATTTCGGTAGACAGGGGTTTACTGCATGGGAGACTAGGAAGAATTACACTCACCATGGGACGTGGTGGTCTCACTGGACAGGTGGCCCTATTATGTCCAGAAGCTCCACAGTACAAGCACAATCCTCGGGTCAGCCGTCTCTGCCGCTCCGTCGAGGTTAGTCGGTAGGAGTCCAACTGCATGGGTTCGGGTTCTGGTTCTGGAGGGCGGAGTTTCTCTGGCTGACGGAGGTTGCGCGTGAGTGATGGCTGGTCCTGGTGTTCTGAGAAACACGTCTGCATACGAGTAGCCACCCGGATGGCTAACTGGATAAACCGTTCGAGGCCGATGGTGTCCTCGTATGCAGCGAGATGCAATCTTACCCAGGGTTCCAATCCCTGACGGAAGGTGGTGATCAGGGACTGCTCGTTCCATCCACTGGCTGCCGCGAGGGTTCGGAATTCCAGGGCGTAGTCCTGGATCGACCGCTGACCTTGTTTTAGTTGATATAACTTTTCTCCGGCCGAGGAGTCTCCAGCTGGTCTTCCGAACACCTCGCGGAAGTGCTCCAGGAAACTCGTCAGGGATTGAGTGACAGAACCGTTTTGGGACCAGATAGACTCGGCCCACTGCAACGCTCTCCCCTGTAGCTGAGAGATGACGAAAGCCACTTTGGAGCGCTCAGTGGGATACAAGGAAGATTGCATCTCCAGGACCAGGGAACATTGTAGAATAAATCCATTGCAGTCCTCCGCCAGGCCAGAGAATGGCGCTGGTTTGGCCATGGGACTGGGACATGGCGGAACTGCTGGAGTGACCGGAGCGGAGCGCGAAGCATCGGAGGTGGAGGTAGATGGTGAGGAAGCGATGAGACCCCGGCGTAGAATCTCCAATAACTCCTGTACTGGATCCGAGGTACTCATGCTGTGTATAGTTGTTTTTCTTGGTCCGGTCTTCTGTTACGAACAGAACAACCGGAGGCGAGTGGTAAGGATACTGAGAGTTTATTGCAAACACAGAAGTATTATAGAGAAGAATAGATACTGTCCTTTCTCTTACTGATGGCAGAGGTGTGTGGGCACTGGGGCGCCACACACCGAAGACGGGGAACACACAGGAGCTCCGGACACAGGAGACAGACGGGAGCCAGGATTCGGAGCGGCACACTCAGGAGATACGAGATGGACTGGAGCCGGGAGATAGAGCGGCACAATCTGGAGACTGTAGATCGACAGAAGCTGGGGTTCAGAGTTCTCAGGGAGAAAGATCCAATAATCTTAGTGGTGAGTCCGTGAAGCATATACAGGAAGACTGCTCTGATCTGTCCTTAGTATAAACGAGACCGGACACTGACTGAGGTGAGGAGCTGGGTTTTATAGGGAGTAGAGTGGCTGATTAAGTGCAGGTGTGTGATGGGTGACAGGTGTTGGGAATTAGTATTCCGGTGAGGGAGTGCGGTGTGGCTGTGATGAGGTGGAGCCTGGCGTGTCTGTAACACTGATATATGACAAGTATGGCAAGCAAAGGTTGCAATTTGTTGCCTTTTTGAGATGCCAAAATGGCGATGTGGATTCATTCTTAGGACCATGAAAATGTTTGTGAAAAGGGGTCTATATGTGGGGATTTTGTGTGTAAAGATACAACTTCCTTCTATGTTGTCTTCATGTGCACTTGCCGGTATTTGATTGGCCAACACAGTGTAATGCCAGATGGTGTCAGATTGCTTTGTGGTGCAGTTGAGCCTGGTTCAACTTTTTTGCTGGATGACTCTGACTTTTTCTTTTTTGCTGGAGCCCTGCATGTTGGTACAGGTTCACTGAAATTAATGAGGTGGCTGGATTTTTTCACAAAGAGCTAATGCTGGTCTGAACAAAACCTTATTGTGGTTTTGAGAAACCTGAATATGCTAGTCGGAGCAAACTGGGAAACTTTATCATACTGTATTACCACCTTATCCAGGTGTCTGATCAGAGCCTAACACTTTATGTCTACAGGATCCGGCTGTGACGTGTTCTGGTTGATTTACGGCTCTGTCGTGGTTCCAATGTCCACGAGAAGTGGTCTAGAAGTGGAGTGACTTTTGTTTGTGTTGTACAAGCCTATTAAATACACGTATGTAGCTTATTTAGATGGTAACAGGTGCTTTGTGCTTGTCCTTTACTGGGTTTAACGATTGTACTACCCCACACTGTCTATCTGTATCTCCTGACTAATAGAGTACGTCCACATTCAGCCGGTAAAATGCATAAAAGCACATTTTTCTTGGCCCTCTGTCCTCACTAGACCAGTGTTTTTAATCACCTGAAACAGAGCTTTGGCAAAACGACGATGTATGCCTGCCTGAGGGTCAGGGCTGAAAACTGTCTGTGATCACACATTTTAAACATTAAGTTCATCATTAATAGTATTATTATTATTATTATTATTATTATTATTATTATTATTGTTATAGTATTTATATTTTATACAGTATATTTATTCTGGCATTTGTCAAGAGAAAAGATATGTAACAACAGGAAAACTGTTCTCCCTCCCTCACTCTTTCTCTCTGCTTGTGCTGCATAGGCCTATGTGTTAAGATGAAGTCAGTAACATATGAAATACATCATTAAATATTCATTTGAAGTCAATTGCTCATAAATATAGGCATTTATATACATTCACAAGTGAATTTTATGCTTGAGAGATGTGTGCTGCTCCAGCAAATATAACTTGAAGTCAGAGGTCACAAGAGAAAGGTGAGGGGTTCCTTGGACAGGACAGAAGAAAATGATCATTCTACCACACAAACTCATTTTCTAGACTTTTCTCTAATCTTTGCTTTTTTTCCCCTCGTGAGATATTTTGCAGAGACTTCTTTAGGGCAACTGCTCAAAATAATAGACATATACAAACCGGCCACAGGCCAGAAGGTTGTTTTAAATGATGTAAAATGATCTACCTGCTGAAATCAAAGTCTAAGACTGGTCATGCAAAGAATGTATTACATTGATGCTTTTGTCTTACTGTTACTGCTGATCTCACTCTGTTTGTGCAGAAACAGAGAGCAGCTGGAGGCACAGAACAGACCATCAGAAACCTGGATAAAGTTAGAGTCATGTATACAGGGAGGTTTCTCTATGTTCCATGTAAAACTCTTCTGTTGGTATGTTTCTGCTGGAATAATCTCCGCCCTTTACTTCTAGGTCATTTACAGAAAGCAGAGCACAATTACTGTCACACTGTTACAGTATGAAAAGAAAATGAAATAGGATACAACAGAAACGTCCCGTTTAAGCCAGTTTAAAGCTTTGTGTTTCTAGTAATGGGTTATCTCTCTCACAGTATGGGGATCAGTGGCAGTGAAGGGTGACATCTAAGTGCACACACCAGCAGAACAGTGGAAAGCAGCAGGAAACCTCCATCAGTGGCTCTAACTTAGAACCTGGTGTTTTCCTTCCAGCTGACTTCACTCCTCAGTGTCTCAGTCTGGAGAAAAGCTGGAGGTAAAAGCCTACAGTTTAACAAGCAGGAGACCACGACAGGTGTCAGTGAACGTACCCGGAGCCAGAACATCTTGGACCCATGCCAACGGATGGCCGTGTGCTGCCATGACAGATACTCATTGATGCGAGCACGCTGCTGGAGGTCAGCAGGGTACCAGAAGTCTGGAGTCTTAAACTTCTCTGCCAGATACAGCAGGATGGCAATGCTGCAGAGGCAAACATAATGACATGGGTTTGTATAGGTTTATTACTGTGCAATGATTTATGTCGAGGAACATTTAAATAATCACCTTTCAGCCAGGCAGAAGTCCCCATCTCGCAGAGCAGGGACTTTTCTTATCAAGCTGATCTTCCCAAACTCTTCAGCATACTGTTCACCTGAAACCAACACACACACCTGGGTCAAATCAGCAGCAGTAATACGATTTTAGTCTGGAACTATCTATAGCTATTCACAAAGACACTACTTGCTGGTCTACATATGTAGCTACCGACAGATAGAGCTGAAACCTCAATTTTTTGAGCACTGACTACTTCAGATTCCTAGTCTTATTTACTTACACTTAGGGACGGGACTCCAACCTCAGTACATGTTTGTTACTGACACGGTAAAAACACAAAGCACAATTTAAAAGACGAGTTCAAAAGGACAGTAATAAAGAAAGGCTACTCTCATAGTGAGTTAAAAGCCAGAACAAATGGGTTTTAAGACGGGGTTTCAAAGCAGGCATTGTAGGGGCTAGCCTGAGATACAGAGGCAACTTATTCCAGAGTTTGGGGGCACGATTACCGCTGTGCTTCAGCCTTGTTCTTGGGACGACGAAGAGTAAATGTTCAGCTGACCTGAGTGACCTTGTTGGGACATAACGTTGTAGAAGGTCAGCGAGATAGGATGGAGCAAGCCCATTTAATGATTTATAGGTAAACAATAAAATCTTAAAATCAGTCCTAAAACGTACAGGGAGCCAGTACGGGGAAAATGTGCTCTCGCTTGCCTGTTAAAAGACGAGCTGCAGCATTCTGGACCAACTGCAAGCGTGAAAGAGGCCTGGCTAATACCAACATAGAGGGCATTACAGCAGTCAAGTCGGGTCTAAATAAAGCATGGATAACCTTTTCAAAATCACTAAATTATGAAAAGGACTTGACCTTGGAATTTCAATTCAATTAAATGTATTTATATAGCGCCAATTCATAACAGAAGTTATCTCATTGCACAACCTGGAATACAGCCTCAGTTGGAAAGTTGGATGAGGAGATCTAAAAGCATGAGAATGGTGGAATCCCCAGACTCAGTGGTTAATAAAATATTGTTAAAAACTTTTAAAAGTGCAGATTCAGGGCTGTGAAGTGCTTTAAAAAAGACTGGAACATCTCAAGAGTGCCATGTGGGTCTAAAAAAGATTGCAATGCATGAGTACAGCTTTCTCTAAGATTTTTGAAAGAAAGTGGAGTTCAGAAATCGGTCTAAAGTTGGAGAGGACTGAGGTGTCCAGGTTGGATTTTTTGATTGTGATTGAATCATGCTGGTACAACACCTGAGGTGAGACTGCTGTTTAAAGTTATTTGGACATTTGGTCCAATAATTTCACAAACCTCTTTAAAAAGGCGATGGGGGACAACATCTGTGGGACAAGCTGAAGGTTTCATAAAACCAAAAATTTCCTTTAGAGGAGTAAAGAGACAGCGGCTCAAACTGGTTACTTAACCTACTTATATTTGGATCAGATAGGCCTACTTCCTATTTTAAATGCGAATTTTGTTAATTTCATACCCTGTCCTCATGAATGGCTGCTTTGTTAAATGAAAAGAAGAGTTTTGTTAAGTAAAAAGTAAATTAGATATCAAAATAGCAGTGTCTTACTGAAAGGCCCTTTTAGCAAGGGTAACAGAAACTTTCAAATGATACCCATCCCTGCTGTTATAGATTCAGAAACACAAGACTTACTACATGGGCGAAATTGTTTGTAACATAATAATGCATTTCTGTGATATTACTGATAAAACATGAAGAGACGTGAATAGAAAACACCTGAGCTGATCAGTAGTTACTGTTGTGACAATGAAAACTGCTTTCTGACTTTGTCTCTACTTTATAATCCAGCAGATTGTGACATGACAGTTTCTCTATCCTCTGAATTAGAATTATGACTTGCAGGTCATAATTCTACGTGTTTATCGAGCTCTGTTCTGAACTCCAAACAGTGTCACGGTTCCGTCTAATTTCTGATTCAGAAAAGGATAGTTTTCCTTCGTCTGTGTGTGAACTTGAACTCACCGTCCAGCAGAGAAAGTTTTTTGAATTCGAAGGGGATGTTGTTCTTCTTGGCGAAGATATAAACTGAGCGACATGGCTGAGAGAAAAGGTCCAAATACAGCTCTAACGCCATTAGTGCTTCTGTAAGAGGCCGGGGTCTTCCCTCGGTCACGGTCTGATGGCAGTTCTGCAAGTTAGCACCAAAGAGCATTTATTTGACTAAGATAGTTCACGTCCCTCCTATTCCAGCGACAGACTGTAGGGGACAAGTGCTACTAGCTTGAACCTCAGCTAGACAAAGTGTTTCCTCATACAAGCTTTCTCATCTGCCTTTCTGATAACGGATGATTTCTCCATAAATGATAAATGATAATCACTACTGTACTGGAAAGTCAATTTGAGCACCTCACCATTTTAATCCCGATAAAACAACAATTTACCACAATAAAGTTTTAATAGCATAAGCCTAATAATGGCAGTTGTTGGCTTTTAGGACGGTGGTTAAACTGGCACAAGATTTAAAGGTCCAGTGTGTAACATTTAGGAGAAGCTATTGGCAGAAATGGAATATAATATTCATAAGTATGTTTTCATTAGTGTATAATCAACTCAAAATAATAATCATTGTGTTTTCATTACCTTAGAATCAGCCATTTTTATCTTCAGAGGGAGCGGGTTCCCTTGCACAGAGGTGACCATGTTGCACCACCATGTTTCTACAGTAGCCCAGAAAGGACAAACCAATCACTGGCTCTAGATATGGCCTTTCACGTCTTTTTGCGAGTTTCGTGGCCACCGTAGTTTCTCCTACACACTTGGAAGGGGAGGGTGAGGCGAGCGATATTCAAATGGTTGCAAACTGCAATTTCACCACTAGATGCCACTAAATCTTACACACTAGACTTTTAAATGAGCCACACTGTCATTAGTTCTGCAGGTATTTGGTCCTAAACCAAAGTATTGGACAAATTAAAAATTTAACCTGATGATGGCGCTAGATGAAAAGTCAGAGGATCGAGTCAAGGTCGACCAAGGTTTGAGTGCTATGTTGCCTCGGTATACCCACTTCTGGACCTCTAGAGTCAAGCATTTCAAGTATTACACCTATTACTCCACAGAGTGCAAGGCACACTAACATGATGTGTGGGTATCAAGTGGAAGTGAAGCAATAAGATGGATGGATGGAGCCTCCCAGTCTAATGATGTCCACACTGCGACAGAGGGGGATGAGTTAAACGGTTTGATGGCCACCGGCAGGAATGATCTCCTGTGCCGCCAAGTGCCATTTTCAGATTGAACGTGCTCCTGGTACCAGCAGCAGCCGAGTCCAGTCAGGTCGAGTCCAGTATGCAGGTTTGTTCGTTGTTTGATGTGTCAGTCGCGAACGAGTTGGCTCTACGAGCCGGCTCCCATCTGAGCGCCAAACCCCCGCGGAAAAAGAAATGCATGACAATGAACAAATGACACTTTTGAACAGAACAGAAATTTTTTTTTCATATTATAGTGTTGTGTAATTATTTATTAACCATAATATTTCACTAGTAGGGTGTTATTTTCACTGCTTAAAGCTAAACGTCATCACAGAGCACTGAGTGAGTTTGTAACATATTTTAATGTCCATGGTCTGCTTTACCAATAGCTGTTGGTTAGCCACTGAGTTAGCAAGGATGTGTCATAAAACAAGAGTTGCACAAACCATAGCATTTTGATGAACAGCATGTGTCAAAACTACAAACACATGGGGATTACATATCAGTTTCATGTGACTTCAGCCTTCTGGCCCAAGTCATTTTCTCTTGTTTTCTCTTACTGCTGCTAGAGGGCGCTAGTAATATGAACGTTCAACTGAGAGAATAGAGTTGGGAATTTGTCTGGCCGACAGGAATTCAGTGAAAGTAATAGAGTGAATCCTCTTGTTTCATCTCTGTACTCTCTGATCTGTCTCCAGCAGTGAAAAGTCTAACCAGTAATCATGTCATGAGACATGATACTGTAGATTAGAGCACTGGGTGGAAGGTGACAGACTAACAGTAACAGTTTATATAACTCAGAAGGTTCCTGCTGTTTAATACTATGTTACATAATCTACTGTAACAAACGATTTCAAACAAAAACAACATATGAATTTAATCTAACTGCACTGATTGATTATTGTATGACATTTTTATGACATAAAAAACATGGAATAATCTCCGAACAGGGTATTTAAATGCCAGTGTATTTCTCCGGAACTGGCCCTCTGAGGCAAGAAACAGGCCGACACCACGCCAGAAAAAGTGGCATGGTAAACGGAAGGCAAACGTGGATAAAGTGATACGTGTACAGTCATGGAGCATGGTGGCAGCAACAGGCAGAATAGCAATCATTAAACCCTCGCTATCATGTTCCAGGGTTTATGAGACATGGCGACCCCTGCAGTCTGTATGCTGTACTGTCTCTCTGTCCCTCTGTTAGCTCAGTTGGTAGACGTTGCTGTACCGTCATCCTTAGGTCGCTAGTTTGAATCTAGCTCGAAGAAGCTTGTTGTCATGATGAATTGTTCAGGTTCAGGAAGAGGTTGAAGGTGCTTCCAGGAGAACTTTGAATGAGCAAACATACAGCAGGTCTATCGTTGACCATTTTGAACTTTCCAATACAAAATATGCTATGAGGACTCTCTTCTTTTGTCTGTTCTATTGAAGAGAGCATTTCTTTTTGATAGAATCACTTTATAAAAACATCAGTCCCAACTGAATGATCGTCATTTACTACTATTTACGTTTGTCTTTCAGTGTTCTGTCATTATTAACTTGAGTGAAAGTGGCACTATCATGATGGAAAAATAGTCCTGCATTCAAACTTTTTGACTTCAGAAGATAAAAGTAGATGTAAACCTTTAGATGTATTAAAAGTACTATTAGATTGGATATTATTCATTTACTGCAGTACCAAAAGTAAAGGTAAGCAAAAACACAAGCTGTCTTTATTTCATCCAGATTTAATAGCTAAAACAGCAACTTTGTTCCCAAACTGAGATATCCACTAAGTGAAGAATGTGAGCTCTTCTGCTGCATTACAAATTCTCGTCTGACAGCAAAGTAAAACTCAGTGTGGATCCTTTCAAAAAAAAAAAAAAAATCCATCACCCACACCATTCCATTCCTGGAGGCTACAAGATTCACAGAAGAGACAGAGTCCAGTTCATCTCATCCATTTCTTTAGTGAAAACATATTTAATTGCAGTCCTCTGTACAGAAAAGGATAAGGCCACATGACAAAGTTCTGAGATTTAAAGTCAATTTCTTTTATTACATATGCTTCTACTATGGCCTTCAATAGTATGTATTACAAGTGATTTCAGGATGCTAACAGTCACAGGTCTTTTAATCATTAAAAATAAAACATTAAACATCATGTTTTACAGTTTTAGGAACAACTACAGATGTGTAAAACATGGTTCAGACAGTGCACCTGGATGTGACATGAAAATACAGTAAGTGGCCTTAAAATGACTATCGATCTACTTCAGTGTGTGATTAATGCTGATCTAATCTGTCTTCTTCTTTTAGGAATGAGATTGTGGGATGCATCCTTCACAAGAAGCTCATGACGGTTCCCTTCTTCCCAACCTGGTGAGGCTGCAGTGCATGGAACTGAATAACAATCCTGTGAATCAGAACAATCCGAACAGAGCTGTCAATCATTTACCCAGTGCAATCATTCAAATATGAAAAGAACACAGTTTGGTGGGTTAAAGTGCAGCTCTAAATCCCTCAGCTGCTGGGTGCTGTTTCAAGGACTAAAGGAGTGCTGCTCTCAGTCTTCAAGAGTTAGTTCGCGTTAGACTCATCCCCCCAAAAAGCACCACAAAGCGCCACAGGAAGTCATTCCTGCCTGTGGCCATCAAACTCTTTAAATCTTCCCTCTAAGGGTTAGTCTGTATGACCCAAAGTCACTAAATTGGACATTGATCATTACATCTCTGCAATACTTGAGATAATTGTGCAATATCCTGTGTTAATACTCCAGTGCAATATACCCTTTTCAGTTTAAAATTCCCTATTTGATATTGATATTTATTCATACCTCTATTACTGCTGTGCAATATGCTGTCTCATTATAATCTTATTAAGCTACACTTAACTTGACAGTTCATGCACTATTACTTTATACCATATTATTATCATCAAGAGGGACGCATCATGCAAATACTACCTAGAATTTTTAAAATAGTAGAAATGTAATTGTAGTGTTAATATTAATACATTAGTAATAATATGAATGACAGCTAAAAAAATAGCAGGAAAAATAATGACAGTATTAGTAACAGAGCCAATAACAACAACTGTGGTAGCAGTGGTCAAGCAGGAACACTGGGGCAGCAGGTGGCCCACAACCACAGATCCAGACTCTGCAGCTCTGGAGGCAGAAATACCTGCTGAAAGCGACAGAAGGAGAGAGGAGAGAAACGACAAAGCACAGGACTACGGGAGAGAGAAGATGTCGAGTTAGTAACATGCAGTAATGGGATAAAAATGCAAATGAGAGAGAGAGAAGGAGAGAGGTGTATCATGGGAAGTCTCCTGGCAGTCTAAGCCTATAGCAGCATAACTAAAGGATGGTTCAGGACTCACCCAAGCCAGCCCTAACTATAAGCTTTGTCAAAGAGGAGGTCTTTAGCCTACTCTTAAATGTGGAGATGGTGTCTGCCTCCTGAACCCAAACTGGGATCTGATTCCACAGGAGAGGAGCTTGATAACTGAAGGCTCTGGCTCCCATTCTACTTTTGGAGACTCTAGGAACCACAAGTAATCCTGCATTCTGGGAGCGCAGTGTTCTAGTCGGGTAATAAGGTATAATGAGATCTGCAGTCAGTCATCAGACAGGAATGGATGGTACAAATATGTTTTCTTGAATTAACTGTATTAAAATACCGCATAGTGAGTGGGGAGACTCTCTAGGGACCTCTATGACCTGCCAGGTGAGGGTGACAGAGTCAAAGGCATCAGTAGGCTAGTTTTCAGTAGCCTTGCTAGGTTGTCTGCTTGTACTGTAACAAGGTTATCAGTGAAGAAGCACAGTCCTTGAAAAACGTAAAATCTTTACAGCAAAGGGGAATACCTGGTAAAGTGAAAACCACATTTAAGGATCCCTTTAAGTTACTTTCAAATTTCTAATTACTGATTGTATTAGAGAATATTCCCTCAGATTCTTTCTAATTTGGGTCTGTTGCTCAGTAAAAGAATTCCACCAGTCCCATTTTTGAATAAAAAAATAAATAAAAATCTACTGAATTTGTGTGTGGGGGTGATTGAAGGTAGTCATAGGAAAAAGTCTGGATTAAGTGCAGGCCTTGTTATTCTAAAACAACTCTGCAGACTGTGCCTGTACTACTCCAGTATGTCTTCACATTGTTATGCAATGATGATGATATGTGAGCAGGCAGGCTCTTTGAAGGGAGCTGGATCTTATGGCTCAGTTCCTTTCCGAGAGCCGTCTCATCGTTCTTTTTTCTTTAGGGGGCGGGGGTTACTAGGTTTATCTGCGAAATAATCACTAGGATAATGATAGGGTATCCCACCAATACAATTTCATTTCGCAGGTATGGGCTAGGTTTAGCAGCACTAACTTGCTTTGAGGCTATGTCCCTCTGCTTTGTCAGTGAATTTACTTCTTTGAATTTATCCTCTGTATGAAATGTGTTATATAAATTCCCTTATATGAGTTCCCTTATCTTGAATTCATGCAACACTTAATATTAGAAAACTTTTTAACTCCGCCCAGCTGATGCGATACCAGCATACACTGGGATAGTAATCAGGTGGACCCACTATGGCGCTGTGAGTCGCAGACAGTTTGTGTTTGTGAGTGGTAACATTACTGGTACACCGTTCAAGTAAAGGGGAGTGGGTTTAGGGCAGGCAGTGGAATTTAGGCACAACGATAAAAAGAACGGCTCTCACCAAGTACGACTCAATTCCCTTCGTACGTACCAAAGAGCCGTTGAAAAGAATCGCATCGTTCGTAAACTTAACATCACTACTAAGAGCTCACCTTTCTTCAGTCAGACCAAGTTCTCTGGTCAGAAACTCAAAGATCTTGGCACTGTGCTCCTTGTTCTTGTCAGCAGTGTCAGTCACACCAATTGCAGACACTGACAGCATCACACACGGAGAGCAAGAGCCAGCTATCAGCATTGGCAATCCAGGCTTCACCACCACGTTCATCCTCTGAAAACAACCACCATGACGAACATTAGTGAGGGTACAGCAGTTAAATATGGATCAACAGGACAGAGAGGGAGGAGTGAGCAACAGTGCACAATTCTTCATTTGAAAGCTATATCTATGAAACAAAGACACAGTGAGCACATTTCCCCTCCACAAGGTCAGAGTTCGTTCTCCTGTGTGTCGAGGCCTGCCCAAGTGTGCTTGAGCAACACACTGAACTCTATGCTCACCATGTGAGGGACTGAATCTTAAAAGATCAAATCCAGTTATTCAAAACAGAACCAATGTTTATGCTAACTGTGTGCGTAACTCTAGTCTGCCATTAGCCATTGTTATAGACCTGCAGCCTGGATATTCTCACAGACAGGTGAGAGGTGAAGCAGATACAATACAGGTATGAAGTTTGTATGATAACAATATATATCCTAAGAATGTATTCATGTACATACAACTGTGAATATGTGTGTCCACATCATTGTATGAGATTGTCACATGTGTAGGAGCCAAATATTAAACAGACAAGTTAAATGTACCAACTGTGCACAGCGCATGCAGCTTCAGGACGCCAAGAGCAAAATGGTTTTTCAACAGGTTTAATTAAGTTACCAGTTCATGTGGAAGTTTAAGTTTATTTTCTTTCTTTACTTTGGGTTGCCACAGCATAGTTTATTTGGTTAGTTTATTTTGGTTTAACACACACACAAGTTGCCTTTCATTCATCAACTGGACTGCACTGGACATCAAACCGTGAGTAACCTGCTAAATGAACGTTACTTCAGTCACTCAAACCTTGTACGTTTTTAGGTGATAGGAGTATGGCTTAAAGGACATTAGAAGGAGGCCAATATATGCTGCATATGTGGGTGTGTGTTGTGTTACATGAAGTGGGTTTAAACATGTATATACACGTATAGTAAATTAGAGCTGAGACAATTACTGGATCAATCGATTAGTCGATCAACAGAAAATTAACGGGTTAACTGGTTCCAGCTTCCAAATGTTGAATATTTGCTGGCTTTCTTCTGAATCTCTTGGGGACAAAACAAGACATTTTAAGACATCACCTTGGAGTTGGAGAAATTTTGATGGACACTTTATAGACTATACAACTAATCATTTAATCCAAACATAATCGACAGATTAATCAACGATGAAAATAATCATTAGTTATGAGCTATATCACATACATACATGTGTGTAACAAGCCTGTCCTGTCTTCCAACACCAGCTTCAGGGACAGAAATTAAACAGATCAAAAAGTGGTTGTTTTAGTGGCATATGAAGATTATGTGTGGTACTGTCTGTCACTGTTATGCTGCTCCTCTATTGGCATATGGCACTTATAAACAGTATGTCACTCATGGTCCACTGACACATACAGCTTGCCAGTGGCATATGACGATCCTTACTGATATATGCCACTGCTGCATGCTTATGCCCTACTGTTATATGTAAGGGACAATACCGATAAATTGTACATCCCATGATTGTAATGTATGAGGAGGGGTCAAAGAACCACACAAAGCTTTTTTTATCCTGTTTATATGATGCAGCTACCCCTCACACCCACAGGCTACCAGGTCCACCATAGCTAACATATATTATTTTAAAAGTCTATTGACGTTTTACCCTTAGTTAGCACCTCTTTACTGGATATGATCAATCTGTCTTTATTAACTGGCTATGTACCACAATCCTTTAAAGTAACTATAATTAAACCTCTTCTTAAAAAACCCTCTCTTGATCCAGGGGTTTCAGCCAGCTATAGACCTATATCTAACCTTCCCTTTCTCTCTAAGATCTTTGAGAAAGCTGTCGCCAATCAGTTGTGTGACTTTCTAAATAACAGTTCATTTTTAGGATTTTCAGTCAGGATTTAGAGTGCATCACAGCAAAGAGACAGCACTGGTGAAAATTACAAATTACTTTTTAATTGCATCAGACAATGGACTTGTCTCTGGACTTGTCTTGTTAGATCTTAGTGCTGCGTTCGACACCATTGACCATCACATCCTCTTACAGAGACTGGAACATTCAATTGGCATTAAAGGAACCACACTAAGCCGGTTTAAATCCTATCTATCAGATCATTCTCAGTTTGTACATGTTAACGGTGAGTCCTCACGGAGTTCCACAAGGTTCTGTGCTTGGACCGATTCTATTCACCTTATACATGCTTCCTCTAGGCAATATTATTAGGAAACACTCCATAAACTTTCATTGTTATGTGGATGATACCCAATTATATCTATTGATCAAGCCATGGATGACCTGCAATTATCTAATGTTAAACTCAGACGTAGAAAAGGTTTCAGTCGTAGTCATCTGGACACTGTTTTCAGAATCAAGACATTCTCAATTGAGAATGACTTCCGGATGGGAGCCGAAACGTCTAGATGACTACGACTGAAACCTTTTCTATGACAGAACACTCCTGGATGAATGAGGGACTACACTGTGTTAAACTCAGACAAAACTGAAGTTATTGTTATTGTAAGTAAGTTGTTCAGTGTTCACACACTGAAGTAAGTTGTAAGTTATTGTACTTGGTCCAAACACCTCTGAGACACATTATCTAAAGATATAGTTACTCTAGATGGCATTACCCGGGCCTCCAGCACCACCGTAAGGAACCTCTGAGTTATCTTTGATCAGGATTTATCCTTTAACTCCCACATGAAACAAACTTCAAGGACTGCCTTCTTTCACCTACGCAACGTTGCAAAAATCAAGCACATCCTGTCTCAAAATGATGCCGAAAAACTAGTGCATGCATTTGTTACTTCTAGGTTGGACTATTGCAATTCCTTATTATAAGGCTGCCCGAATAAGTCCCATAAGGATCTCCAGTTGATCCAGAATGCTGCAGCACGTGTACTGACGAGAACTAGGAAAAGAGATCCTATTTCTCCAATATTAGCTTCTCTGCACTGGCTCCCTGTAAAATCCAGAATAGAATCCTTCTCCTCACCTACAAACCTCTTAATGGTCAGGCACCATCATATCTTAAAGAGCTCATAATACCGTATTACCCGACTAGAACACTGCGCTCCCAGAATGCAGGGTTACTTGTGGTTCCTAGAGTCTCCAAAAGTAGAATGGGAGCCAGAGCCTTCAGTTATCAAGCTCCTCTCCTGTGGAATCAGATCCCGGCCAAACAAGGTCTGCATCAGGTGTTGGGGAACCAGAGCATCAAGATGACAAATGGGCTACTGGAACAAGACGGTGATGGGCGAGATGCGATAACAAGGTTCTGTTGGAATGCTACTACTCCAGTAACCCTAGTCAGAGGGGTTACATGCAAAGGATGTGGGATGAATGGTTACTTCGAAACCCACAATCGCTGTAAGCGAAGCAACTAGTAGCTCAGTGTTCCAACATCCACAAGCGGCAACTGCTATCACAACTTGAGATTGATGAGATACAACACAAATGCTACGGCAAGGGGGAGTCAGGACAACAGGTCAGAGGGGAGCCAGCGGCGGCTCCCCAACCATAGATTGGGTACGAAGCCCCAAGTGCAATCACACTGAACGAGGCAGCGACTGACCTGAAGATGTGAATGCAGCATTGAGGGCGATCCCTACCACAACCATCACTGAAACCAATGAGCTGATATACGCCTCAGCAGCAGTGATCCTCGAGATGCTTGGCTACAAGAGCAACCATGGGAGCCATGAGAAACAGTACCCATCATGGAAACGAAGGCTGGAGGCAAAAATCAAGGAGGCCCAGAGAGAAGTGAGCCACAGCAACCTCCCTGAACAGAATCCAGTCACCATCACAGTGGCAGACATCCAAGAAAGAGTCTCAGGTATGAAGAACTGGACAGCACCGGGACCTGACAGGATCCACACCTACTGGCTAAAGAAGCTCACTGCACTCCACGAGCACCTAGTAGCACAAATGAACCAGCTGCTAAGAGATGGGACGCACCCTGAATGGCTTACCGAAGGGCGTACAATCCTGATCCTGAAGGATCCTGCAAAGGGTACAGTCCCATCCAACTATCGGCCAATAACCTGTCTCTCCACAACATGGAAGCTCATGTCAGGCATCATCACGGCTAAGATAAGTGGACACATGGATCAAGGAGATGCTCTGTCCCCACTGCTGTTCTGCATAGGTCTGAACCCCCTCAGCCAAATAATCAACAAGACTGGCTATGGATACCGACTCAGGAATGGGGCCACCATCAGTCACCTCCTCTACATGGATGACATCAAGCTATACGCTTGAGGAACATCTGCACGGAGTATGGACTGGAAACCCCAAGGTCAAAGTGGGAAACAACTCCAAAGGTGGTAGAGAATGACCGAGACAAGATCCTGTGGGACTTCCAGATTCAGACTGACAGAATGGTAATGGCGAACCAACCAGACATTGTGGTGGTGGACAAACAGCAGAGGAAAGCCGTTGTGGTTGACGTGGCAATACCAAGTGATGGCAACATCAGGAGAAAGGAACATGAGAAACTAGAGAAATACCAAGGGCTCAGAGAAGAGCTGGAGAAGGCCTGGAAGGTGAAGGCGACAGTGGTGCCCGTGGTCATCGGAGCACTCGGGGCAGTGACCCCCAAACTGGAGGAGTGGCTACAGCAGATCCCTGGAAGAACACCAGACATCTCGGTCCAGAAAAGTGCAGTACTAGGAACAGCAAAGATACTGCACAGAACCCTCAAGCTCCCAGGCCTCTGGTAGAGGACCCGAGCTCGAAAGATGAGACCACCCGCGGAGGGAGAAGGACGAAGTTTTTTATATATATATATATATAAAAATTGAATAAATGAGGAAGAATGCTCAGATTCAATAAGAAATTTTGAATTTTTACAGCTACCTTTATACATCAGCATACTCTGAACAAAATGCTAAGTTGTTTTTTGAAAAAATAAACAGTAAGATTCCTGCAATCGATGATTCTTTTAGAGAGATCTGCGAGGAGGACTTCAGAATTGGAGAATTTGATTGTATTTTTAAGAAGACAGCTTCTGACGTTCACCGGGCCCAGATGGAATTACAGCTAACTTTTACAAACATTTATGGGAAGAAATCAAAATGTTACTACTCCAGGCAATAAATGAATGCATTAATAAAAAAAAGAAACTAATGACAACAATGAAACAAGGCATGATAAAATTAATAACTAAACCCAGGAAAGACAAACGATACTTAAACAACTTATGACCTATGACTCTTCTAAACACACACTACAAGATTCTCACAACAGTCTTGGCAGTAAGATTAAAAAGAGGCATATCAAAAATTATTAGGATTCCTCAAGGAAAAGATCTATCCACCATAATGTCTGCTTGGTCCTGGACCTTATTGATTATGGTCATCTAATTGAGGATGATGGTTTTATGCTATTCTTGGATTTCTATAAAGCATTCACTCAGTAAAACATACATTTATCTTTGACACACAAACACTTTGGATTTGGCAACATGATATTGTTTGGAAGAAAGCTGCTAACCAAAATGGAAACTATTTCTAGGCTGATCTACCTGGCATACTCCTTAGCTAAATCTCCCAAGGTTATAAATGGTAAATGGACTGTACTTGTATAGCACCTTTCTAGTCTTCCGACCACTCAAAGCGCTTCACACACTACATATCGCATTCACCCCGTTCACACACATTCATACACTGATGGCAGAACTGCTCAACTGATCAAACAAAGAAACAAATCATTCACACACACTCACACACCGAAGGCACAGCCCTCTGGAGCAATTTGGGGTTCAGTGTCTTGCCCAAGGACACGTCGACATGTGGACTGAGGGAAGCCGGGATCGAACTGCCAATCTTCTGATTGGTGGACGACCCGCTCTATCACTAAATTAATAAACTAAACTTTAATTTAATTTGGAAGAATAAGCACCATTACATCAGAAAGGGAGATTTGCTTAAAAATTATGAAGAAGGCGGGATAAAAGCAATAGATTTTGCAGTCATGAATGGAGTGTTAAAAATGAAATGGCTTCAATCTTTTCTGAGGAATGGTAAAGAGGTGTGGTTGAATTTTTGCCAAAATGTGACTTTGACATACTTAAATTGCCTGTTAAACTGTCTGCCTTTCACCAACAAGTTCATACTGGAAAATTATTTATAAACATAATTTCAGCCCCCACAATGTCCCACTGTGGAATAACAGGCATATTAAGTAAAAGAAAATATATATTTATGGATGACTGGATGAAGAATAAAATATGGTCAATCATGCATCTAATGGATGATAATGGGAATATACTGAAACTGGAGGAGTTTAATAATAGGTAGGTAACTTGAATTGCTCCGTTAAAGACTATATTAAAAGTAACACAAAACATTCCAACAGAACTTATTCAGGTAATTAAAAACAATCTAGACAATACACCTATACCTAAATTACAAAATATTAAAACAAACGATGTGAACTTTTTACACAAAAGATACAATAATACATTTCTGTGGCAATACTTGGTAAACACTATGTGCCCTGGTTTATTGAGGAAGACAGTCTAAAAAATAACAAAATTTAAATAATGGTTATTAGAACAAAATTCCTAAAATTTCCAATTTTTCCAAAACATAAAGAAATACACTTTAAAACTGTAAATGAAATTTACCCTTCAAATGTGTTCAGCAGAACAAGATTTAAGTTTGACGTAAGATTATTGTCACCTATGAAACACAACATGTGGCGACAACAGAGGACCTGTTCTATGATTGTGGCTCGATCAAAAACATATGGAAATGCTTGCATGATTGGCTAAGCTCCAAATCCATAAATGTGGATTTTTTTGTCTTTCCAAACTATCCAGTTAGGAGTAATACTTAAAAAGTATTGAACATTTATAAGATACTGAATTTCTAATTAATAATATAATCATCATAACCAAATTCTATATACACAAATGTTGATTTGCCTAATCCCCCCAGTGTGGAATGTACTAAAAAATGATTTTATTTTGCTTTACAAATGTGTGAAAATGGTTAAGAGCACCCATGCCAAGAAACTTTATAGTCTTATGTCTGAATAGAACTTTTTCTAGCCCCTTGCTCAGTTCCTTATTTTTGTTTAGTGCTAGGTTAATTGCACAACCATCTACTGGTATATGCATGTGGTGGCACTACTTGAATAGTCGAGCCTGTTTGTTCTGTGGAAGGTATTTGTTATGTATTCTATTTTTTCTCTCTAATGTTCACTTATAATTTTTTTGCTATTACTTCAAATAAGTATTTGAGGCCTAAGGGTATCTATTCAATTATATTTATATAGCGCCCATTCATAACAGAAGTCATCTCATTGCACTTTTCCTATAGAGCAGGTCTAGACCGAACTCTTTATAATATTTACAGACATCCAACACATCTGACAGTTTGGACTTTATGAAAACCTCCTTTTTTCAGGTGTGATTCTGGTTTTGAAAGGAGGCTCACTTGTATTGTACATCACTGAGTTTGTCACTGTATCTGTGTCTACTATCTTCTAAATAAAGTTTTTTACTCTTAAAACATGTTTCCTCCTTTCCTCGCTCCTCGCACGGCCTCTCCATGCATCCGCGGTGGGAGGGACTAAGACGCAAGTGAGGGAAACGTGGATGCAATTAAGAGACTTCGATGCACCCCAAGTGTAGCGTTAGAAGCGGGATTAGCTGGAACTGTAAATGTTACTCACGTCCTCGGGTTTTCCCAGAGCAGCGGCGGCGCTGGAGCACAGCTTCTTCAGAAAGTCCTCAGAGAATGAGCTGGCTGGTAAATTACTCTGTACGTCGATGAAAGGCATCTTAATGACTACTGGAATCAAGTCTGCCGACAACTGTGTGTAGAGACTTGGTGGAGACGACGAGAACGAAAGACCAGTAATATGACAGCAAATATAGCCTACTTCTTCCGCTTGTAACTTTCAAAATACGTTCGGTACGTTAGAATGATGAAACATTGCTGCTGCTTGTATCTTGTGCTCATGTGTAATGAAGGGCGATATTAATATTTTCTACTTTAGGATGTTCATTTTGAATGCTAAAGAATTGGAAGTGTGTTTCAATTAGTCTTATTCTAGTCATAGGACACAAAAACACAGCAACAGTCCTAATTATCATTTATGTAAAGAATAAAAAAATTAAAGAACAAATAAAAATACCACTTATTTCTGAGGACAAGTAAATCCCTTTTGGAAATTGAAGCGTGCAAGTTTTCTCCAACTTTTATTTTGAAAGCAGAACCGGATGTAGCTAGCTGCAGTTATCTTGACGCAGCTTCGAGCAAGGTACCAAGCTGGAGCGCATTATTTTTCCCTAATCGCTTTTCGTCAAGCCCCGCCCTACTGTACTGTGATTGACTCGTTACACGCACGCGTGCTTGTGATCAGAGGCTTGCTGTGAGCATGGCCAATCCTTTTTTCGACACTGTCAAATAATGTATGTAGGCAAATAATACAAATATATGCTTGGAAAATCGCGACAGGGGGCACCGAATATGATGAAATGGGAAACGTTAATTCTGAAGGAATGAGTTAACAGTTTCCCCGGTAAACACACCTCCGGACCCGGACCGGTACTTGCCGATGTCGGCGCTGGCTGGAGCTCTCAAGTGACCGACCTCATAGAAAAGATACTTTTATTTCCCTGTTGACGGATGGTTTAAATATCACACCACACATGTCCATTATAAAATGAATAATATTAACGGGAACCTGTAATTATCTGCCGCCTTGTTCTCCTGTGGGGTGTTTTGATAACGAGTCAAGTCTCTCCCGCACCAAAACAGCAGAGAGAAGCTCCACAAACGCGACAGCAAGCAAGTGCCTGCGGGGGTCGCTAGCAAGCCGGCCAGTCACGCTCACAGACCCCGCAATGAGCTGGCTGCAACAGGGAGAGAGAAAACTGAGTCACGGCAGCTTACGTTTTTGTTCCCGCTTGTTGCATCCTACGTAATAGTTAATATGAAATGCCGAAGCAAAAGCTTGTGTTGTGAAGCAAAAGCTTGTGTTGTGATATTTAAAGCATCCAGCGAAACAAAAGCCTATTTTCTATGAGACCGGTCACTTGACACTAGTCAGCTCACAAGCCTGGCAGACCGCTAGCGCCGCCGCCGGCAGGTCCAGATCCGGAGCTGTGCCCGAAGGTCGGCGTGTTTACCACGGAATTAACGTTTCCCATTACTCAACAACACTCTGATAAACACTCAAATCTGTCAATTCTGAATATTTTCAGTCATTCATTTTAATGGGGACAAATTCCCAGAAAATGTTGCATATTTCGCAAAGTATGAAAGGTATGAACAATAAAAGGACTAGCAATAATGTCCTAATCGAGTTGAATGGTTTGATGTTTGAATGAAGTATCAACGTTGACAAATGTGGAACTAGTTAAGTTGCTTTCACAGCGTTCACATCAATTTGTGGTTGAAAACATGGCAGAAATAAAGACAACACATGCTGAGAGAATGTGCAAGTAGATAGCAGCTATTTATTAAAGGTTTATCACTGTACATTGCCAAAAACATTTCATACTTTACAGTCATCAACTGACAAAAACAAAACCCAACATGCTCACTGCCTGAGGTTATGTGGTGTCTACAACATGTCTACAGTATGTTTCATTATTGAAATATGTCCATGACAGCTGACACTCGTCCTTCACACCAGTGATGTCACACCTACAGAAAAACAGAAGTTATAAATACTAAAATCATATTGCGTTGTTTTTAACTTATGTTGCAAGCAGTTGCTGTAGCTCCTTACAAGAAGTCGCCGAAGCTTGTTATGCCGGGACAACAACAACAATGTAGTTCAAGTGTGTATATATATATATATATATATATATATACACACACACACACACACACACACACACACACACACACACACACACACACAGACTCACCGTGGGAGTACTTGCACTGTTTGAGAGCTTCATTGAAGCCCTCACATAAACTCAGGTCAGTCTGGTTGGTGGCACAGTCCAGGAATTGTTTGACCTCAAAGTGACAGGGGCCTGGCTGGCCTGGAGCAGGCCGGGGGGGCTCCTGGAATTATATAAGCAAGAATGTTATTCAATTTTATTTATATAGTGCCAATTCATAACAGAAGTTATCTCATTGCACTTTTCCTATAGAGCAGGTCTAGACCGTACTCTTTATAATATTAATTACAGAGACCCAACAAATCCCACCATTAGCAAGCATTTGGCCACAGCGGCAAGGAAAAACTTCCTTTAAGAGGCAGAAACCTCGGACAGAACCAAACTCAATGATGGGCGGCCATCCGCCGCTGCTGTGAGAGGGGGGGGGCACAATACAAAGACCACTTAGATTTATTTTTTTTAAAATAGAATAGTAATTGTAGTGTTAATATTAATAAGTTAGCAATAAAAGGAATATAGGAAAAATAATGTCAGTATTAGTAACAGAGTGAATAACAACAACTGTAGTAGCAGTTGTTGAGCAGGAACATGGGGGCAGCAGGTGGCCCACAACCACAGATCCAGACCCCGCAGCTCCGGAGGCAGAAATACCTGCTGAAAGCGACAGAAGGAGAGAGGACAGAAACGAGAAAGCACAGAACTACGGGAGAGAGAAGATGTCGAGTTAGTAACATGCAGTAATGGGATAAAAATGCATACAGATGGAGAGGGAGAGGAGGAGAGAGGAAAGAGGCACATCATGGGAAGCTTTATCAAAGAGGAAAGTCTTAAGCCTACTCTTAAATGCGAAGATGGTGTCTGCCTCCTGAACCCAAACTGGGATCTGATTCCACAGGAGAGGAGCTTGATAACTGAAGGCTCTGGCTCCCGTTGTACTTTTGGAGACTCTAGGAACCACAAGTAACCCTGCATTCTGAGAGTGCAGTGTTCTAGTCAGATAATATGGTATTATGAGATCTTTAAGATACGATGGTGCCTGACCATTAAGAGCTTTGTAGGTGAGGAGAAGGATTTTAAATTCTATTCTGGATTTCACAGGGAGCCAGTGCAGAGAAGCTAATATTGGAGAAATATGATCTCTTTTCCTAGTTCTTGTCAGTACACGTGCCGCAGCATTCTGGATCAACTGGAGAGTCTTAAGGGACTTATTCGGGCAGCCGGATAATAAGGAATTGCAGCAGTCCAGCCTAGAAGTAACAAATGCATGCACTAATTTTTCAACATCATTTTGAGACAGGATGTGTCTGATTTTTGCAATGTTACGTCCTTGAAGTTTGTTTCATGTGGCAGTTAAAGGATAAATCCTGATCAAAGATAACTCAGAGGTTCCTTACGGTGGTGCTGGAGACCAGGGCAATGCCATCTACAGTAACTATATCTTTAGATCATTTGTCTCGGAGGTGTTTGGGACCAAGTACAATAACTTCAGTTTTGTCAGAGTTTAACATCAGAAAGTTGCAGGTCATCCAGGTCTTTATGTCTTTAAGGCATGCTTGAAGTTTAGTTAACTAGTTTCATCTGGGTTGATCGATGGATATAATTAGGTATCATCTGCATAGTAATGAAAGTTTATGGAGTGTTTCCTAATAATATTGCCTAGAGGAAGCATATATAAGGTGAATAGAATCGGTCCAAGCACAGAACCTTGTGGAACTCCGTGACTAACTTTGGCGTGCAGGGAGGACTCACCATTAACATGTACAAACTGAGATCGATCTGATAGATAGGATTCAAACCAACTTAGTGCGGCTCCATTAATGCCAATTACATGTTCCAGTCTCTGTAATAGGATGTGATGGTCAATGGTGTCGAACGCAGCACTAAGATCTAACAAGACAAGTACAGAGACAATTCCATTGTCTGATGCAAATAAAAGGTCATTTGTAATTTAAAAGGTCAAGAAAAGAAACACATCACACATTTGAGTTATAATCTCACATTTCACAAGAGCAGAGCTGCTAGAAAGTTAGAAATGGGTTTAGTGGTTGAGGTCAACTTCTGGTTGGCCACAATTTTACAAGCAACAGTCTGTGTGTTATTTTGAATCAACAAGCATATTCAAAATGTCTTCAAATATTAGCTACTTGGTGAATCACTTCTTTGTCCCAAGTACCTGTAAAAAGAAACATTTCAACCCTTAGTGTCCATTCGTACTCCCAGTTTCAATACCAGTGCCAATATAATATCTGAGTTTTTACTACTGATGAGGAATATAAACCTATTTTCAGTTTATATTTCTATTAAAAAAATGTATTTAACAAAATAAACCAAAGTTCTCAAATGTTACATTTTGTTGAAACACAAGCAGATGTACAAGAACTTTCCCTTAATAAAATACAGTCTAAAATTGGCAATATGATCATTTAAAATCAGGAACTACCTGATAATAACAACTGATAATAATAAGTAAACAAGATTATGAATCTGACTAGACATTCAATGTCAACTTTGATGACAAAATTCCCATATCCATCTAGCATGGTTCACTGTTTTCATATCTCACTGAATAAATAAATTGACCAAAATCTGTCATGCATTGTAATATTTTGTCAACCTTGCCACGTTTTCCAAAGAATTAGATCATTTCAGATCAGATCATTTTATTTTTACTAAATAATACATGACAAGTGCTATAAGCAGCAGCGCACAGAAGCAGCTTCCTCATTCTGTGGTGGCAGTGCACAGTTTTTAAATTTGAGTTCTAATGCTTTAGAGGATTCTACACCATATGACAAAAGGAGCAGCCTGCACGAGGAACTACCCTCGTGCAGGCTGGTATGCATTAGTATTAATGCTCTGGCTTTTGCCAATGTTTGATCATCAGACTGTAAGTCAGTGGGGCTCTATACAGTCAGTTGTGCAGCAAACCAAACCTGCACCAGTGTCTTTACAGACTAATGCAGTCCTAATGATAACCAAGATCACAGCAGGCAACAAACCAAGCAGGTAGGGTGATCTCTATTTTCGAATAATAATAATGCTAGATCAAAGTTAGTAAACTGATCTGCAAGGGCTCTATACTTCAAATCCATGGGCCACGTGGAGAAAATTCTGCCTTTGAACATTTCCAGATAAGCGAGGGAACAAAACACCAATAGACGTCAGACTCAAAACACACAAGTGCAAGTTAAGACATGTTTAAGTCCAGCTAGGTTCAGTTATCCAGCCATCCTAATCCTCTGTCTGATCACACTCCACCTCTTACCTGGTATGAAGGCTTGGCTGGCTCTGAACTGCTGCTGCCCCCACTAAACGCTCCTGTGAGGGCGTTGCCAACGACGTGGCCCACAGCTGAGCCTACTGCCACCCCAGCAGCTGTGGTAGCCATCTGGGCCATGAGGCCCGGCCCCTGGGACTGAGCTGGAGCCGGGGCCAGGGCGGCAGGAGGTGAATGAGTGGGAGCCGGAGCATGGGATGGAGCTGGGCTACAAACAGAACAAAAACAGTCCATTTCTAGAAATGTAGACTATGAATTATATTTACAATAATAAATTTAAAATGTCCATCACAGGATATCTAATGATGTCAATTGCTACTGTAAAACCTCAAGGGACCATTTTATAATAACAAAAGTTATAGTTGTTATGGGATGTTCACATTGGAGAAATGGGAACCAGCTAATGTTGATGATTTAGTTGATAAATTCCTCAAACAGAAAAATCACATGCCAAACTGTCACAAGAGACTAAATGATTAATTGACTAATTAATCAGTTATCCAGACAGTGTTACCTAACTGTCGCAAACCTCAAGTCAAGCTGCATGGATGGTGAGGGACAGAGTGCAACCCAAGCAGGTAGGATGGCCTTCAGACAAAAGCTTACAAAGTCCAATTCTGAGTTCTCAAAGTTTTGGGAGAGTTTTTTATATTTCACTTATTAAATGTATAGAGTCAGTGTTGCTCTCTAACATTAGTAACCCCCACTGACATTTACTTGTCACATTATAAGATAGATATTTAGGCCAGAAGTACACAGTGAAACTACACTATTTTGTGTTGGGGAGTTGCAAGTTATTTCTGTTTCACCCCAATCACAACCCAATAACTCGGCATTGTGGTTCCTTGACGATTATAAGAGATGTTCAGTGAACTAACTTATTGTCATAAGGCAAAACCAAAACATATTCAACTGTCAGAGGCTTTGGCATGATGTAATCTCCATACAGCTGAGTGTCATATGTGGGAATAAGCTCACAGAGGCTTCAAATCTCCAGCCTCCACGACAAACCTGCGCAGCTCGACGGGAACGTGACCTTGCCAAGACCTAACTTCACTTTAGACTTGAGTGGTCTCAGTGACTTATGACACAACAATAACTAGGCTATATGCCGTCAGGTGTATGATGCAGTTATTAGCATGACTACAGTCCAACTATCTTGGCTTTACTGTCAATATCATATCTGTTTTGAAGACTCAATATGGGCTGAATTAGCGCCACTTCCTGCGCTTTAAAGAACACCATCTGCAATAATCCAACAGCACAGACTGAGCCAGTTGGAAAGTTAGTGTAAATGTATTTACCTGGCTGGAGCTGAGGAACGGCTGCGGCTTCCTCTGGCCATCTCAGGAGGCGCTCTGCTCGGGTCACCACAGGATGGCTGGCAGCGGCAGCTCGTGCACGTCCCGCTGACCTTGTGAGGCTTGTTGGCTTGCTACTATGCCTGCTATGTACACAAATGTCGCGAGACTTAACGCGCTATCCCAAAATTCCTGGTCTTTGCTTCTGCCGTGGGTCGTGGGTTGTTGGGCCGAGCATCGCAACTGTGGGCACACCGCCACCTGCTGGACTGGAGTGCAGGCGTGTCTTTAAGACGTCAGACAAAAATATATTGTCATATTTCCTTCTACTTTCTTAGTTGCATCTTTTGCATATTTGTCTGCCAGTTCATTTCCCTCCACCCCTATTCCCTGTGCTGGAATCCAGATGGTTCTCACTGTTACTCCTGCTGTAATAATTCTGCAGATACTTTGAGCTATTTCCAGCATCTTGTCCTGTCTTCTGCCTGTTAACTCGTGAAACTGGTTAACACACTACTAGACTCTGAACCTAACAATTGCCTGGTTTGATGCTTTCTGTCCAGTGAAGGACTAAAAGAATAGCCAACATTTCCCCTGCAAATACTGAAAGGTTGTTACTAACTCTTTTATTTGACACTACATTTAAATCTGGGATTATGAATGCAACTCCTACTCTGTTATTATCTACTATTGATGCTGATGATCAGTGTATATTTTAATATACTCAGAGTAATTTCCCTCTATATATCTGTTGACTTCGTTCCTATCTGTATTTCTCTCTTTCTTCCTTTCCAGAAGGTGCAGGTCCACCACTATCTCTCCTAATAACCAAGGTGGGACTACGGAGAACGGTACCATGGGGCTTAACATGATCTCCCCTATCCCTGTTCCATTCGCTGTGTTTCCTATCGTCCAGCCAAAGCTCTTGCTCTGCCATTTTTCTTTCTCTTGGCATGGTTTTAACACCTTCTGCGTAGGGAGATTTTCCTTGTGGCCCTCTAAGTTTGCCCAGTATGTTAGTGCTAATTGGGTTCTTCTGATTTCCAGTGACATTTCATTCATTTCCACCTGCAGGGCTGATACTGGGGTAGTTTTTATGGCACCACAGCAGAGTCTAAAGGCCTGATATTGAATTGTATCCAACTTCTTTAATAATGTTTTTGATGCTGATTGGTAAACTATGCTGCCATAGTCTAGCACTGCCCTGATTAACCCAATACATACAGTTTTCAGAGAAATCCTGCTTGCTCCCCACTCTCTACCCCTCAAACACCTTAAAATATTCAGAACCTTTTTACACTTTTCAACAGTTTTTCCAATATGAGTAGTCCAAGTAAGATTCTGGTCGAACCAGATACCTAGATACTTCAAACAGTCTACTCTCTCTAAACTTTCTCCATACTGCCTTTGTCTTTGCCACTGAAAATCGAAACCCCCACTCCATTGCCCAGCCCTCTACTTTCCTTATTGCCTCTTGCATTTTCCTGACTACATAATCTATATTCCTTCCCTTTTTCCACAAAACTCCGTCATCTGCAAATAATGCAACACCAATCAACCTATCTATACTACTAAACATTTCATTTATCATAACTGAGAAAATAACTGGACTGATTCTCTCCATTTTCCACTAAATACTTGGAACTATATTCTTTCCCTAATCTTACTGATGTCCACCTCGCTGTTAAGAAGTTTTTAACCCATCTACACATTCTCCCTCTTATTCCCATTTGATGTAACCTGATCATTAACCCTTCCTTCCACAACATGTCATACGCCTTCTCAACATCAAAGAATACAGCTACTAAACTCTCTTTATTCATTTGAGCTTTCCTAATTTCATTTTCTAAACACAGAGCTGGATCAGTTGTACTTCTTCCTTTTCTAAATCCGCTTTGGTAATTCTTTATCAGATCTTTTGTCTCTATATGAAACCTTAATCTTTCGTTTTTTGTTTTTTTTATAATTGCAGAAGTGCATTCTTGTGTCCACCACGGAACTATATTTTTCCCTTTCCTACTGTTTCTTTTTGGTATTGACTCTTTTGCTGCTCCTAATATAATACAATTTATTTCTGCATTGAGGTCATCAATTGTCTGGTTCATATTTACCTCCTTTAATTTCCCTTCAGTTATTATTCTATACTTGTTCCAATTTGCTTCTTCAAATTTCCATCTTCTTTCTCTCTCATCCTGTTCTACTTCCCATTCTACTCCAATACTTGTGAATATAGGATAGTGATCACTCCCTATAGTGTTTCCTTTAATTACTTCCCAACTACTTTCCCAGACCAAAGACCGTGATACCAAAGTAAGATCTATTGCAGACTCTGTACCCTTCACCAAATTTACCCGTGTGCCTGATCCATCTATTTAAACACACCAGTTCCTTTTCGTCCATTAGCTCCTCTAAGATTTCTCCATTTAAATCTTCTTGTTCGCCCCATGCTGTGCTGTGAGCATTGAAGTCTCCACACCAGATGGTATTACCTCTCCAATGTTCCAGTATTTATTCTAGTTTTACTTTCTCTGTTTTTTTGCATGGGTTATAGAAGTTTAATATTTTTATACTTGCACCATATTTCAACAACTACTTCTTCCATTTCTTGTACTGTACTTAACTGTCTATATTTTATACCTTCTTTAATAAATTTCGCACACCCTCCACCATTTCCTTTGTATCTATCTTTGCGTATGTATATCCATTAATAATGAACTCCAGATTTGGCTTGAGCCATGTCTCCACTGCCGGCTTCCTGACGGTGCAACCACCATGCGCTGCTGTGTGGTTTCCTCTGCAATTACAGCATTTAACTTTCTTATCTAACATTCTCCTCCACATCTTCCACATCTTTGTTTTCCTTTACATACATTGGCCGTATGACCATATCGCTGACATTTATAACATCTTATTGGAGGAGGAACATATTCTCTTACATTAAAGCTCATGTAGCCTACTATCACTTTTCCAGGAAGCACCTCATCATTGAACTGTACTGTACTGACTCACTTTCCACTTTTTCCCCGTTCCTGAAGGCCTGCAGCCGTCTAACTCCTGTGATTTTTCCTCCTTTCAGCACTTTCCTTAGTTCTTCCAAATTTTCTCCGATGGGGATTCCTGTTATCACTCCCCTAGCTCCTCTCCTCTCACCAACGATACTTCTTTCTATTATTTCTTTTTTACACAATGTTAGCAGTTTCATCCCTTTATTTCTCTGCTCCACATTTTTGCATTTCACCAACAAACTGCTCACCTCCCCTAGGGTATTTAGTGCGGGTCTCTTTCTTTGTTTAGTGTCGGGTCATTGTTATTCCTGTCTTGTGTGTATTGCCGACATTTGTGTGTATTGCCGACATTTGTGTGTATTGCCGTTGTCAGAGAGCCAACACAGACACCACCAGCTCCACCCACTGCAATCAGCAGATTGCACTCACCTGAGTATTGATTACACACCTGCCACTAATCATCTACTCCACACTATATAGTCTCACTTCCCCGGTTCACTCACTGTCTGGTCTCAAACCTCTTACGAGAACTCAACCCGACCACAGCTTCTCTTGACAACCCCTTTTGGACTTTGGACTTCTCCGTTGTGTGTTTCATCAGCTCCCGGCTTTCCTGTCAACCGTCTCCTCCTGTGGATCCTACTACCAGCGCTACATCAAGATAAGACCCATAGACTTTCCTAGCTTAGCTCCTGTCATTGCTTTTCTCTGTCTGGCTGTTTGAATAAACTCCCTCGTCTCAGTACTAACCTCTGTGTCCCGTGTCTACCTGCTGACAGAAGACCAGACCTTTAAAACATCTGGAGATGGAGCGCTCCGCTTCCCCCACGGAGAATCCATACGAAGGATTGGTCAGCACCCTTCGTGCGGCTCTGTCTCCGGATCCTCAACCCCAATCTGCCTCTGCCAGTCCCATGGCCCTTCCTCCCAGCTATTCGGGTGAGGCGGTAGGATGTAGCGTTTTTTTGCTGCAAGTTTCTCTGTACATCGAGATGCATTCTCATAAATTCAACACCGAACGAGCTACAGTGGCATTCCTCATTTCCCTCCTCTCCGGAAGAGCATTGCTATGGGCTCAGACTCTTTGGAGCTCACAATCTCACATGATTAACTCCTTCTCCAACATCTCGTCCCACTGCCAGGAAGTATTCGGTCTCGCCACCGGGGAACTGGCGGTCTCCGACCAGCTCTTCTGCTTACGTCAGGGAAATTCATCGGCGAGTGATTACACACTACAGTTCCATACGCTAGCGGCAGCTAGTGGATGGAATGAGGCTGCACTGATGACAGCCACGGGTTTGAATTTCCAACTCCGTAAGAAGATGGTAATCTACGAAGACAGTATTGGACTTGAGAACTTCATGCAGAAAACAGTGAAAATCGCTCAGCTACTTACCGCATGCCAGCCAGAAGAAACCGCTCATTTGCCGCTCTCACCCGAAGCCTGTCCTCCAGTACCAGAGCCCATGCAGGTTGATTCTCACCGACTCTCTCCCCAGGAACGTGTACTCCGTTTAAACCAGGGCCGGTGCCTGTATTGCGGGGCCTCTGGGCATCAGATCAGGACATGCCCAACCCGTCCTCCACGTCCTGCGGTGAGTACCATTCCCAGTTCTCCTGCAATTTCGAAATTAACTCTTCTAGAAATTCAATTACTCACCCCTCAGTCTGTCGTTGCAGTACGAGCCCTCCTCGACTCGGGCTCCTCTGGCAACTTCATCTCCCCGTCGTTATTAAAACGACTTGAGTTACCTTTTTTGCCTCACGCTGAACTCAAGGTGGAAACCATCCAGGGAAAACCGCTGGGACGTGGTAGAGTGAAGTATCAAACACCACCCATCATCCTACGTGTTGGTTGCCTGCACAAAGAACAGATCTCCTTCCTGGTACTGGAGGACCCCACCGTCGACGTCATCCTGGGATGCCCAAGGCTCGCTCAACACTCTCCGGAAGTCAGATGGGAGTCCAGTGAGATTCTGCGATGGAGTCCAGCCTGCCTTCAACAGTGCATCTCCTCGGTTCCTAAACCTCCGATCAGTCACTCTCCTGTCCAGGTACATGCCACTCGTGTGGAGAGTCCGGATCCACCGCCAGATCTCAACGTCCCATCTGACTATGTGGCGTTCCAGGATGTCTTCAGCAAACAGGCAGCCACCCTCTTACCACCACATCGGCCATGGGACTGTGCCATTGACCTGCTGCCTGGGGCTACACCGCCTAAAGGACGCGTGTATCCTTTGTCCATCCCAGAGCGCACGGCTATGGAGGACTACAACGAGGAGGCTCTCCAACAGAAGTTCATTCGACCTTCTACCTCACCTGTGGCCTCGAGCTTCTTCTTCGTGGGAAAGAAGGATGGTGGCTTGCGGCCTTGCATTGACTACCGGACCCTCAACAGCCAAACTGTCAAGCTCCCCTATCCGCTTCCTCTGGTCCCTGCCGCCCTCGAGGAACTCCGTGGGGCTCGCATCTTCACCAAGCTGGATTTGCGGAGTGCCTACAACCTCGTTCTAATCCGGGAGGGAGACGAATGGAAGACGGCGTTCATCACCCCTTCAGGCCACTACGAATACCTGGTGATGCCGTACGGGCTGTCCAATGCTCCAGCGGTCTTCCAGGGCTTCATGAACGAGGTATTCCGGGAGTTTCTTCATCGTTTTGTGATCGTCTACATTGATGACATCCTCATCTACTCCCGGAACTTGGCTGAACATCGCCACCACGTCACGCAGGTTCTCCAACAGCTCCGGAAACATCGGCTTTACTTAAAACGTGAAAAGTGTGAGTTCCATCACCCCACGGGCCAGTTCCTTGGGTACATCGTCAGTGCAGAGGGCATTCATATGGACCAGGGGAAGATCCAAGCCATCCAAAACTGGCCACTTCCTCAATCAGTTAAGGAACTCCAACGTTTCCTAGGGTTTGCAAACTTCTATCGCAGATTCATAAAGAGCTTCAGTTTCATGTCCTCTCCTCTCACCTCCCTGCTCCATCGTAAACCCAAGTCACTGTCCTGGAACCCCGAAGCTCGAGCCGCGTTTGAAGAGCTAAAGAGAGCCTTCTGCACTGCTCCCGTGCTCACTCATCCTAATCCAGATCTCCCCTTCGTGGTAGAAGTGGACGCCTCCACTACCGCGCGGGAGCAGTGCTATCCCAACGCCACGGAGAGCCTCCTCAACTCCATCCTTGTGCCTTCTTCTCTAAGAAGCTGTCCCCGGCGGAGCAGAATTATGACATCGGCAACCGGGAGTTGCTGGCTATAAAGTTGGCATTAGAAGAGTGGAGGCATTGGCTGGAGGGAGCAAATCACCCATTCACTGTCATCACCGACCATAAGAACCTGGAATACCTCCGTACTGCTAAAAGATTGAACCCTCGCCAAGCCCGCTGGTCCCTCTTTTTCACCCGTTTCCACTTCTCCATCACCTATAGACCCGGAGACAAGAACGTGAAAGTGGATTCCCTCTCCAGAATCCATGCTCCCGAGGAATCCCTCACACCAGAACCCATCCTTCCTCCAGCCATACTTGTCAGCCCTATCCAGTGGGACCTGAACGACCAAATACAGGCCGCTGCAGTTTCGGAACCTGCTCCGCCGGTAGGCCCAGAGGGTAAGATCTACGTCCCAACCAGCCTACGTAAAGACCTTCTGGGCTCAGCGCATGCTTCTCCGGGCTCTGGACACCCAGGCAGCCAGCGTACTCTCTCGCTCCTTCAGGCTCGTTACTGGTGGCCCAGTATGGTCCGGGATGTCTCCCAATTCGTGGAAGGATGCTCAGTCTGCACCATCTCCCGCACGCCACGTCAACTTCCTGCTGGCAAACTGGTACCCCTTCCGATACCACGTAGACCCTGGTCCCACGTCGGAGTCGATTTCGTCACAGACTTACCCAAATCAGACGGTTTCACCTGCATACTCGTCGCGGTGGACCGTTTCTCCAAGGCCTGCAGGCTCATTCCCTTGAAGGGCTTGCCTACCACTCTTGAAACCGCAGAGGCCCTTTTCCAACAGGTATTCCGCAACTTTGGTATCCCGGAAGAAATCGTCTCTGACCGAGGACCACAGTTCACCTCACGTGTGTGGAAGGCTTTCTTCAAACTCCTCCAAGTAGCAGTCAAACTCTCCTCCGGTTATCACCCTCAGACCAACGGCCAGACTGAGCAGAAGATACATGAGATAGGGAGATATCTTCGGACCTACTGTCACAACACCCAAACCAGCTGGAACCGCTTCCTTCCGTGGGCCGAGTACGCACAAAACTCGCTAAAGCAGAACACCACGGGTCTCACCCCGTTCCAGTGCGGCTACCAACCCCCGTTGTTCCCCTGGACAGAGGAACCCTCTGAAGTCCCAGCCATTGACCACTGGTTTCGAGCGAGCGAGAGAGTGTGGGACTCATATCCACCTGCAGCATGCTGTATGGAGACAAGCAGTTTGCTGATGCCCACCGATCCCCTACCCCGGTCTATCATCCAGGGGATCGCGTCTGGCTTTCCACTCGGGATCTACGTCTCCGTCAGCCTTGCCGTAAGCTGAGTCCCCGCTACATAGGTCCATTCCCCATCGAGAGGCAGATTAATGACGTCACCTACCGGCTCCAGCTCCCCCCAAGGTACCGCATTCACCCTTCATTTCATGTCTCCCTCCTAAAACCTGTGTCTCCATCTTCCACAGAACCCGAGGAGCTACCCCTAACTCCTCCTCCAGATGTGATCGAGGAACCCCTAATCTACCGGGTGGAGGCCATTATGGATTCCAGGCGACGGGGCAGCCGGCTAGAGTACTTGGTGGACTGGGAAGGATACGGGCCCGAAGAAAGATCTTGGGTTCCACGAGACGACATCCTCGACCCGGCGTTACTGACGGACTTTCACAGTGCTCATCCGGATCGTCCTGCACCCAGAGGCCGAGGCCGACCCCGTCGCCGTCAGCGGGCGTCAGGAGCCGCCCCTGGAGGAGGGGGTACTGTCAGAGAGCCAACACAGACACCACCAGCTCCACCCACTGCAATCAACAGATCGCACTCACCTGAGTATTGATTACACACCTGCCACTAATCATCTACTCCACACTATATAGTCTCACTTTCCCGGTTCACTCACTGTTTGGTCTCAAACCTCTTACGAGAACTCAACCTGACCACAGCTTCTCTTGACAACCCCTTTTGGACTTTGGACTTCTCCGTTGTGTGTTTCGTCAGCTCCTGGCTTTCCTGTCACCCGTCTCCTCCTGTGGATCCTACTACCAGCGCTACATCAAGATAAGACCCATAGACTTTCCTAGCTTAGCTCCTGTCATTGCTTTTCTCTGTCTTGGCTGTTTGAATGAACTCCCTCGTCTCAGTACTAACCTCTGTGTCCCGTGTCTACCTGCTGACAGCTGTTGGTGCACTGTTCGTTTTACCTGGTTCCCGTGCCCAGCTCTCCGGCATTCTTACCGTGAGTTCTGTTTTGGATTCTTTGTCTCCCTTTGGACCGTGTCTGGATTCTGGATTTTGAACTTTGCCTGCTCCCTATTGGATTTGGTTAGCGTCATTGGACTATCTTCCTTGTTTCCACCACTGTCAGCCCTTATTCTTGTACCTGGACCTGTATCTGCCCATTTGCCTGTTACCTGTTTGTTGCCTGTCTGCTTACCGGTCTGTCTGCCTGTAAGCCACTGAACCCAATAAACATTGTAGTCATCCGGCTACTCCATACAGCTTCCTGGTCATCTGCATTTGGGTCCACATACCACACCACATACGACAGAATGATCCGACCAACCATGGACCTAGCAGACCATTCCGAGGAAGCGGACCAAGTGGTCCGTGACTTGATGTGCCTTAAGGACATGTGGGGGGAAATAAGCGATGAGTCCCGCAGAGAGGCAATTAAATGTTCGGTAGAAACAAAACTTTCAACATTGAGGCCTGAGGGAGGCCATCCCTGAGTGGCTCACGGACTACCTGCATACCCAGACACCCCAGCCTGCAACCCTGCCTGCTGGTCCCCAGTTCATATCCCTGCATGCTTACCTCCTGCGTGCTAGTCTCCAGTCAGCATCTCAGCCTGCAAGCCAGGCACCTCAGCCTGTTGCTGTCTCGGTGCCTTCTGGAAAACCCCCCAGGAGGAAGCGTGGCTCCCACAGCCACTCGCCTGCCCTGCTGCTCGCCTGAGCCTCTTTTCCCGGCTGGATCGCAGCAGCACCCAGTCCCTTGTCGCCACCGGATCGCAGTCGCCTCCTTTCCCGGCTAGATCGCAGCAGCACCAATCCCTCGTCGCCGCTGGATCGCAGTCGCCTCCTTTCCCTGCTGGATCGCAGCAGCACCGATCCTTCTTTGCCACTGGATCGCAACCGCCTCCTTTCACGGCTGGATCGCAGTGGCACCGATCCCTCGTCGCCGCTGGATCGCAGTCGGCTCCGGATCGCAGTCGCCTCCTTTCCACAGCAGCCGATCGCGGCAGCACTGGTCCCTCGCCGCCACTGGCTCACAGCAGCACCAATCCCTAGTCGCCATTGGCTCGCAGCAGCACCAATCCCTCGTCACCGCTGAATCGCAGCCGTCTCCTGCCCCGGTTGGACCGCAGCATGCCACTGGACCGGCTGCTGACTTCCCTGAATTCTCTGCTGGGTTGCAGCACCAGCAGTACAATCCTTTTCTGCCAAAGTGGCAGGCTCTGAGTTCCCAGACATCACTGGGTCTGCCAGCTCCTCTACCAGTCTCTCCACCGCCGGCTTCCTGTCCTGCTGTCCCATTGCCGGCTCCCTGTCCTGCTGTCCCGGCCATGATCTGGTTCTCCGTCCTCCAGAGTGGTTCCACCTTCGCCGCCAGCCTCCAGATGGTCTCCGCCTTCGCCGCCGGTCTCCAGAAGGTCTCTGTCTTCGCTGGCCTCCTGTAACCTTCTGCCTGTGCTGCCAATTGTTGTTCCTGTCTTGTGTGTGTTCCTGACATTTGTGTGTATTGCCGTTGGTGCACTGTTCATTGTACCTGGTTTCTGTGCCCAGTGAATAAAATAGGTCCAAGTACAGAACCTTGTGGAACTCTGTGACTAACTTGAGCATACACAGAGGACTCACCATTAACATGTACAAACTGAGATAAATCTGATAGATAGGATTTAAATGGCTTAGTGCGGTTCCTTTAATGCCATTACATGTCCAGTCTCTGTAATAGGATGTGATGGTCAATGGTGTCGAACGCAGCACTAAGATCTAACAAGACAAGTACAGAGACAAGCCCATTGTCTGATGCATTAAAAGGTCATTTGTCATTTACACCGGTGCTGTCTCTGTGCTGTGATGCACTCTAAATCCTGACTGAAAGTCCTCAAATTATTGTTATTTAGAAAGTCACACAACTGATTGTCGACTGCTTTCTGAAGGATCTTAGAGAGAAAGGGAAGGTTAGATGTAGGTTTATAGTTGGTTAAAACCTGTGGATCAAGAGTGGGCTTTTTAAGAAGCGGTTTAATTACAGCTACTTTAAAAGATTGTGGTACATAGCCTGTTAATAAAGACAGATTGGTCATATCCAGTAAAGAAGTGCTAATTAAGGGTAAAACATCTTTAAACAGCCTAGTTGGAATAGGGTCTAAGAGACAGGTTGATGGCATAGATGAATTAATTGTTGAAGTTAGTTAAAGAAGGTTGACAGGAGCAAAGCAGTCAAATATATATCAGGTTTTACAGTTGTTTCTAAGGTTCCTGTTAGATGGTATGACTTGTTGGAGTATAGTGAGGGAATATATTTCAGTGTAATTTTGGGGAATATTGTTGAATATTTGGCGTGATTTAATTCCTGTATATTTGAACTCTGTGAATTTTGCTGTCTTCCTGTGTGGCATCCATACACATGTGACAAATGAACAGGAAGTGGAGTTTTGTTTTTTGAAGTGTTCAGAAAAGTAAAAAATAAATGAGTGGATGGTGGAGCAACACGGTTGTTTTACCGTTGGCTTTGCCACTGAGCTGACTCGACACGTAAGACAATCTCATGTCGTCCTTATGATGTGGTTATTGATTAAGAAAGTTTAGGATAAAGATGAGAACAATGCAGCCACTACATCAATTTTATGCTACTTTATACTTCTACTCCACTACATTTCAGAGGGAAATACTCCACTACATTTATGACAGCTGTAGTTACTAGTTACTTTACAGATACATATTTTACATACAAAAGAAAGGTTATGATCAATCGATTGTTGGGTCTCTGTTAATAATATTATAAAGAGTACAGTCTAGACCTGCTCTATAGGAAAAGTGCAATGAGATAACTTCTGTTATGATTTGGCGCTATAGAAATAAAATTGAACTGAATTGAAACTACCCACCTTGACTAGCTACAACACTAACATGCTGCTTACATGTTAATGCACAGCCATAATAACAGGCCTTTTTCACTCAGCACATGTGACAGTAGGAAAAGCGCCGGTGTAAATAATCAAATGAATGATGGCTGAATTCAGTGTCAGGGTCCTATTGTTCATGCTGGCTCACACTGCCATGGCTCACTAGGACATTTCGGGCACCATCATTAATGTTTTTACTAACACCTGCGATTTTTCTACTGCGACAAGTCCAAAAGTTTTCAATATATAATATTTTAGATATATATATATATATATATATATATATATATGTATACACTGTATATATATGCCCCCCCCCCCGGCCTGTTCAATGTCCACGTCTGGCCCATGTATTCGAAACACAAGAACATCATATATATATAATGTATTTAATTATATATACAAATGAAGGTATTTCACCACATTGATGCAACAGTCTTGTAAATCCAAACTGACCATAAAGTAGTCCTGCTTACTGATGTGCCCACACACATACAACCAGAAATATTGAAGGGATAGACACCTCAGTATATACCAAAATGTCTGACGGTTGAATAATTCTTATTGTCTCAAGGTATAAATCATCCTATCTCCCACCCCTAATTATAATACTGTAATATAACACTGGCAGGGGGTATTCTACAAAATGAGTACTTTTACTTTTGATACTTCTGTCCATTTACTTGAGCAGGATTTTGAACGAAGTAATTTTACTGGTAATGGAGTATTTTTACATTGTACTATTGCTATTTTTTACCTTTTAAGTAAAATGTCTGAATACTTCTTCCACCACTAGATATAACTGCCATATTCCAGATAGCCATAGTTATTTGCTGCACTCACACTTTAGTTTACTTTCCGTTTTCATTTCGCTGGTGCAGAGACCCATTTTGCCCACATGGATGAATAAAGTTGCATCTGATCTGCACTTCTCCACGTGGAATTACCGCAGCAAATGTACTGTGAACTGTAGGCTGCTGTGTGGCAGGTCCGCTCCTGAACACAGGGGGCGCTATTGTAATGTATTCATCGTTCCTACTGGAAAAATACTGTCAAAAATTAGAGCTTCCGTGCAGCCATCATATCAACAAAGACTCCACAGTCCGGGGGTCCACTTTTTCTGCGTTATACTATAGTAGTAGTACCGCCCAGTCATGCATTTCATTTAGCCCTGCAGCGTTTCCAACTGTCGGTGTTGTTTTTAGGACAAACATCAAAAAGGCCGAGTGTTTAAAGCTCGCTATGACAATGTCGACTGCCATGGACTTCCACTCTCAGATTGCCTCCATCATGGAGGTGCTGGCTAACGCGGCCGTCGCAGAGATTTGTAAAGTTGTGGACGACGGATACGCGGTGGTTCATCTGGAAATGTCCCGGAGCCAGAAGGAGAACGAGTTCCTGCGGAGGAAAATCAAACTGCTGGAGCTGCAGATCGCCAGGTACCGAGCGGAGAGAGCGAAGGGAGCGGAGGGCTCCTCCAGCAGCCGCTTCCCCGGGGTCCGCCTCCTCACCCGGCAGAACAGGGACTCGCTGGCGGGTATGTAGCGCCGACACCTATAACGTTGTGCATAATCTGTTCAGCGTGTATTCACAGGTACGTCAGCCCATCCTGGTGAGCTCAGCGTTATGGATGAAGCTAACAGTGTCTTATTTCAACTGGACCTCAGCTTTAAAGGGCCGCGACACGTTAAATGTGGAAACAGTTAAGTCCACCCAGTACAGCGGAGGGGAATGGACTTTATGTCCTGCTACTGTCAGCATTAAAAATGATCTTTATAACAGACACAGCTCTCTTTCTATCAAAAGTCTCTGTGAGAACAGCTGACTGTGGCCCGTGGATTAGCCACAGTATTATATTAGATTACATATATTTTACTGTAGATTCATTCATTCTGGTGGGAGGAGATATAGGAAATTATGTCAGAAAAAGTAAATTCTATCACAGAAAATTTCAAAAGCATATTTTGCCACCTCCATAATTTTTGGTTGAACACCATCAGCTTTGAAAGCCCTCCTCGCTGCTCTGGAGGCCTTTGTTAGCTGCTGACTTTGATAAACTCACCTGCTTTAACAGTAGCCCATCTTTAGCAGCTCAGGAAGTTCTTTGTTTCTGTTAGTTTTCCTTGATCAAATGCTGAGATCAAATGTGGAATACCTCAAGGATCCGCTCTGGATCCTGGTGGGTTTTCTCTGTGTATGTTTATGTCATCATAACATCTCTTTACAAAGCTACACAGAGGTTGTCACCATCAGCTATGAACACGCCTTTAAACAAATACAGCCACTCATTGACTCCCTGAGCACCAGGTTTGCCACTATCATTGTTGGTGTCATCTTTAATAACAGTTTGAGGAGCAACATACCAAGAAAGTAAGATTGTAATAACCTGCCGTAACACAGGAGTTAGACTAGGTGTTAAATTGTGTCTCACTAATAAGCTGTGCTGCTTAGTTGATTTAACTCTGTGCAGAGATACTATCTCAACACAAATGGGACGTGTTTACAGGCTACATCTGTTCTTTTCACAGAGAATGCTATATTGAGTTTAGTTGTAGTAATTAGTGGCTAATTACTCTTCTTCTTCTAATGTTCCAGCAGGCCCCTCTCTGCAGGGCAGGACCAGGTTTCTGAACCGAGGTCCAGGGGCTCAGCAGTCTGTGCAGAAGACCCAGCCTATCAACCTGGACCAGGATCCTGATCAGGAGGTCGTCACCACCACCAAAACTGAGGTAGCTATTCCACAGTGCGCCAACACCAGAAAACCATCTTCATATAGGCCGCTCTGTGCAGGATTCCAAAATGTCAAAATGTCACAGGAAATTAATCTCTGTGGGTTTTGGACTGTTGGTCGGACAAAATGAGACATTTGAAGATGTCACCGTGGAAACTGTGACAGGCATTTTCCACTATATCTTATGGACTAAACGATTAATCGATTAATGGAAAAAATGAACAAAAGATCAATTGATAATGACAATAATCATTAGCTGCAGCCCTAATGTTATCAAGCAAACAGCATCAGTTCTAGTGTTTTAAGCTGGAATCATAGCTATAAGTTAAGGGGTTACCATGGCTATGTGCACTGTCTCCGTAGCTACGTCTTAGGCTATTAGACACCACACGGAGACTGCAAGAACTGTGATTGGTCAGCGTGTTTCTGATGCTGGTGGAGATAGTTGAGGGTGAAGGCAACAAGCTGAAGAAAGACTGTGGTATGAAGGTAGAGCGAGTCGTCCTCTAATTGGAAGGTCGGCGGTTCGATCCCGGCCTCCCTTAGCCCGCATGTCGAAGTGTCCTTGAGCAAGATACTTAACCCCAAATTGCTCCCAAAGGCTGTGCCTTCGATGTGTGTGAATGAGTTAGTTTCTTTGTACTGTTGAGCAGTTGGCACCTGTGAAGTGGTGTGAAGCACTTTGAGTGGTCTACCACAACGCTTCTGCTGTTGTGAGCTGACAATGAGCCATGGACTTAAATATGCACACACACACAGACCTGGTCGTGTTACTGGCTCCATATTTGAATAGATGATTGTTTACCATATATGGTGATTTGGAGGTGTTCCACTAACAGAACTGACACACAGTTATACTATACACAGGAGCAGGATGACACAGTGACAGTTTGCTGAATTACTTTCAAACAGCTTCTATTTAATTCAATTAAATTTTATTTATTTATACAGCGCCAATTCATAAAAGAAGTTATCTCATTGCACTTTTCCTACAGAGCAGGTCTAGACTGAACTCTTTATAATATTATTTACAGAGACCCAACAAATCCCACGAGCAAGCACTTGGCGACAGTGGCAAGGAAAAACTTCCTTGAGGCAGAAACCTTGGACAGAAGCAGACTCAGGGGGGGCGGCCGTCCGCCGCTGCTGTAAACAGACAAACAGCTTCTACTTTGTATTGTTGTAGTGAAGCATAGATAGTCTTTCACATCACATCTTCCTGTGATGTTCTAACCTCTTCCGCTCCACCCCTCCGTACCATAGACCTATTTTTGTCTTTTTTTTTGGGGGGGGGTGTCTTTAGGAGGAGATAGCAGGTCAACAGTATATGCCACATATAAGTGGTGTACATCATCTGAATGCTGGAAACCTGAAGATTAATTTGAGATGCAGCTCGGCACTGTGCGTCAAGTTTTTCTAATCATAAATCTGTAATAAATATTGTAGTATAAGGGTTTAGAACATTATGATGGAAGTATATGATGCTCAATTATGTCTCAAAAGTTGTTGCAGCAGTTTTTGGTTGTTACCATTTGTTACACAGATTTGGTGCAAAATTTAACCATTTTTGACCACTAGAAATTGATTTAAAAAAAAGGTCAAAAATCCCCTCCAGAATACCAGATTAAGACACCAAGACCTTGAGGAACACCATAGACAAATTCATGCTGCGATTTGGTATCAAAAACTTTTGACATTTGGAGATTTCAGTAAGAATTGCATTTTTCGGCAATCGGATGGCAAGCACTTCTGTTCTGGAAATTGCTCAAAAACCTCCTTATTGTCAATATACCTAGGGAAGCCGCACATCCTCTGAGTGCCCTGGGTCTCTAGTTTGTGGTTGTAAAGTTTTATGAGACTGTGATTATCCTCGAGGTCACAATAGGTCATTTTATACAGTGAGGTCTAGTTTCAAAAAATGGTCTCACTACGATGAAATGGCTATGGGGACTAACATGATCACACATGAATACAATTGGAATTCATTGAATCCACAAGAACCTCAGCTTTCCAGTCATACCCAATACTGTTTAGGGACCCCGGTATGCAGAAACACAAATTTTAAAATAGGAGATAATAACACATTTATACAGCATGCAAAAAAACCCTGCATGGGATTAGTATAAAGTGGGCATGTCTATAAAGGGGAGACTCGTGGGTCCCCATAGGACCCATTTTCATTCATATTTTGAGAGGTCAAGGGACCCCTTTTAAAAAGGCCATGCCAGTTTTTCGCTTGCCAAATGTAGCCGAACTTTGGAGCGTTGTTCAGCACCCCTCCCAACAAGATAGCGTGACATGGTTGGTACCAGTGGATGCCTTAGGTTATCTAGTTTCATATGATAGCAGTATCTTCACTTTAAAAGCCGCCTCTGAAGACAGTAATGACGGCCGAGGACGTAGGTGTCCTAGTGAAGTTTAAGAGGCTAATGATGTAATAGTGCAGTAGTTATTAAAGACAACTCTTGAACGCATCCTTTCAGACTGCTGAGAGGAAGCTTGTGTGTCGGCAGTTATTTCAGCTTGGGCATGGAGACTACAAAGAAAGAACACCTGAGTTACAAACTGGAGATGTGTTTGGAACTCAAACCATATTAGAGACTAAAAGTCAGGATTTCTCGGCCTGTGCATCATAGACAGTGACTTTTATTAATGAGTCTGTCTCATAACTCTGTGGAAGTGCAAAACGAAATCCCTGGACTACCCCTTTAATGAGTGAAGTCTCTGAAGTCACTCACATGCATTCCATTTGTCCTCTCATACAGTTTGGATGCTACATTGTGTGTTGTTTCAGCGCTCCAGCTTTGCTACCAGCTGAAGAAGAGCAGCACGAGTGGACAGGTGACAGAGAACAGGAGGACCACAGAGAAACTGAAGTCAAATGTTAGTGCTTGTGAAGTCTGCACTTCTAATGTGTTCATGAGAATACAGCAGCAGACTGGGAATGGGCTTCAGTAGGGTGTGTCATACATCCGTTTTGTCTTGCATGAGTCACATATACACATGAAGGAGAAATTAGCTACAAATAGTAAATCTGGCCCACAGTGTCTTTCACCAGTGTTCAGAATGAAAGCAGTAAACTACCCAGCAGTTTCCCCCTTGAAAACATCTATTTGCACCTTTAACAGTTTGCAATCATTTCACATTAGTGCAGTGACGTTTTTCAGGTTAGTGGTGAAAATGAAGCAGACAGGATGTATAGCTGATTACACCACATGTACATGACATCTAATACAAAGGGTGTCATTTGCACTGTTCCACTAACAGACTGTCCAGCTGTTATAATCCAGATGGGAGAGGAGGTGATCACAGTGTTAATATGCTACCACACGCTCACAGTGAGAAGCGTTAGGAACAGCAGCAAGTCTTCTGTGGACGTTTGTTTGCCCTGGGTTTCACCTCTCAGGCTCCATACAGGCTGCCCTACCCTCTGATGGGCCACATACAGTGCTCTGGGATGAGGAAAACAACTGCACTTCCTCTACATGTTTGTTGAGTTAAAAACAATTCTCTATTTTAATTTACAGTTAATATTCTCCTTAAAAAACTACAATGGAACATCTGTCAAAGAAAAAGTAGTAAAGGACAGGGTTCTTTGTAGTAGAGAAAAAAGAAAAAATTGGGCTTCCGTTATTGTGGAAAACAATAGCCAGTTTCATCATTACGTGTTTGCTAGATTGATATGAATGTATATGAATACAGGAAATAGTGGTTAAAGAACCCCTCCAACTTCTGAAAGTGCAGTCCTTTATCATTGTTTATCATTTAGTATAAAACTATAGGCAGCAGGTTTATTCTTGTAATTGTTTTATAATGGGAGTTACAAAAACCATGGACCTTTATTTTTAATTGGTTTGTCCTCTCAGTCAGCAGAGCCTGAGGAGGACGGGGAGCTGCTGATAGTTAAGGTGGAGGGAGCGATGGAGACCAGAACCACCAACCACGCGATGCCAGTAGACGCCTGCATGAGCAGCAGAGGAGACGCAGACACTGCCGCCTCGAAGGACGCCAGCGACGGCCAGCCAGCCGGACGCCACAGCGAAACGGAGGTCAGTGGATCTGACATAGACACCTTTGTTGTCGGCAGGACAGCCAAAACTGACAGCAGCGGAGGTGACACTACCCACAGTTCCCAGCCAGAGCTGACAGGAAGTGATGTCAGAGCAGGGGACAGTGAACCGCCGAACTCAGACGCTGACACGACGCCACGCAGGGACGGCGTGCCAGCTTCCTGTGATGACGTAATGGACGGCAGGAAAGATAATGAGGCTGCGTTAGACACATCCAAGTCCTGCCTGTCAGAGGTGATAGTCATTGATGGAGGGGGGACATCAGACAAGGAGGGGGAGGAGTGTGAGTGGTCAGACATAGACCAGACAAAGAGAGAAGCAGGCAGAAGAAGAGATAGACATGAAAAAACTACATCACCAATGATTCAGTGTGCTGGGCTGGAGTCAGTGCAGGTGAAGTCCTCTCTGCAGGCAGGGTCTGTTCTCCCTCATGATGACAATCCAGGAACATCCAGTGGTGGAACCACCTGCAGTATCAACTCCTCCAGTGATGCACACAGCGTGGCTCTGCACCGCCCTGCAGGCCACCACAAACCCTTCTCCAGCAGCTTCCACCTGGCTTTCTACCATGCCGTCACCATGGAGCGCCCGTACGGCTGCACCAGTTGCACCAAGCGCTTCTTTCTGGAGTCCGACCTGCAGAAGCACATGGCCAGGCACACCAGGGAGAAGCCCTACACCTGCCTGCTGTGCGGTAAGAGCTTCGTGTGCCAGAGCCAGCTGGACATCCACCGCAACGTGCACACCGGAGAGAGGCCTTTCAGCTGCTCTGTCTGCAACCGCCGCTTCTCCCATCCCAGCAACCTCAAGAGGCACCAGAAGATCCAGCATTGAACCCAAAGACCAGACCAAAGTTTTATAGCTGGGTTTAAGGACTAGACAAGGCTGTTTTACACAATACTGTTTCACTTTTTAATCCTGAGGCTTACCTTTTAAGACTTTTCAGAGCACTCCATTTTTTATTAGAAACAGCACGAGATGGAAGAAATGCAGAGCAGACGAAAACATGATGCAGTAAAAAGTCAAATGTGATGTGTGCAGCCTTAATGAATGACGCATGGTGAGCATGAGGGACGCCTGCCTCCTCTTCCTTCATATTATTATTTTCCAACTCACTCCTGCTGTGATACCACTCCCTCTGTGCACCAGGTGCTAAATATCACCCAGCATTTTGACTCTTTGAAGTCTGAACGAAGCCGCAAGGAACATTTATGTGACAGACACCGACTGTATGTCCGAGTGACAAGAAGCTGTCACTTCAACAAATAAATAAATTATTTTCCTTTGATTTCATTTCCTCCCATGATGTCATTAAATTGGGATGTATTTAGTGAAATCACTCATCAGTTCTTTAGTGTCTGCATACTAGATAAAAGGCAATAAAAGAACATCAGTATAAATTCAATCCAATTCAATTTTATTTATATAGCACCAATTCAGGTTATTTCATTGCACTTTTCCTACAGAGCAGGTCTAGACCGTACTCTTTATAATATTATTTACAGAGACCCAACAAATCCCACCGTGAGCAAGCATTTGGCGACAGTGGCAAGGAAAAACTTCCTTTAAGAGGCAGAAACCTCGGACAGAACCAGACTCAATTGTGGGCGGCCATCAGAGAGAAAGGTGGGGGGGGGCACAATGCAAATACCACCTAGAATTTTAAAATAGTAATAATGTAATGGCAGTGGTAACATTAATATTAATAAATTAGTAATAATAGGAATGACAGTTATAGGAATAATAATGTCAGCATCAGTAACACAGCCAATAACAACAATTGTAGTAGCAGTTGGCAGCAGGCGGCCCACAACCACAGATCCAGACTCTGCAGCTCTGGAGGCAGAAATACCTGCTGAAAGCGACAGAAGGAGAGAGGAGAGAAACGACAAAGCACAAAACTGACTGACATTAACTGAACATCATTACCATTGTTGTGTATGTTTTAATAAGAGAGTAGTGGAATCAGGTGTTTGGCTTCTTTTTCATAGATTTCTATTTTCTATCGAATTAATAAAATATTTACAGATATGAGTTTTCACATCATACCATCACATGTTTTGTTTTCTAATGAGAATTCCTGTTTCTCTTTTGCTCATATTAACAAATATATGAATATATATGTATGATCACAGTTGTGATGATACTGCATACTACATTTCTAAATAAATACAGCGTGTGGACATGGATGCTGCATGTGAGCAGTTGTAGCGTGCTTTCACTGTTTGTATTCTGCAGTAAACTGCTTTAAAAACCTGGCTGAGGTTTTCCACATGTGTAGACTGCTTTTACACTTTAGACCTTCTGTCACTCAACCTCTTAGACCTTCTCACATCATTTTCAACATGTAACTGCATGTTTAACCATTTAAAATATCCTTTTAATCAGAGCTATGGGCTCACCAAAGAAGAGAGGGAAATTTACACATACATTTATACTCCTGTATATATATAGTGTAGTGTAAATATGCTAATAAATCATATTTTCAAAGAGTTTCATTGTATGGTGTCATTTCACATTTTAGTCACAGTGGAAGCAGGTGTGGGATGCACCTCTTTCCTGCAGCTGAAAAGAAGATTTACACAAGTGAATAACTGATCTCCATGAAATGATTTGATAATATCTAGCACATATATCATATAAACATCAACCCAATGGCTCCTATTTGAAATAATAATTACTACTGTGTCAGAGCCTCATGGGTTCTTTGTGTCAGCTAAATACCTCCCTCCTCTTTCCAGGGCCACGGATGTCTGAAAAACATGAGCAGCCCTCAGAGCAAGGAGGAAAAGATGGATGAAGTGCAAGGTATCAATCTGTTTTTCTGTCACATCGTTTCCTGCGGTGGAAATACCATTCAATCATTGCAACTTCATGCACTCAATGGTGAGGGTGCCTTATTTTGACTAAAGTTTAGTCCTCACCAAACTGTACAGAGCACGTCCATGTTTACCTCCTCAGCTGTTCTGTGATGTTTCATATCAAAAGACAGAAAGGAGGCAAAACATAACGCTGTTGATAAAACAATAGATTTCACTTTTAAAGAATTTCCTTATTGTCAAAAAATCCCAGACTCAAACCAGCAATGTGTCAGTCCGTCTCTCAGTACAGACAGTTCCTGTCTGCGGCTCTCAGCTCCGAGCCCATTGGTTCCTGCTGAAGACGTAAAGCTTAATGTTTAAAAAGGCTCAGTCAATTCCTCAAACAGCTGCTCGCTGTAGTTTTTATCAGACAGGAGGAAACAGTGCATCTGTTGGGGACTATTTCCAGCGGCGGATGAATCCAGTGTGTGTGTTCATGGTGATGAAGCGACATGTCACCCAGTGCAGCAGAGCGGCTCACTGATGTGTTGTAATAGTTTCTGGACAACAGTGGAGCTCTGCGGCTCAGAGGAAGAAGATTTAATACTTGTTAGTAGATGCATTCAGTGTTGGTTTGAGTCTGAACATGAGACTGGAACCTTACCATTTATACTGTAGGTCATCATCTCCATAAACATTTTCAAAATGTCATTATTGTTACAGTATGTGTCGTAGAAAAGGTTTCAGTATGAAACAGTATGTGGTAATACAGTTACAGTATGTGGTAATACAGTTGCAAGCAAGCAAGAACTGTTATAAAAACATCCAAGGTTTCTGACTCATCTGCCAAACAGCAGTGCAGGAAATGACCAAACTAATATAATCTATTCAAAATGTCCATGTTTTTTTTAGAATTTGTAGTTTGATTTCTCATGAATGGGATGTTTTCCAGCATTTTCTCACAATTTTCAATACAGTAACTGCTCACAGCTGGTCGGCAGGGATGTCAAGAATACACAGTTGTAGTTATTAAGCAGAAACGTGCAGCTTGCATACTCTTTGAAGCTGGTGAGACAGTATATTTCTATGTAAACCCTTGTTGTACTGCACTGCATGTAAAAAGAATCTCATTCTGTTTTCTTTGCTGTGGGCTCATCAGGTGGCACCCCCGAGAAACACACTCCCTCCCAAACGCTGCTGGAATGGCAGGAGAGCAGCGAGACTGAAGATCTGAAGCGGCCATCTTGTTCCACATACACACCAGAAACCGTAGCAGGAAACTCATCATTTAGCCAAATAAGGACAAATGCTGCCTCTAGCTTCCCCGCTGTTTCTAAAAGGCCTCAGTGCGACATGGACCAGGTAAGCCCTGCGTCGAAGCTCGACATCGTCGTGATCAACTCACTTCCCAGTGCAGCGGAGGACACCAGCGGCGGGGCGTTGTTGTCTGGACGACGCGGAGATGACGGAGCTGAGGACGTGACATCTCTCATGGGTCAGGGCAACACCACTGTGAGGTCACAGTATCAGCCGCTGCTGTGTATTCAGATCAATGAGCCACCCAGTGATGTGATGTTTGAAGGTAATGCAGCCTACAGTAATCACATTTCTACCTTTAACAACCCCCCTGTTGCCATGGGGACAGTGGACTCCCAGCAACAACAAACCAAGCATTCTTGGTCTGGGGTCCGGCAGATGGACAACGCCCACTTCTCCAGTCAAAACCACCTTTATCAAGCATCCAGCAGTCACAACCAGGAGTCTGGGTCAGCCCAGTCCCAGCAGCAGCCGCCCTGCCTCCCCTATGCCTGCACCTTCTGTTCACGCCGCTACGCCCACCAGTGCCAGCTGCGCATCCACGAGCGTGTCCACACGGGGGAGAAGCCATACCAGTGCGTCCAGTGCGGGAAGAGCTTTGGCCAGGTCTGCAGCCTCAAGCGCCACCAGATGGTCCACACGGGGGAGAGGCCGTTCCCCTGCCCCCACTGCGGGAAGCAGTTCTCCACCTCCACCAACCTGAAGGTCCACCAGAGCGTCCACACCGGGGAGAAGAGGTTCCACTGCTCCAAGTGTGGCAAGAACTTCTCCTTCCTCAGCAACCTCATCAGGCACCAGGCTCTGCACACCGCCAAGTAGAGCAAGTTACACAGGGACGAGACTGCTTCGTAAACCCCCTGTATGTACCTGAGAGGACAAATGAACACGAACACCTTCCAATGTGATGCAATCAGGACAACACCACGACCATCCAAGGCTATAGCATTAAACTGTTCAACTGTTCGTATTATCGAGTCCACCCGCCGTGGATAGATATGTCTGGTCTTCATTTCAACAGCATTTGGTCATCATTTAGTGCCATTTCATGAATGCTGTCACTGATTACTGTATTGTTGGGAAGTATTCATCCATGTTACTCTGTTTTTCTTTGGATTCACTTTGGAAAAATGTTTGGAAAGTCTTAGATAGCACAGCAGTAGCATTCCTGGTCATTAAAAGGATCATGAGTCTTCCTGTAGTTACTGAATCAGGTTTAGTTTTGAAAAGAATTGATGAAAAATTAGTGATGTACTTGATCATTTCTACTGGGATTGTGGCATGTAGACATTTGAAGAAACTCAAACAGATCTCCTCTGTCCTGTCATGTTAACAGCTCTCTTTACTTTGCGTCATGTACACTTAACTTACGTGTGCTAATCTACAGTAGTTGCTTCCAGGCAAAACAAGCTTAATGACTTGAACGGACGAACAGTTTGCACAAGCAGCTGATGAGGTGATGCTGACACCCAGTGAATTCATCACAATACTTAAATATGGAGGATCATTTCACCCAGAAATCAAATTAAAAGGAAAAGGGGGAGAAACATGAGAGAACAGTGAATTAATTAGTATTGTACTAAAAGGTAAAGGAAACTAAAAAAGGAACTTTGACAAATGGATGTTGAGTCATTTGGAAAGTAAAAAAAAAAATTGAAATGCAAAATAGAAATGCTCACATTTATAGCGTAAATGGAAAATGGAAGAAGAAAACATGTAGAAGAAAACAAATGAAAAAGGAAAGCAAGTTTAAAGCAGCATTAACAGCTTTTTGGCCACTTGGTGGGAGTAGAAACAAGCTGTGAACACACATCTTTGGCATATCTTCACCTTTTCAGTTGATATGTTGAACTTGTGATCAAACAGCTGCTTATTTCCCGGTCCAGCAGCTACGGAGCGACATGACGCTTCATCAAGAGGCGAGTCTGTGTCTCCTGATGGATGTCAGTCCAGCATCTCTGTTAGCTCCATTCAGAGCTGTAGAATCGAGACTTGGACTCCACTCAGACTTCAGTCACCAAAACGAGGACTTGCAACTGGACTTGGACTTATCCTTTAAAGACTGATTGCAGAAACAATCCGACGGTTTAAAGTCAAGACACCCAAATATGACATGGTAATTTGATTTCCATGCATCCATTCAGCATCTATCGTCTCCTGTAATTGTAATGCGGAAATCAAATAGTGTTAACAAACCCAGAACAATAAAATAATAAAATCGTATTTAAAACATAATGAAATTTTGTACTACTACAACTAGTAGTTAGCTGGCAAATCCAGAATTTTTAGGATCAGTGTAGTTTTGGGCCAGCAAAATACATTCAAAAACAAAAGGTTCAGGTTTCCCCTTGTTCCTGGCAGTGTGGAGAGGGCTTCAGAAATAAACCAATATGCTTAATAAAATAATAAAACACATTTTTTGAAGGAACCGTTAGCAAGGCGTTCTTATTGGTGTGTACATTATGTGTAGGCTACATTACGGGCCTTGAACTCATCACCTGACCAGTATTTCTAAAATCCTGGCCACGGCCCTGGCTGCAGAGCCAACGCTTTTTAGTGCAACAAAGATTCACCAATTTCTTTTTAATCTGGTAATTACGGTACTCGAAGGAACAAGCTTGCTGCACACCCGGAAGTAAACAAACAACATTTCCATTGAGAAGCGCCGTTTTTCTAACGGCAGTCACCACGGAGACTCATTGCTCTCACGAGTCTCCGGTGTGACCATGTGAGGCTGACTTCATTTCCAACAAACGACTTGAGAGTAGTTTTGCTGGGAGAAGCAGTGCCGGACCGTTAGGGCAGGATGGCGAGCTCTGTGGATTTCCACGCTCAGCTCGCGTCCATCATGGAGGTGTTAGCTAACGCGGCGGTGGCTGAGATCTGTCAGCTCGTGGACGACGGGTTTGCCTCCCTGAGGCTGGAAATATCCCGCAGCCAGAGGGAGAACCTGGCCCTGAAGAGCAGACTGCGGCTGATGGAGGTCCGTTCCGGAGAGCACTCCCACAGAGAGCTGGTGGTCTCCTGTACCGGGAAAGGTTAGCTGCTTCATCCGAAACTAACCCAGCTTTGTGTCCTGCGTGGAGAACATTAGACACCAGGCTCCACTCAGAAATTAGACATTTTAACAGCATATCATGATAGGCACTTCACATGATGATGCGTGGTCGTTCCTTTTTTCCTTCTAACAAGATACTTTTATGTTAAGAGAACGTTTTGTTGTTATAATGGAATATGGAATATATTTATCTCAGAAGAAGGAAGCTTTGTCGTTACAGCTAGGTAAGGCATGTTGTCATATCGCGGGAACACAACATGATTATTGATGGTAGTATGGAGCGCAGGAGGTGCATGTGTGTTAATGAGTTACACCTGCTGCACTCCCAGCAGTACTACATAGGCTTGTGTGTGTGTGTGTGTGTGTACACTAAATATGATGTAATATGTACGGCAGCACATTGCTGACCGTTTGTCATTCTAAAATGAGAAAATGTTCTTGTTCTAACAATAAAACCTTTTTACGACAGTATATTAACATGTTAGAATGATGTATTTCTCTCATTATTACTACATATTAAATAAATTTCTTTTAACTGTAAACCCTTCTCCTGTAATAACACATCATTTATGTGGAGTGACTCTTTTACACGGCACCAACATACCTTGTTGAAACAATATACTTTTGTCATTATGACAGCATATGTTTGTCGTTATAACGTGAGAAGTAGCTATGTTCTTATAATGAATAATTTATGTAACAATGAGAAAGTGTCTTGATATGACAAGATAAAGTGTTACTGTATGTTGTTCTGGGAGAAAAGTTTCTTGTTCAAATAAAATATGTAGTAATAACATGAAAACAGCTTGTTATAATGTAAAAAGGATCCCATTAAGCATTTTCATCTTCATCATAATAACAACTGAACAAAATGTCTGTGTCATGATGGCAGCAATGCGCTGCTGTAGTTAGTGAGCTTTAGTGAGCAGAGTCTTGGAGGGAGGCACATTACAGTGCATCATCATCATCTTCATCACTATATGTCCACATACTTTAGTCTACTTTTGGTCTGGGTCTGTTGTCCTGGTTTGGTCCTCTTTGTTCCAATAGAGCACTGTCAGCAAGAGGGGTACAGTAGTGAGGGTTTTCCAGGCTGGACAAAGACAACATGGACAACCCTGGTAAACGTGTCAACTTTAACATCTAACAACACTCTGCCATGCAGGGGACAAAAACCAACTATTTTAAGTAATATATATTAAGTCCAGCACGCTGGAGAATACTGACACTCAGCGCTTCCAGGTTAGTGCTGCAATCTGTGCAAAGGTCAGCTTGTCTTACGCTATCTCTTCTTCTGTCCATCTCCCTCCTCCCTCCTTGTCCTTATCAGGTCATAAAAATGTAAGGCCTCAAAAGGGAAAAGGACATCAATGTCCACATACAGTAGAGGTGAGGAATTCATGCTTGCTAGCTCAAATGCAACCAGTTAAAGATTGTGTTAAACGGGCATTGAAATAAGTATGTATGTAATTTTCCAAATGTAATGAATGAAAAACAAAAAAAGCACCGTGGACTTCACATACATGTTTTCTGTCTGTCAGCCGGTGGAGCCAGAGGTGGTCGTGATAAAGAAGGAAAGGCTGGAGGAGGAGCTGACAGGCTGCAGCGTGCTGGAAGACCATCAGACAGATCCCAACAGCAGCAGTATGTATGGAAGACTTTAAGATGCTGTACAGAGACAAAACATCGAACGGGCAGATACAGCTCACTAAAGGAGCCGCTAGCTGGCTACATTACAACAGAAATGTGCTGGCAGTTTTACATGTCAGGCTGCTGCCTAAACCTACAGCAACAATCTTACTAGGCCACACCTAATAACATTTCCAGCACAAGTCTGAAGTGAATGCTGTCACATTAATATAAGGGCAACAAGGTGAAATACAGAGAGAGTAAATGTGGCAAATATCACCCAAGAATTGTCGGTCCCATGTTAGAGACTTTAACATAACAGTTCAAGTCTTTCTTTGAATGCCCAGAAGCTGTTATTTTAACAGATAGATGAAGCCAGCAGTGTTACAGATGCTATGTCTTGAAAGTGTTACACGTTATCAGGAAACCTGTTTGCCAACCTTATCTCCTATTAGGGCTGCACAATTAATTGAAATATTATTGAAATCGCAATAAGTGCAATATCCAAATCACAGAAGCTGCAATGTTCTGATGAAGGTCAAATGTGTGACAAAACAACATTATAATGAAGAAGTGTAGTGCTGCAGACACGCCCCGGCCTATAAATCTTGTTCCTCAGATGGAAGACAGCATGTTTGTTTGGTATAGACCCCAACAAATGGCACATCATCATGATTTTAATAATTTTTTCAGTGAAAATGAAAATGGTGATGCAAAAATGATCATTTCCACTAATCGTGAATCACATCGCAATCCTAATATCTGTCAAAATAATCGCAATGTGATTTTTTTACCATCTCATGCAGCCCTATCTCCTATTAATTACATCCATTCCTTAGCTAAATCGATTTAGCGGAAATGCCACTGCCACCTGGTGTGCACCTGTTTCTCCTCAGCTGTTTTTGGACAGTCCTATTGAAAATGCTTACAAGATATTCACTGTCAATATTATTCCACTGGATATTACTTCTGTATCAGTAAGGAGCAACTACAGTGTGGTTAAGGGAAGATGCCGGTCGTGGTTAAATGAGAAACACTGCTGACTACTAGTATAAGGCAGGAGCCACCTCACAGCCTCACAATGCATAGTGGTCACACACATTTTTAAACATTTTTTAATGTGTAGGGAGAGGAAATCTCTGACTGTCAAATCTTTTTGATATCAATTAAAGATATACAGTATATGATATGAAATCAATCAGAGATTGAAGTAGTTTGTAGTAGTATGTAAAGCTCTGCAGGACTTTAAGGACATTGTAATGTTAACCAAAGAGTTCCATAAGTTAGGGCCCCTTTGTCTCATTGAAAACTGCTCATTCCGCCTCAATTCCACCAGTGCAACCCCATCCCCCCTCAGAGCTACCCAAGAAAAGGATTGTTTCATTTTTTTCTTTATTGAAATTGTCTTTAATGGTTTAACTGCTTGATTCTATTTTTGTCTCCCTAGGTGATGGTCTAAATTGATTCAACACCCTCTCCACACTGTCAGTCATATAATTCTGCAAAATGAAATCCCTTTCTATTTGAATTAATTCATGCATTTAATTTTTTCCTAAAAACAGTCAGTTTCAATGTATTGCGTCTAGATTATGTAATAATCAGCCTTAAAAACCTCACTGTGTGTAGTCTGCATCTATTTGTCGAAAGGAAACTCACACTGGTAAATACAGGTTGTGGTGTGAAGCTGTGGAGTAATGCACGGTAGCTGAGTTAACGCGTGTTGATGCTCTCTACAGTTACATAAGAGTAAGAATGGAAGACTGATACAGTCTTTGTCTTTTTTGTCCCTCTGTTCATTCTCTAGTTGGACCTCCGTCTCCCCGTCTTGCTGCTGGGAGCGACCGCCCTCTGAGTGTTGAAGCAGAAATCCCCAGAGTCAGTGTGTCAGGTCGCTATGAAAAACAGGACTTTGGCAGACCTGAAGCTCCGCAGCAGGAAGAGAAAGAGGGTGTGGCGGAGGCCGGTACACTGGGTCCGTATTCTCATCCAGCAGACCAGAGCCACAGGGCCGCACCAAGAGGTTCTGGTCCAAACGGAGCCGGCGAAATGACCAAAGGAGAAGACAAACATATTGTGGATCCCAGTGACTCTCTGTCTGCTGAGTCCAGTAGTAGTACAGGTCCTGATGTAGAGACCGCACTGATAAAGACACTGGATTCGGAGCTGTCACTGACAAACACTGGAGTGAATGGTTTGTGTGGTGCTGCAGCAGACTGGAGGGGAGAGGCATCAACAGCAGTCCAACTGGAGGCTGAACCTTCCTGGACACAGAATCCTTTCGTTTCTGTCATTAGAAATGAGTGTCTGAGTAACAGCAGATTAACCAACAGTCAGCACACAGAGAGTGAACCAGCAGAGCTGGACACCCGCAGCTTAGACTCGTCCTCCTTCGACGACTTGTTCTGCTCTCCAGAGGTGGCCCGGTCTCTGACGGCTCCTCACAAACACTCCACAGATGGAGTCACAGGCATGGAGGAGCCATTGTCATCCTCATCTTTTCCTTTCCTGAGCAGCTTCGGGAACTCTTCCGTGTCAGACTCTCTTACCGTCTCCTCCTTCAGTAACGCCTCCTCTGACTCCAGGAGCAGGAGCTTTCCCAGCAGCACAGAGCGAGCGTTCAGCTGCCAGCAGTGCGGCCGCCTCTTCTCCACCTCCAGAGACCTGGTGGTGCACCAGCGCTCCCACGCCGGAGAGAGGATCTACCACTGCCACCTCTGTAAGAAGCCCTTCGTCCACCCGCACCAGCTGAAAACCCACCAGCGGGTGCACACCGGGGAGAAACCGTTCAGCTGCGCTCAGTGCGGCAAACGGTTCTCCCAGTCCAGCCACATCAAGAGACACATGAGCGTCCACACGGGGGAAAAGCGCTACAGCTGCAGCCTGTGTGGGAAGCGCTTCTCGCAGGCCTGCAGCCTCAAGGTGCACCAGGCCGTCCACACTGGAGAGAGACCCTACAGCTGCACCAAGTGTGGCAAGAGCTTCTCTGTGCTGGGAAACCTGGTCCGCCACCAGAGCGTCCACATCGGCAAGTGAACACACACCAAACCAGAATGGTCTGAAGAGGGCATACGAGGTCCACGGGGCTCGTTATCATGTCTGTCAGAATGTATGTAGCTGTCATTTCTACAATAAAACAAACAGAACTGCCTCCAGATGACTGTTTGGTCCTCATGAATTCTGCCTGTGTGACTGAAAACGTTAACCTGGTGGAGAAATCCTGACTTTTTTTCCAACTGCATTAGAACATTTCTAATGTTATTAGGGTTAATAGACTGAGTGTAATGTCCAAATTCAATAATAAATCATTCAAATGGCTGTGCTTTAGAAAACTTGGACTTACAAATATGAAATTTACCAAATAGAATACATTTTAATGTAAAATACATTTTTTCTGGTTCTTGTTTCCATAATATAAAATCACATCTTTAGCTTCTACCATAGTTGTATGATTTGCAAAATAATCCTCCACAATGTAGGAACAGCCATAAAATCTATGTTTTATTGTGACTTCTTCACGTTTGTTGGGGACATTTACGATTCTTGACAGACACAGCTGCCTGTGAAGTGATGCTGAACAACAAACTGACGTCATCAGGAGGCGACTCTCGCACCTCAAAGAGACAACATTGCTGAGCACATTAAAGAAGGCAGAGTGATTTGAACAGTGAGCTGTTTGCATGTCACCAGTCACACATCAGTGTGTGGATCTGTTCGCGCGCGTGCACCGCGGGAGCAGCCGTCCGCCGCGCGCAACTGTCCGTGCAGGAACAGACAGACAGACTTGGCGATGATGGCGGACTGTGTTGGCTTTCAAGCGCAAATCGCCTCGATTATAGAGATATTGGCTAATTCGGCGGTGGCGGAGATCTGCAAGCTGGTGGACGATGGGTACGCGGCGCTGCGCTCCCAGATGGACCAGGAGCGGGAGAAGAGCGAGAAGGAGAACGATGCCCTGCGGCAGAAACTACGAGAAATGGATGTCAAGATGCGGAGCTACGAGAGGAAGATGAGGAGACGGAGTCAGCGGGAGGAAATGCACGCCGTTCATTTTAGGCCACCCGAAGGTAAATAGATGGAGATGGAGGAGGCAAGAAACATGACGTGTGTGAGAGTCATGACACAGATATGTCCTCATACATGCAGTAATATGCTTATTAAAGAGCTGATGCGTTCAGTCTTTGTCAATATGAGAACATGCCTGTTTCCTAACTTCTCCAGCTCAGCTGTCATGACTGAGCACGCACTCTGACTCTACTGTGCTCTAATGTGGACCTCAGCGTCATACAGGCACACATTCTATCACACATCAATGCACCATATGGCAGGCTGGCCATAATGACAGAGGGAAAGGTTTGCTTCTGAGTTGAGGACTAAAGGCCTGGAATAGACTGGATTTGTGTCAGTTAAGGTCAATTACAAAAATGCTGCGTTCTAACCTTCCCTCCAGCCTTGCAAATAGTTTTGGTCTTATTTGTCCATGTTAGGGGATATCCACATGGAAACGGCCTGGCTGGACTCTGCTGCTGGGCTCCTATTAACCCCCAATTTTTCTCTGCTGGATTACCTTGCCTCAGTTTGCCTTGTGGTAATTTGATTAAACACATTCATTTAGGAACATGTAATATATAAGCACAGAACTGAAATAATGAATGTCATATAACTATATTTTAAGAAGGTGATCCTCTTTAAGACAGATCATCAAAATCAGGCAATAAATCAGGCCCCATGTTAAAGGACAGGTTCACATTTTTCATGTCAATGAAACTTTACACCTCCCATACTAAATCTCTCCTGTCTTAATTCTTTTCTTTGTTATCTTGTCTTTCTAAAGAATTAATACGTTTACCACACGTGTCAGATTCTCCCATGTTTAAAAAGCGTGGCCTTCTCGGCTGCTGAAGGATACCAAACACATCTTATGAATAAACAGGATATCATCCACTCACCACTAACTTGATAGACAGTGTTCAATTCAATTCAGTTTTATTTATATAGCGCAATTCATAACAGAAGTGTAATAATCAGAGAGTTTTCTCATTGTACTTTTCCTATAGAGCAGGTCTAGGCCGTACTCTTTCTAATATTATTTACAGAGACCCAACAAATCCCACCATGAGCAAGCATTTGGTTACAGTGGCAAGGAAAAACTTCCTTTAAGAGGCAGAAACCTCGAGCAGAACCAGACTCAGGGTGGGCAGCCATCCGCCGCTGCCGGTTAGGTTGAGCGAGAGAGAGAAATCTGTACAAAGACATCCCAATAAATCTAATTAATTTAGATCAATGTATTATAAAAGGAAAACTCAGAACATTAGAAGAAACGATTAAAGACAACCAAAACCCCCTTGATTTCCCAATTACTTGGGAAGGATTGACCACACAGACAAAGTCTCTCCAGCCAAGAAAAGCTTGTGGTCCAGACAGCACTAAAAACGAAATGCTCAAATGCAGCACCTCAGAGATGCAGGGTACAGTGCTGAAGTTGTTCAACATCGTACTACAGTCAAGATGTTTTCCCGACATCTTGTGCAAAGGGCTCATTTCCCCCATTCATAAGAGTGGGGACAAATCAGACTCTGATAACCACCGTGGCATCTGTGTCAGTAGTTGTCTAGGTAAACTATTCTGTAGTATTCTAAATAAAAGAATACTAGATTTCCTTGAAGAACACTCCATCTTGAGTAAAAATCAAATTGGCCTCCTTCTTAAAACACAGCACCACCGACCATGTATACACCCTTCACACTTTAATTAACAAACATGTATACCAACCAAAAAATGGTAAGATATTCACTTGTTTTATTGATTTCAAGAAAGCTTCCGACTCTATTTGGCACGATGGGCTCTATTACAGCCTTTTACACTGTGGTACAGGGGGGCAAAATATATCATCTGGTTAAATCAGTGTATTTGGAAAATAGATGTGCTGTAAAAATTGGAGACAAACAAACCGAATCCTTCACCCAGAGAAGAGGTGTTCGTCAGGGCTGCAACTTAAGCTGACTTTGTTTAATGTGTATATTAATGAACTTGCTGTACAGTGTGCTGCTTCTGGCCTCTCCCTCCTAGATAGAGAGGTGAAGTCTCGTTTTACGCTGATGACCTTGTTCTACTGTCTCCTACTGAACAAGAACTGCAGAAACAGCTGGACATAGTAGAAAAGTACTGTCAGAACTGGGCCCTGGCAGTAAATATGAAGAAAACTAATGTCATGATTTTTCAAGATTGCCCCAGATGTCAGGAGAACAAATACCAGTTTATCATTAATAATCATATCATTGAACACAGTAGGAGATATACCTACCTGGGTATAACCATAACAGCATCAGGGAGTTTCAACATGGCAGTGAACGCACTAAAAGAAAAAGCTTGAAGAGCTCTAAATGCAATTAAAAGAGAATTTTCCAATTAAAATTTGGCTTAAAATATTTGATAGTGTCATCCAGCCCATTTTGTTGTCTGGTCCACTCAGTCATCATAGCTATACCCTATTGGGACAAACATCCAACAGAATCTTTACATGCAGAATTCTGCAGATACATTTTACATGTACACAGAAAAACACCAACAGATGCATGTAGAGCAGAATTAGGCAATGATAATTAACATTCAAAAGAGAGCACTCACATGTTTTAATCACCCAAGAGCTGAGCCCAGAAAAGAGTCTCCTATGTCAGTTGGTGCTGAGACTAACTGCCCCCCCTCAGACACACTCTGACCAGTCTCACAACAGCACTGCTTTTCAAACACCAAACAGAGTAAACCGAATTATAACGTAATATAAAGAAACCTATTTGGAACATTGGAAAGAAGAAACTAAAAGCCAAAGTAGATTAGAATGTTATCTGGCCCTAAAAAGAGATTATGAATTGGCAGAATATCTCTCTACTGTCAGAGATAGAAATTAGAGATAGATCCTGACCAAGTACAGGCTCAATAACCACAAACTGGCATTCGAAAAGGAAGACACAAAAAATCCTGGCAACAAAAGAAAACAGAAAATGTGGTCACTGTTTGAAAGGTGAGGTTGAGACAGAGATGCACTTCCTCCTACAATGTACAACATTCACTGAAATAAGGAACATTTACTTTAACAAGTTCAACTCTCTGTGAATGACCTACACACACTGTAGCAGAAAAAAATGTAGCAGTGTTTAGTTTTCACTTTTTGTATTTGTATTTTAATTGCATGTCTACAATTTATTATCATTATTATTATTAGTATCATCCCAATTTACTTATCTGTATATATTTTGATATCACTATTCTTCTGTTTATGTATGTTTTTATTTTACACATGCTTTGGCAATGTTAACATCTGTTTCCCATGCCAATTAAGCCCAGTTGAACTGAATTGCGAGCTGTGCTTCTAGGACACAAACAAACAGAGGATTACAGAGATGCAGTGGTTTTCAGAAAGTTTACAGTTTTCTCGTCGACAGGACAAACATGGACTTTAAGTACTCGGCTTAATAGATTCATTGAGACTGAGACCGACCTGCGGAAGGATAATGGTAACAGGTACAAGGAAATCAAGAATAAGCAGCTACCTGAAGGTTAAGAAGAAAAGTTTGGATTTACTAGAATCAGACTGTCTGATGTCAGCAGGGAGGTTATTCCAGAAGAAGGGGGCACGATAGGAAAAGGCCCTGCAGTCAGCTGACTTCTTTTTAACTCTGGGGACAGACAGGAGGCCTGTATTCTGAGAGCGGAGAGCACGGGATAGGATATAAGGTTTAAGGAGATCAGACAGGTATGAAGGGGTGATCAAACAGAGACACTACAGGCGCAGCCGCTTCAAAAATGCAAAACAGCTGTTGGGCCTGTGGAGTGGGACTGCGTGCACCCCTGCTCAGTAGCTCTCTCAAAGCTCAACATTTATCGGTACAGTAAACGGTATTATACTCACCTGAGAGATTCACCTGGCTGGTCAAACAACAGGAAGAAAGTGGGAAAGTAGCAAAGCCCGCCTCTTGTTTTATTTGATTGGCTGCCTGGGCCAAGTTTGACATTAACGAGCGATGACACAAAGGCATGAATTAGGATCTCTGCATCAGCCAAGGACAGAAAATACCTAATTTTAGCTGAATGTTGTGTAGGTGGAAAAAGGCGATCTTGGTGATGTCTTTAATGTGCTGATCAAAAGACAGAGTAGGATCAAACGTAACACCAGGATTCTTGGCTGTCAAACTTTGAGAAATCACACAGTTGTCGAGAGTTACTGTTATTTGATCAAACTGGTATCTATGTCGAGCAGGGCCAATGACCAGCATCTCCGATTGCTGTTAAGTATGTGGGCCAAAAGTTGCTCACAATTCTTTCTAGTATTTTGAAAAGAATGGAAGGTTAGAGATGATTATTTAGAGACCCTGGATCAAGGTGTGGTCATAAGTGATGAATTAACAATAATCAGTATTGTAGGTCCCAGAAATGGCCAGAGATCTTTAAAAGGTTTATGTAGTAGAGGGTCGAGGAGGCAGATGGTTGGTTTAGAAGCTAAAACCAACTTAGAATGACTTAGAAACAAAAATTGTAACAGGAGAGACTTACTGGGATTCAACATATGAATATTGAACTAGCGATTTTACAGAAGTAGCTGGAGACGAGGAACTGATTTTGTATCTAATCTCATCTATTTTTCTGCAGAAAAAATCTAAAAAGTCATGAGCTGTAAAGGGCGAGCAGCGTACAGACGGCTGCCTTTGAGTAAGTTTGGCTACTGTGTCAAAGAGAAATCTAGGATTATGTTTATTATTACTGATTAAGCAAGAGAAATGTGCTGCTTTGGCAGCAATCAGAGCATGCTTGTAATTTAATACACACTCATGCCATGAGAGGTAAACTTCCAGTTTTGATGTACGCCATTTGTGTTCCATTCTCAAAGGCCTGCTTAAGAGCATGTGTTTCATCAGTAAACCAGGGTGTAGACCTCTTTGACCGTCTTGTTTTGGTAGAAAGAGGTGCAACTGATCCAGGAAACTAGAAAGGACTGTGTTTAACTCTAAAGAGTACGGTCTAGACCTGCTCTATAGGAAAAGTGCAATGAGATAACTTCTGTTATGAATTGGCGCTATATAAATACAATTTAATTGAATTGAAGTTTAAGTCACTGTTACAACTTCCAAAAGGGTCTGTTGCTGCAGTGAACAGAGCCAGGACCAAAGGCAGTCGTTCACCAAGTTCAGTTAAAGTTGACGGACCAATGTGGCAAGTGGTGAATACATCAGCACCAACCTTACAAGGGCAGACTAGTATCGCTTCAAATTTAATAAAAAAGTGGTCAGACATCACGGATGTGACAGGAGAGACAGTCGGAGCAGAAACCTCTAACCTGCACGATAGTATCAAGCCAAGGGTGTTACCACTGGAGTGAGGTTACTGTACAGACTGAGTGAAACCAAAAGTATCAAGACGTGCCAGAAAGGCTTTACTTAGAGGATTGAAGGCCTTATTCAGGTGAATATTGAAATCACCAATAATTAAAATCTCATTAGAATGAGTAACAAGGTCTGAGATAAAATCTCCAAACTCTACTAAAAATTGGGAATAAGGGCCAGGCGATCTATTGAGTACCACAAGGTGGAATGATCTGAGTTTGTTGCCCTGGACAGAGCAATTCATAGTTGTTTGAGATGGTTTTAATACAAGAGCCTCAAATGAGTTGCATTTAATATCAAGATTGGAGGTTAAATTGAAAAAAGAATTATAGATTAAAGCAACACCTCCACCTTGTTTAGTAGCCCGAGAAACATGGGCATTGGTATAGTCAGGTGGGGAAGCTTCATTTAATGATAGGAAAACATTTGGTTTCAGCCATGTTTCACATAAGCCAGTCATATCCAGACTGAAGAATCAAATAATTTATCAGTGCAGCTTTGGTAGATAGAGATCTGTTATTCATAAAGCCAAATTTGAGTGACTGTTGGGTCTGCAGCTTTCAGTAACTGCCCAATCTGTACAGCTAGCAGTAGATGACGTATTAATTGGAACCAGATACCTCCATTATTTGTAGAAAATCTTGATGGCCTGCACATGCGATGGTGTTTCACATATGTAGGGAAAGCGAACTTGTGAAGAATAAGCTAGAGGACTCCAAATCTGCACTAACTATAAAATCTAGCAGGATCTCTAATCACCTGCTGAGTGCTCAGTCCCTAATGTCAAACTTGACATAAATACCTGTCTATATTCCTAGATAAAATAGCACCACCTATTCCAGTAGGATGGATGCTTTCAGCAGGTCAGGGCAGCCCTAGAAAGAAGGCCAGTAACATCAGCAAAACCAAATCCCTGCTTATTTCAATAATGAGCCAGCAGTGACTATAGGCCAGGCCACGCAACTGGCTACTTGCTCTTGCTAGCCTTCCCTCACTGCTGAACAGGGATACACTCTGCAGTGTTGTGTTTTCAGCTTGTTGTGCTGCACTCAAGTGGCCAAATATATCACCTTTGATAACTGTGGTGTTCATACAATTTCTCTTTAGTTAAATTGCTTTATTACTTTGTCCAATTTGCTCTTATCATAGTGGTAAGTGTACAAAAACCTATGTCACCATTGCTATTTCAGTGTTTCCTGCAGTAGTGGAGGTGGGCCAATTTAAAAATTTAAAAGAGACCTCCTACTGTGACATCAATGACAGGTGTGTGGCTAGAAGTTTCAAAATACAAAGAGCGGTGCAGCAGCAGTTTCCTGCCCTCTGACAGTCAAGGTGGATTAACTCTTCAACATCTTAAACTTTAGTACAGTTTATCAGCTTCAGAAGCACCACAGAGAAGAGAATATCCAGTCAGGACACAGTCTTAACACTGTTTTGGACAACCTCCTGAAATTTCTGAAAGGCCTGTGGTGAGGAAGCACAATGCTATGTGTCAGCTGCCTCCGCACTTTCAGAATCAGAAATACTTTACTTTAGAGGCCTGAACCCAACGAATGATGGACGTATTCCTCCCTGCTGCTTGTATTTTGTGGAATTTAAACTAAAAATTATATTGTAACTTTTAAAGAACTTAAGATTTGGTTTGGGGGCAGCTGAGTGGTTTACTGTCTTGGGGCACTTTTCAGTTCAATTCAATTCAATTTTATTTATATAGCACCAATTCATAACAGAAGTTATCTCCTTGCGCTTTTCCTATAGAGCAGGTCTAGACCGAACTCTTTACAATATTATTTACAGAGACCCAACAAATCCCACCATGAGCAAGCATTTGGCGACAGTGGCAAGGAAAAACCTTCTTTAAGAGGGCAGAAACCTCGGACAGAACCAGACTCAATGGTGGATGGCCATCCGCCGCTGCCATGAGAGAGAGAGAGAGAGAGAGAGAGAGAGAGAGAGAGAGAGAGAGAGAGAGAGAGAGAGAAGGGGATTGGGGGAAGGGGGAAGGGGATAGGGTTAGGGAGTTACAATGCAAAGACCACGAAGAATTATTATTATTTTTTTATAGTAGAATAGTAATTATAGTGTTAATATTAATAAACTAGTAATAACAGGAATGACAGCCACAGGAAAGCACGTTCCCCCTCCGAGCCAAACAAACCTCCAAACTGACTGTCAGGGGAAATCGCCACGTCCAACGAAAATAACAACTCCACGTCTCCAGGGGGGAAACTAACACAAACCCCCGGACAGGAGTCCCGGTTAAAAGTAATATCACGGAAAGCAAGCGGGATCCAGAAAGAGGCGGCATCCGTTACCAACTCTCCGTGCTGTGGTACCCCAACAGAGAGGCTCCCTGCCCCGGCATGCACCGCGCAAGGCTTTCCGTGGTGGCGACACATGGAAGGTTAAAAAAAAAAAAAAGTGGAAATCTAGCTTTCACCAACTGGGACATGTCGTGTGCCAAACTCCATTTAAAAAACACTCAAGTTTCTGTGCAGGCTGAGTGCCAAGGCATTGCATGCATACATGAGCTGACCGCTGCTGCTGTGGTGTGGCTTTTTCAGTTTTCAAGTTTTTTTATACTACTGCATTACTACATTTTCACTCCCAGTGACAGACTGCAAATCAAATGATATTTTTACATAAGAACAGAGCATTATCAGAAATCAGATAGCACACTATTTGAAGCACTGTAAATCTGAAGCTATAGGAGCTCATTCAGAAGCTAAGAAATTATTTTGAAGATATAGGTTGTATATGCTAAATGATGACGTGGTTAGCCAAAATCCCACAAGGCAGGAAAACCTGTGGACAATACTTGCTCAGTGTTCTGTGTTATTTTGTCAGGACCTGACGACCATCAGTCTCTGGTGTCACCTCTTCCAGCTGTCTCTGAAGACAAATCCTTCCATTGCATTTCAAAGGTAAACATTAATCAGCAGAATGTTTTTAAATGTGGTCTATTGAGTCTTGTGGGCACTTCACAACTATTCCAGGGCTATACTACAGGTCTGAGTTCTAGGTTCATGAACTCTGTGATAAATTACCTGATAAATGCAGATAGGTCTTGTCATGTTCCAGCTGCTTTTCACTGTATCACAGCAGGAGGAAACCAATGTGTTGCCACTGGTGAAGCAGGAGAAAGTGGAGAAAAACGACTGCAACCTGGACCTCAAGGTGGAGGTCAACATCAGGGCAGAGTGTGGCCTGTCTACTGGTGAGTGTGGCTCTGTACATAATTAAATCAGTGATTCATTGATTATTCATATGGTTTCAATGTTTACTCTGGTTTTAATACACACAAAGCAGAATATGAAGATATACTAGAGGACAGCTGATGAAAAGTTTACACCACGTCTGGACTTCAGTCGACTAGTCAGTTTGTCTCCATTAATACACCTTAGCAGCCAGTTTTGTGATAAAACATTCTAAACAAAAGGTTCACCTAGTAGCTTTTTCTGAAGCTTTGAGTGTATCCCAAGGCCTTGATCAGATGAACCTTGAGTTTAGAATATTTTATCGCAGATATGTCTTTCTAAGGTCAAGAATCAACCTCTAAGCTCAAGCAAACACTTTGCCAAACATGTGTCACTAATAACATTATTGATTGCTTTATTGCATTGCAATGATTGCTAAAACTGAGCCATCATTACTGTTATTAGTTTCACCTATGCTCTTCCTGCAATGACAAGTCAGATGTCTGCTGTAAAAAGGGTCTATCTAGGTCTATTAATTTGGTTTCCAGAAGGGAATCACGATACGATTCACAACAGACAAGATATTTTCTCTGTGTCAATAATAGATTCAAGTTATGCTAGCATACTGATGACCTAATAGTTGCCACCTCAGTAGCTAAATCATATTGAATTCCCATGGTACAAAGCTGTTTTAATTTATTTCCCTGGCCTTTGGTGCTAACAAGCTAACAAAAGTTAGCTAACATTGTTGCTAACCATAAATATATTCAATTCACTTTTAATTTACTTTTATTTATATAGCGTCAAGTCATAAGTTATCTCCTTGCAATTGTCCTATAGAGCAGGTCTAGACCGTACTCTTTATAATATTATTTACAGAGACCCAACAATTCCCACCATGAGCAAGCACTTGGCGACAGTGGTGAGAGAGAGAGATTCCATAAGAGTAACTGCACCAAAGAGTTCCTGAATACATCTCAAACGTGGACCTAAAAAAGTGGGATATTTTGCAAAATAACCTTCAAATAATCTTCAGAAATTATTTGGATTTTAATGGATATATTTTTTAAATCAAAACAACTGGCTGACTGTCAAGCTAGCTAGCAACTGTTAACTGCTACCAACATTCCAAAGGACAAACTGCACTGAAGAAGCTAACAGAAGAGGTACCTTATAAAGGCAAGAAGAAAAATTTAAAGATTCTTGTTGGTAACAATATATCTGGCAAACTGTACATAGTTCCGTTTTTTGCCAGTGTTTGTAGGCCAGAAAAACTAGCAAAGTAAGTAGCTAGTTAGGAGCCTAGCCTAACAGGTTGTCACCATGGAAACCGATCAGAAGGCAGCACAGCACAGCTCTCAGAGTAGAGAGCAAGGAGATTCAGTACCCTGCTAAATGTACGAGTGGAACAACTAGGGAGAAACACAAGGAGAAGACACTCTATGAATACCCAGAGGACCTCTTCACTGATTGCGCCCAACAAAAAGAAGAATAACCTCATATTCTTCACTGATTCCATCTACATCTGGAAAGATAAAGATGTGCAGCAATTAAGCATATGTATCCAGCGAGGGCATTGGTTCAAGAGGCAGATTAAAGATCTGGAAAGATGAACACCTTGACAAGGATGACCCTCTGCTTACCATCACATACTACACCAAAGGAAAGGTCATGGTCCAAGGGAATGAAGCCAACCTGGAGTCCTTTTAAGAGGCATTTCCCCAGTTGAAAGCTGAGGTGGACACCAAGAGGATCAATGTCCCTTCTGATGATGATGATGATGATGATGAAAGCCCATTAGGGAAGGGTTATCCATCTCTGCTCCTCCCACACCTGCCAGCTCCACCAACCAGCTGAAGGAGAGTATGGCTCTGCTGGAGCTGGACTTTGCTGAATTCAAATAGCTGACCCAAGCCAGGCTGTCTGACCACCCAGACAACACTCTACAGCAGCTTAAAGAGGAGCTCCAGCAGCTAAAGAGAGACAACCAGGCCTTGACATCTGACCTCAGAGGAAGTCTAGAGGCACTCAAACAAGAGAACAGTTAGCCAAAGTGAGGGAAGATGCTGAGAATAGAGGAAAGAGACCAACACTCAGTCCCCACAATTACAAGTACTGAGACACAGACTCTCCCTGCCAGTGTCTCAAACCCCTGCCTTGTCTCTGTCCCACCCTCTCTGCTCTGCACTCAGCCCAACAATACCCTGGCACCTGCTGATACATCCATACAGCCAGCTGCCAACAGCCAGCTCTGCCCATTCCAGCTTCCTTCCAGAGGAAGCCCCACAAGTGGTCCTGCTGGCTGACTCTAATAGGGAATTCCTGGACACAAACAAGCTTTTTTCCTGGTAAGTGTTATCTAAATGCTGCAGCACCACAGGTCAGGCAATGAAGTTTTTAAAAAAGGAGACCCTCAAGAGCCCTCGATGCCTGGTGATCAACACAGGAACAAATGACATACACAGCCTCCATAAAGACACTGCTGAGGCAGTGAGGAAGATGGCAGAGCAGGCCAGTAGGGAGTTCCCTGAGACCCCCATTGTGGTCTCGACCCTGCTGCCTAGGACAGACACCCCTTCTCATGTCATCCATGACATTAATATGGAGATCATAAGAAGATGTGCCACCTTACCCAATGTCCACCTGGCCCTCCATCCAACCATTGGCACCTGGGACCTCTATGATGGACTCCATCTACAGAGAGAGCCGGTGAAGATATTGCAAATACCCTCAAAGACACGGCCCTGGGACACAATGCCCCCAGGGCTCCTCTTCCCCATCACCACGCACCCACAACCTCACCACTTTGAAGCACAATCAGAACAGGTTACCTTCTCCCTCCTTAGCCCCTGCCCACCAACCACCTTTACAGCTTCAGCAGCTATGTGTTATGTGGCAGCACCTGCCCCTGGTCCCCCTCCCCACCGACAGCAGCAGAGCTATACTGCAGTTGTAGCCTACTGCCACAGTCCCTCCCCCTGCTACCTCTGAGCTGGTAGACATCAGGGAGATGCTGCACACCCTGTGCACCGTGCTTCTGTTCAGCTAAGATGCATACTCAGAACACCTTGTCACTTGAGAAATAGAATGATAGCAATAGCAGTAGTATCAAGATGTTGATGTTATTGTGTTAATAGAAACACTGTGTCAAAATGATCTCTATTTATATACCCCCAGTAGATTCTCCTTATTTTGAAGAAGACATTTTTGAAACTCTCGACTCAGAAATCACCTATTTCCAGACCCAGATCCGCATGGATGATCAGGAATTTAACCTGATGTCATCACCAACCATCACCCCTCAGAACAACCTTGACTCTGAAATAAACCAAAGTGGCAGGGAGGTAGTGCAACTCTGTCGGCCTTTAGGCCTGTACATACTTAATGGTAGGTTCAGAGGAGATTCCTTAGGGAGATTCACATACTCCTCAGCTCTTAGGTCTAGTGTAGACTATGCAATCACTGACATGGACCCCTCCACTATCAGTGCATTCGCTGTCTTACAGCAATCCCCCCTTTCAAACCACAACCAAATAAATGTGTTCTTTAAACTCTCAGGTCAAATGAGTGACACAAAAAGGAACCCAGTAAGCTGTATAGAATAAAACCCTACTTACAGATGGGCCCAAGACAGTGGAGACAAATGAACTCACCTGATCTGATGAATGACATATCCGTATATAATCAAAATCAATATGTCCCTACCAGAGATGGTGTAAAAAAGGTGATGATATCAGTATGATATTTTATAAGGGAGCTGTTAAAGCTAACCTTATTAAACAAAAACGGAAGCCTGTTAAAAAGCAAAACACAGACAAATGGTTTGATCAAGAATGCAAGACTGTCAGAAAAGACTTGAGAAAAATGGCAAATGAAAAACATCGCCAACCAAACAACCCAGCCTTATGCATTAGGTACAATGACATTTTAAGCAAATATAAATGTACAATTAGGAACAAAAAACAAAATTATACCTACAGAAAACTTGAAGATATTGAAAACGCCATTAATCAAAATCAATTCTGGGATATGTGGAACAACTTTAACACAAAGCAACCACAAGCACTACCCATCCAAAATGGTGACATCTGGAGAGCACATTTTGAAAATCTGTACAAAGACATACCAATAAATCAAATTAATTCAGATCAATGTATTATAAAAGACAAACTCCAAACATTAGAAGAAAGGATTAAAGACAACCAAAACCCCCTTGATTTCCCAATTATTTGGGAATAATTGACCACACAGACAAAGTCTCTCCAGCCAAGAAAAACTTGTGGTCCAGACAGCATTAAAAACGAAATGCTCAAATGCAGCGCCCCAGAGATGCAGGGTACAGTGCTGAAGTTGTTCAATATTGTACTACAGTCAGGATGTTTTCCCGACATCTGGTGCAAAGGGCTCATTTCCCCCATTCATAAGAGTGGGGACAAATCAGACCCTTGTAACTACCGTAGCATCAGTGTGTCTAGGTAAACTATTCTGTCGTATTCTATTCTTGTGTTGAAGTTGTTCAATATCGTACAGGATGTTTTGCCAACATCTGGTGCAAGGGGCTCATTTCCCCTATTCATAAGAGTGGGGACAAATCTCTACCGTGGCATCTGTGTCAGCAGTTCTCTAGGTAAACTGCTCTGTAGTATTCTAAATAAAAAAATCCTTGATTTCCTTGCAGAACACTCCATCGTAAAAATGAAATTGGCTTCCTCCCAAAACACTACCCCACCGACCATGTGTACACCCATCACACTTTAATTAACAAACATGTACACCAAACAAAAAATGGTAAGACAAATAAACTGAATCCTTCACCCAGAGAAGAGGTGTTCGTCAGGGCTGCTAAGGGCGGCCCAGCCAGTTATTAGGTTTAGGGGGCAATCACTATTTCACACAGGGCCATGTAGGTTTGGATTTAGTTTTCCCTTAATAATAACAACCTTCATTTAAAAACTGCATTTTGTGTTTACTTGTGTTATCTCTGACTAATATTTAAATTTGTTTGATGATCTGAAACATTTAAGTGTGACAAACATGCAAAAAAAAAAGAAATCAGGAAGGGGGCAAACACTTTTTCACACCACTGTATATCAACATGCCACAACCTAAGGGACATGACCTACATGCACACGCATACACACAAATGTTGCAGTGTTTAGTTTTCACTTTTTGTATTTGTATTTTAACTGCAAGTCTACAGTTTTATTTTTTTATTTATTATTATTATTATCATTATTATTATTATCCTATCTTACTTATCTGAATATATTTTAATATCACAATTCTTCTGTTTATGTATGTTTTTATCCATCTGTTTCCCATGCCAATAAAGTCCAATTTAATTGAACTGAATTGAAAGAGAGGCACACAGCTGTGCTTGTGGGACACAAACAAACAGAGGGTTAAAGAGATGCAGTGGTTTTCAGAAAGTTTACAGTTTTTTCGTCGACAGGACAAACATGGACTTTAAGTACTCGGCTTACAGTAGTAGATTCATTAGACTGAGACCGACCTGCGGAAGGATAATGATACAAGGCAATCATAAATAAGCAGCTACCTGAAGGTTAACAAGAAAAGTTTGGATTTAATGGAGTCAGACTGTCTGATGTCAGCAGGGAGGTTATTTCAGAGGAAGGGGGCATGATAGGAAAAAGATAGCGAGAGAGCATATAGTAGCACAATGCAAATTCCACATTGAATTTTAAAATAATAATGTAATGGTAGTGGTAATATTAATAAAATAATAATAATGATAGGAATAATAATGATATAGTAGTAATAAGACTAATAATTGTAGTAGCGGTTGTTGAGCAGGAACATGGGAGCAGTAGGAGGCCCTGCAATCATAGATCCAGTCTCTGCAGCTCCGGAGGCAGAAATACCTGATGAAAGTGACAGAAGCCTGAGGAGAGAGACGAGAAAGCACAAAACTACGGGAGAGAGAAGATGTTGAGTTAGTAACATGCATTAATAGGATAAGAATGCATACACATGGAGAGGGAGAGTAGGAGAGAGGATCTCTGCCGCTGCCATCTTGCAGCAGGTTCTGGCCAGTTCAAATAGTAGAAAATGCCAGACTAATATTTCACAGGTGAGAAGTTATTTTACAATATTTTCCTGTTACAATTCAGTTGAATTTGATATATCACAATAAGCAATCCTTCTTTTAAGCTGATATAATGTTAAATGACAGTTCTGATACAAAGTTAAGCTAAAAAAAAAGATGAATATTTTTAGTAAATAATATATCAGTAAGATGCTGAAGATGATATCATTCATTTATGTCGCTATATGTATTATTATCATAAGTATGTTAGTCCTAAATGATCTACTTTAAAGTGTTTGTTTACAACTCATTCATGGCACTAACGTGACATACAGTAACTTGTGTGCCTGAATTGTAGCTACAAAAAGTTACATCACAACTCTGCACAACCCTGCTGATATACTCTGTATAAAATCTTTGTAAATAATGTGTGTGTAACTTATAATGTAAATGAGCAAAATATTAATATTTCACAATAAATGCAATTAAAAACAGAATTGTGAAGCCTGCCAGAAATAATAATGAAGTTTATTTATATAGCAATTTTCAAGAGAAGACACCACAAAGTGCTTTACAATAACAACAACAATAGAAAAAAGCATCAGACAATAAATATGTATTTTTTTTAAAAGCAAGTCCAAACAAATGGGTCTTGAGCTGCTTTTTAAAGGAGTCCACAGTGTCCAAAGATCTTAAGTCCAATGGGAGAGAGTTCCAAAGTTTAGGCACTACATCCTCAAAAGCACAGTCTCCTTTTGTCTTGAGCCTCGAGCAAGGAACAACCAACAGACCCTGATCAGAGGACCTCCAGTTTCTACTGGTATTATAAGCTGCAGTAGCTCTTTAATGTAGGCAGGTGCCTGACCATGCAGTTTAGCAATGTTTCTCAGCTGGTAGAAACAGGAGCGAACCAAACAACTAAACAAGACTAAAGCTTGGCCCATGGAAACTCCTAGATTACGGACTGTAGGTTTAACAGAAGAGGATAAAGGGCCAAGACTTTCCGTCACCTTTGGGACAATGCCACCTGGGGCAGAAATAAGAACTGTTTTGTCATTGTTTAACTGGAGAAAATGATGTGCCATCCAATATTTTATAGAGTTGAGGCAATTCAGTGGAACAGACAGCTTTGAAACATTTTGAGGCTTAAACGATGTATAATTGAAAAACAGAGATTCAGTAGATGAGGCCACAATGAACAACAGTGACCAGTGTGGTATCTAGTGTGTGGTATAGGTGTATCGTTGCTAACAAGGGATTGTGGATGCTCTTTTTTTGGGTGTGGGCTTGCCTCACCCATCCTCCGAGAATTTTTTATCATGTTCTAACTTCTTTGTATGTTAAATAAAGGAAATGCTGTTGACTAAATGTGCCTGGCTTAAACATGGCTTGTATTAAATCCCAGCTATTAACATTGGTAACACTAGGCTACAGCAAAAATGAATACAAATGATTACCATGTTGGATGGACCATACCAAAGGAGTTTTTTTAATATTTTTATTTCAAAAAATGAAATTGAATTGAAACAACTTGGATTTCCTAAGAGAGAGAAAACTGATGTCCACTGGAATATCTTGGGTCTGATCTAGCCTAGATTTGTCCCCAAATCGGATTTATTTATAGTTTTTGATTTTCCTAAAATTCACACTCTTCCTGTCAATCCTCATCAGCCCTCTCTGTCTGTCTCTTTTTGAGAGTTGAGAGCCGAACAGTACAGCAATAATGTTTTTCTGAATGATTCTCTTTGAATTTCCCTCTTTTTCTTTAACTCCCTTCACCCTGTTCCTCTGTGCCTGTCTGTCCTTCTTCAGCCCTGGAGCCCAGTGAGGAACCCCCCCCCAGTGATATTGTTCTTGACACCAGTGTCACCAACATCACCTCCTCCACTACCCAGCCCTCTTGCTCCCCCACTGACGCTACAATGGATCTGACCTGCAGGCCTCGAGCGAAACGTAAAGCCACCAAGCCTCTGGGCAACAGTTTAACAGTCAGCAGTGGGGGGGTCCCAGCCTCCGAGGCTGCTCGCAGGGACCTTGGAGGGAGCTTAACAGATGGTGCTCTAAAACCAGAGATCCAGACAGATGATACTACAGAAGATGAACTTAATCCCTCTCAGCTGTCAGCCCCTTTAGCCTCAGATGAGCCCAGCCCCGACCGCCTCAACAGCCTGGGCCTGGACCTGGCCTGGATGCAGGAGAGGGTCAGCCATCTTGGTGCAGCGTATGCAGTAGCACAGCTGGGTTTGGGGAACTCAGAAACTGGCCACCCCTCTGCCTCCTTCCCCTCGCAGGGAGGAGGAGACAGTCTAGATGGCCCTCCAACCATGCTCTTCACAGGTGGCGCTCATGAAATGGCTGCTTTCGCTGCCTCCTTCGACATGGCTGCCGCTGCTGCTGCTGTCGTAGCTGCACCACCTCCACCGCCTCCTCCACCCCCTCCCCCTACAGCTCCTTCTGCCACCACTACCAGCCAGAGGCGGCCTTACAGGAGTGGCGCTGCTAAAGAACCTGTGGTGTGCGCTGTGTGCGGGCGTGTCTTCCCCAGTGCAGCCACCCTGGAGCTGCACCAACGGGTGCACACAGGGGAGAGACCCTACACCTGCCCCCACTGTGGAAAGGGCTTTGCCCAGCCCAACAATCTGCGGGTCCACCTCCTCATCCACACTGGGGAGAGGCGTTATCGATGTACACTGTGCGGGAAGAGTTTCATCTCATCCAGCCACCTGAAGAGGCACCGCACAGTCCACACGCAGGAGAAGCCTTACAGCTGCTCACGCTGCGGACAGTCCTTCAGCCAAATGTGTAGCGTTCGCAGACATCGGCAGCAGTCCCAGTGTGGCCTGTAGGCTGACCGCTGGATGAGGTGGCATCTGAAAGTGATCCTCGTACAGTTTGGACTCTTTGAAGGGTGAATGATTGAAATCCCTTCATATGAGAATTCTAGCATCTTATGTATGCACGAACAAATGAGAAACAAGGCTGTATCCTGTGATATCATGGCACGTAGAGTTGATATTTGTCCTAGATCATAGCGGTAATATGTGAATTCTGTTTTTAGGTGGATTTCCCCTAAAGCCCTCTTAGCCTTTTCTTACTCCTTGTTTCAAACTGAGAGAGGATCACAGAGTGGACTGGAAAAGAGTGCCTGAGACAGTGTTGATAACACTTAATCCATCCATTTGTCATCAAATGGTCTTGTTTGTGACAGACTATCTTTAGCTAGCACACATGCACTGATCCAGGAGAAGAGGGTCATGGCACAGCCATCATTCCAGTCGCCTGACCACCTGGTGAAACAGGATGAACAGCACCATATTTTGAGCTCTATAGTATTTAAGTAATGAGTTGATTACTGTGACTTCTAAAACCAGATTCACATTTCCAGACACTCACAGCTTTTCTTGTTTGTTTTAGGACTGCTGGCACTACAGGATTTAAATACTCACACTGCAAAGTGTCTATGAAAGTTCTGCTTGAAGTATTTGCAGTATATTTTTTGCCTCGAAGCAGGGGGAACCTGTTAGCTTAGTTAGCCTAGCTAAGTCAAAAGGAAAACAGCTACACGTTTCAACAACTCCAAAGCTGTCTTACTGACATCACATGTTTTATGTAGTCAACATATGTAGTAATGAAAAAGTAGAAGCAGATAGCAGTTTCTGAGCTGAACATTGATAGTACAAAGCATTTCTGAATTGTGGTGTTCATAATATGGTTGCCATTCTTAAGCACTGTCTTTATTGTCAATGAACCCAACCTTGAGATGTATTGGTGAATATCTTGCTAGCTAAGATACAACATAAAAATATGACATCTTTGGAATTGTTAGTAGTTGTTTTTTAAAGTTATGACGGAGCCAGCTAACAAGCTACCTGCTTCTGCTTGCCTTTTGTCTTTGTGCTAAACTAGGCTAACCACATCCTGGACCTATCTCTGTACTGTACTCTCAGAAATCATATAACATCCATCTTCTTTAGTATATTTTGCAAAATGTCAGACTCTACCTTTAAAGCACTTTAAATGTTCCCATAACTATTTGTTAAAGCCATGGGCAAAATTTGGAGGCAGTGCTGATACACAATTAGTTTTTCATGATGTATTTATCACATATCGTCCACCCTATTACTTATATTGCGACAGTATCATTAATGAGTGGCTTTCTCGAAGCAGCCTAGTGTTGAATAGTAAATGTTGGCACTTGAAGTAAATCTTGTAGTGCAGGCCTGCACTTTCTTGTCTATGATTGTGTTCATGATTACGTCTGTCACAGTGATTGTCAGTATTTTTTTTTTTACTCCTCATTTCTCAAGAATAGAGGGGAATATGTAATGTGCTGTTGTCCAGAAGATTGACCTCTACGTGTGTTTCCAGAATTGGGCAGTGGAATCAGAATATTACATTTTTTTAGGTGGAAGCTCAGTTGACACAGGCCTGCAATGGTTTAATCCCCCTTTCTCAATTTTTCACAGATTGAAACCTGAGGTGTAACAGTCTTTTTAATCTCCATCATTCTTTGTTCTCAATTATCAAAGAACAAAGGACTGTAAAAATATGTAAAGTAAAAACATATATATATCAGAGAGTCGTGTTTGTATGTGTAGGTGTTTGGATGTAATTGGCACTAGCTGTAGGTTGCACAGCTAAAACAAATATTTTGCCTTTTAGTATTCTTTCATGACATGTTCCAGTGTTTTAAAATGTATGGGTATCATTAAACATGTAAAAGGTTTGCAATGAACTTGGCTGTGCTATGGGCATCATTTCTGTGGTCTGACCTCTATTATAGGGCTGGACCGTCTTTATAATCGAGACTCGAGAGTATGTGTGAATTTGACTTGCCTAAACGGAGATGAGAAGTGATGAAACAAAATATATACCACAAATAAAAGTGCAAAATGTATTGCTTTCATACGATTAATAACAGCAGATTTCCTTAGCATTTTGCTACAGTGACAAAGGATACAAAATGGATACATGTGTAAACCAGATTATCACAAATGCACAAAACTGATAAATGAAGAGTGTGACTGAGAGCTGAGTAGAGTTCACTGCTGTTATCTCAGACTTCTCTCACACTAAAAGTGTTTGTAGCAGCTGAGTAGTTGATTTTAATATTTGCCGAGTGCCTCAGTCACCCAGTCCAGGAGCTGCTTTCACACCCTGGAGGCCTGCACACACACGCACAGCAACAAGGGTCAGGGGAAAAGACAATTATGCACTCAGTTTGACAAGAAAAATGTTTTCACTTCTACCACATATAAATCGCAATCTGTGAACTCTTAAAGTAGAGTAGTAGTTTTGAAATCCGTAAGAGTTTACAAGTAAAAAAAATGAATGAAAAAGTTATGTGACATCCGATAAGTGGGGTAACTTTTTTTGGCAAATTGTCTAGAAACGATCAAAATAAAGATGCATATGATGGACAACTTTTAAATGTGTTTGCTTTTAGTTCAGTTGGGTCTCCTGTTTCATATTAGATAAGTGATGTCCTCTTCAAAGACAACTGCCAAGATCTGCTAAAATGTGCCATTTGTAAATCTGGACAATAATATTTTTAATATATTAATATTTTTCATTTTTAGTTTGAAATGAAATAAGACAAACTTGTTTTCCTTGACAGGCATCAGCTCTCTCTCTCTTTTCTTTTTTCTCTTTTCACTCCTTTCCTCTCTTGGTTTTTTAGCCATATTCTTACATAAGCAGGTGTCTACAACTATACTAAAAAATGTAATTAATTTCCCCTCAGGTCTTCTGTGGCGACACTGCTTGGATCTACATTTGCTAAAATGTTCAAATAATGAGCTTCTCAAATGTTACTATTGGGCACAGAAGAAGTTACAAATTTACCGAAACCCCTCAAAACATGTTGCAGCTTTTAGAAAGACTGACAAAAGAGACCCTCTGAGAAAACCCATCCAACAACTGAGTTCCAAAATTCAACTCAACTGACTAAAGATCAGAAGCACAAGCCACTAAAAACTATTAATTTCCACATTTTAAGGTGAATGTCATTTGTCAACAGTTAGAGGTCAAAGGGCATACTGTAGCTTGTCTCCCACTGACACCACGGCTCAGGAATCTCAGAGCCACTATGGATGTGATATTATAAAACACTGTCACCATACAGGCCATTCTGCAATATCATCAAAAAAATTGCATGATAGTCATATACATCATGATATCTATGAAATTTAGAGTATGTTGTGAGGAGTCAGCACACTTGGTAACACTAGAAGGAAGCATAGAGGAATGCACAAAACCCCAAAACCTAAAATGCGTATTCCTCCTCTCACCTGTACAGCTGTTCATCATCTGGATAGTTTGGGTGTGAGCTGCAGAGCTTTGGAGATGTCTGCATGTTTGAATATAACGGGACTACGTGGCCCTCGGCTTGTGAAGCTCAGAGCGCCAAGAAAATACATCTGAAAAACTCAGCAGCAACATCTGTTTCCAGAGATCGTGACCCGGGTACTCAGGATAATCCCCAGATTTGTTGTGAGCAGTTTCATGTAGTGACTATTTTCTTTGTACCGATAGTTCCTACGTGAAACTGCTCACAAGGTCTGTGGATTATCTTGATTATCTCAATGGCCGATATCTCCAAAGCTCTGCAGCTCACACCAAAACAATCTAGATGATAAACAGCTCTACAGGTTAGAGGAGAAATATATATTTTTGATTTTGGGGTGAACTGTCCCTTTAAGTAATAGGTAAATGACATGATGTTTAACACTACAATACGTGCCGGTATGCACCTTAAAGTTAATAAACCGAGAGAAGTAGAAGAAGAAGAGTAATATCAAAGGTAATGTTTGTGGGAGGAAGGGCGATGGCAGAAAAGGAGTCAGAGGAGGAATAGGAGCGTGAAATTGGAAACGAGGACTCGAGAGGAGTTGAAAATAAAAAGTTGTAAGAGTTTGTAGGAGGAGATAACAGGAAGTGGGATGGTTATCATTGACTGTGTATCAAAGCGTCAGAGAGATAAAGCCCTGAAGATTCGTGCATTTAGAGATTATAGCAGTGTAAATTGCTTCCCACTCGGGGGAGAAATAAAGAAGAAGGGAGTACTAAGCGGTGTGCCACTGACAGTAGAGGCCGAGTCATTTCGGAAGGTTAAAGATGTATGTGAGGCAAGAAGGCTGACAAGATTCAGAAAAGGGGAAAAGGAGGACAGTAACTCGGTGTGTTTGACGTTTGAGGGGGAGTTGCCGGAAAGAGTGTATCTAGATTATGTGTGTTACAGGGTGAGGCCATACGAGAGAGCTCCTCTCAGAATATGGACATGTTGTTGCAGGATGAAGAGGAGGCAGAAGATATGGGGGATGTGGGAAGGACAACTGTAATGTGGAGGAGTGCAAAGTGGAGAAAGAGGAAGCAAAGTGCCTGCACTGCAAAGGAAACCACCATACGGGATCAGCACAGTGTCCAAAAAGAATTAAGGAAGTAAAAATGAATAAAATCAGAGCAGAAAAGGGATTGTCATACGCTGAAGCTGCTAAGAGAATGGAGAGAAACGGTGAAATGGTGGCAGTACAAAAGGAAAAGGAGCAGAAAAGAAATGGAGATAATCAGAGCATCAGTATGGACAAGAAACTATTTCTGGCATTTGTTGCTATGGTTATAAATTATGCTGCTGAAATAAAGGGGTGAAGTGGGAAAGGATTAATATGGTGCTGGATGATGCAAGAAGGTTCTTGAATGTTGTGGACATATCTGGAGAGGATCTAGATTGGGTCTGGGTTATAGAATGGACTATGGCATGGGATCACTTTGGGTGGACACTGTAAATAGTTTACACTGTGAAGCTGTTACAATCCAGTGGGTGGCGGTAATGCATAATTATGGATGCCAACCGCCATAAAACCCAACAGAAGAAGAAGAAGAAGAAGAAGAAGAAGAAGAAGAAGAAGAAGAAGAAGAAGAAGAAATGTTTGTGGAACCGGAAATGACGCCATATGTTTGCGGTGGGAGCTTGTGGACAGAAGAGGAAAAGCTACTTTAGCTTAGCCGTGTTTTACCCGCTCAACATTTAAACGCGTAGAATTCCCACTGTTGCTGTAATGGTTTGACCAAACCTCCAGCATATCCTAATCCTGCAGGAGGAGTTAAACGGTATTTCCAAAACGACCAACCGACTGTGGGAACAATGTCCAGCCGCTTGGCCTTCCAGACCCAGCTGGCCTCCATCATGGAGGTACTGGCTAATGCAGCAGTGGCGGAGATCTGTAAGCTGGTGGACGACGACTATGCGGTGGTGAGTTTACAGATGTCTCAGTGCCAGAGAGAGAACAAAGCCCTGAAGAGGAAGCTGCATCTGCTGGAGCTGAAGATGGCCCGGGGAAATGCCGAGAGGAGGCTCCGGGAGAGCGCCATGAACAGCAGCCGACCAAGGGTTCAGATAAACACCAGCGACAGGCTCCGAGAGTCCTCGCCTTCCGCCGGTAAGATGACAATAACAAGGCAGGAGTGGAACACTTAAGTCTAAAACCATGGCAGTCGTTTCATTCGAACACACTCATTAAAACATATATAAAATGTACGTGTGTGGTTGTGTTTGTATCATGGTCTAAACGTTTAACGTTATTCTACCAAGTTGACCAAACACACACGTAATCGGGGCGCCCCCGTAGCTCACCTGGAGGAGCACGCGGCCCTTTGCTGCATGTCACCCCCCATTCTTTTCTGTCTCTCACCAGCTATCGCTATCACACAAAGTAGAAATGGCAAAAAAATAAATAAACACACACATAATGGCTGAGCCAAAACACAGTATAATTAATTCAATTTTATTTACAGTGGTGTGCAAAAGTGTTTGCCCCCTTCCTGATTTTTTTTTTGCATGTTTGTCACACTTAAATGTTTCAGATCATCAAACTAATTTAAATATTAGTCAGAGATAACACAAGTAAACACAAAATGCAGTTTTTAAATGAAGGTTGTTATTAAGGGAAAACAAAATCCAAACCTACATGGCCTTGTGTGAAATAGTGATTGCCCCTAAACCTAATAACTGGTTGGGCCACCCTTAGCAGCAACAACTGCAATCAAGCGTTTGCGATAACTTGCCATGAGTCTTTTACAGCACTGTGGAGGAATTTTGGCCCATTCATCTTTGCAGAATTGTTGTAATTCAGCCACATTGGAGGGTTTTTGAGCATGAACTGCCTTTTTAAGGTCATTTCATAGCATCTCAATTGGATTCAGATCAGGACTTTGACTAGGCCACTCCAAAGTCTGTCAGCCTCACTAGAATGCTGTATCAAATTCACATCTGAATCCATATAAGGTTCGGCTATTATGCAACAGATGTTGAATAAACATTCGCAAACAGTTTGCTCAACTTATCTCCACTTGGCCACTCCAAAGTCTTCATTTTGTTCTTCATCAGCCATTCAGAGACCCCACAACAACATCCAAAGAACTGCAGGCCTCACTTGCCTCAGTTAAGGTCAGTGTTCATGACTCCACCATAAGAAAGAGACTTGGCAAAAATGGCCTGCATGGCAGAGTTCCAAGACGAAAACCACTGCTGAGCAAAAAGAACATTAAGGCTCATCTCATTTTTGCCAGAAAACATCTTGATGATCCCCAAGACTTTTGGGAAAATACGTGGACTGATGAGACAAAAGTTGAACTTTTTGGAAGGTGTGTGTCCCATTACATCTGGCGTAAAAGTAACACCACATTTCAGAAAAAGAACATCATACCAACAGTAAAATATGGTGGTGGTAGTGTGATGGTCTGGGGCTGTTTTGCTGCTTCAGGACCTGGAAGACTTGCTGTGATAAATGGAACCATGAATTCTGCTGTCTACCAAAAACTCCTGAAGGAGAATGTCTGGCCATCTGTTCGTGACCTCAGGCTGAAGCGAACTTGGGTTCTGCAGCAGGAAAATGATCCAAAACACACCAGCAAGACCTGAATCTTATTGAGATGCTGTGGCATGACCTTTAAAAAGGCAGTTCATGCTCAAAAACCAGAATTACAACAATTCTGCAAAGATGAGTGGGCCAAAATTCCTCCACAGCGTTGTAATAGACTCATGGTAAGTTATCGCAAAGGCTTGATTGCAGTTGTTGCTGCTAAGGGTGGCCCAACCAGTTATTAGGTTTAGGGGGCAATCACCTTTTCACACAGGGCCATGTAGGTTTGGATTTAGTTTTCCCTTAATAATAACAACCTTCATTTAAAAACTGCATTTTGTGTTTACTTGTGTTATCTTTGACTAATATTTAAATTTGTTTGATGATCTGAAACATTTAAGTGTGACAAAAATGCAAAAAAATAAAAAATCAGGAAGGGGGCAAACACTTTTTCACATCACTGTATATAGCGCCAATTCATAACAGAAATTATCTCATTGCACTTTTCTATAGAGCAGGTCTAGACCGAACTCTTTAGCATTTGGCGACAGTGGCAAGGAAAAACTTGGACAGAACCAGACTCAATGGTGGGTGGCCATCCGCTGCTGCCGTGTTAGGTTTTGAGAGGTGGGGAGAAAGCACAATACAAAGGCCATGTAGAATTTGTTTTTAAATAGTAGAATAGTAATTGTAGTGTTAATATTAATAAATTAGTAATAATACTAATTAGTAATACACAGATCCAGTCTCTGCAGCTCTGGAGGCAGAAATACCTGTTGAAAGCGACAGAAGGAGAGAAACGAGAAAGCACAGAACTACGGGAGAGAGAAGATGTCTAGTTAGTAACATGAAGTAATAAAAATGCATACAGATGGAGAGGGAGAGAAGGAGAGAGAAAAGAGGTGCATCATGGGAAGTCTCCCGGCAGTCGAGGCCTACAGCAGCATAACTAAGGGATGGTTCAAGACTCACCCAAGCCAGCCCTAACGATAAGCTTTATCAAAGAGGAAAGTCTTAAGCCTACTCTTAAATGTGGAGATGGTGTCTGCCTCCCGAACCCAAACTGGGATCTGATTCCACAGGAGAGGAGGTTGATAACTGAAGGCTCTGGCTCCATTCTACTTTTGGAGACTGTAGGAACCACAAGTAACCCTGCATTCTGGGAGCGCAGTGTTCTAGTCGGGTAATAAGGTACTATGAGATATGATTGTGCCTGACCATTAAGAGCTTTGTAGGTGAGGAAAAGGATTTTAAATTCTATTCTGGATTTTACAGGGAGCCAGTGCAGAGAAGCTAATATTGGAGAGATTTGATCTCTTTTCTTAGTTCTTGTCAGTACACGTGCCGCAGCATTCTGGATCAACTGGAGAGTCTTAAGGGACTTATTCGGGCAGACAGATAATAAGGAATTGCAGTAGTCCAGCCTAGAAGTAACAAATGCATGCACTAGTTTTTCAGCATCATTTTGAGACAGGATATGCCTGATTTTTGCAGTGTTATGTAGGTGTAAGAAGGCAGTCCTTGAAGTTTGTTTCATTTGGGAAGGATAAATCTTGATCAAATTTAACTCCGAGGTTCCTTACGGTGCTGCTGGAGGCCAGGGCAATGCCATCTAGAGTAACTATATCTTTAGATAATGTGTCTCGGTACAATAACTTCAGTTTTGTCTGAGTTTAACATCAGAAAGTTGCAGGTCATCCAGGTCTTTATGTCTTTAAGGCATGCTTGAAGTTTAGTTAACTGGCTAGTTTCATCTGGCTTGATCGATAGATATAATTGGGTATCATCTGCATAGTAATGAAAGTTTATGGAGTGTTTCCTAATAATATTGCCTAGAGGAAGCATATATAAGGTGAATAGAATCGGTCCAAGCACAGAACCTTGTGGAACTCCATGACTAACTTTGGCATGCACAGAGGACTCACCGTTAACATGTACAAACTGAGATCGATCTGATAGATAGGATTTAAACCGGCTTAGTGTGGTTCCTTTAATGCCAATTACATGTCCCGGTCTCTGTAATAGGATGTGATGGTTAATGGTGTCGAACGCAGCACTAAGATCTAACAAGACGCACTAAGGTCTAACAAGACAATTATATGTATATTATAGTGTAATTATATGGCCTAAAGTCAGCATTCACCCAACACTATGACTGATAGCTATCTACCACAATGTATTTTGGTGGAACATGGTTGTTGTTTAGTAGTTAAGGCAGCTACTTTAAATTGGACTAAAATGTGGCTGTTATACACCTTACTGGACACTGCCAAGTTTAGAAATAGTCTTAATTCATATTTTCTTAATATAAATAAGAGTTTTAGTAATTCCAGTGCCTCACCCTCTTAACTGCACACTCAGCTCCAATGATTTGTGACTACATTAGGATCAACAATGGCCTCTGTCAAGAATATTTTCATCATGCTAACATGTTACTACCTGTCCGTCACTTATGACAGCTTTGACTTATCACTTACCTTAAATATATAAACCCGTACACATTCACAATGACATTAGAAAATAGAAAGCAAAAGTTGTTGGCTCACAAACTCCATGTGTACGAGAGCTACATGTAGCAGGCCAACATGTATTAGCTTTTTGTGGATTTGGTGTACATGCCTGCTCGGCTGAAATGATTTAGAAACTGTCCCGATTATAGTAAATCCAGTATCAGGTCAGGCTTTAATATGTACTTGTACAGTCATGCAGCTGATGATTGTGTTTTAATATGTTTCTGAATAGCTGCTGGGATTATCTGTGCTTTTTTGGATGTGTTCACATCTTCTTTATAAGAAATTACTTTAAATGTCTATTTAATTTCACAACCAACGTCAAAGAACACCAAAATGAGGACTAACTAATTTTTTATTGGGTGAGATGATGCCTCTGTGTCGTCCATGTTAATTACTGACTGAAGGTATGAATAAGTGCAAAGTATGGAGCCAGTGAAAGTGTTATTTTTTTCTTCATACACACGTCGTCCGTCACGTGGCGCACACTGGCCCAAAAATACTTTTCCCCTATAGTCTTACATTGTGGAAGAAGCGGCTGTAAAACGGTGGATAATTATTATTAACGGTGGATAGTGACTCATTTCACTATCAGAATTAGATCCATTCGGTCCGATAACATTTGGTAAGTCTAGAAGAGCCGCATAATTAAATCATTTTATCCTCATTCAAGTTAGCGGTGGGCTGGCTCGGCTGGCGGAAGTCTCTGGTGCTCTTGCTCTATGGGCGCCATGATGCTGAAGATCTGAGTAATTTTATACCAGGAAGTCGAACTTTTTTGGCTTGATGTGCCACTAAACAGCTTTCATACGAATGACTCTGTATCCAGTTTTCTTTATACATCCATGGATGGTATGCCGCTCGTGTTCCACTGGCACATACTGTTTCCTAACTTCAATTAAATTTTATTTATATAGCGCAATTCATAACAGACTTTATCTCATTGCACTTTTCCTATAAAGCAGGTCTAGACCGTACTCTTAAAATATTTATTACACAGACCCAACAAATCCCACCATGAGCAAGCATTTGGTGACAGTGGCAAGGAAAAACTTCCTTTAAGAGGCCGAAACCTCAGATAGAACCAGACTCAGTGGTGAGCGGCCATCCGCCGCTGCCGGTTATCTTTTGGGGGGGGGCATAATGCAAATCAATTTATTTATTTATTTTTTTAATAGTAGAAGTAATGTCAGTATTAATAACAGAGCCAATAACAAGCCGAGGAGGAACACGGGGGCAGCAGGTGGCCCACAACCACAGATCCAGTCTCTGCAGCTCTGGAGGCAGAAATACCTGTTGAAAGTGACAGAAGCCTGAGGAGAGAGACGAGAAAGCACAAAACTACGGGAGAGAGAAGATGTCTAGTTAGTAACATGAAGTAATAAAAATACATACAGATGGAGGGAGAGGGAGAGAAGGAGAGAGAAAAGAGGCGCATCGTGGGAAGTCTCCTGGCAGTCTAGGCATATAGCAGCATAACTAAGGGATGGTTCAGGACTACTTTTGGAGACTGTAGGAACCACAAGTAACCCTGCATTCTGGGAGCGCAGTGTTCTAGTCAGATAAAATGGTATTATGAGATCTTTAAGATACGATGGTGCCAGACCATTAAGAGCTTTGTAGCTGCCGCTTGAAAGTGGTAGACCACTGTCAGACTGTCAAACCAGTACCGCCCATTGTATATTTTTTCTGTCTTTATTGACAATGTAATACAACATAGCGCCGTAAATAAAGGAATATATAAGTTTGTCTTGTCTGTTCTGTTGTAGTGATATGTGCAACTCTTTTGAAATGACAGTTAAGTAATTTCATATGTCATGGCTCCAGGGTGCGACCGCACATGCGACCAAAAATCGCCTAAACATTTTCATTGGTCGAACTGCTGCACCTGAAATTTAGCAGGTCTAATTAAAAAATAATGTATACAAATATTTTTTAATAAACACCAACTGGGTGTGCAGTTGTGATGCTCAGATTGGCTCTGATGTTCACATAAATAATTCCCCCACCACCCACCTGAACGAATAATTTTCTCAGATTTAGAGGAAATGATGTGTGAGGAGTGCCATCATGCCATATATTGTCATCACTGGTCTCCACAGAGGTTGTTGCTGAAACACACAAGTTTCATGGAAGCGCATGTAAACGCATGTTCGCGCGCAATGAAGTTAACTTTAAAGAGCTGCAGTTTATTAACACCGTTGCCTGTTGGCGTTTATCAAACATAATAAATAGATGTATTTACACTCACTTTTGTCAGGCACACAGTCACAGAACACAGCCCTTAAAGTGGCTGGCAAGACACAGACAGACCAAGAGGCACTGCCCAGCTAGGTTAGCAAGACAGACTAGAGAGAGATGCACTGCAAGCTAGCACATCAACTTAACCTTACTGTTATTTGCTGACATCAAACATGGAGAGGAGAGAACACAAGTTTACCTGATTGCTGTTCCCGCAATTCACCAATTCTCATGGTGTTTTGTTTTTTCATGACCAGAAGGATAGTTCATCCTCTCATCGAAGTTGTAAATACTGACACCCACTTTGACATGAGGGGAAGGCAGGCCCTATGCAACTTGCATAGTGAGCATATAGGGCCACACACACACACACACACACACACACACACACACACACACACACCAGTTCTTGCTCTCTCCTGGTGTTTCACATGAAATACAATAACAATTTAAAAAAACAAAAACAAAAAAAAAACAAGAAACGGGGGACATATTTGCAAGTAGCATTGTCTGCAAAAATGGTTGCAAATTGTAACTAAATGGCCACAGTCATTTACCCATAGCCACTGCAATTTACCCATTTTACAGTGTGATACACACTAGTGCTGACCGATAAATCGTATTTTCATCATCATCGCGATATAAACGTGTGATAAACACATTGCAGAAGACTGCCTGAAACGCGATGAATAAGAAAAAACATTTAATTTAGGGATGGGTATGGAAACCCAGGGCCCCGGGGCTAAGACCGTAGTATTTATGATCACGCTGCAGCCTCTGCCCTGCTCTGTGTCGGACTGAGCACCTCCACATACACACATGCACACGGTGAAAGCTGCACAGCAGCCAGCAGAGCCATCCGTGGTGGAGACTGTGAAGATTACTCGAGTTGAGGATAACTACGCTCTTTACTGTAAGTGCAATAAAACCTTGGCGAGTAAAAAGCCAATACACCTGTTCAACAAGCATAAACGTGAACATGTAGAAAGCGACATTTTAATCTGTCTGCAGTCTCTCATATGTTTTACACAACCACAGCGAGCTAGCTCGGCTAATAGCAAATTGTCACAAACAAGCTAAAATGAATGTATATAGTCTAACTGTTTAGCTTAGTTTGCCACGTAACCTTAAATATCTGGCAAATTCTTGTAAACTTAGCTGAGACAAAGCAGCCCCTCCCCCCTCTACCAGGTAACTTACCTGTAGTGAGTCGCAGCAGAGGGAGGACAGAGGACAGGAGGAAGCACTGATACTGACTGATCTGTGTTCATTCTTTCTAAACTTCACTCAGTATTTTAATGTCAGGAATATGATTTATTTTATTGAGATTTTAGATTTGTTTCCAGTTAGATGATATTGAGTTTATATGATTTTGCTACTACTGTAGCTTTAGAAACATTTAGTTATATTTATATTTAATTCTAATCCTGTTCTGAATTTAAAGACAACCAACCTGATATAGTAACTGTATAGCTAATATACACACTTCAGTATTTGTTTATTTATCGCAAGTCATATTGTCATCTCAATATTGAACAAAGTTATCGCACATCGCAGATTTTCCTCATATTGTGCAGGCCTAGTACACACTTCACCAGGGCCCTCTTACAGGGCTCGAGACTAATTGCGTTCCGTGGACGATAGAAAATGTGTTGTGGACGAACAGAGAGCTTCCCTGGGATGAAAGGGATTTTTGTATGTATGTATAACTATCGCTTAGCAAATGACAAACTGAACCGAGCCCTGACTACAGCGGATCGCATCTTCTCATGCTGTTACTATAGTTACTATCACTGCCTGACTACTCAGCACGAGACCTACGAAAAATATGAAGAAGATCCTGAAATGTTCCCACAGTACCGGTCTGTCTAACCCCTCAGTCACAAAGGGCTGGCAGGACCTCGCAAATATGTTGCGCTGGTTACAGATCATACACACATCATTTGATTGAAACAGTCTAGCCAGCTGCTTGCTACTAGCTAGCTAACTTTAGCCAGGCGCTACCCTGGCTGTGTGTGAGTATATTATTTTTCCCTGCTATGCTACATTGTGAACAACAAATCTGTGTTAAAATCGGCAGGAGGAGAGCTAGTTAGCTGTTAGCAGCCGGTGGGCAGCAGAGTCCTTCGGTGTGTTAACAGCTAAAGAAGCTAAACACTGGCTGCCCTCCATTTCAGTGCACCGGTGCACCGCTTATCAGCAGCAGCTGATAAAACAAACTACAATGTCGGCCTACAGGGTAAAAGCCATGGTAGGTTTCCTAGTTGACAAATAATTGCCAGCATGGCTAGTATGTTCACAATATGATTTTATGTAAGCCTGAATGACATTAATCAGTTCTGTCTTATCGATCTCCCTTGACTTGTTTGTGTTTCTATGGGCCATGTGGTCGTGGTAACATACATGACAAACGCCTGCTGTGTTATTAAATTGTGTTAACTATTTAATTTTTTAAAATTCTGTTTGACACTCTACAGATCATTTTTCAGGTTTTGTTTTAAACCTATTTCTTTGAATGCAACAAAATAAATGTTATTATTATTTATTTCCTCAACATTTTAATGGTGTTTTTATTAAAACATTATGCAACTAACAACATTAGATGATACTAACAAAGTAAAGAAACATTTAGATTTTATGATGGTTTACATTCACTTCGGGACGGTTAAAATTGTTTTTCAGGACGGTGGTGAAAAAAAGTTAGTCTGGAGCCCTGCTTACTTCATTAAGCTGATGGAGAGGAAATATGAGGAGACTCTTGAGAGTGAACGCTTCACTCAAAGAGGTCAAAACAAAAATCACTCTCACCACAGATACATGGACAAATATTGGCACTGAGGCATAGTTAGGTGTCACCTGCCACTTTATTAGTGTTATTAGTTCACTGAAGTCCCAAAGCTTTGGAAATGGCTTTATAACCTTTTCCAGACTGATAGATCTCAATTACTTTCTTTCTCATTTGTTCCTGAATTTCTTTGGATCTCGGCCTAATGTCTAGCTTTTGAAGATCTTTTGGTCTACTTCACTTTGTCAGGCAGGCCCTATTTAAGTGATTTCTTGATTGAGAACAGGTGTGGCAGTAATCAGGCCTGGGTGTGGCTAGAGAAATTGACCTCAGGCGTGATGAACCAGTTATGTTTTAACAGGGGGGGGCAATCACTATGTCACACAGGGCCATGTAGGTTTGGATTTTGTTTTCCCCTTATAACAACCTTCATTTAAAAACTGCATTTTGTGTTTACTTGTGTTATCTTTGACTAATATTTAAATTTGTTTGATGATCTGAAACATTTAAGTGTGACAAACATGCAAAAAAGTAAGAAATCAGGAAGGGGGCAAACATTTTTTCACACCACTGTATAGGCTACACTTATCTCATGCATTAAAATCAAATTAAAGAACACTTTCAAAATGTATTTGTTTACGCAACTGAAGGCTTCCATTCACGTGGCGGGTATGAAGAAGTACTCTATTGGTATCTGTAACACTTGAAGGGTACCGGTTTTGGTACCGTTATCGTAATTTTTTAAACAATACCCAGCCCTACCCTTGACTCAAGATTTCGCATACTAAAGTTCCTGCTAGCAGAGAGAGCCTAAAAGTGCAAGTCAAGTTCAAGCTCTTGCACTTCAAGTAAAACGAAGGGAGAGACAGGAAACACAGCAACATCAGTGTGGAACACTGTGGCAGCGGCGGCTGGCCGCCCACCATTGAGTCTGGTTCTGTCCAAGGTTTCTTCCCTCTTAAAGGAAGTTTTTCCTTGCCACTGTCGCCAAAGGCTTGCTGATGGTGGGATTTGTTGGGTCTCTGTAATTAATATTATAAAGACTACGGTCTAGACCTGCTCTATAGGAAAAGCGCAATGACATAACTTCTGTTATGAATTGGCGCTATATAAATAAAATTTAATTGAATTGACTCAGCAAGTACCAAACCACCAGTCTGAGAGAGGAGCTTGGCTCAGATTCAGATGAGCACACCAACAGTGAGGAAGACAATGAACATGTTCTAGATGATGATACTAACAGTTAAATGGTGAGGAATGAGCCTATCCCAAAGAATGAGATCCCACTCAAATGGTGGAAGGAAAATGAAGCAAGGTTTCTCACCTTAGCCATCCTGGCAGTCATACTTGTCTATCTCAGCAACATCAACCCCATCCGAACGCCTCTTCTGAGCTGCAGGGAACATCGTGACTAAGAAAATAGCAAGCCTGACTGCAGAGCCTTTAGACATGCTTACATCCCTCCACTGCAATGCTAATTGAACGCTTGCTGTCCCTTTAGTAGTGAGGAAATTTCAATATTGAGATCAGAGCTGATTTAGAAATGTTTTTGTTAGATTATCAACCTCTTTTGAACTTTTACTTGAACTGATCAACATTTCAATGACTAATACATGCCCTAAACTCTTTTTTGCACTATTTATGTTGGGCTGAATTTATGTTGGACTCATGGACATTTGTGTTACTGGTAAGATGCCTTTTTAATTCTGGGCAATAAAAGGTTAATATGATCTGGTTAAAAAGGTAACTTAAGCATAGTATTTACCGTTCCTGCTGCAACTTTCAGACTGGTCAGGAAGCACAAGGAAGACTTCGTTTTCCTCCAGGTCTGAGGTTGATGCTAACCTTAGAGCTAACCACCTTCACTTTTACCCAGCAGCTGGGAAGCAAGACACGGGAACGTCTTGGGTTTTGAGGAGCGGCAGCGTTTAAAGATATAGTTGCTCTAGATGGCATTGCCCTGGCCTCCAGCACCACTGTAAGGAACCTCAGAGTTATCTTTGATCAGGATTTATTTAACTCCCACATGAAACAAACTTCAAGGACTGCCTTCTTTCATCTACGCAACATTGCAAAAATCAGGCACATCCTATCTCAAAATGATGCTGAAAAACTAGTGCATGCATTTGTTACTTCTAGGTTGGACTATTGCAATTCCTTATTATCAGGCTGCCCAAATAAGTTCCGTAAGACTCTCCAGTTAATCCAGAATGTACTAAGGCACAGGAAACCATCAAAAAGTCTGACAGATGCACAATATCAGCGGCTTATTCTTATTCTCTTCTCTGTTCTGGTGAACTTGTTATCAGACACCTATTTACACATCCAATAGACAGAGCAACATTAACATTTATTTGGAGTGGTGTGGTTGTCTCCACTACCCAGTAATAAAACGTTACACATAGTCATTTGATTGATCGTTAAAGTAAAGTACTGATTAATATTCCTTAGCAACAATATGCTTGGGTTTATATTTAACTGTTTAATGGTGGGCAAGACACATTCTGTTGTGTATTTCCCATCTCTGTTGTGTATTTCCTATCTCTGCTTCCACTGTAGTTACACTGTCAATACTGACCATTAAAATGTACACTGTCAGTATTTCTAAATATACATTTTCCTTGTTTTTGTGTAGATGATGTGTTTGAGCAACAGATGGATGTGGATCTGTGGTCTGGCAGAGCTGCAGCAGGGAATGCAACCAGCGAGCTGATCCATTCTGACAGCATCCAGAGTAAGGTGAGTACACCACAAGGGAGGACTGGAGACATGATGCTTTGAGTAGAAAGGAATGGATATTGAAAACAAACATACAGGGATGGGACAGATTGGCTGCTGAGCAATGCTACATAGAAACCTAACCCTGAACTTGTCTGTGAACAGCAGAGGGTTGTGTTTTGTACTGAGTGAGGCCATGTACTGTAGCTGCATGAATATGAAACTGGTCTTTGCTGATGACCAAGTGACAAACCTGCCTTGTTGTGCAGTCTCCAGACGTAGAGCTGGTGGAGCCAGAGGCAGTGCTAGTGAAGGAGGAGAAGGTGGAGGCAAACATGTCACGAGCTGAAGAAACAGAGGGAGACGTGCCACTTATAGGAGATGATGGTGAGTACAGACAAACTACTTATGCACATGTGTATAAGACTACCCTGTGCCTAAGGCTTAGTATTAAAAATCAATACTTTTCGAGTACTGAATCATTGAGTGTCTGAAGCATGAAAAGCAATCAAGTGTTGAAAATTTAATTGAATGCTCAGGCAGATTCCTGTTTACTTCTTCAGCACTCCACTGATTTTACACTGATGGTCAGTTACTAGTAATGGGCTGTACTACTCAGGCTGTGTAAACAGTTGAATAATGTCTTGTGGCTTTGGAGGAGCTTTATCAAATCTGAGAAAACCATGATGTCATAATGATGTCACCAGGGTTATCTCAGGTTGGGCTGGGAGACTACAAATGTGTATCAGAAAGACTGCATTGCTTTTTATTGCAAGTGTGGGTGTTGAGTTTGTTTACCAGGTAGGGTGGGTCTAACTGAATACTGTTGTCAGTCACTTTTGTCAATCACTATTTGCTGTCCATGAAACTCAACACTTCCTGCAGGCGTTTCACATTAAAAGATACATCACGATGAATGAATTATGATGAATGAACCATGTGAGCTATTAATGGTGATTAATGTTAACTGATGATTGATTAATTGATTAATGAAAGAATTGACAGGCGTGAATATTTATTGTGTCAGAAATTTGGTCTGTATCAAGAGACTAAAGTATTATCTATTAAGTTTTTCTCCTTTCTTTGCCCCACATGGTCTCTGTAAAGGAGTGGTGGAGTGTGTTCCTTGTGGAGCTGCAGGGCAGAGACCCAGCCTTGAACAGCAGGACACCCAGTTGCAGCCCCAGATCCAGAGCAGCAGGACGAGGCGTCCCGGCAGCAGCAGCAGCAGAGGAGTGGAGGTCAGTGACTCCTCTCCTCTCCTTAAGTGTGAACTTAGTGCCTCTGTTGAGGGCAGAGACTCACTGCAGGAAACAATAAACCCACACCAGTATATTGATGACGGCAGCAATGACTCTCAGTTTGACGTGCTGTGTGACAACGATAAAAGCACTAACTCGTTGGTTGAGGAGCTTTTGGACGAGCAGTCGGGGGTTGAAGTGAGAGGAAGGAGGCCATCTTGTTCGTACTCGATGGCAGCGGCTGATTTCCCATCAACCTCTTCCAGTATTAACGGCTGGAGTCGTTACGACCCCAGTTTCCCCCTGTCCCAGCCCTTCAGTGACAGCAGCAAAGTGCACCATCGAACCGGCACCAAGGAAAGACTGTTTGTTTGCAGCTACTGTGGCAAGGCTTTTAACCGGCCCAAGAAGGTGGAGATCCACCAACGCGTCCACACGGGGGAGAAGCCTTTCAGCTGCTCCACATGTGGGAAGATGTTTTCTGAGGCCGGGAACCTGAGGAAACACCAAAGAGTTCACACCGGAGAGAAACCATACAGCTGTGGGATGTGTGGCAGGGGATTCGCCTGGATAAGAAACCTGAAAACCCACCAGCAAAAGAGCCACCCTGAAATTTATACTGAGGAGGAAACCTGGGAACAGACCTGAACTGAACTGTAGGGTGTAATAATCCAGTAGAAAAAGAGTCTCTACACAAGGAAAATCATTTGTACACAGGACCATCTTAAGAACTTGATAAACAGATTTCTAAATGTTTCACACAGTAGCTAAGAAGAGACATGTTTTAAATGTGACGTTGCTTTCAAAGAGAGAAGTAAGAATAAGATGAATTGGAATGATAGTATTTCTGTGTTCTGGTCAAGTGAAGGTTTTAGATTGAAAAGTGGGGACACATGTTTACCTGAAATGTGTTTCATTTATCTGTTTCCTATACACATGTTTGGGTTGACCCACCCAAGATGATACTGCACACAGCTGGAGCTTTGCATTGCCAAATCTGTCCAAAAGGTGAGCCAAGAGGAGCTTCTCTGCCAGAGTGGATACTCTGCCTTGTCCCAATCGCCTGCTTGAAGAGCTGAGGCTGCAGAATCAGTGACGTCTTTTAAATCATTTCTTAAAACTCTCTTTAAAAAAACCCAAAACTTTTTATTAATGCTAGCACATCGTTTTATTTCCAACATGTCTTACCTGTTTTATTATTGTTTTTTATTTTGTATTATTTTTGGGTATTCCATCTTGTTTTTGTATTATTTTAATTGTCTATTTTTTTTTTTTTTTTTTTGTTGCCTACTGAAATGTTTTAATCCTGGTTCAACCATGTGATGCACTGTGTAACTTAGTTTTTGAAAAGTGCTGTATAAATAGTTTATTATTATAAAAAAAAATCTCATGTTTAGACTCAAACCAGCAATGTGTCAGTCCGTCTCTCAGTACTGACAGTTCCTGTCTGCGGCTCTCAGCTCCGAGCCCATTGGTTCCTGCTGAAGACGTAAAGCTTAATGTTTAAAAAGGCTCAGTCAATTCCTCAAACAGCTGCTCGCTGTAGTTTTTATCAGACTAACAGAAGGAAACAGTGCATTTGTTGGGGACTATTTCCAGCGGCGGATGAATCCACATATGGTGCTGTAGTGAATGTTTGGGGCAGCAGGACGGTGTGTGTGGGACTGAGGCAGAATAAACTCCAGTGTGTGTGTTCGTGGTGATGAAGGAACATGTCACCCAGTGCAGCAGTGCGGCTCACTGATGTGTTGTAATAGTTTCTGGACAACAGTGGAGCTCTGCGGCTCAGAGGAAGGAGATTTAATACTTGTTAGTAGATGCATTCAGTGTTGGTTTGAGTCTGAACATGGCAGACAGTGCTGTTTAGCTTTAAGAACACATCTCTTAAGTAAAGCTGCTGTGGCCCCTCAACCAAATCACAACGAAAATCAGGTTTTGGCTCAAAATGTCTTGTCACATAAAGATTAGCCAGCACAGTTGCAAAGTTAGAGACTAAAACAGAACATCACTCAGTAGTAGGTGAGGGAGCACTGACTGAATGGTCTAACACACAGGAACAACTGGTTCCACTTCCATTATATGTAGGCGATTGTAAAATGTGGTTTGCCCAGTGATCTATGTGTTACACACAGTGTTGTTTTCATGGGTTATATGGTTGGAATAAATAAGTACTTGTGTTGGAGTCTTGTCCAGTATTCAGGCACTTGCCAGGTCTGAAAATGGTATCCATGTTCTCCTAGTAAATGTTTGAGAGCATTGTTAAGGAGTGGATTGTCATTCTAAATGTAACACATTTCATGTTGTTTATAGCTGAAATATTTCACATTTTATATGCAACATTTCATTTATGGAATAAAATATGCTTCTTAAACCGCTGAAATCTTATTTCATGCAGTTATACAATGAGTCATACTGTCTACGTATAAAGCACACTTTCACTGTCACGATCCTCATTATCTCCAAAATATATTTAAAACAGGCTCATTTATAGCTTTAATTAAGTTTGTGTAAACATTACTGATGGTCGCATTTTGTTCTCAACTCATTGCTCCACTTGGTACACAACGGTAAACTTGTTGCAACCTAATGTTAGACAACACAAGAGGAGAAATTAAATGACAAACATGACAGTTAAATATTGACCGTCAGTGCTCTCAATCTAAGGCAGGTTTAAATGATTGAATATTGCAAAACTGCTTCCTCTGAACCAGTTGTCACCCCCCGAACCCACAGAGAAGTGTCACCAAACTCTGCAGTCACCCTCAGCGCTACGAAACATCTTAGCATCTTTCAGCTCATTGTTTTGGAAACAATGAAATGAAAAAGCTCTGATAGCTGCTCAGCAGCAGACAGCAGACAGACTCAGAGAGCAGCTGCTGAACATAGTGGAGCATCTAGCAGCTAAAGAGCCAGATGTTTCCCTCAGGAGCTGCTGGAGACCAAACACAGAGCTGACAGAATATTCGTTCATTCAACATTCATCAGGTGACAAACACCACTCCAAATGAATGTTGCTAATGTTGCTCTGTGTCTGCTGGATGGGCAAAAGATGAAAATAATGCAGGTTTAAAGAGTTGTACACAAGGTATGTACTGAGCAGAACGTTTTCACAGTTTCTCAATCAGGTCTTTGGCATTTCTCTACTGCAATTTCTTGTTACTTATGGGCTGACGTATATGCCAGTACAGATATATCTGTAATAAGCTAGTATCAGCTCTCCACTCAAGCAAAGGTCGTAAAATTGTATGGCATCTCTCCTGATCATGTTCTTTATCGTGTGTCTTTTTAGTCATCAATGTTGTGTCTGCGGTGCAGTAATAACAGACATTTCCTCTCTTGTTTGTGTGTGCAGAAGGAAGAGGAGCCAGATGTGGTGCTGGTGAAGGTGGAGGAAGTGGAGCCGGTGACGGGGACTCTGAGCCAGACAGGCCTCAGCATACAGGAGGGTTAGTGGACACATCCACCTTTCATTTGAATCAGTGATCACACTGATGAGCACACTTCTCTGACATCACCCTTACAACACAAAGTACATATGCCTGTATAGTTGTCTCTTACCCAGCATGGCCACTAAAAATGTATCAATTTCAAAATAAAATGCCCACTTCCTGTATGGCAAAGCAGATTAAACACTGGAAAAGCAACTGGAACTGCAACATGTTCAAAATATCAGTAATAAGATACCAGTTCATCACCGTTCATGTATTTCTCATAGAAAAATCAAATGCTGCATTCAAGCCAAACCGATACGAAAACCAAAACTCTCACACAGTAAAGGATGGACCAGTGCCAAATGCCTCTTTTTTATTTCATGGCAGCAGATTTTTAAAAAACCCAGTGAATATTTCTCAGCCATTGTTTTACATATACTGTTACCACTGCTGTCCCTCCTGACATGGAGGATGAATAGACAGGGCAGGAGGTCCTGTGAAAAGCCTGATCCTGCCTAGAACATACAGAGTCTGACACTCAGCATCTCTCTCTTTGTATCCAGGGTTGGTGGAGTCAAGCACTGATGACTACAAAGCAGTTCTGCCATTTGATGAAAACACACAAACGTCCACCAATCAGCTGTCTGACCTGCAGGAGTCTGGGCGGGGCTTCTCAGAGGTCAGCTATGGCCATTCTTCGATGTGGACTAATGGGGGGGGTAGTTATTGTCACGATGACAGCCTCCCGGGGCCGTCCTCACACTGCGCCCCCCTCTCATACCTGCCCACCACACTCATTGGAGCAGAGCCTGGCAGCTCAGGGAGGGGATTGGCTGTCGAAAGCTCTAGAGGCTTCCACACCTCTGTGTCCTTTCAGCAGCAGCCTCCTGTTATCGATCTGTCAGAGGAGTCCAGCCCCAATCAGGTTTTAGGTCAGATACAGCGGTCCCAACAGTTCCTGGAACAAGGTCAAAGTCAGGGTCAGGGCAGTTATAGCAGCGCTGATATACAGCAGAAAATCCCCAGGAAGAGGGTTTGCATCTGTAGGTTCTGCAGTAAAGGGTTCAGCTCCCCGGCAAATTTAGAATCCCACCTCAGGACTCACACAGGAGAGAGGCCGTACGGCTGCAGCATCTGTGGCAAAAAATTCTCCCAGTTCTGGAACCTGAAGATCCACAGGAACATCCACACGGGGGAGAGACCGTACCAGTGCTCGCTCTGCCCCGAGAGGTTCTCTGACCCCAGCAACCTGAAAAAACACCAAAAGAGACACCACCCACAGGCGTAGGCATACAGTCAGGGACATGCTCTGTTATAATGTCTCAAAAACCCCTAGAGAGACTTAAATAACAAGCCTTATATTTCAAAATCGAATCACAATTGAAATTTACAGACAACAGCAAGATAATGACGACATGTAGCTCACTGCCCTGGAGCCAAAATATGCTACAGGGAATTTATCTCCTCCTAATTAATAATTAAAAACAGAAACTAAGAGCAGCAGAGTGGTGAGTAGGACATGACCCTGTTGTGTACGATCAAATATAATAAAATAATAAAACCTGGGAAATTAGAAATAAAGGCCTGTCTCTAATATGAGCCTTCAAATAAAGGCCTGGATCTCTCTGCAGTGGAGGTAAAGAAAGGGCCTGGCCGTTATTTGAGAATTTACAGTAATTCAAGGGTTACAGGGCCAGGACTGTATTTGAACTATTTGAGGGGTGTCAGATCAAAATCTACAAAACAAGCCAAGCAACAAAAACTTGCAGTCACTGACATAATGAGACATATCAGACAGTGCAGGACAGAATGCACTGTTTCTTAACGTATTTTAATCATGTTCTTCCAGTGAAAATGCATTCAGTACATATTTTTCTTTGTTTTATCTACAAGAATAATTCTCTTCTTGAGGAATGTGTTATTTTAAAGTGTGACTATTATGTAAAATACCAGCCATTGTAGCATAAGCATTTACTGTAAATGTAACGCTAGCTTTTTCTATTGTGTCACAATTTTGTAAATCCTGCTCAATGTTCACAGTTTGCAATTGTAAGTCATTAAAACTTTATAAAAACTCAACATGTGAATTTGTGTTTTCATTATAAATCATACATTACAAAATTGTGACACAATATTATCATGAAATCTATAACTCATACAGTACATTGTTGTAATTTATAATGACCAAATGTACAGATTCCCTTTAAAGTCTATATGCCTCCAAGTAGAAATAGATTTCACCAAATTTCTGAAGCACGTTCGTGCTTTTCACTTACAATTTTGCACACTCCATGAGCATTTCTGTACTGCCACCCTCTGGACGAACCTTCAGCCAGTGTTGTGGGGTGTAATGTTAGCCACCAGCTGCCCTTTACAATTTAAGTCTTAAGTAGCCTTTTTCCAGCCAAAATAACAAGACAAATTGCAGAGTTGTATTATGATGCAAGATATTGTACTGAAGTTGTCTGGAGGCCTGCTGAGATGTAGTCAAGGACAGTTTCAAGATATTATTTTTTAATTGTGTCTATGGGGTGGTGGTCTGTGCAGTCATTAATGCCAGTCATGTGCGGTCATATATTGGGACTGTAAGAGGCTTTGTTAGGGATGGTAAATGGTGGTCTGTATTCATATAGCGCCTTTCTAGTCTTCCAACCACTTGAAGCGCTTCACGCTACGTCATTCACCCCATCACACACCAATGGCGCAGCTTTCAGGAGCAATCTGGGGTTCAGTATCATGCCCAAGCACAATCTGCTCAACCTCTAAGCTACAGCCGCCACTTTTATAGCCTCTACTATAGGAATAGTTCAACATTTTAATATACACTATACACAATAATACACTTATTCACTTTCTGTCAGAATGAGATGTTCAGATTAATTTGATTTAAGACGGTGTAGTCCCTCATTCGTCCAGGAGTGTTCTATCATAGAAAAGGTTTCAGTCATAGTCATCTGGACACTGTTTTCAGAATCAAGACGTTTCGGCTCCCATCCGGAAGTCATTCTCAATTGTGAAAAATGGACCGGGAACTCAGAAATTTAAACTACTCTGTGTTACATAAGCCCCGCCCTCATGAAGAAGTCTACCTGAGTATCTGTTGATTACTCTAGCTATTTTCACCTGAAACTGACCTAATTGTTTCCATGATGGCCCAGTAATCAGTAATCAGGCCTATTGTTTTCTGGCTGCACCTCCCTCATCACTGTTAAGTATCTGATTAGCATATGATTGGCGTGACCAAGGTGCTAATACACTGTGGTAAACTTTGGGCAGATTGAATCTCAGACCACCATTTCTGTTCAAAGAGGGGTTTTCTTTTTTCACAAAATGGCTTCCTTGACACCCCGTTCAAATCAACTCTTCTCTCTACGTATTTGTATGTAGACTCCTTCCTGAGAGCAGGGCTTATGTAACACAGAGTAGCTTAAATTTCTGAGTTCCCGGTCCATTTTTTCACAATTGCGAATGACTTCCGGATGGGAGCCGAAACGTCTTGATTCTGAAAACAGTGTCCAGAGGACTAAGACTGAAACCTTTTCTACGATTAATTTGATTTGTTTGATTAATCGGTACACAAACACAATTTCAAAGTGACAAGTTGTGGTTTTACGGGGAATTGTGTGCTGAAACTATTTCTTGGCACAGGGACTTCACAGTGACAACAAGACTCCAGGAAGTCACTGAGTCTGGCCAAAATAGTTACAGTATGTAACTCCTCATAAAACCACAACTTGTCATATGTTTATGTATGGAATAAACAAACAAGATACATGTTCATTAGTAAAAGTCTTGGTAGATGTATTTCTTACCTTTGGGCAGAGCCAGGCAAGCAATTTCCCCCTGCTTTATGCTAAGCTAAGCTAATCACCTCCTGGCTTAATGTTCTTCTTGATGTCCAGAAATAGTATAGTAGTAGTTTGAGCGCCCTGACAGATGATGGACTGTGCTGATCCACCTTCTGCCTGGACTACTCTGTGTCTGCATAAGCAGCCCCTTTACATCTCATCATGTCAGGTGTGGATGTGTCTGTTCATCGCTGCGTCTTTCTGTTGATTTTGTATGAATTTATGGAATAGTGTAACTATTTCTTGACATCAGCAAATCAGCGCAGACGTGAGGGTGGTATCTATTTTCTCATCTAACGCTGCAAGAAATGTCCAACTATTTGTTTTGATGTCTATCCAGTCCTTACCCTGATGATATTGAAGTCATTAACACCTGGTCTTAATGCACCTCTCTTCTGCTCATGCCCCCAGTCTGCAGCACCTCAGTCGACCCCTGTAACATCACAAGGCCCCAGCAGTGTAGTGTCAGTCCAGCTGAGGGTACCAGACACCAACACACCAGCCAACCCTAACACTCAACAACAGCAGAGATCCAGTAACAATAACCCTCTGAGCTCTGAATACTCTCTGTTTGAACTGGAGACATTCTTCACCCGCTGGGCCCCTGATAATGACTCTGTATCGGCCCCCGGTGGCCCTTCATGTTCTTTCACCACTGATGACTCAGCAGAGCGTGACCAGGATGGAGTTATTATTGTAGAGACTGAACCACAACCTCACCATGTGCTTCAGCCACCACAGGGCTCAGTTTCCTCAGCAGTGAGGACGAGTGGAGGAGTTCACATCCAGCGGTCTGTGTCGCAAGGTAAGAGATCGTCTCCTTTCCTTTGTAGAGGCTCCGTGTGTCGCTGCCTTGGTGCCTCTTTTAAAGGCCTGAAACAGAGACATTACTAATGACTTTATGAGACGAGTGCTTCCTCAGATCACGTCCACATTAAGCTGGCGAAATTTGAAAATGCGTCAGTTTACACCCAACATGGATCTTCTTGAAAATGTTCTCCGGAGTGTAAAATTAAAAATGCTGGTCATGCTCTGTAGTGTGAAGAGGAAGGACCGAGCTTTTCAAACAAGTTTAGAGCACAGGTGACTCTAGTGGCTTCTGCAGTGGGCAAACAACAGAAACTATAACAATATGTCACTGGTACTGTGTTTGACTGTGTTGAATACTAATGTCTACAGTTTAGTTGTTTGCCAGCCAACAGATCTGTCCTACATATGAATATTTCAGAGTGAACCTAGAAGTTTAACAGAACAGAAAACTGTGGGTGTGTAGGAACAGGTAGCAGTGAGAAGATAAAGTACAAACCAGGAAGTTCACTTTGAAGGCGTATTACACACAGACATAGCACAGGCAGGATTTTACAACTCTGGAATGTTATATCAGCAGTGATTTGCTCCTCCATCTTGACTTTTGCCAAGTAAACTGTAGATTTAACACAATGCTGCACAGAACAGGCTACCAGGTATTCTACCTGGTACATACACTTGCATCTGTTCGACTGCTGCGACCCAAGTTGAGCCAGGATCAGCGTTTTTGCCGGACTACTTTACCCTGCGTTTTTCTTTGGGGGGGGAGCAGAGAACTCTTTCTTTGCATCTTGTCCTATCTAGTGAACAGTCCTGTGTCTTTTTGTCTCTGCATCTTTTTAGTGATTTTTTTGAATTTAGGTCATTAGACACAAGACGTCAGCGGTGTGTAAGTACTTAAGTGTCCATCTGCTCAATCCACACCAACCTCCAATCAGCCTCAGGCGTAGCTGTCCATCAGCAGCACAGCTAATCTGGGTCTTCACCAGGCTGACTAATGTCTCATAAAATAATGTCTCAAATCATTTTCATGTAGACTGCATGAGAAATAAAGGTGTTATTTTTACGTACTGGTGCCGCCCAACAAATCTTCTACGCCCATTGTGTGGCCTCAAAGCTCGTAGTTAAACTCCACGATCAGTCATTAAACATACAGACAGCAGGTGATTTGTGTGCCACAAAGGAAAAGACATGTTCTGATTTGCATTGTGTGGACTGATACATTTGATAAAATGGAAGTGAACTGTATGTGTATTGTTAGACGCACGAGGGACAGACATCAAAAATGTTCCCTCTGTGGATTCTCCTTTAGACACAGACGTGCTGTCAAAGCATCATGGGAACTGTATCTGATGAAGGCTAACGAAATAATAGTCATATTATTATTAAAATGACATGGTGTTCATATTTTACTGTCCACTGCAGTAGCAGACACTGATTTATTGTCGACTCCTTGTTTTTTCTGCAGGGGCTCCTGTATCCATACCTATGAGGATGCAGGCTCCATCTTCCCAGCCTCCATGGAGCAGAACACCAGCCATGCTAAGAAGTGCACAGGCTCAGCTGCTGCGGCAGCCTCGTAACAGCAGCAGGATCTGTGCAGAGACCACGCTGTCCTCCACCACAGCTGCTGTCAGTAACACTCACAGTGCTGGGAAAACAAGTAGCTCTGGTATCAGCTCAACCAGTAGTACTATGAGCTCCACTGTGACCGCACAGTCAGCTTTACCTGCCAGGGGATCCGCAGCAGCGTTGGCCAGCATTGAGGTGGCCATCGCTGCACAGCATCGAGCCAGCCTTCTGGCTTGCCACAATAAAAGCCAGGCCGCAGGCATTGTGCCCGGGGAACGCCGCAGGAAGAGCTACGTATGCCAAGCCTGCGGCAAGGCTTTCTCCGGCCTGTCCAATCTGGAAGCCCACGAGAGAGTCCACACGGGGGAGAAACCTTTCCGCTGCGACACCTGCGGGAAACGCTTCTCAGAGGCCGGGAACCTGAAGAAGCACCAGAGAGTTCACACCGGGGAGAAACCCTTCAGCTGTGACCAGTGTGGGAAGAGGTTCGCTTGGATCTGCAACCTGAGGACGCACCAGCAGTCTGCCACAGGCTGCGGACCACAGGCCAGGGGAGGGTTAGGACTGGGCTGATCACACAGAGTACACTGGAGCAGCAATACAAAGGGTGAAACACTTACCATATTTACTTATTTTGTCTTTCATACTTTCCAGATATTTTCTGTCTTTGATATACTATGGTGAAACACTGAACAACTATTAGCTCTCAGTTAAAAGACCAAACTAGTTTTTTATGCTTACCAAAGTGGGTTATGTTGTTTTAGGGTTTTGAAGGTGTTGTTCCAGGCAGTCACTGCTTTCATTTGATGCAACTTGAAGTGCAGATTGATTTGATAGTCAGCACTGCAACACCATGCAACAATAAGCTGACTTGTACAACAACAAAATCACACGTTTACTGTGATGAATTTTTTTCAAGCATCTGCAAGTAAATTTTCATGCTCTACGGCATGTTAGGGTGTTAGGGAAAGCACATTAAATATTCCAGCAGACTTTGGAATGCTTTGGGAAATTGTTGGTACTAATGTAATTTATACTTGACTTGTGCTAAATGGGCTAAAATGTCATCTGCTCTTTCTCTAACTTGTTCTCACGTGCGGACAGAAATGCCCAAGTGTTGTGCCACCACCAGTTAACCTCCCAACTGGAAAGAGACAACATTAGTTTAATAAAATATAATCCTACTGCACATGTTTAAATAACACTGGCGATATGACATGTTTCTGTAGAGGATCAAATGGAAAGAACAAATGAAGAGTTTTAATGGTGCCAGCCCAAGCCAAAAGCTTGTTATTGTGAATATTAAAATGACACTGAAAGATTCATTATAATGTGTTTTCATTGCTGTATTAATTTTGAGAACAATCTAGTCACAGTACAGTTCTCTACATAGTTTCAGTGTAACTCCTTCATGCCCTTCCAATTCAAAACAAAAGATGCCAGTAAGTAGCTTTTAGGGTTTAAATGTGGTCTTACTTTTGAGAGACACCAGCACTAATAATTCCACAGGCGTGAAAGTGATTGTACTGTTGTTAACAGTAGTTACACTCTATGGTCACAATGAGTCTGACAGGCTGCTACTACTTTTGTACTTTGAACACGTCAAGTGTCATTTGTGTACAATAAACATTTTTTGAGGCACAATGAAATGATTTCAATGTTGAGGTGGACTTGTATCATTAATGGTCACAATAATAAACAAATTGACATCATCTGATCCATATCCATAAAAAGCTTGATCTTTTGAGCGTCACCCTGCGCACATGAATGTGGTTTTTCCGACTACATGTAGCTTTTTTGAAACACTACAATGGCTGAGAGTCGAACACGTTAAAACCATAAGGTTTCTAGCAAAATGTCATTCAGTAGCAGTGTTGTATATAGTTAAGTTTTCCATCTTCAACGAAACTGATCCTTTTCCAAGTCGATTCTAACGACTTTGATGGGCCACAGGTGTTCGCATTTGTGAAGCCACGTTAACGTCACTGGCAGTCAAAAGCGCGTCATACTGCAGCGCAGAAGGATTTCCAACAAATTCACATTTCACGAGTATTAATTACAGGGTCTTTACATTAGATATGTAATGAGACTGGAGTTGATTAAAAGGAGACGATTGCACATAGCAGAGGATGGTTTTGAGCCATCAACCTCTGGGTTATGGGCCCAGCACGCTTCCGCTGCGCCACTCTGCTTTAGGTTGCAATGCTGTAACATTTACCTACTTAACGTGGGACAGTATCAGTGACTGGTTGAATTTCTGATATATTACTAACTTTAGTATATTCGATTACATTCTGACTGCACAGAACGATTCATTAAACATATATTATCCATAAGAGCATTTCGGAAGCGAGTCACACGATGAGGTAACGTTACAAAACGTTTTCTTCCAACAGAGGAGACTGTCAAGTGCGTGTGCTGGGCCTCGTCTTCTGATAAGTCTGTGCTGCCCGGTTCGCCATATTACATTTAGTTTCACCTTTACGCCACTAGAGGGCATGGCGGGCTCATTTCTTTATTAGTAGAAAACACACAGGACCAGCCGTCCTGTAAAACGTAGAAAGCTTCATACAGCACACTTTATATTAAACACACTGACATGAAACCAGAAACAGACAACTGACAAAATGACATATAACATAATCAGAAAAGAAAACATTCAGAGTTAGACAATTTCTAATACAAGTAATTATTAAACATATTTACATTGTATGGTACATTGTCTCTCTCAACTCTCACTTCAGTGAGGCTAAATTAGTTTTAGTAATTTGTAAAACGGACCCAATGAAATATCAATTAGCTTGTTTTCAGGCCCACTGATGTGTGTAACCACTGATAACACATGCACCAAGTCAACAAGTGCTTTTTTTGTGGACTGAATAAAGACCGGATGGACCGAATATGAGACTTGAACACCCAGAAAAAAAATGATGTCATGGTTCCACCAACTGTAACTGGGGGCGATGCTGTGGTTTGTTTGGCAGTGTAAACATTGTACAAAACAGGGTGATAGCATGCGGTTAAAATAACAACTTGGCTTCATGTTCCTTGTGATTGTTCTGTCAAAGTGAGTACAGACTTGAGCTGAAATTCAGCTCGGCCTGCACATTTATCACCAAATGATCTCTACCTCTTTAACATCCTTTTTATTGTTCTCCTGCTGCTGCTTCATCTTCTCTTCACCTTCTCTCTTCATCCTCTCCGCTTCTTCCTTTGCGCCTCCCTCTAGTTCTCCTTCCCTCTTCGCCTCTATCGTTGTCCTCCTCCTGTCTCGCAGGGCACAGGGCAGACAGTTTGCCAGGAAGAGGACAGCAGAGAGACAGAGCAGAGAGAGGACAGCGCCCACACCGACCTCAAGCTCTCGAGCTCCCTGCCCTTCCTCCTCCTCCTCCTCCTCCTCCTCCTCCCTCTCTCCTTTCTCCTGGCTCGGGGAGAAGTACACAGTGCCCTCCTCCTGGCTCGGCATCAGCACAGCTTTTTCCAGATTGTTCTGACTGACTATCCTTCCGTTCCCCACCTCGTTCCAGTTTCTATTAGTCATCTTTCCACTGATTTTGTTATAGTAGTCACTGCTTAGATTCCCATTTTCGTTCTCGTCAAAGTTCGATGCATATATGTCACTGTCTGACTCAACCAGCGTGTCTGAAATGTCAAACTCAAACTCCTCGCCCTCCTCATCCTTGTCCCCTACTGGCTGCAGGAAGCCCAGTTCTAGGTTGACTCTTATCCAACCAGATCCTCTTGCCAGCCTCCTGGTCCCGCCTCCTCCTCCTCCGGTGTCCTTCCAATCCCTGTCACCTTCACTGACAGAGTTGGAAGTGATTGGCTGGTCAGTGCAGGTTGAAACCAGTAGTTCTACACGCAGTAAAGGCCCGCCTCCGTCGCCCTGGGCAAAGATACGTTGGCTGGGGCTGGGCGTCACCACAACCACGGTCTCAGCCAATGAGGAGAGACGCAGGAAAAAGGGTAGGTCGCTGAAGGAGGAGAGTAGGGAGGCAGTGTCGTCACTGAACTGGAGCCAGACACTGATGGACGCCTCCTGGAGAGACACGACAGGATATAGATGGAAAGACTATTAGAGCTCACAGGTCATTGTCCTCTTAACTGTTTCACATTGTTACTTTATATAAATAAACATGTAAATAACAGTTAGCCAATTGTTTTGAACTATCAGCCAACTGTAAATTCTAAAATAGTGGCCTTAATTTACCTCAACTTCCGAGACAGCCAGCCCTTTATTAATCATTTAAGAAGCCTCCGTGATGCCTCCCTTACCTTGTAGTTGTTTCATGGGAAACATTTGCAGGAAATGTTGAGTGTTACTGACAGTAGCTTAAAGAGCACTTCATACAAACTTAGCAGTTTGTATGAAGTGCATTCTGACCACATTTTAAGTCAACTCAAATGCAGGGTTAAAAGCCTGCCGTCACTGGCACACACTTTCACACTCTCTCCTTGAAGGTATTCATAGTGTTGCAGTTGTACACAGAAGCAGTTGTGTGAAGAATAAAAAAAAAAGTTTGAGAGAGAGCTTGGCACCCCTGGCCAAGTGTGTGAAGTGAGCATGCTAGATTGTCGGTTTCAGAAAGTTACAAAAATCAGTGGATGTAGGCAATACCAAAAATATAGCACATAAGCAGGAGGTTGGGGTGGTGGATCGAGCTGCAGCAGCAAATGTAATAGTAAAAGGTCCATCCATCCATCCATTTTCTTCCGCTTATCCGGGGCCGGGTCGCGGGGGCAGCAGTCTAAGCAGGGACTCCCAGACTTCCTTCGCTCCAGACACTTCCTCCAGCTCCTCCGGGGGGATCCCGAGGCGTTCCCAGGCCAGCCGAGAGACATAGTCCCTCCAGCGTGTCCTGGGTCTTCCCCGGGGCCGCCTCCCGGTGGGACATGCCCAGAACACCTCCCGAGGGAGGCGTCCAGGAGGCATCCGGATCAGATGCCCTAGCCACCTCAGCTGGCTCCTCTCGACGTGGAGGAGCAGCGGCTCTACTCGAGCTCCCCGTGTGACTGAGCTCCTCACCCTATCTCTAAGGGAGCGCCCAGCCACTCGGCGGAGGAAGCCCATTTCGGCCGCTTGTATCCGCGATCTTGTCCTTTCGGTCACTACCCAGAGCTCATGACCATAGGTGAGGGCAGGAGCGTAGATTGACCGGTAAATCGAGAGCTTTGTCTTTCGACTCAGCTCCTTCTTCACCACAACGGTCCGATACAGCGCCCGCATCACTGCAGACGCTGTACCGATCCGCCTGTCAATCTCACGCTCCATCCGTCCCTCACTCGTGAACAAGACCCCGAGATACTTGAAGTCCTCCACTTGGGGCAAGGACTCCCCACCTACCCGAAGAGAGCAAACCACCTTTTTCCGGTCAAGAACCATGGCCTCAGATTTGGAAGAGCTGATTCTCATCCCAGCTGCTTCACACTCGGCTGCAAACCGTCCCAGTGCATGCTGCAGGTCCTGGTTTGAAGAAGCCATCAGAACGACATCATCTGCAAACAGCAGAGATGAGATCCTGTGGTTCCCAAACCGGACACCCTCCGGCCCCTGACTGCGCCTAGAAATTCTGTCCATATAAATTATGAACAGAACCGGTGACAAAGGGCAGCCCTGGCGGAGTCCAACATGCACCGGGAACAGGTCTGACTTACTGCCGGCAATGCGAACACAGCTCCTGCTCCGGTTATACAGGGACCGGACAGCCCTTAGCAAAGGGCCCCGGACCCCATACTCCCAGAGCACTCCCCACAAAGCGCCCGGGGCACACGGTCGAATGCCTTCTCCAGATCCACAAAGCACATGTGGACTGGTTGGGCAAACTCCCATGAACCCTCGAGCACCCGATGGAGAGTATAGAGCTGGTCCAGTGTTCCACGACCGGGCCGAAAACCACTCTGCTCCTCCTGAATCCGAGGTTCGACTACCGGACGAATTCTCCTCTCCAGTACCCTGGAGTAGACCTTACCGGGAGGCTGAGAAGTGTGATCCTCTGTGATTGGAACACACCCTCCGGTCCCCTTCTTATACAGAGGGACCACCACCCCGGTCTGCCAGTCCAGAGGCACTGTCCCAGACCGCCACGCGGTGTTGCAGAGACGTGTCAGCCAAGACAGTCCCACAACATCCAGAGACTTAAGATACTCAGGACGGATCTCATCCACCCCTGAAGCCTTGCCACCAAGGAGCTTGCCAACAACCTCAGTGACTTCGGCCAGGGTGATGGATGAGTCCGCCTCCGGGTCCCAGCCTCCGCTTCCTCTTCGGAAGACGTGACAGCGGGATTGAGGAGATCCTCAAAGTATTCCTTCCACCGTCCGACAACATCCCCAGTCGAGGTCAACAGCTCTCCACCCGCACCGTGCACGGTGTTGGTGAAGCACTGCTTCCCCCTCCTGAGCCGTCCGGACGGTTTGCCAGAATTTCTTTGAGGCCGACCGATAGTCCTCCTCCATGGCCTCTCGAACCTCTCCCAATCCTGGGTTTTTGCCTCTGCGACCGCACGGGCTGCAGCACGCTTAGCCTGCCGGTACCTGTCAGCTGCCTCGGGAGTCCCATGAGCCAACAAGGCCCGATAGGACTCCTTCTTCAGCCTGACGGCATCCCTTACTTCCGGCATCCACCACCGGGTTCGGGATTGCCGCGCGCGACAGGCACCAGAAACCTTGCGACCACAGCTACGAGCCGCCGCATCGACAATGGAGGTGGAAAACATGGTCCACTCGGACTCAATGTCCCCAGCCTCCCCCGGGATCTGGGAGAAGCTCTCCCGGAGGTGTGAGTTGTAGACCCTGCTGACAGCGGGCTCCGCCAGACGTTCCCAGCAGACCCTCACGATACGCTTGGGCCTGCCAAGTCTGTCCGGCTTCCTCCCCTGCCAGCGGATCCAACTCACCACCAGGTGGTGATCGGTTGACAGCTCCGCCCCTCTCTTCACCCGAGTGTCCAAGACACGCGGCGGAGAGTCAGATGATACGACAACAAAGTCGATCATCGACCTCCGCCTAGGTGTCCTGGTGCCACGTGCACTGATGGACACCCTTGTGCTTGAACATGGTGTTAGTTATGGACAAACTGCAACTAGCACAGAAGTCCAACAACTGAACACCACTTGGGTAGTAAAAGGTGTTGGGTAATAATGGCCACCTGCATGAATGATGTTACTAGACAGCTGGTAGCCAAACAGCTGGTGAATGAGCCAGTGATGGTGAAGCATGAATGAAACAGCTGATGCCAATCAACTAACACATGACTTTACTGCTCGTCAGTGCCTGAACTAAGGCCATTTTGACCAGGTGATGCTGCTAGAGTAAAGCTGGACCAAAGTACTGCATATGTTACGACTCTGTTTTTGTACTCATGGAATTAGCGCTGTGGAAATGTACAGTACATTATGCTTAATTTACCATGTGAGCCATTATAGTGAAGGTCATTTTAACCCCCCTTTATCAGCAGCGTACCTTGTGCTGGCCACACCCTAATGCTATTATTTGAATACCTGCTTTATTTGAGAATTTACAGTGCCTGCACTATATGAAGAACTGTCTTCACACATCATAAATCAACCTCATCAACATCACTCTCACCTGGTGATGGTTGTACAGGATGTTGTAGGCTGTCACTGTTGTTGTGACGATGGAAGGGTGGGCTGGGCTGGCCGTGACTGACATGCCGAGGCCGCTGACCACCTGCACAGACAGGTCCCCGGGGGTTACGGGGTCAGAGGTCACAGTGATGTCACATCTGCCCAGCACGCCATCCCATTGCTCAGAGACAACCTGAGAGAGAGAGAGAAAGATGATGATGATGATGATGATGATGATGATGCTCAGTAAGTGAAGATGTCCAAATGAATTGATGTACAACTATCACCTACATGGAGTGATGTCTTTCCTGGTCGTAAACCAATCAGGTTGGTCTGGGTGCCAAGGGAAGCCACTCGAGGGTCATCTACTCTCAGCCAGTTACGGACCAGCTCTGTAACATCCACAAACCAATCAGATGAGCCCAGCAGATGTGTGGTTCTACTGTGGGAGTCCTGAGCTGTGAATTGAGTCAGAACCTGGACTGAGGAACGCTGATACACCGGCACACACCTAAGGAGACAGGACACACATGAAGAACTAAAGTAAAAACACAATATGACGTTGTCAAATCAGAACGGTAACAGCATGTACACACATAGATGTGTGTGTGTGTGTGTGTGTGTGTGTGTGTGAGGCCCTGCTCACTGAAACCTGCCGAGTGACTCCCGAATTGGTGAGTCGTGGTAAAAATAAATAAATGAATGCTGTGCCACAAGGTGCTAGGCTAAGCTAACGAGTTCAAGTGAATATTGCATCAAGTGTACACTGTATAGTTTGTAATTCATGAAACAGTGTTTCACTCAGAAATTAATTTACTATAAAGGTTATTTAAAATGTTATGTTGATTGTACAATTTACATTATATGTAAATGTTTTGTTGAAGTTAAAGGAATTAACAATTACTGACAAATCAGAAAGGCATTTGAAAGGCAATTGATTAATGAACAATCCTGGCCATGTCAATGATTGCAGGTCATGTTTTTGAATTGATTTGAAGTTAGGGCTTACCCAGACGAGACGTCTAGATCCCTGAATTGAAGAGCCCAGAGCCAAGAACTGCTGACCTTACCCCTCTCCTGCCATGGGGGTAGGGTAAACATAATATACTGCACAAGGCCAGCACCACTCTTACACTCAGCTCTCAGGACCACTTGCACAACCCCAAATCCCAGACTCTGACTTTACCCCTTTTTTGACTTGGTTTGGAAAAGACACTTACCTTCTTCATTCTTCTTCAAACGCATTCTGGTTGTCTGCGGAAGGACTGAGTTGCAACCATTTCTGGTTTAAGTGAATGAACTGAGTATTCATATTATTGATGTGGTGTATTATGGTGCCTTGGTTATGGTGATTTTGTTATGCTAATACAGTGAATAGTGAGTATTATTGTTACCTTCCGAATATTGGATCCAAATACTGAGAATTGAGATTCCAAATTACCAATATTAGGATGCCCAGTCAGACAAAAAAGTAGTTAAAAACAACTCAGTGGTTCAAAACCAAAAACAGAGTGACAAAAGAAATTATTTGCTGCTGAATTGAAACTGAGGTATCTTTGTGGAATTGAACTGTATACTGAACCTCTGGTCCAGTATAATTGTAATCTTTACTAACTAGTTATTAATTTACCTCCAGTAGTGTTAGGAAACACAAAAGTCTTTGTAAATACAGTCAGTGATACAGTTCAAGTCCCCTCCTCTTTTCTTTTTACACCAAGTCATTTGGCTCTGTCATTCACTCACATGGATTTCCCTGCCACTGCTATGCAGATGACACTCAGCTAATTCATGCTAATTCTGTCTTTTACCCTGTCTGAAACCCAGGTGGCAGCACAAATCTCTGCGTGTCTGGCTGACATCTCTCAGTGGATGTCTGCACACCACCTGAAGCTCAACCTCGACAAGACTGAACTGCTCTTCCTTCCTTAATGACTATAGGATTCGCTTTTGTGCAAATAATAGCTTATTGTCACTAGCGTAACTAAAAAACCACATCCAAATTTCTCAAGTGAACACCAATAAGAACATGACACACATGAAACTTGAACCCCCAATGTACCAAGAGCCAGCCCTGAGTGTAACCCACTTATCCACCACATCCTTGTGGCAATGTAGACATCTTTTCACTCTGTATACTACGTCACCAGACGTCCTAAAAAGCCTAAAAAGAAACAGTTATACTGTAAACCTGGGGTTGTACAAGGCTTATGTTACATATTTACAGGTTTGTATGCATTTTAAAAATATGTAATGATGTTTTTAAAATATGGTCTAAAACCGGGCTATACATAACCCAAGAAATCCTGGTCTCAGAGCTAAAGCATAGAGGCGATATTGAAATGACGTCTATTGCTCAGTGGGATGTCTGCACATTACTGTATGTAGACTACTTGTGGATTATGTAGTCTATTTACAGAGCTCAAAACCACAGACTAAACTGTATTTGCAGTCTTTGGTCTCTAAGAAATGAAAAATCACAACTGTGATGACATAACAGGATTAATTCAGAACACTCATCACAGGACCACAACAAGAGCTTTTGGTAAGACATCCTATATTCCTCACACTGTTCCAGCTTTAGCTAACACTGTAGTCTAAGGCTCATCATTGTGGTTGTTCTTTAGTGAAAAGTTATTATTCTATTGCATATTTATATATTTTTGGCCAAAGAGTGCTTGACATTGTCTGATAGGGTTTCCCAGCCTGTGCATTAAAGAAAACATATGGCCACCTTCAGAATTTATTGAATGAAATACTTAGAGGAAACACTGGGGCTAAAGAGGACTTTCATTTAATTTTTGAGTCTCCAGCGGACCTCCAGAAACACCCACACAAAGGCATATAGAAAGGTTAAATAAACCACAGACGACACATTGTGGATGTCTCCTACCCTTTCTCTGTGAAGTGGTTCCAGCCATCGATGGCATTGAGAACGGGGTCTGCCAAGGTCACTCGCAGGGGCACTGAAGGAGCCCACACCTCCAGACACACAGAGCCACTGAGCGTGCCCAGTAGAAACTCCACTATTGCACAGGTGTTACCCAACCCTGATTCGCTGCCGTCCACAAAGAGGGTGGAGCAATCACTGGACACCTGTGGTTAGGATGGATACAGACAGAGGACAAGATTATAGGACATGTGTACAGTATGTATATTAAGTCAATCAAAACATTAGAGAAGATGCTTTTAATTTAGATTTGTTCTAATTGAATGTTTAAATATAACAATGTCACTTATATAAAGCTGAAGCAATCAATATTTTAATGACAACAATGGGTTAAATGACTATGTGTAATGTGAAAGGTTTTGCTCGTAGTGACGAACCTACAGAGAATTACCCCCTCAGCTCTAAAGCTCTTTCAGCTCATTGCTTTGGTTTTACAGACAAAAACTTTACTGTTTTGGTTCAGTCTCATGGCTCTCATCAACCTTGTTTCCAGCAGCAGCAGCAGCTGCGACGCACGCTAGCCGACCTCTCACCACCACCAGCCAGCCCAGCCAGCCAGCCTATGCAACTTGGCCAAGCCCACCTCACGCCGGCGGAACATCTACGCTGACATACGGCGGGGGAATGTTTCTATTGCGGCCGCCAGGGCCACTTCCTGGCCACATGCCCCATGAGGCCAAAAGATTAGGCTCACCAGTTACAGTGGGGGTTCTGGTGAGCCACAACAACCCCCGACAGCCGGAACCGCCTTGACTACAAATCCTGGCTACTCTTCACCACCCACGCGGATCTCTTCCTCTGCTAGCCCTGGTCAACTCGGGGGCAGAGGACAACTTCCTGGACGTGGAGCTAGCCTGACAGGCAGGCATCCCCATGGAGGCCTTGCAGTGGCCACGGAAGGTGGAGGCGCTGGATGGCAGTCCCGGTCTCCATGGTTCTGTCCGGCAATCACCGCAAAGACCTCCACTTCCAGCTCATCTCGGCACCTCGGACACCCCTAGTTCTGAGTTACGCCTGGCTGCGGCAACATAACCCTCACATTGACTGGAAGACGAGGAGAATCCTGAGCTGGAGTACCTACTGCTTCTCCACCTGCCTCCAGTCTGCCCGATCTCCCTCGGAGGTTAAGACACCACCACCCAAACCAACACCCCCAGACCTAGCCTCGATCCCAAAAGAATACCACGATCTACGAGAAGTTTTTAGCAAGGACTTGGCCCTGTCTCTACCACCACATTGCCCCTATGACTGTGCCATCGATCTCCTTCCCGGAGCTTCTCTGCCCTCGAGCTGCCTCTACAACTTGTCTTGACCCGAACGGGAGGCCATGGAGACCTATATAAGAGACTTGGTACAGGCAGGCCTCATTTGGGCCTCTTCCTCATCTGTGGGGGCAGGTTTTTTCTTTGTAGCAAAGAAAGACAAGACACTGCGACCCTGCATTGAATATAGAGGCCTCAACCAGATCACCATAAAGAACAAGTACCCCCTGCCTGTAATAAACTCAGCCTTTGAACCCCTCCACAGGGCCACCATAGTCACAAAACTGGACCTTCGCAATGCCTATCACCTGGTTCGGATACGGGAGGGGGATGAATGGAAGACCGCCTTCAACACACCCCTGGGCCACTTTGAGTACCTGGTCATGCCATTCTGACTCACCAATGCACCGGCGGTGTTCCAAGCCCTGGTCAATGACATCCTCCGCGACTTCGTAAACCGTCGTCTACCTCAACGACATTCTCATCTTCTCCCGAGACCCAGCTAGTCACATCAGTCACGTCCGTCAGGTCTTACAACAATCCTGGAGAACTGTCACTTTGTCAAGGCAGAGAAATGCAAATTCCATGCTGACTCAGTGAGCTTCTTGGGGTACATCCTGGAGAGTGAGCAGATGAGGACGGACCCGGCCAAGGTAAAAGCAGTCTCGGAGTGGCCCACAATCGCAAGCAACTACAACTCTTCCTAGGATTTGCCAACTTCTACTGGAGGTTCATCTGAGACTACTGTCGTGTGGCGGTCCCACTCACCAAGCTCACCTCCTCCAAGGTGCCCTTTGCCTGGAACGCCGAAGCAGATGCTGCCTTGGCCAAACTTAAGGCTCTGTTCACCTCCGCTCCTATCCTGATCCAACCTGATCCTGCACGCCAATTCACAGTGGAAGTTGATGCATCGGAGTCGGGGCCGTACTCTCCCAGTACTCCAACACCGACCAGATACTTCATCTCTGTTCCTTTTTCTCCCAACGACTCACTCCTGCCGAACGAAACTATGATGTGGGCAACAGGGAGTTATTGGCGGTTAAGATGGCGTTGAAGGAGTGGCGCCACTGGTTAGAAGGAGCAGAACAACCATTCCTATTGTGGACGGACCACAAGAACCTTAAATACTTTCAGTCAGCTAAGAGGCTCAACTCTCGCCAGGCATGATGGGCATTGTTTTTTGGGCGTTTCAAGTTCACCCTCACCTACTGGCTTGAATCTAAGAACATCAAGGCCAACGCACTATCCCGTCAAGATCTTTCCCTGGACCCCAAAACTGGATCTGACACTATTCTGCGTCCCACCTGCTTGGTAGCCACCCTGACTTGGGAAATAGAAACCGTGGTGAGGGAGGCCCAGAGGGATCAGCCAGACCCAGGCAACGGTCCTCCTAACCGCACGTTTTTTTCCAGACGCCACTCGCTCCCAAGTGCTTCAGTGGGTCCACAACTCCCGCTTTGCCTGTCACCCTGGAATCACTCGAACCCTCTCCCTCCTCCGACGGCATTTGTGATGGCCCACCATGGAGGCCGATAGCCAGCCTTTGTGGCCGCCTGTTACTGTCTGTGCTCGAGGGAAGTCTTCTCATCGACCGCCGGTCAGTCTGCTACAACCACTCCCGGTCCCCAGTTGCCCATGGTCCCAAATCGCCCTAGACTTTGTTACCGGACTGCCTCCATCACAGGGTAACACCACTATATTCACCATAGCAGACCAGGTTTCCAAGGCGGTACACTTCGTGGCATTACCAAAGCTCCCTTCAGCTCTGGAGACTGCAGACCTACTGACCCTGACTCCTGAAGTGTTCGATCTCCACGGGATCCTGCTGGATGTCTCAGACTGGGGTCCCCAGTTCATCTCGCAGGTATGGAGATCTTTTGGCCAAGCTTTGGGAGCCACCATCAGCCTTTCCTCCAGCTTCCACCCGCAGTCCAACGGTCAGATGGAGAGGGAGAACCAGGACCTTGAAGCAACCCTTCGCTGCGTAGCCGCCGCTAATCCATCTTCTTGGAGTTCCCAACTCCCCTGGGTGGAATATGCACACAATTCCCTGACCTGCGCTGCTTCTGGCCTCTCCCCATTTGAGTCCTTACTAGGATATCAACCGCCCCTGTTTCCATCCCAGGAAAGTGAGCTCGCAGTTCCGTCCGTGCAGCACCACCTTCACCATTGCCAGAAGATCTGGAGAGAGACCCGAGCAGCTCTTCTCTAGTCGGCCGAGAGGAACCGTCAAATCGCAGATCGACACCGGATACCAGCGCCAACTTATGAACCAGGTCAGAGTGTTTGGTTGTCTTAAAAAAATATCCCTTAAAGGACCGAGTCAAAGAAACTGTCTTCCCGCTACATTGGTCCATTCGTCATTGATCGCATCATTAACCCATCTGCTGTCAGGTTGAAATTACCCCGCTCCACGAGAGTTCATCCTACCTTTCATGTATCTCAACACAAGCCAGTGTCTTCCAGCACTCGGTGATCAAAGTTCCTGTCATTGTCTGGATTCCTGTCAGCCTGCCTGCCGGTCTCTCCAGCCACCCCACCTTGTCTCCAACTACTCCACCACGGAGCCAGACCTTTTGCATCCAACCTGCTCCATGATCTTGGTTCCACTGATGGTCAGTCTCCACATACCACAACAAACTCCACCCCACGGCCAGCCCAGGTCTACACGGTATCACCTACACCCTGCCTCATGGACCAGTCTGCCTGTCCAGACCCACACAGCGTCTAAACCAAGTTAGTCGGGTGACCGCTGCTTCAGTCTCCACGCTGGAACCATTGCTACTCCCCCTGGGTTATCTAGTTTGGGGTGTAATTGTTCAGGCTTTGCTCTGAACAATTACACCCCTTCCCACTATTCCTGCTAACATTCTAAATAAAGTGTGAATTGGTTGTAAAAGACTACTAGTGTGTTCTGCATTTGTGGGTTCGAAAGATTGTACATACGACAGCAGCAGCTGTGAAATAGCTTTGATAAATCCACTGTACACTACCTGCTCAGCAAGAAACAACAGAACAGCAGACAAATACAGTTAGAGAGCAGCTGGTGAACATAGTGGAGCATTTACCAGCTAAAGAGCCAGATATTTCCCTCAGGAGCTGGTGGAGACCAGAGACAGAGCTAACAGAGTGAGAATATTGGACTCATCAGGTGACACAGACCACCCCTAATAAATTATCACATTGCTCTGTGTCTGCTGGATGTGTAAATAAGCATCTGTTTGCTAACAAGGTAATCATAACTTTATAAGGTGATAATTTGGACAAAAAAATTGATTGAATTTGAAATTGACACATGATAGCAGATAAGTCAGATAAACAACATCTGTCCTCTGGGAGAGGTCGCAATATAACAATATTTATTTTTGTTGATTTTCAAATAAATGTCCTTTAATATGAGTACATTGTTACTTATTGCTTAGTTTATGTCAGCAGTTTGCCCCCTGCTTCCAGTCTTTTTTGCTAAGCTATGCTAAAGTTGAGCGCCTGTTCATTCTTAATTTTGGAAGTAGTCGTTTGACAAAAACAATCTTCAAGATCCACTTAGTCGCTTTGATGGTCTTTTTCGATGCCAAAGACCATCCTTGAACAGAGACAGGTTAAAATCTTTTGACAGAATTTTTTGTGTTTGACTGTATTGCACCTTGACAGTGTTCTCATTGGTAGAGTGACACGTGACAGCAGAGGTGACATCTGACACCTTCCCATCACGACTTATGGCCAGCACAATGACAGGAAGTGACACCAGCTGATTGGTCAGTATGGCTGTGTTGATGATCGTGTTACTCTGACGAAAGAGGATCAGAAAACACACAATTAAAATTATGTTGAAACAAATCAGATTAGATGGACCTTTAAAGATTTGAAAGTTCATAAAATTATGATCTTTGCGTTGGGATTGAATGAATGAATAAATGAATGAAGTACCTCTGTGATGGGAGTGATGCCAAAGATGTGTCGATCAGTGAATGAGAAGATGCTCACTGCTGCCCCGTGTGGCGATAGGGGGTTACTATGCCCAGAGTACTCCACCCACCAGTTGGCAGACACGGTCATGGCAATACCGAAGCTCTGCCTCAGGCCGTCGACTGACAGACACACCACCTGCTGGAGGAGTGTGGGACTGCAGGGCGACAGAGATCAGAGACTGAGCTGCCAGTATGTCAGTACTCACTGCTTCTACACAACAGGGGCGTAGCACAAAATTCTGGACCCTGTACATAGGCATTCTCTATGGGCCCCTCCCCGCATCCACAGCTGTTCATTCTAATATCTTTGTGAGCCCTCCTCACATGAGGGCCCTGTATACTCAGTCCCCTTTTTCTCCCTAGTCCTACGTTCCCTGCTACTCAAACTACACCACAGTGAGAGTTAATGCAGAGGGAAGTTGTGCCTTCCCAATGCCACCTTGGTTACATAGTGATTAAATAAGGCCAGTTTCAAAGCTAATGCACATAGATGAAGGCACTGCTAGAAATGTTTTGAAAGTTCTGACACTGTAAATATGATCACTGTGCTCTCAGCTTACTTGCATCTGAACCATTTCTTATTTACATTTTGATTCAGGCTTTCTCTGTCCTGTTGGCAATGTGACAGCCCTCTTGACTTCCTGTTTGGGCTGTGGCAGAGGCTGCCACCGCAATCACAGCTGCAACCGTGCAAGAGGATATGGCTGGCGGAACTAGAACCAGACCCTCCAGAACCCCAGCTGCTGAGAGCATACATTGACTGGTGGTGCCTTTGCTCAAATTGTCCTCCGATGCCAACAGAAATTGGATCATTCTGCTGCAATGAATTTCAGTGTGGGCAGTTTTTCAAATGCAGGATCTAATTTGCTTGACAACGCTGTGTAACTTTGATTAGCACCGGCTCAGAGCTGTAGTGGCCCGCTGGGTGGGCGTGGGCATCAGAAGCTTGCACGCAATGCATCCTGGTACAGGTAGGCACTGCCAGCTTGGCTCCACGAGCAGGAGAACTTATTGCTTCAATTAACTACATTTACCATCAACACTGACTGGACAGCCACATAAAAGGTGCAGAATGTTCCCTTTAAGTCATGTTGAAGCATTAATCATTTACTGTCCTACACATGAAGGAATCATTTCACTCATTCCACCATTCCTTGAGAGAAGTTCAAACCCCACCTACTTTCTCACGTCCACACAGCTGACCAATCACTGAGTGAAGTGGGTGTGCTTGTTGGATTGTCAGTTTCTGAAAGTTACAGAACCTGCTAGATGTAGGCCTCCACAATTTAGCTGTTGAAAAGGTGTTGGGGCAGGGGGTTTCAGCTGCTGTTAGACAATCTGCCAAGTTCTTTGTGTGTGTGAACACTGGTCTTTGTTTAAACCTACACCTTTGGTTGTCTCAATGGTAAAATGTGGTGAAAACACTTTTAATTGCTACTGTATTTTCCATCGTTTTGTGTATAATAGCGGTCACTATGGTTGGAGGTGTTGTGCTCAGTTATCATGAGATTAGCTAAATGAACTCGCTCCATTTTCCTGTCTTGACTGTAATGGTTCATAGACAAACTGAACTGAGCTGAAATCAAACTCTAGACCTACTTGTTTGTGTGCTTGCGTGAGCTGTGTTTGTGGCAGAAGATGGATACCACATCATGTTTGGAGCCTTGGCTTCGCTCCAGGGTCACTGCCCACAGGTCAGAGGTCAGAGTTCTCTGGGCCACCATCGACACCAAGCCCTTCTTCACCTTCAGCCTGAAGACACACACGCAGATTTTCAATGTAAAACTACAAGACAGCATTTTAAGAATGTGAAAGTAGGGTTGTACTGACATCATTTTGTGTCTACCTTAAGACCACAAACTCAGCACTGAAGTTAGCTCTCAGATTCACAGACACCCTGATTGGCTGTCCTATGAGGACCGGGCCCCTGTGATAGCGAATCACAACATGGGAGTCCAAGATAAGCTCCTCCGCTTGCTGCCCGTTCAAACAGGTTTCTTCTTTGGTCCTGCTCTGCTCTCTTTCCTCCTCCTCCTTTAGTGTCACTGCTTTGATATGGAAGAGCTGCCTCTGGGACTGAGCAGCTCTGTCCTCCACACATCTGGATGGATGGTCAATGGGTACAAGGAGATCGACAGATGTTGGAGAATGACGAATGACGAATTATGAAAATTAATTGAGCAGCAAAGTAAATAAAAACTAAAAATAGTCTGTCTACATTTTTCACATTCTCTGTAACATACCCTGGTGGTGTCAGCTCTAGGTCGTCCACTGTGTCGAAGGAGGAGTAGTAAAGCTGTATTTGGTTTCTCATGGGGCCCCGTTGGTATCTGAGGGCCCGTGGAAAATTCCCCAGGGTATCCCCATCAACACCTGGATGGTATCTGAATCAATGCGTAAATTCATCTTATACACAGGCAACTGATAAAAGGATCATTCACACCTATGACTCATAGAGGAAAACAAGGATGAATGGAAACTGTCTCAAACACATCTGTCCATGCACAATTTTCCTGTTATAACCGGACATCATCTTCGTGTGTAAAGACAATGGGCTTCATGCAACAACATTTTCGGATCCTTATCTGAGAGCCTCACTTTTTTTCTGAGGTTTGCTCGTATGAGTGTTCCAAGTTGGATTCAAACCCTCTTAACTGCACAACTTTGTAAATTGCTTGTTTCAACCTGATTAATGTCATCTGTACGTTAATAGGTGCACTTGTGTGAGATTTGATCATTAGCATAATGGATTCCCCTACATTTCCATGTAAGGCTGCTGGTTCCGCTCCATTTGTGGGCAAATTTTATTCACAAACATGTAAACACTGCAGAGCTTCATGTCAGCAGATGAAAACATAACAAATTTAGCAGTGTCAGTAGTCATATTAGGGGAAAATCACTACAGCTGTTGAAGCTGTGTCAATGCAGAGACATACCATGACAGAAAAAAAGAAGGAATGATTTGACATGAAGTTAGATGCCTTGCTAAAGCCAAGTAGGCATTGACTAAAATGGGAGGCGGTCAATGGGATGTGACTGTCAAGGATGAATGGTGATGTTACAATGTGTTATAAGGTAGGATTCACCAACAACTACTGAACTGTAAGTTGTCATGTTAGTATCCAATGAAAGAAGGAAAGACAAATTAATCCTTCCTAAAAAAAGTGAAGCCTGTAAGCTAGTTCAGACGTAGCTCTGTTGAGACAGTTCTTGGTGGTTCCCATAGAAAAGCTTAGTAAAGCGGTTATGTGCCAAAACAACCAGTTAGTACTCATCCTAGAAGTATTTTCTCGAAGTAAGTTTTCGAGTGTGCATCCTCTTTGCATCGTTCTGGTACGCCAAACCGTAATGGGCTCATTTTGTAATGGGTTTGCTCCTGAGGCTGGAGGACAGAAAACACCCACTGGTACTTAATGGTTGGTGAGAATTGCAGGCGTAGTGGCTGTTTTTATACCCAATGGTCAAAGGGGGCAACAATGAGCCTATTCCAAACTCAAAAACAAAATTCGACAAGCGACACAAAGATGAGATTTATGCTTTATTGGAAGCGTGTTTTACAAGAGAAAAGACTTGAAGGATGGAAGACTAACTGGTTGGTGTCAGAGAGCCAACACAGACACCACCAGCTCCACCCACTGCAATCAGCAGATCGCACTCACCTGAGTATTGATTACACACCTGCCACTAATCATCTACTCCACACTATATAGTCTCACTCCCCAGGTTCACTCACTGTCTGGTCTCAAACCTCTTACGAGAACTCAACCCGACCACAGCTTCTCTTGACAACCCCTTTTGGACTTTGGACTTCTCCGTTGTGTGTTTCGTCAGTTCCCGGCTTTCCTGCCACCCGTCTCCTCTAGTGGATCTTACTACCAGCGCTACATCAAGATAATCACCAGATAATCATCAGAAACGTGAGAAGTGTGAGTTCCATTGCCCCACGGTCCAGTTCCTCGGGTACATCGTCAGTGCAGAGGACATTCATATGGACCAGGGGAAGATCCAAGCCATCCAAAACTGGCCACTTCCTCAATCAGTTAAGGAACTCCAACGGTTCCTAGGGTTTGCAAACTTCTATCGCAGATTCATAACGAGCTTCAGTTTCATGTCCACTCCTCTCACCTCTCTGCTCCGTCGCAAACCCAAGTCACTGTCCTGGAACCCTGAGGCTCGAGCCGCGTTTGAAGAGCTAGAGAGCCTTCTGCACTGCTCCCGTGCTCACCCATCCTAATCCAGATCTCCCCTTCGTGGTAGAAGTGGACGCCTCCACTACCGGCGCGGGAGCGGTGCTATCCCAACGCCACGGAGAGCCTCCTCAACTCCATCCTTGTGCCTTCATCTCTAAGAAGCTGTCCCCGGCGGAGCAGAATTATGACATCGGCAACCGGGAGCTGCTGGCTATAAAGTTGGCATTAGAAGAGTGGAGGCATTGGCTGGAGGGAGCAAATCACCCATTCACTGTCATCACCGACCATAAGAACCTAGAATACCTCCGTACTGCTAAAAGATTGAACCCTCGCCAAGCCCGCTGGTCCATCTTTTTCACCCGTTTCCACTTCTCCATCACCTATAGACCCGGAGACAAGAACGTAAAAGCGGATTCCCTCTCCAGAATCCATGCTCCCGAGGAATCCCTCACACCAGAACCCATCCTTCCTCCAGCCATACTTGTCAGCCCTATCCAGTGGGACCTGAACGACCAAATACAGGCCGCTGCAGTCTCGGAACCTGCTCCGCCGGTAGGCTCAGAGGGTAAGATCTACGTCCCAACCAGCCTACGTAAAGACCTTCTGGGCTCAGCGCATGCTTCTCCGGGCTCTGGACACCCAGGCAGCCAGCGTACTCTCTCTCTCCTTCAGGCTCGTTACTGGTGGCCCAGTATGGTCCGGGATGTCTCCCAATTCATGGAAGGATGCTCAGTCTGCGCCATCTCCCGCACGCCACGTCAACTTCCTGCTGGCAAACTGGTACCCCTTCCGATACCACGTAGACCTTGGTCCCACGTCGGAGTCGATTTCGTCACAGACTTACCCAAATCAGACGGTTTCACCTGCATACTCGTCGCGGTGGACCGTTTCTCCAAGGCCTGCAGGCTCATTCCCTTGAAGGGCTTGCCTACCACTCTTGAGACCACAGAGGCCCTTTTCCAACAGGTATTCCGCAACTTTGGTATCCCGGAAGAAATCGTCTCTGACCGAGGACCACAGTTCACCTCACGTGTGTGGAAGGCTTTCTTCAAACTCCTCCAAGTAGCAGTCAAACTCTCCTCCGGTTATCACCCTCAGACCAACGGCCAGACTGAGCAGAAGATACATGAGATAGGGAGATATCTTCGGACCTACTGTCACAACACCCAAACCAGCTGGAACCGCTTCCTTCCGTGGGCCGAGTACGCACAAAACTCGCTAAAGCAGAACGGGTCTCACCCCGTTCCAGTGCATACTCGGCTACCAACCCCCGTTGTTCCCCTGGACAGAGGAACCCTCTGAAGTCCCAGCCATTGACCACTGGTTTCGAGCGAGCGAGAGAGTGTGGGACTCAGCCCATATCCACCTGCAGCATGCTGTACGGAGGCACAAGCAGTTTGCTGATGCCCGCCGATCCCCTACCCCGGTCTATCATCCAGGGGATCGCGTCTGGCTTTCCACTCAGGATCTGCGTCTCCGTCAGCCTTGCCGTAAGCTGAGTCCCCGCTACATAGGTCCATTCCCCATCGAGAGGCAGATTAATGACGTCACCTACCGGCTCCAGCTCACCCCGAGGTACCGCATTCACCCTTCATTTCATGTCTCCCTCCTAAAACCTGTGTCTCCATCTTCCACAGAACCCGAGGAGCTACCCCTAACTCCTCCTCCAGATGTGATCGAGGAACCCCTAATCTACCGGGTGGAGGCCATTATGGATTCCAGGCGACGGGGCGGCCGGCTAGAGTACTTGGTGGACTGGGAAGGATACGGGCCCGAAGAAAGATCTTGGGTTCCACGAGACGACATCCTCGACCCGGCGTTACTGACGGACTTTCACAGGGCTCATCCGGATCGTCCTGCACCCAGAGGCCGAGGCCGACCCCGTCGCTGTCGGCGGGCGTCAGGAGCCACCCCTGGAGGAGGGGGTACTGTCAGAGAGCCAACACAGACACCACCAGCTCCACCCACTGCAATCAGCAGATCGCACTCACCTGAGTATTGATTACACACCTGCCACTAATCATCTACTCCACACTATATAGTCTCACTCCCCCGGTTCACTCACTGTCTGGTCTCAAACCTCTTACGAGAACTCCACCCGACCACAGCTTCTCTTGACAACCCCTTTTGGACTTTGGACTTCTCCGTTGTGTGTTTCGTCAGCTCCCGACTTTCCTGCCACCCGTCTCCTCCAGTGGATCTTACTACCAGCGCTACATCAAGATAAGACCCATAGACTTTACTAGCTTAGCTCCCGTCATTGCTTTTCTCTGTCTGGCTGTTTCAATAAACTCCCTCGTCTCAGTACTAACTGCTGTCTGCTGACAGTTGGTTTGGCAAATGTAGGTCTGGATAACTTCCCCACCTCTGATAAAGAGCAGCATACAGCCACTTCACTGAGCTTTTCTATGGGAAGTGGTGGAGACAGACCCAAACTGAGCTAGTTCACACAGTCAACTCGTGTTTGCTGCTGCACTCACATGTCATACTCCTCTCATTACAACATATATATCCAACGCACCCTTTTAATCATGGCAGTGTATTTAAGCCTTAAGTTCTCTGTTCACTCTTGCTGCATGCTGCCGCACCACTCACCTGAAAGCTACGCTATCACTGATGAAATCACCTGCTGTTACTGCTTCTGCTGTTCATACAGCATTTGAAAAGCCACCCAACATCTACCTGTAGGCTATGAGTCTACCTTCCCTTAGGAGGGAAGTTCTTATTGTCACTCCCTGCTGTGCTTAGCTTGATGTTTCCTTGTGGGGAGTAATGAGGTCAGAGCCTAGACACCAATATATATACAGTGGTGTGAAAAAGTGTTTGTCACGCTTAAATGTTTCATATCATCAAAAAAAAATTAATATAGAATTCAGGTCAAGACTTTGACTAGGCCACTCCAAAGACTTCATTTTGTTCTTCTTCAGCCATTCAGAGACCCCACAACAACATCCAAAGAACTGCAGGCCTCACTTGCCTCAGTTAAGGTCAGTGTTCATGACTCCACCATAAGAAAGAGACTAGGCAAAAATGGCCTGCATGGCAGAGTTCCAAGACAAAAACCACTGCTGAGCAAAAAGAACATTAAGGCACGTCTCATCTGCTTCAGGACCTGGAAGACTTGCTGTGATAAAGGGAATCATGAATTATGCTGTCTACCAAAAACTCCTGAAGGAGAATGTCCGTCCATCTGTTTGTGACCTCACGCTGAAGCAAACTTGGATTCTGCAGCAAGACATTGATCCAAAACACACCAGCAAGTCCACCTCTGAAGGGCTAAAGAAGAACAAAATGAAGACTTTGGAGTGGCCTAGTCAAAGTCCTGACCTGAATCCTACTGAGATGCTGTGACATGACCTTAAAAAGGCAGTTCATGCTCGAAACCCCTCCAATGTGACTGAATTACAATTCTGAAAAGATGAGTGGTCCAAAATTCCTCCACAGCACTGTAAAAGACTCATTGCAAGTTATCGCAAATGCTTGATTGCAGTTGTTGCTGCTAAGGGTGGCCCAGCCAGTTATTAGGTTTAGGGGGCAATCACTATTTTACACAGGGCCATGTAGGTTTGGATTTTGTTTTCCCTTAATAATAACAACCTTCATTTAAAAACTGCATTTTGTGTTTACTTGTGTTATCTTTATAATAATAATAGTAATATGGTAATATAGTAATATTTAATTTTTTTTGATGATCTGAAACATTTAAGTGTGACAACCATGCAAAAAATAAAGAAATCAGGAAGGGGGCAAACACTTTCTCACACCACTGTATAATAATCCATTCCAAGTGAGTTGGCTGACTGAAATGAATGAGTGAGCTAATGAAAGAATAATACCTCACCTCAGTAAAGGAGAAGTCACACGCTGATGGTTGACAAAGTTGCTGTGATGATGTCTGCCCTGCTGCTGTTCCCGCTTCTGCACCCGGCGATGAGGGTGGATGTTACTGTGCCACTTGTCCAAATCCTGATGTGATTGGTTGCTGTGTTGATCCTCGAACCAGTCTCTGGGCAGTGTCAGAGTTACCAAGCACAGCCCTAGAGGAGGCTGGGAAACAGGACGGACAGAAGGATGGACAGGAGAGGGAAATGGAAAAGTGAATGAGTAGGACAGAGAGAAAACACTAGGTTCAGAGAAAATCTGGTCCTCACCTGTGTGATACAGGAGACCTTGTGCTCCTCTGTCTCTTTGAAGGCATGCAGGGTGATGCAGGTCCCTCGGGTGCTGGTATCGCCTCGCTTGTGGAACAGCATCCTCACCCTGAACCTCTCCTGCCCTCCCTCATCCCTCTCTCTTTCCACATGCTCTGAGAGGAGGGAGGCGGACACAAGGGGAGAGAGAGGGAGGACAGGCTCTGACATGTGCTGTGGAAAGAGAAAGAGAGGTATAAAGCTTGTTAGCTTTAGCAGTTGATATAGAATTAGCATACATTGCCATCTTCAGTAAACTCACCCCACACATCTCTTCTGTCCTCTTCTTTTCCTCTTACCTGTGTAACTGAGTAAGGGCCAAATGAAGCCTGGAGGACTGGTCTGGGGATCCGGCCGGGTGGGGACACCATGAACAGGCTCTGGGAGAAGGAAAAGGGGCTGGAGTTGGAGAAAAGAGGGCCCAGCTCCGCTTGGGACAGATGGAGAAACTGCCAGGGAGGAGGGATGACCGACATGTGCACTGGCAGGGAGAGAGGGAGAGGAGGCTGCAGGAGGGATGGAGGGACTGAGGGAATAAAAAAGGAAGGTGATGGAGGAGGTGTGAACCAAAGTGTTAGCGATTGAGGCATGCTAGAAAGTTAAGAAAACATAAACCTTGCTCCACAAAGAGGTATCTGAAAAAATCATCCTACTTTCTGAAGTCCCCCTAAACTTGTTCATTTGCTGAAGGGGGAATGTTTCTCTGTGCTCGCCTTAAATCTCACTTTACAGTAACACCAGCAGAATTTATGACATCACAACTAGTTTGGAGTCAAACATGGTCCAGTATATGTGGAAACACTGAGAATGGACTTTTGAAGTAGGAGACATCTTGTGTCCAGCGTTTTAACAACAGATACATGAGCTGTTGACCTCTGCAAAAGTCCACCCTACTGTGACTCTCTAATGTACCACAGACCAAAAATCTACTTACCATAGTAAAGACTCACCTACTATGAAAATCCAAAAGAGCAGCAGCATGCTAACTCCTCTTCTGCCCCACCGCACACTGGCCCAGCTGACATCTGTCATCCCCACAGACTTGATGCAACACAGTATGTGACAACCAGTCCGCTGTAAATTAAGTCAATGCTGGTATTTACAATGATTAAAGGGGCACCGAATTGTGTAGGTGCAATCAATTAATCAGAATTATCAAAGATAATCATAAATAATAACTTTAATGAATAAAGTCCTTGGGGCACCACCCTTAAAACAAGGGAAAATGATAGCTAATTAATTGATTCACTCTTATAAAATACTCTAAACTCTCAATTTGTAACTCAGATTAATAATTCAATTAATAACTATAACCAAAATTACCATTAATAGCTAGTAGTTTAAAGGATTTGGTGTATTCACTCTTGTGCAAAATTAAAGAAACCAGCATAATTATACACAAGCATGTATTAAAAGATGAACAAAGCTTAGCAAACCTCCTTGTTAGCTGGCCATGTGGATGAACCAGGTGGGGAAGAACTTTGGTCCAGATTGGAGAAAAGTCCTTGCTGTGCAGTCTGTTTGTGCAGATGGAGGAACCAGTCACTCCGTCTTCTTATCAAAGTTAGTTCTTAAAGTTAACTGGCAGACTTTGTGTAGTAGCCATTGGCGCTAACTAGGTATTGTTGCATATATCTTACGCAGGCCCTCACATTGCTGCTGTAAGAGAGAGTTCAGTTCTGTTGTGTATCTGCTCCAAGCAGGCCACACTGGCGGACAGCTGCATTAGATATTCTCATCCAGTAGCAACATTCTGTACCAGTGCAGGAAATGTTTGACATTTTTTTATTATTCAACCATTTCCCCCTAACCTTGGTTGTACTTTAGGACATAGGGTTAAGTTGCCATAACCACAATCTCTAATGTTAACCAGGTGCTTCTGGTTATTATATCTTAAGCATACTAATACTGTTTGCCATGTGCAAATAATGAAGGAATATCCCATTAAATGTGATTACTGAATGTTGACAAAACCGTCTCCACTCGAGGTCCATTTGCTTGCTTCTTCTGTAGCTTTCAACCGGATTACAGGTCTTCATCAGCAGATTAAGTTTTGTTTTTGATGAACTGTCAAGCTTAACTGTTGTCAACTCAGAAGTCCAAAAAGTGCTCAGAATAATGATAATTTGAACATCTACAGTTGAAACTGAGCAAATTTCAACTGCTGATGAAGACCATGTGATACAGTCAAAAGCTCCAGAACAAGCAAGTAAATCCTTCAGTGGAGATTGTTTTATCAGCTAAATTTGTGATTTTATCCTCAGAGAATTTCTGAAATTGTTCTCGCAAATTTATGACTTTATAATCTCAGAGAAAATAAAAAAAAAATTCTCGGAAATTATCACTTTAATCTCTAAATTCTGAGGTTTTTCTCTGAATATTACCCAACTCCCCCAGCTCCGTAATTTATTATTTTTTTTACACACAATAGCCCTAATACGCCGTTTGTAGTGTCCATAGCCCTAAACTTTACTTCAAATACTAACCAACTGCAAAACAAGCTGCATTAATGTTCAGATGTAGCTTCTAATTAGTTATGCTAGCTTGCTCAAGAGGAGTTAGTTATTTGAAAATCAGATACAATACAATGATTGATGATGACCACATACTATGATAAGCTAGCTAATGTCATGGTTGGATCTACATTCAGGGTGCATGCAGAGGCCTGACATGTGGGCCAAGCAGGGAAAGTCTTTTTTTAACCATATGGGTACAAGCAACAACATCTATCTTCATTTTTGCTGGTATATTCAAAAACATTTTAAACAGAAGCCATTTTGTTTAGAAAAACAAGAGCTCTGACTGTTTTTTTGATTGATGGACCCTATAAAGAGCAGATCCAAGGTGAATGATTTGCTCTCTATGTCAGTGTTAAAAACAGAGGTTTTATAAATTGTGAAATTTGCTTAAGACCCCAGAAAGGCTTCATTCAGCTCTGCTTACAATAAGCCTATTATTGTTACACAATACCTGCAGGGAGGGAAGATAATTTTACAGGAAACCAATCAGAGCCTTCACATGTAGCATCATAGACACAGGGACACTAGGCAAACAATATTTTAGTCATTAAAGTCAGTGTGTCCATACATACACACACATACAGACAGTCACACTCACACACTCATGCACCTCAGCTGGGTGGAACTAGGTTAAATTCGGACACAGATCAAAGCTAAATATATCAAATATGTGTATTACGTACATGTTCCCATATGACAACAATCACTATGAACAGGTAAGATGATACCATAATGTTCTACACAACACACGCACTTGATGTCTCTCTCGCTTACACACACACACACACACACACACACACACACACACCTACACACACACCTCTTTTACCCACCTGTATGTCTATTTCAGCTCCAGATTACATCTTTTTCTCGAGGCATTTTTAAAGCAGGTTTAAAAAATACAATAAATACAACAATAAATACAACAAATACTACATACAAAACCTTCCAAAATACAGTTACATGGTCTTTTTTGTCTCTCGCGCTCTTCTTTGCTGGTCTGCGCCTGCTATAAACCTCCTCTCTCTTTGCCTCTCTCTTCCCTCCCTCTCTGTGCCAGATTCACACAATACAGATTTATTCGTTCACAACGGTAAATAATCCTCTCTCTCTCTCTCTCTCTGTTATGTCCCTATTCCCTGCCCTTCTTTACGATCTCATTTTATTCTTATAGGTTTTGCTTCTTGCTCTCTCCCTCCCTCCAAGTTACTCTTTTTGTCCTTCCCTCTCTGTTTTCCCTCCTCCACATCTTCTTCAAACAATTTTGCCAAAGAAAAGGTCACTCTTTTGATATAAAATGCTTTCCCAAAAGCTTCACTGTGTGTGTCTGGATGGTTTCTCCATCACACACCAACTATAATCGTACATATACACTAAAGTTAGGAGTGTGTATGAAGTGTGTGCTGTAATTAGAAACAAACTGTCTCTCTAAGCCTCAGACATTGTATAGTGGCTGTAATGTGTCATTTTAAGCTTAGCAGTTACTGTAAAGTTTGTCAGAGCAGTCCATTGTAAACGCTTTAGACTGCAAATCCCATGTATAACACCGTCACCTGGTCTTGGATGAGCATGATGGCTCCACATTAGTGTTTTATTTCACTGTTTGTCAAGTGTCACATGGTATGTAGCCTACATGATGGCAGCGTTGACCGGATGGTGACCATATTTTCATTGTTTGTAAATTGAGCGATAATGGTTATAGGTAAATATAGCCAAAATTAAGTAATGACAAAGGGATGTGAAGAATGATTAAACATATGTAATAATAAGATTGATCAACTACAGTAAGGATGACCAGCTTACCATCCATGATGGGCAGATGAGAGACAAAGTACAGAGCCAGGTGAGACCAGGGATGACGAGGTATGGGCAGAGGATGCAGCAGACTAGTACTGGGGCGAGTAGAAGATTTGTTCCAGGCACAGACATGACAGGCAGAAACAAACGAGTTAGTGTCCTCAACCATAAATGGCCACCAAAAATGCCTACGGAGGAAAACCAGAGTGTGGTTAACACCAGGATGACAGGTCAACTTGGAAGAATGAGCCCAGAGGAGCACATAGGACTTAACAGCATCTAGAACAAACAGGCGGCCTTTGGAGGACTTGATGGACGTGGAGGACATGATCAGTGAGGTCTCTGGAAAAAATCTAAATATCATCCAAACCAGTTTAACATGTCCCTAAAGACATCATTTACCAGAGTCTGGAAGATGGCTGGGGCGTTGGTGAGTCCGAATGGCATTACCAGATACTCAAAAGTGGCCCAAAGGAGTGTTCTCACTGGCGGATTTGGATCAAGTGGTAGGCATTGCAAAGTAACCACACAGACCACACCACCACAGTGTGGGGTGTGAAGCCGGGATCGAACCGCCAACCTTCTGATTGGTGGATCACTCTACCACTAAGCCACAGTCGCCCTGTTGCACCCTGAAGTGAATCAAAGGCAGTGTTTAAGAGTGGCAATGGATATTTGCTTTTTACCATGATGTTGTTGAGACCTCTGAAATCAATGCACGGGCAGAGGGTCTTGTCCTTCTTTTCAACGAAGAAGAAGCCTGCACCAAGGGGTGAAGTTGATAGGCAGATCAGACAGGGCACAGATTGAGGCAGAGCAGACTGAAGGCGCTGAGCATGACAAGGACTACAACTAACAATCTTGGACGAAACCCAATCAGTGGAGATTATGTTTCACCAGCCAGAAATTACCAAGAATAAGGGGAACGAACGATGGTCATCTCCTTGCCCCTGGCAAGGAGATGACCATCTAAAGCATTAGCATCTAGAGGATTTACTAAACAAAAAGTGGACAGTCTCAACTGTTAAACAACAACACAGTCCAAAAAACTGTCATCAGCTCCTGAGTCAACTAAAGCCAAAAAATTCATGTGACTGACCTTTCCAAGAGAGAGTGGCATGCAGCTGGGGACGGGAATGGGAAGACTGAAGACAGGCAGCGTGGCTCATTAGGATTCTCCCTTCTCCCGACGAGCCTAGTTGTTTAACAAGTGTTGATGGCAGGTGGCCCGGTAACAGCCCGAGTGACCACAATAGAGACAGCTGTTGGAGTCAATGTGGTGCTGACGTTTCTCCTATCCAAGGCGGAAATGGCCCAGCTGCATCAGCTCATCGTCCAGTGGAGAATCTCTTCCTTCTATGCTCATGTAGACGGTTATCAATACGAACAGCTAGGGAGATCAGATCTTCAAGTTTATGTGACTCAGGATATGATACAGGTTCATCTTTAATTAACTCACTCAGACCACTGGAAAAAGTGACTCCTCATTCCATCCACTCTCAGCTGACAGCGTCCGAAACTCGATGGCATACTCTGCAACACTCCAGGCTTCTCCCTCATGGCGGTGGCCCACGCCAGCACATGTACTCGGAGGGGACTGATCACAAAGGCGATCTTTGCTGCATCCGTCTGTATTATTGTTATCATTATTATTACTTTTATTAATATTAACACTAATATCATTACCACTACCATTACCATTACTATTCCTTTAAATCTGTATATTAATCTCTAAATTTGCATTGTGTGTATGTTCTCTTTCGTCCTGCTTTATCATGATCGTTTAACAAAATTCTGTTGCATGAATGAATGATTCCAATCAAACTGTAATCAGAAAGTAACAAAATGTATTACTGAAGTTTTCTTTTTTACACATGTGAAAAGTCTGGTCTGATATTATGCATAAAAGTGGAAAACAGTTCATTGCATTTAAAATGATTGACAAAATTTACAGAGATCTTGTTGTCCTTCCCTTTCTAGAAAAAGAATTTAGAATTTGAAACCAAACCTATCATAAATCAAAATGCAAAATGAGATTAATACTTGTAAGTGTAGTATATACTGCAATTCAATTCAATTAAATTCAGTTTTATTTATATAGCGCCAGTTCATAACAGAAGTGCAACTACATTGCACTTTTCTTATAGAGCAGGTCTAGACCGTACTCTAGACTCTAGGGGAGAGAGAGGCACAATTCAAATACCACCTAGAATTTTTAAAATAGTAATGTAATATTAATTTGAATAAATTAATAATAATAGGAATGAATGCTATATGAATAATAATGACAGTATTAGTAACAAAGCCAATAACAGCTACTGTAGTAGCAGTTATCGAGCAGGAACATGGGGCAGCAAGTGGCCCACAACCACAGATCCAGTCTCTGCAGCTACAGAGGCATGCTGAAAGCGACAGAAGGAGAGAGGAGAGAAACGACAAAGCACAGAACTACGGGAGAGAGAAGATGGTGAGTCAGTAACATGCAGTAATGGGATAAAAATGCATACAGATGGAGAGGGAGAGAAGGAGAGTGGAAAGAGCTGCATCATGGGATATCTTCCCGGCAGTCTAGGCCTATAGCAGCATAACTAAGCGATGGTTCAGGGCTCACTCAAGCCAGCCCTAACTATCAGCTTTATCAAAGAGGAAAGTCTTAAGCCTACTCTTAAATGTGGAGTGGTGTCTGCCTCCCAAACTCAAACTGGAACCTGATTCCACAGGAGAGGAGCTTGATAACTGAAGGCTCTGTCTAACCCTGCATTCTGGGAGCGCAGTGTTCTAGTTGGATAATATGGTATTATGAGATCTTTAAGATATGATGGTGCCTGACCATTAAGAGTTTTGTAGGTGAGGAGAAGGATTTTAAATTCTATTCTGGATTTTACAGGGAGCCAGTGCAGAGAAGCTAATATTGGAGAAATATGATCTCTTTCCCTAGTTCTTGTCAGTACATGTGCCGCAGCATTCTGGATGAACTGAGAGTCTTAAGGGACTTATTCAGGCAGCCTTATAATAAGGAATTGCAATGGTCCAACCTAGAAGTAACAAATGCATGCACTAGTAGCAAATGCACATTTTGAGACAGGATGTGCCTGATTTTTGCAATGTTATGTAGGTGAAAATAGACAGTCCTTGAAGTTTGTTTCATGTGGGAACCCTGATCAAAGATAACTCCGAGGTTCCTTACGGTGCTGCTGGAGGCCAGAGCAATGCCATCTAGAGTAACTATATCTTTAGATAATGTGTTTCGGAGGTGTTTGGGACCAAGTACAATAACTTCAGTTTTGTCAGAGTTTAACATCAGAAAGTTGCAGGTCATCCAGGTCTTTATGTCCTTAAGGCATGCTTGAAGTTTAGCTAACTGGTTAGTTTCATCTGGCTTGATCGATAGATATAATTGGGTATCATCTGCATATCAATGAAAGTTTATGGGGTGTTTTCTAATAATATTGCCTATTGGAAGCATTTATAAGGTGAATAGAATCGGTCCAAGCACAGAACCTTGTGAAACTCCGTGACTAACTTTGGCATGCACGGAGGACTCACCGTTACCATGTACAAACTGAGATCGAGCTGATAGATAGGATTTAAACCGGCTTAGTGTGGTTCCCGTAATGCCAACTGAAGACAAGTACAGAGACAAGTCCAATGTCTGATGCAATTAAAAGGTCATTTGTAATTTTCACCAGTGCTGTCTCTGTGCTATGATGCACTCATTGAACTGCCCGGACATTGAACTGTTAGCTGTGGGACTCCGGCCATATTATTTGCCACATGAATTTTCACATACCATTTTTATGGCTGTTTACATCCCCCACTCTGCTAACCTGGCATTGGCATGCAACGCCATTCACACTGCCATAGCACAACTACAGACTCAACACCCGAGTGCACTCATATTAATCTCGGGTGACTTCAACCATGTCAGTGTTTGAACAACACTGACTAATTTCACCCAGTATGTGAGTTGTCCTACTAGAGAGGAGAGGACACTGGACCTGCTGTATGCTAACGTTAAGGATCCATACAGCTCTTCCCCTCTCCCGCCCTGGGTAGGTCAGACCACAACCTGGTCTACCTCAAACCCTGCTATGTGCCTCTGGTTAAAAGGCATCCTGCGACCACAAGGACAGTGAGGAGATGGTCAGGGAAGGCCTATGAGACACTGCAGGAATGTTTTGAGGTGACAAACTGGGATGTACTCTATGAGCCTCATGGAGAGGACATTGATGGGCTCACTGAATGCATTACTGGCTACATTAACTTCTGTGTGGACTGCAATGTCCCAACTAAGATGGTCCATTGTTATCCAAATAACAAACTGTGGGTAACAAAGGACATCAAAGACATCCTGAATGCCAAGAGGAGGGCCTTTACTGATGGTAATAGGGAGGAGGTGAGGGCTATCCAGGCCGACCTGAAGGTGAAAATCAGGAAGCTGGAGCGGAAACTCCAGCAGAACAACATGAGAGAGGTCTGGAGCGGCATGAAGACCATCACTGGCTTCAGACCGACTGGCAGCAGAGGAGTTGAAGGCAGTGTGGACAGGGCCAACGAACTTAATCTGTTCTTTAACAAATTTGACACACCGGCTCCTGCTCATCCCCCCTCTAACTCAGCTGCTGTCTGCCCTCAAGCTCCTCTGAGTACTCTGCTCCCCCCTACCCATCAGACTAATGGCCCACTTCAGACTAATGACTCCCCCCTCCCCCACCTGTAACCTCTGCTGTGTGCCTGACTGCTGACCAGGTAAGAGGACAGCTGATGAAACTCCACTCAAACAAGGCTGCAGGCCCCGATGGCGTTTGCCCCGCGGTGCTAAAAGCCTGTGCCCCCCAGCTATGTGGAGTTCTTCAACATGTCTTCAACCTGAGCCTGAGGCTCCAGAGGGTCCCTGTTCTGTGGAAGACATCTTGCCTCGTTCCTGTGCCAAAGACGCCACGTCCCAGTGGCTCCAAGGACTACAGACTGGTGGCACTGACCTCTCACATAATGAAGACCCTTGAGAGACTAGTGCTGGAACAGCTGCGGCCCATGTTCAGACCCCTCTTAGACCCCCTTCAGTTCGCCTACCAGCCCCGGCTGGGAGTTGAGGACGCCATCATCTTCCTGCTGAACCGCATCCACACCCACCTGGACAAGATCATGTTTTTTGACTTCTCCAGTGCTTTCAACACCATCCGGCCAGCCCTGCTGGGTGAGAAGCTGGCAGCGATGCAGGTGGAGGCCCCCTCGTGTCCTGGATTGTGGACTACCTGACTGGCAGACCACAGCACGTGCGCCTGCAGCACTGTGTATTGGACAGCGTGGTCAGCAACACTGTCCTCTCTCCCTTCCTCTTCACCATCTACACCACGGACTTCAGCCACCACACAGAGTCCTGACACCTTCAGAAGTTTTCTGATGACTCTCCTGTGGTGGGATGTATCAGCGGTGGTGATGAGTCTGAGTACAGGGCTGTGGTGGGGAACTTTGTCTCATGGTGTGAGCAGAACCATCTGCAGCTCAATGCGACAAAGTCTAAGGAGCTGGTTGTGGATCTATGGAGGGCCAAGGCACCAGTGACCCCGGTTTCCATCCAGGGTGTCAGTGTGGACATTGTAGAGGACTACAAGTACCTGGGAGTACACTTAGACAATAAACTGGACTGGGCTAAGAACACTCAGGCTGTTTACAGGAAGGTCCAGAGCCGCCTCTATTTTCTGAGGAGGCTGAGGTCCTTCAACATCTGCCGGACAATGCTGAGGATGTTTTATGAGTCTGTGGTGGCCAGTGCTATCCTGTATGCTGTTGCATGCTGGGGCAGCAGGCTGAGGGTAGCGGACGCCAACAGACTCAACAAACTGATCCGTAAGGCCAGTGACATTGTGGGTGTGGAGCTGGACTCTCTGGCGGTGGTGTCAGAGAGGAGGATGCTGGCCAAACTACATGCCATCTTGGACAGTGTCTCCCACCCACTCCATGACGTGCTGGTCAAGCAAAGGAGCACCTTCAGCGGACGACTCATCCCCCCAAAAAGCTCCACAGAGCGCCACAGGAAGTCATTCTTGCCTTTGGCCATCAAACTCTTTAACTCCTCCCTCTAAGGGTTAGTCTATATGACCCTAGGTCACTAAACTGGACATTGATCATTACATCTCTGCAATACTTGAATAATTGTGCAATATCCGTGTAACACTCATGTGCAATATTTAGCATTTTCCTATTTATTATACTTTCCAATATTATACCTCCATTACTGCTATTGCAATACTACTTATTACTTATATTATTACATTGCATTATTATACCGGTAAACCCACTTGGTACTTCACACTTATTTTATTTTATACTTATACCCACTTGGTACTTGGTCCTGTTTTTATAGTGTATTGTATTATATTTTTTTTGCTAGTACAAACTCCTGTGTACACTGACGTAAAGGCGAGCTGCTGTAACAAAGAGTTTCCCTTCGGGGATCAATAAAGTATTTCTGATTCTGAAATCCTGACTGAAAATCCTCAAATAAACTATTGTTATTTAGAAAGTCACACAACTGATTGGCGACTGCTTTCTCAAGGATCTTAGAGAGAAAGGGAAGGTTAGATATAGTTCTACAGTTGGCCAAAACTGCTGGATCAAGAGTGGGCTTTTTAAGAAGCAGTTTAATTACAGCTACTTTAAAGGATTGTGGTACATAGCCTGTTAATAAAGACAGATTGATCATATCCAGTAACGAAGTGCTAACTAAGTTGTTTCTAAGGTTCCTGTGTTTGAAGATAAATCAATACTAGTTGATGGCAGGACGTGATAAATTTTTCTCTAATAGTTAAAATTTTATTATTAAAGAAGCTCATGAAGTCGTTACTACTGAGGGCTATAGGAATACATGCTTCAATAGAGCTATGACTCTCTGTCAGCCTGGCTACAGTGCAGAAAAGAAACCTAGGGTTGTTTTTATTTTCCTCTATTAATGATGTGTAGTAAGCTGCTCTGGCATTACGGAGGGCCTTCCCATATGTTTTAAGACTATCTTGCCAGACTAAATGAGATTCTTCCAGGTTTTTGAAACACCATTTCCTTTCAAGTTTCCGTGATGTTTGCTTTAATTTGCGGGTTTGGGGGTTATACCATGGAGCTAATCTTCTTTGTTTTACTATCTTCTTTTTTAGAGGGGCGATAGAATCGAGTGTCGTTCGCAGTGAGCCTGCAGCACTATTAACAAGATGGTCAATTTGGGAGGGGCTGCGATTTGCATAGGAGTCCTCTATGATATTGAGGCATAACATTGAATTAAATGCAGATGGGATCGCTTCCTTGAATGTCGTTCTGATCTGCTCGACCTTCATATACCTGATGAAGGTCAAACTAATCGAATTGTCCTTTCCTCCGACACATCTGTTGGTGCGCAGAGACTTGATCTTGTGACCAATCCAAAACCACTCCAACAGGACATCTGGCTTGATAACTCTGCCAATCCAGCCCAGTTTCTGTCAGCAGATATACAGTAGTCCTGTTTGTCTTTATATCCACTGCCAAAAAAGAAAAGAAAAATTATTTATAATTAAAGTGCAACTCTTTCTTCCCGAGGACACAGTAGTCACAGGAGAATGACCTGAAAAGAGAGTCATAGATCATGAGATAAGCTGTATATTTGAGTGAGGGAGATGTCACATGTAATTGGTATTATTCTCTTTTTTTGTGTCTCATTTCCGCTTAATTTTTCCTTCTATCCTCCCTCTGTCCCTATATATATATGTCAGTTCCAAATCAGTACAATTTAAAGGGCTTTATTGGCATGAAAGTGTCAAGAATAATGTTGCCAAAGCATCAAGATATAATTTGTCCAAATATTTGGACAGCACACAATAACATATATCTCCCTTCCATCCTCTCTGTGACAGCTGTGTGCGTGTGTGTGTGTGTGGTGAGAGTGGTAATAGAGCAGCAGAAGGGGCTTAGAGGACAATGGATCCGACACTGAGAAAGGAGCTTAACAGAGGAAAGAGGAAAAAATGAAAAACAGCATCAAACTTTTACGAAACAGACCTCCACCTATTTACACTACACTCCATATTTTTAATACAATCCTCATTCATCCAGCAGTGGTCTATATTTGCATTACATTAGATTACATTAACAGTAATGAGTCCTGTGGCGAAATTAGGGTGTTGCAGCGGTAAATAACTGATTATTTTACATCAACATTTCATTACAAGATGTTGCACAAATTCTCAATATTTGTATTATGTATATATGTAGACTGTAGGTCCTCTAATGGGGAAATCAGACTAAAAGTTGGACATTGTACATTTTCAATAGCAATGGTGAAAAGTTTTGTTCTCGCTAGGAAACACTGTTACTGCAACAATAAACATGATTTTTTAGGGTGTTACTGTCAGACAAACTGATATACTGTCAATTAGCAAATTAGAAATGATGCCTCATTGCAGGAACTTGAGCAGGTGCATGCAGGCCTGGAGCCGTGATGTCTATTCAATTCTATTCAATTTTATTTATATAGCGCCAATTCATAACAGAAGTTATCTCATTGCACTTGTCATATAGAGCAGGTCTAGACTGTACTCTTTTTAATATTATTTACAGTTCCCACCATGAGCAAGCACGTGGCTACAGTGGCAAGGAAAAACTTCTTCAGACTCAGGTTGGACGGCCTTCTGCTGCTGCTGGTTGGGTTGAGAGTATGCGCTCATCAAGTCCTTTGAGAGGCTGCTGTTAAGCCCCCTGCTGAACCCCATGCAGTTTTATCTTCCTACACCTCCAATCACACCTCAGTTGCTCTGAGACTCATGAAGGATCCAGTTTGTGGACTTCACTTCAGTGTCAAGACAAAATGAATTATGTTCTGGACTGTGCATGTTTCACCACCCACCCAAGGAGACCTCTTCAGTGACACTGACAAGTGGGGAGTCCAAGGTATTTAAAGGAAAACTATGGTTTATTAAAACTTGGTTTTTATCTTTGTAGTTCTGGCCACTAGTTCGATCAGTTATGATAACATTGTACTCACTTATAACCAACTATAGACCTAACAGCCACCTATAGACCTATATCTAACCTTCCCTTTCTCTCTAAGATCCTTGAGAAAGTGCCAATCAGTAGTGTGACTTTCTAAATAACAATAGTTTATTTGAGGATTTTCAGTCAGGATTTAGACTGTATTATAGCACAGCATGACAGCATGGGTAAAAATTACAAATTACTTTTTAATTGCATCAGACAATGGGCTTATCTCTGTGCTTGTTTTGTTAGATCTTAGTGCTGCATTCGACACCATTGATGATTACATCCTATTACAGAGACTGGAACATTCAATTGGCATTAAAGGAACACTAAGCTGGTTTAAATCCATCTATCAGATCGATCTCAGTCTGTACATGGTAACGGTAAGTCCTCCATGCATGCCAAAGTCTTGGAGTTCCACAAGGTTCTGTGCTTGGACCGATTCTATTCACCTTATATATGCTTCCGTTACATGAAACTTTATATATGCTCTCTCCTTCTGTCGCTTTCATCAGGTATTTCTGCCTCTGGAGCTGCAGAGTCTGGATCTATGATTGCCGGCCTCCTACTGCTCCACAAGCACACTACAATTATTATTATTAGTCTTATTACTATTGTTATCATTATTGTTCCAATTATTATAATTGCTATTTTTGTTTTAATAATATTATATTACCACTACCATTACTTATTTTAAAATGTGGAATTTGCATTGTGCTACTGTATGCTCTCTTTCTCTTTCTCTCTCTCAACCCAACAACTGAGTCTAGTTCTGCTTGCGGTTCCTGCCTCTGAAAAGTTTTCCCTTGCCACTGTTGCCAAATGCTTGCTCAAGGTGGGAATTGTTGGGTCTCTGTAAATAATAAGAGAGTACAGTCTAGACCTGCTCTATAGGAAAAGTGTAATGCGATAACGTCTGTTATGAATTGGTGCTATATAAATACAATTGAATGAATAGAACACTGCGCTCCCAGAATGCAGGGTTACTTGTGGTTCCTAGAGTCTCCAAAAGTAGAGCTATCAAGCTCCTCTTCTGTGAAATCAGATCCCATTTTGGGTTTGGGGGGCAGACACCATCTCCACATTTAAGAGAAGGTTTAAGACTTTCCTCTTTGATAAAGCTTATAGTTAGGGCTGGCTCAGGTAAGTTCTGAACCATCCCTTAGTTATGCTGCTATAGGCCTAGACTGCCGGGAGACTTCCCATGATGCACCTCTCTCCTCTCTCCTCTGCTCCCTCTCCATCTGTATGCATTCTTATCCCATTAATGCATGTTACTAACTCAGCATCTTCTCTCTCCTGTAGTTTTGTGCTTTCTCGTTTCTCTCCTCTCTCCTTCTGTTGCATTCATCAGGTATTTCTGCCTCCGGAGCTGCAGAGTCTCGATCTATAATTGCAAGGCACCTTCTGTTCCTGCTCGACAACCGCTACTACAATGATTATTATTAGTCTTATAGTTATTATCATTATTATTCGTATCATTATTATTACTATTATTATTTTATCAATATTAATATTACAACTACTTACACTATTACATTATTATTACTATATTCTATGTGGAATTTGCATTGTGCTTCTGTATGCTCTCTTACCTCCTGCTCTCTGTCTCTTTCTCTCTCTCTCTCTTAACTCCACTGGCAGTGGCAGATAGCCGCCCACCCTGAGTCTGGTTCTGCTCAAGATTTCTGCCTCTTATAGTTTTTGCCTATTGCTTGAACACTATAGACACAAGCTTAGACCAAAGTTACAAAACTTGAAGCTTTTGTTACTATACCTTAAACACAGTGTAACCATACCTTAAACAAAAGTGCTGCTTTGCATTTCAGTTGCAATTCTGCAACACACTTGCTCCTGCACACTACACACTATTTGACACTTTGTTCATAAATGAAATCTCATGGGTACCATTGGGAAAACACATCTATTCAAAATACAAAACACATTGGGTGATTGAAAACACTTAGACACACACCTAAAAACACTTACTTACAAAACTGATCACCAATCAGCCAACCACAAATAGCCCTCAGTTGAGCCATTTTGAGAACTTTGCAAGCATGGAGGCAGGGAGAGCAAGAGGTAGTGGCAGAGGAAGAGGAAGAGGAAGAGGAAGAGAGAGGTGTAGGACATGGTCGAAGACGCTATGCACGGAACAATATTTCAGATGATATTAGAGCAACGTTGGTGGATCATGTGATAAATCATGGCCTGACAATGAGGGAAGCTGGGCAGAGAGTCCACCCCCATCTATGCCGGTTCACAGTTGCATCCATCATAAGGACATTAAGACTGGAAAACAGGTATGTCTTCAACTCCCCACTCCAGACTGTATCTACAGTATTTACAGTACTGTACCGTATCACATTACTGTATTGCAAGTTGGCTAGTGCTCCTTTTGTAACAAAAAATGGTAGTTACACGGTACAGTACATAGCACTGTACCATTGAGATTTTACAGTACTGTGTACAGTATACAGTACTGTAAAGAACCAAACCAATAAAAATTTGTGGTTGCATTTTTCTACAGAATGTCTAGAAGACCTTCTGGGGGTGGTCGGCAATGCCTGTTCACCCAAGAGCAGGAACTTGCCATTGTGGAAATGGTTAGAGCAAACAATGCAATCCGTCTCCACCAGCTACGGGAACAAATACTTGCAGATAGGCAACGGGTACCTGTGTGTTTGTGTGTTGGGGTGGGGGGTGTGTGGGATGTTCTGTATGTGAAGTTGTGTGTTTTGAGTAATGCCAGCCATCCATGCTATGCAATTTTTGTTGCAGAAAATCTTGGACATGGATGGAGCTGCACAGCCTCATGAATTGATTTACATTGATGAGGCTAGTTTCAACCTCAGCAAAAGTAGACGACGGGGTCGTAATATAATTGACCAAAGGGCAATTGTGCACGTCCCGGGGCAGCGTGGGGGAAACATCACAATGTGTGCCGCCTTCGAGGGCTACTACACCATCATGCCAAACTAGGTCCCTACAATACGCAACACATACTCACGTTTCTCGATGCACTTCATGATGCAGTGATACAGGACAGATCAGAGCAGCCCAGGTTTGTTGTTGTCTGGGATAATGTTAGTTTCCACCGGGCTGCTCTGGTCTGGGATTGGTTCACCAACCATGATCAATTTGAAGTTGTATACTTGCCCCCTTACTTGCCATTTCTAAACTCTATAGAAGATTTTTTTTCCGCTTGGAGATGGCGCGTATATGACTGCCGACCACATGCCCACATGCCTCTTCTACAGGCAATGGAAGAGGCATGTGGAGAAAATGATGTAACGTCAATCCATGGATGGATTCGGCACACAAGGCGTTATTTTCCCAGTTGCTTAGCAGGAGAAAATATTGCTTGTGACGTTGATAAGATCCTGTGGCCAGACCCAAACAGGCGGCAGGATCTGTAATCCCACCCATGCACAATTGGCCTATTTTTCTGTATTTACAGTAGTGTATTTTGTTTTATTTTTGTACTTGTGTTACTGCATTTACTGTACTGTGAAGTATAGTACTGTGATGTACAGTATTGAGTTTATGTCATTTGTAACCTTTTAGTACTTTCATTTTTGGTTGTTGTGAAAACCTTTGTTGGAAAAAAAAGAACAAAACTGATGAACTGAATAAAAACAGTGAAAATTAAAGACTGCAGTGTTTTATATAAAGTACACTAGTGTGTTGCTGCTAATCTGAAAGTGTATTCATATGATGCAAGTGTGTATCATTTTGTCATCAGAGTGACATTTTGACAAAGGATTGTTAGGTTTTCATAGCAGAGTTTCAATTTGACATAGATGTGAATAGTTTATTTCCCAGTGTTGTGTCTTGTGTGCTTGTGTGTACAGTTTTGACACAATGAGCCGAAGTTTTGCAAAAAGTGTTCAAGCAATAGGCAAAAACTGTAAAAGGAAGTTTTTCCTTGCCACTGTCACCAAGTGCTTTCTCATGGTGGGAATTGTTGGGTTTCTGTAAATGATATTATAAAGAGTATGGTCTAGGTCTAGACCAAGGGGCAACCTCTGGGGCTGAAAAATGAAACTAACCTGGATTATATTATATTAAGGCTTAAAGTTCTGCATAGTTAAGCGGGTGGCCTCTTTGAGTGAGGGGGGGGATGCCGGTGCCATTACCGCTAATGCTGTGTTCAGACTACTGTCGCCAAAGCAACAAAACGGCCAAGCGTGGCCAGCTGCAATGTCGATGTGTCACCTTTGAAGTGTTGCTCAATCGCTTGTTGATGTAGTATAGCGTCAGCTAACTTAGCAAAATAACACATTACCACAGCTAGCCATCGTGCGTTTAAAAATGCATACATACCTGGTGCTCCAGTAGCCACGCTGTGCCAAGGTGCACTGGGAACTGGCTAACAGAAACAAAATCAGATGTTTGGTGGATGCTTCACTGCGTCATTGGAGCACTGAAAAAAGTTGAGGCCAGCTCAACTTTGAATTGTAGCTCGTCATGCCCGTCACCCAGGGACAAGTGTCGGGCATCAGTTTGTAGCTTCATGTCATTGAAAATGACTTGTAGCCTGATGCTTGGTCGCTGGTAGTCGGTGAACGCAGCATAATGGTCTGCTGTCTGCTAGCCAAGCAGTCACCTCAGCTCAACTAGTCACCGAACTTGACCTCTCAGCCGTGTTTGACCCTTTAGGAGGCTTTTTCATGACAATATCTGAAGAATAATATGGCTTGCTGTGTGGTTAATTGTACCAACAGACCATCCAAGAAGTCAGTGCTCCAGTTTTTTCGGTGAGTGAAATTCTAGTATTTTTATTTATTTGTTAGCAATAATTAGCAGGTGTCGGTGTCTGTGCTCACCATACATGGCTTGTTAGCTAATTAGCCAGCTAATGAATTAGCTTTGGGTTAGCCTTTGAGCAAGATGCCTAGCTGTGCTAACGATACTAGCTTAACGGGAGTGTATGTTAGCCACAGTTATTAATCCGCCATGCACTGAAGTCAAAATGTAATAAAGAAGTGTTAGAATTTAGGGTGATAATACTTTTGAACAAATGGTGGTGTGTGAGGTTGGGAAATAAATGTCCACGTCACTAGTTAACTAATGTTATGCAATGTTAACGTTAACCTTACCATACGGGCAATGTAATATTAACAGATGTGACAGTTCTTGATTGGAGGTTCCTGGGAGGATGCGCCCTGCCAGCTACACACACCCACACACACACAGACAAACACAGAGGGAGAACCAACAGGGGACAAACAGACACTAGGAGTGGTACGTTGTACCATGACAGTGGCCGACTGAATGTAGGCTACGTTTTCATGGTCAGACCACACTACAAAAGGCAACTCGGACCCCTCCAACCAGTGTCTCCATTCTCAAAATTCTCTGGTCTGATGAAACAAAGATTGAACTCTTTGGCCTGAATGGCAAGCGTCCTGTCTGGAGGACACCAGGTACCAGTCATCACCTGGCTAATACCATCCCTACAGTGAAGCATGGTGGTGGCAGCATCATGTTGTGGGGATGTTTTTCAGCAGCAGGAATTGAGAGACTAGCCAGGATGGAGGGAAAGATGAATGCAGCAACGTACAGAGACCCTTGATGAAAACCTGCTCCAGAGCGCTCTGGACCTCAGACTGGGGCGAAGGTTCATCTTCCAACAGGACAATGACCCTAAGCTCACAGCCAATATAATAAAGGAATGGTTATGGGACAACTTTGTGAATTTCCTTGAGTGGCCCTGCCAGTGCCCAGACTTGAACCCGATTGAACATCTCTGGAGAGATCTGAAAATGGCTGTGCACTGACGCTCCCCATCCAACCTGATGGAGCTTGAGAGGTCCCTGAAAGGTCATTGAGGAACTATACTCTTGTGAAAACAATCATCTGCACACTGAATAATTTGCGATCTCTGAGAATGTCTTGTATGTATTGGACAGGTATTGCGAGGCCAATACTGTATAGTGAGGCAAAGAGAAAAAAACATGGCTGATCGAACACACCCTCACTATATCTATCTATATCTATATCTATATCTATATATATATATATATCTATATATATATAGATATATATATATTATTCATACTTGTATTACTGCTGTGCAATATCCACCGTCTCATAATAATCTTAATAAGCTGCACTTAACTTGACAGTACATGCACTATTACTTATTACTTATATTATTACATTGTGTTATTATACCGTACATACTTATCATCAACCGGTAAATCCACATTGTATTTTATACTTATATCCACTTTGTACTTAACTTATCTTACCTGTACTATAGTGTATTATATTTTGATTTGCTTAGAACTTCTATTCCTGTGTGCACTGACGTGATTGAGCAGCTGTAACAAAAGAGTTTCCCTTGGGGATCAATACAGCATTTCTGATTCTGATTCTGATTCTAAGCCTCACAATACCTGTATATTTGCCTGAGGAAGACCTTCTCAGAGTTTGCAACGTTGCAAATATATTATACCTCCTAGGGGGATTCATAACTACTCAATGTGCAGGTAAGTCAGATTAAAATGCAAAATCTAACATATTCAGTCAGTAGTAAAGACAAAAAGAGTGCAAATATAAATAGAATTTATTCAAATGTGAACCATGTTTTTTTTAATAAATGGACAAAACACAAAAAGGTGGACAATATTTAAAACAATAAATGTAAAAGTAAACATATTTATTCAAATAAAATCAACAGACTGGGCCTGTGCAAGTGGTAACAGCTATGCCCAGAGAGCTGCAGAGTCCATGGGGTGGTAGGGGGAAGAGGGGATAAAGGGTGCGATTGTAGGAATGAGGAAGAGCAGAGGTGGTAACAGTGTTATGGCTACAGATGTTGTTTTTTAACAACCATAATGAGCATAAAAAATAAACTCAACATTAGCCATGACGGTCAGGGCTATGTTTAGGTGTAACAAAATGGGTCCTAAAGTCCAATTCAAAAGCAGTGACGTGAAGCTAGTGCAGGTCCTCCTTCATGATGTTGACCAGCTTGACGCTGCTGACCTCCCCATGTCATTGCTGCCACAGTGGATGATGAGGACATCTGGTGCTGCTCTTCCTCTCAGGGACTAGGAAAAGAAGGGGAGAAGGCCGCAGTCCACCCAAACCAAACCAACAGACTATAGTATGATCTCAATATCAGATAAATCACTATTTCTTTGCCCATTTTTGGTTATCCTGGAGTTGGGCCGAGTGACGTGCTGCCAAGATGACGACGGCCAGCACCACCCACTTTGAGCTTCAAAACGGCTCTTCAGAAACCTATGGGTCACAGACACTACATCCATGTTTTATGCAGTCTATGGTCTAGACCTGCTCTATAGAACAAGTGCAATGAGATAACTTATGTTATGAATTGGTGCTACATAAATAAAATTGAATTGAATTGAACTACCAGATGAATTATAGTTGAGATAGTTGAGTATAATGTTATCAGAACCGAACATGATATTAAAAGATACCACTGAAACAGTGAAGGGGCGGAGCTGCGGTACCCAACCAAATATGATTGGCATGCCTGCCTCCACCTGTCACTGGATCACCAACTTCCTGTCAGACAGGAAGCAGCAGGTGAAGTCAGGAAAACTTACATCCATCATGCTGACTTTGCAGGTGCTGTCAGCAATGGCTTCTTCCACAGATGTGCCCTCCTTCTTTACATAAACTGCACCTCCAGACTGAGGGTGAATAAAAACAAGGCAAAGCAGACAACTGCTGTGGACCCCCAGGGGCCCCAAAGGCACCAGGTTGAGGTGTGTCAGTTGGTCTGTGATAATTTAACTACTTGAACATTTGTTAGAGAATGCACACCACTAAAGCACATAATAACTAATAACTAATCAGCTTAACTGATGTAGATACAGAACCCTGTACATACCTTATGCTACTAGACCTGCAGCATAGAACTTTACAGTACAGGGGATTCAAGAAGCGGCGGCTGCAGCTCAGGGGATTCAGGCGGCGGCAGCTGCACAAGAACCTCCCATTTTATTTTCTTTGCAACTAGCAGCTAAGTCAAAGCAGAGGCTGCACAGATACAGTTCAGTCCCTCAGTGGACTGTTATGTGGAGATCCTGGTATTGAATTTGTTTCTATGTTTGTGTTTGGTTTCATTGGGCCAGATGGCTCACACTGTAGCTTATCGTGAATTTCATTTTTTAAAATATATTTTTTTAATATTTTTTTCTATCTTTGGTGTTGCTGTGGTGTTTTTGTACAGCACTGCCTGGCGATCACTTATCAATCAAACATTGACCAGTAGTACACCTTTTAATGATGTGAGGATATGAAATGGATGTGAAAATATTCAATATGTTTTTCAGCATAAGCATTCAATATGGGCACTATTGAATCCGTTGAATATTGAATATGTTATTTTTAGGTAGTGACAGAGACTGCAAAAATGTGCTTAGAAGAAAATGTAACATACCATTGTTTTAAAAATGTTCTCTCCAATGGCTCTATATCATGCCCAGACTACTCCTTCTGTTTTGCTTTTATCTCTCCTCAATAACTCATCCCTTTTTGACACATCTTTATCTGTATATGGCACATACTCTTCCATATTTCTCTCTTTCTTCTCCTCCTCTCCCTCCATTTCTGTCCGCCACGTCAATCCCCTGCTGGATAATCTGCAGCTGTAATCTGCAGTCATCTGTCATTGTTTCTCTGGATGGGACATTTGCAATGAGGCCAGATTATCATCTCATACCGTGACCTGACCAGGGGGAGGACGAGGCACAATACACCCACTCATACACAGATGGACACACACACACTCACTCACACACACACACACACACACACACACACACACACACACACACACACACACACTCTCTCTCTCTCGAACACGCAAACAACATGTGCACTCACACACGGAAGTGACACTGTGTACTGGCTACACACACACACACACACACACACACACACACACACACACACAGAGGACAGGATGAAATACATTCCCTGTGTGTGTGTGTATATGTGTGTGTGTGTTGGTTACAATAGAAACAGGCCTGTTTATGGGAGATGAACCAAGCAGTCACTAAGTGAGGGAGAGGCTTAAGCCAACAATAGATGGATAGAACCACTTCATCTGCAAAGGGCAGAGAAACGATTCTGAGGTCCCCAAACCAGACACTCTCCTTCCCCCGGCTGTGCCTTGAGATCCTGTCTATGAAGATCACAAATAGAACTGGTGACATGGGACAACCATGGCGGTCAATGTGTTTGACCTCCTGCCGAGAATACGAACACAGCTCTCACTTATATAAGGACATGATGGCTCGTAGCAGTGGCCCAGGCACCCCGTACTCCTGCAGTGGATTGGCAAACTCCTTTGACCCCCCAATAACCCTGCAAGGGTGAAGAGCTGGGCCACTGTTCCACGAACAGGACAGAATCCATCTGGATCTGAGATTTGACAATCAGAGCCTCGTTTCTAGCACCCTCACAAAAGTTTTCCCAGGGAGACTAAGCAGTGTGATACCCCGATAATTGGAGCACACCCTCCGGTCTGCCTTTTTAAAAATGGGAACCCCCACCCTGGTCTGCAAGGCACTGTCCCCGATCTCCATGTGACACTGAAGAGGCGTGTCAGCCAAGACAACCCAACACTGTCCGGAGCCTTCAGCATCTTAGCTCGACAATATCCCCAGTCAGGCTCAGCAGTTCTCCTGATATAATAGTGTTTTCTTTTAGCAAGTCCAAGTCCCTTCATATCACCTACAGAGCTCTACAGTGGTATGAAGTTGGTGTAGCATTATTTTATACTACCTGATGTTGATGTCACAAATAAAAAATTCTGAACAATCCTCATTTATTTTGAGCCAACCAAGAAACAACAACCGGTAAATCTCAAAGTTAGTTTGAATTTATCTCTAAACTGAGAATACACGTCAGCTGATGTGCAGACAAAGTGAACACAGTGTGGCTAAACAAACAAGCCAGACTGTGTTCACTGTGCCATCAGAATGATGTGCGTCAGTCTCATTTCTTCTACACCACTATTAGAGAGGTTTTGATAAAAGCCAATCAGTGATTACTGAGATGTTGTGTAATGATGAACACAGGAATGAACAATCAACCTGAACCCTGACTTCACCACACAGGAGACGAAAAGAGAAAGAGGGAGGAAGCTAAGAACAGAGGCAGACAAAAGAGAAGACAAGAGATAACTGAAAAGAATGAGGTGGGACTGGAAGAAATATGAGAAGACAACAAGGATGAGAAAGAGAGAAGGAGACTGGGGGAGAGGGGGAAAGATATACAGGTTACGACAGAAATAACACTAACAGGAAATTGGTGTCAACGGCAGAGGAAACCACATCTCTGCACTTAGTAACCACCTTCATCTCTCACTCTCTCCTCCTCCTCCTCGCTGTCTTTCTGTCTTCTCAAAAATCTACAACATTTTCCATTTACCTACTTCAAAGACAACAAATCAGGACAAACTCAACTTAGATCATTTTACTGAAAATAATAAGTTCACAATATTAATCCAAAATCCCAAACGGTCAACAAAAGCAACAAAACTCATTATGTTACAATGTCAGTGAATCAGATGTTATTGAATCAATATTCTCAGAAAGTTTTTTATGAATGTTTTTCTGATTAAAGAAACGTTTTGGAAACTACTCTTGTTGTTTGTGAGTTTCTCAGTTTTATCCCTGTTTGTCCAGTACAGAGATAGGTCCTGAATGTGTTTAGCCTAGCTTAGCACAAAGACTGGGAGAAGGAAACTGCCAGCCTGGTAAAAAGTGAAAAATACACCTTCTAACAACTCCACTGCTGTTTGATTTACATGTTGGAGCTTTTTAGCAAACAAGCTAGTCACCAGTGTATCCAACACCATTCAGGACTTTTTAAGTTGCTGTGCCCAGCGGTTGTTATTTAAGAAGTAGCTCCAATGCTAACTGCTAAAACCAGAATGTATGAGTAAAATGTACAATGATGGCTAATAAGTGTGTTTCCCAAAATATTGTAAGGTTCCATTAAAATATCACATCTTAATATAACTTCAGTCAGGTTGATAATACCTGTTCTGGTGTCATTTTCCAGTTTAATTTATAAAAAGGGCTGCTTAATTGAGTTTATATACGATACTATACATTGATGGTTGTAAATACTGACTATTGGCTATAACAGAATTTTTAGTATGGGATGCAGCAAATGCAGGTATATGAAAAGATGAAGTATCACTTTTACATGATCTTGAATAATGTATTGGTAAGTAATTCCTCGACAAACAGGGGTGATATTCCTGCACAAAGATACAATCTGGAGATAGTCACATATGAAAACACATGTTCAGCCCACATATAGAGGATGATGATGATGATGAAGATAGAGGAAGAAGAAGCGTGTCAGAAGTTGAAGTCACTGTTCCTGTTGGATGAAGGCTCTCTGCTGTCACTGACTGCCAGTCGCTCCAGAGCTGATTTGACAACATACAGGAAGAGCAGTCAGATTAAAACAATAGAATAACTGCTGGAAGAGCAGTGAGCTAACTATACTGTATGGTTGGTTTAACATTCTAAATGTGTGTGTGTCTGTGTGTTACCAGGGTAGGACAGTCTCTTCTCTCCGTCATTGTTTTTAACTGCAGTTTTCCCTCGATGATAAGACACTGAGACAGAGACATAAACCCAAGAGAGACAAACATTAAAATGATAACTCTGGTGTTATTCCTTATTGTTCTTACTGTCAACAAATCTCTTATGTAGACTCAAACCAACAGTGCGTTAGTCCGTCTCTCAATACTGTCTGACTTCCTGTCTGTGCCACTCGGCCCATTGGTTCCTCCTGAAGACAGAAAACTTTCAAAACAGCTCACAAATATATACTCAGTCATTTCCTCAAACAGCTGCTCGCTGTAGTTTTTATCAGACTAACAGGAGGAAACAGTGCATCTGTTGGGGACTATTTCCAGCGGCGGATGAATCCACATGTGGTGCTGTAGTGAGTGTTTGGGGCAGCAGGACGGTGTGTGTGGGACTGAGTCAGAATAAACTCCAGTGTGTATGTTCGTGGTGATGAAGGAACATGTCACCCAGTGCAGCAGAACGGCTCACTGATGTGTTTTAATAGTTTCTGGACAACAGTGGAGCTCTGCAGCTCAGAGGAAGAAGGGCTGTGATACACACACAGTACAATGTTGACAGTAAAGTTAAAAGTTAAAATCACCACACTTATCCTTTAAGAATGTGTATGTGTGTTTGTGACTCACCACTGTGACTCTGTGTCGGTCCGATCCAGCGATTCTGCCTCCTGTCTGATACTGAAAACCAACAACATAGCAACAAACCACTGAACATGCATGTAAATACTCCAGGGATAATTCATAGAACTATAAGCCTGATTTTGTCTCAGTCTGAAAGTTGCAGTCATTAGCAATGAACTCTAGGGGGTAATGTTTTTGTGAAACATGGTGAGGCCTTGTGTATTTTGTACTGGAGTGACTTGTTGTGAATATGACATGTTGCATGTTGCAAAGACTTATAGATTTTGTGCTTGTGCTGCCTGCACACCAAAATGATGTGCACCTCTTATTTTTTTTTCTGCCTACCCCTATTGAAATTTATTTCTGCCTTCATTAGAGAGTAGACACTAGAAACCGACAGGAAATGAGGGAAATGATGGCAGAGAGAGAGACAGGGAATGACATGCAACACAGGTCCCCAGCCGGACTCGAACTAGGGATGTTGTGATTAAAGGGCACCCTACCTCTCATCTATCTGGGCTAGACATATAAAAGCAGAGCTATCTTTGTAGCTCAATACAAGTAGAGGTAAGTGCCAAAGTATTTATATATATAATATAGTGGTATATATTAATATCAGATTTGTGTGAACTGACCCCTCAATGCCCTGAATACATATTTTCTTGATCAACTTCTTACCACTGAGTGATGGGTTTCTACATGAACACAACATTTTGCGTTTGCCCTTCTCACTGATTTGAGGTGGGCGGGGCTTAATTTAGAAAAAGGTGATGTCACGTACTTCAGTGCTCTGTACCTCCCACAGGATATCAGTTTCCTGCTGCAGGAAGCTTTTGGAGCAAAACTTACAGAATGATCAGAACACAACACACACAGCTTCTGACTGGCCAGTCACACACTGGTTATGACCAACAGTGAGCCGCTGCACCATGTGCACCTGTGGCCAGTGCTTCAGATCCACACCTACGAAGCCCTGACTTGTTTCTTCAGACCAAATCAGCCCAGACGCGCCATGAAGATATGAGAACTGATGATTATTTACAGCAGGTTTATTAAATTCTATTCTATTGTGTACTCTATCCTGTTCTGTTCTATTCAATTCCATTGTGTCCTGTTATATTCTATTGTGTTCTATTCTATTCTATTTTGTTATTTTCTGTTGTGTTCTATTCTGTTCAACTGTATTCAATTCTATTGTGTTCTGTTCTATTATATTGTGCAGTATTCTTCACACTTCACCAGGTCTGGTGTTGTCTTGCTGTCTGTTGATTTATTGACTGTGGTCAAGCTGTTGTTGATTCTGTGTGTCATAAGAGTTGTCTCTTTTGTCTCTATAAAGTGCAGTCTCTGTTTATATCTGCATATTTTTCACTGCTTTTATCACTGATTGTATTTTCTATGCTTTTATTCATAACTATTGCCTGCCTGGGGACAATAGATGAAAATGAGCCTTTCTGACTAACTCTGGCATATTATCAGAAATGTTCGACGATTAATTCATCTATGCCATCAACCTGTCTCTTAGACCCCATTCCAACTAGGTTGCTTAAAGATGTTTTACCCTTTGTTGGCACCTCTTTACTGGATATGATCAATCTGTCTTTATTAACAGGCTATGTACCACAATCCTTTAAAGTAGCTGTAATTAAACCGCTTCTTAAAAAGCCCACCCTTGATCCAGGGGTTTTAGCCAACTATAGAACTATATCTAACCTTCCCTTTCTCTCTAAGATCCTTGAGAAAGCAGTCGCCAATCAGTTGTGTGACTTTCTAAATAACAATAGTTTATTTGAGGATTTTCAGTCAGGATTTAGAGTGCATCATAGCACAGAGACAGCACTGGTGAAAATTACAAATTACCTTTTAATTGCATCAGATAATGGACTTGTCTCTGTACTTGTCTTGTTAGATCTTAGTGCTGCGTTCGACACCATTGACCATCACATCCTATTACAGAGACTGGAACATCTAATTGGCATTAAAGGAGCCGCACTAAGCTGGTTTAAATCCTATCTATCAGATCAATCTCAGTTTGTACATGTTAACAGCGAGCCCTCCATGCACGCAAAAGTTAGTCATGGAGTTCCACAAGGTTCTGTGCTTGGACCGATTCTATTCACCTTATATATACCTTATATATATATAGCTTCCTCTAGGCAACATTATTAGGAAACACTCCATAAACTTTCATTGCTATGCAGATGATACCCAATTATATCTATCGATCAAGCCAGATGAAACTAACCAGTTAACTAAACTTCAAGCATGCCTTAAGGACATAAAGACCTGGATGACCTGCAACTTTCTGATGTTAAACTCTGACAAGACTGAAGTTATTGTACTTGGTCCCAAACACCTCCGAGACACATTATCTAAAGATATAGTTACTCTAGATGGCATTGCTCTGGCCTCCAGCAGCACCGTAAGGAACCTCGGAGTTATCTTTGATCAGGGTTCCCACATGAAACAAACTTCAAGGACTGTCTATTTTCACCTACATAACATTGCAAAAATCAGGCACATCTTGTCTCAAAATGATGCCGAAAAATTAGTGCATGCATTTGTTACTTCTAGGCTGGACTACTGCAATTCCTTATTATCTGGCTGCCCGAATAAGTCCCTTAAGACTCTCCAGTTGATCCAGAATGCTGCGGCACGTGTACTGACAAGAACTAAGAAAAGAGATCATATTTCTCCAATATTAGCTTCTCTGCACTGGCTCCCTGTAAAATCCAGAATAGAATTTAAAATCCTTCTCCTCACCTACAAAGCTCTTAATGGTCTGGCACCATCGTATCTTAAAGATGTCATAATACCTTATTATCCGACTAGAACACTGCGCTCCCAGAATGCAGGGTTACTTATGGTTCCTAGAGTCTCCAAAAGTAGATTGGGAGCCAGAGCCTTCAGTTATCAAGCTCCTCTCCTGTGGAATCAGATCCCAGTTTGGGTTCGGGAGGCAGATACCATCTCCACATTTAAGAGTAGGCTTAAGACTTTCCACTTTGATATAGCTGATAGTTAGGGCTGACTTGGGTGATTCCTGAACCAACCCTTAGTTATGCTGCTATATTGCATTGTGCAACCCCCCCCCAAAAAAAACCTAACACGGCAGCAGTGGATGCCCGCCAACGTGAGTCTGGTTTTGTCCGAGGTTTCTGCTTCTCTGCTTCTTTTACCTTGCCACTGTCGCCAAATGCTTGCTCATGGTGGGATTTGTTGGGTCTCTGAAATTAATATTATAAAGAGTACTGTCTAGGTTCTCTATAGGAAAAGTGCAATGATATAACTTCTGCTATGAATTGGCAAATTAAATGTAATTTAATTATTAACATGCACTGTACCTGTCAAATAAAGGAAGAAACTAAACTAAACTGAATGATTATAGTCTGTTCGTTTATATTATACTCTGTTTGGTTGTGTTCTATTGTGTTGTGTTGTGTTCTGTTGTGTTCTATTCTGTTGAGTTGTGTTGTGTTGTTTGTTGTTGTGTTGTGATGTGTTCTGTTGTGTTGTGTTCTTTTGTGTTGTGTTGTGTTGTGTTCTATTCTGTTGTGTTGTGTTGTGTTGTTTTTTGTTGTGTTGTGTTGTTTTTTGTTGTGTTCTGTTGTGTTGCGTTGTGATGTGTTATGCTTTGTTGTGTTGTGTTGTTTTTTGTTGTGTTGTGCTTTGTTGTGTTGTGTTGTGCTTTGATGTGTTGTGATGTGTTGTGTTGTGCTTTGATGTGTTGTGATGTGTTGTGTTGTGCTTTGATGTGTTGTGTTGTGTTGTGTTGTGATGTGATGTGTTGTGTTGTGTTGTGATGTGTTGTGTTGTGTTGTGTTGTGCTTTGTTGTGTTGTGTGATGTTGTGTTGTGCTTTGATGCGTTGTGTTGTGTTGTGTTTTGATGTGTTGTACTTTGATGCATTGTGTTGTGTTGTGTTTTGCTTTGTTGTGTTGTGTTGTGCTTTGATGTGTTGTGTTGTGATGTGTTGTGTTGTGCTTTGATGTGTTGTGTTGTGCTTTGATGTGTTGTGTTCTGTTGTGTTGTGTTCTTTTGTGTTGTGTTTTGTTGTGTTGTGTTCTATTCTGTTGTGATGTGTTGTGCTTTGTTGTGTTGTGTTATTTTTTGTTGTGTTGTGTTGTGCTTTGTTGTGTTGTGTTGTGTTGTGCTTTGATGCGTTGTGTGGTGTTGTGTTGTGCTTTGATGCGTTGTGTTTTGTTGTGTTGTGCTTTGTTGTGTTGTGTTGTGCTTTGATGTGTTGTGATGTGTTGTGTTGTGATGTGATGTGTTGTGTTGTGTTGTGATGTGTTGTGTTGTGCTTTGTTGTGTTGTGTGATGTTGTGTTGTGCTTTGATGCGTTGTACTTTGATGCATTGTGTTGTGTTGTGTTTTGCTTTGATGCGTTGTGTTGTGTTGTGTTTTGATGTGTTGTACTTTGATGCATTGTGTTGTGTTGTGTTTTGCTTTGATGCGTTGTGTTGTGTTGTGCTTTGATGTGTTGTGTTGTGTTGTGATGTGTTGTGTTGTGCTTTGATGTGTTGTGTTGTGTTCTGTTGTGTTGTGTTGTTTTTTGTTGTGTTGTGTTCTATTCTGTTGTGTTGTGTTGTTTTTTGTTGTGTTCTGTTGTGTTGTGTTGTGATGTGTTGTGCTTTGTTGTGTTGTGTTGTTTTTTGTTGTGTTGTGTTGTGTTGTGTTGTGCTTTGATGTGTTGTGATGTGTTGTGTTGTGTTGTGTTGTGCTTTGATGTGTTGTGATGTGTTGTGTTGTGCTTTGATGTGTTGTGTTGTGTTGTGTTGTGTTGTGTTGTGATGTGTTGTGTTGTGTTGTGTTGTGTTGTGCTTTGTTGTGTTGTGTGATGTTGTGTTGTGCTTTGATGCGTTGTGTTGTGTTGTGTTTTGATGTGTTGTACTTTGATGCATTGTGTTGTGTTGTGTTTTGCTTTGTTGTGTTGTGTTGTGCTTTGATGTGTTGTGTTGTGATGTGTTGTGTTGTGCTTTGATGTGTTGTGTTGTGTTGTGATGTGTTGTGTTGTGCTTTGATGTGTTGTGTTCTGTTGTGTTGTGTTGTGCTTTGATGTGTTGTGATGTGTGGTGTTGTGTTGTGCTTTGATGCGTTGTGTTTTGTTGTGTTGTGCTTTGTTGTGTTGTGTTGTGCTTTGATGTGTTGTGATGTGTTGTGTTGTGATGTGATGTGTTGTGTTGTGATGTGTTGTGTTGTGCTTTGTTGTGCTTTTGTGTGTTGTGTTGTGTTGTGATGTGTTGTGTTGTGTTGTGTTGTGCTTTGATGTGTTGTGTTGTGCTTTGTTGTGCTTTTGTGTGTTGTGTTGTGATGTGTTGTGTTGTGTTGTGTTGTGTTGTGATTTTGTGTGTTGTGTTGTGTTGTGTTGTGATGTGTTGTGTTGTGTTGTGTTGTGTTGTGCTTTGATGTGTTGTGTTGTGCTTTGTTGTGCTTTTGTGTGTTGTGTTGTGTTGTGATGTGTTGTGTTGTGTTGTGTTGTGATGTGTTGTGTTGTGTTGTGTTGTGCTTTGATGTGTTGTGATGTGTGGTGTTGTGTTGTGCTTTGATGCGTTGTGTTTTGTTGTGTTGTGCTTTGTTGTGTTGTGTTGTGCTTTGATGTGTTGTGATGTGATGTGTTGTGTTGTGATGTGTTGTGTTGTGCTTTGTTGTGCTTTTGTGTGTTGTGTTGTGTTGTGATGTGTTGTGTTGTGTTGTGTTGTGTTGTGTTGTGTTGTGCTTTGATGTGTTGTGTTGTGCTTTGTTGTGCTTTTGTGTGTTGTGTTGTGTTGTGATGTGTTGTGTTGTGTTGTGTTGTGATGTGTTGTGTTGTGTTGTGTTGTGATGTGTTGTGTTGTGTTGTGTTGTGTTGTGCTTTGATGTGTTGTGTTGTGCTTTGTTGTGCTTTTGTGTGTTGTGTTGTGATGTGTTGTGTTGTGTTGTGTTGTGTTGTGATGTGTTGTGTTGTGTTGTGTTGTGTTGTGTTGTGTTGTGTTGTGATGTGTTGTGTTGTGTTGTGTTGTGTTGTGTTGTGTTGTGTTGTGTTGTGTTGTGTTGTGTTGTGTTGTGTTGTGTTGTGATGTGTTGTGTTGTGTTGTGTTGTGATGTGTTGTGTTGTGATGTGTTGTGTTGTGTTGTGTTGTGTTGTGATGTGTTGTGTTGTGTTGTGTTGTGATGTGTTGTGTTGTGTTGTGTTGTGTTGTGTTGTGATGTGTTGTGTTGTGTTGTGTTGTGATGTGTTGTGTTGTGATGTGTTGTGTTGTGTTGTGATGTGTTTTTTGTGTTCCGTCTCTTTGTTTCAGTCTGACAGAATCCTTTGGAATCAAGACAACAGTCTTTCTTGAACATAATCTTTAATCTGACATGTCTTAATCTGAAAATTTTTGACTTTTTAGGTCAGTCAATTCTGATTGTATGCACACACGTGTAATGTGTCTATTGTGTGTGTGTGTTTCTGTAGGAATTTGGAGGCATACAGATGTGTGAGCATCTGTTCCTCCAAGAGTGTGAAGACTGCAGACTGAGTTTGAATATGTAGAGATGCAAGTCAGTAAGCAAATCTGTGTGTGTGTGTGTGTGTGTGTGTACTCACGTCTCTTCTGCAGGGCTTTGACGGTGGGTCTTGTGAAGCGGATCAGTAACAGGACCAGCAGCACACAGCAGAGCAAAGCTGTCACCACTTTGTAGGCATGCAGCTGCCCTTGTACATCTGCAAGGACCTCAACTGAAAACACTCACACACACACACACACACACACACACACAAACCAAAATCAAATCAAAACATGATGGCGGTTCAGTGTGGTATGGTCAGCGGTGGGGAATCTTCTCCACATGAAGTAATGAATCCAAACTCTGGACTGGTCCAGGAAATTTGGGCTCATTTCCTCAAACCCCTCCGTCTTTAATAATGTGAAAATATTACAAAAAGGCCAATTGCAAGCCTCATAAGTGCAGACTATTTCTCTGCAGGTCAGTTTCCAGATTCAGGTCTGGAAAACATCCACTGAAAATCCATGAAATGATGACAGAACTGGCTGCATCTTGAAACTCCAAACCCTTGAGTTAGAACTAGCATAGATCTAATCTCCCTATATTTATTCAGAAACTACAAAGTGTAGCTTTTTTAGCTCACATTTGACAGCGTTTGCAGAAAAGGCATGGTTTTCCAGTTTTGAAATCAGAAACAGAGACAAATGACAACCATGAGGGAAATGCTTCTGTTCAGTCAGCTGCAGATGAAATAACGTCTGCTGTCTAGCTGTGAGATCTGATGTTGGAGGTTGTTGTAGTAGCTGGGTCAGTTAAAAGGGGGCACACAGAACAAAAGCAGTGTTCAAACAGCAGCTGCAGGACTTGTTCTGTGCAGTGAGCAGTTCAAAAGGCCGATATCTGTCCTCCTTTTATCAGGATGATCTTACGCTACATCAGCATCACTAAGTGATCAGTCACACCGCTGCTGACGGCACTGCATTGCTGTGGAAACAGCTTGGGTGCAAGTTAACTATCAGTGTTGACAGCAAACACTGACATAGCAAAAACAATTTCTAAAGTTAAGTGAAGAGTGAAGTCTGTATTAGCTGGACTGGACTGACAACAAGTGGATAAGATGTGCTCTGTATATGTGTCTGAAGACTGAACGACAGATAACCATGCTGCCATTCTCAATCATCTCTTATCTCATAATTACAAGATCTTTTCTCCTAATTATGAGATACTGAGTCAGAATTATGTGAAGAGTCTCCTTTTTTCTGTGCTGTAAGAAGCTCACTTTTGTCTCATCTCTGCTGTTGCAGTGTTCCTAAACAGTGACAGAATCTTGTGTTAAATATGAGCCAGTACTTTTTAAGTATCCAAAACGTTCATAGCACTCATTTACATTGAAAAGAGGATTGAACACTGTAACATACTGAAAGCCGCATTGAATGCCATACTGCAATGCTATACTGTTTTTAAATTGTTTTATCATTGTTTGTCTACCAGTTTTATTTTGTTTTGTAAAGCACTTTGTTTCGAAAAGTGCTATATAAAGTTTATTTTATTCTTAGTTTACTTGGATCAGAGAGTTCCTGATTTAAATCACAATTTTCTTCAGTTCTTATTTGGCTGTTTGTTTTAAGACACTGTTAAACACAAATGCTTTTGATAAGTTTGGTTTCAAAAGATGAAAAATTGGTTTTATAGAAAAACTCAAGTTCAAGAATTGTTTTGGGATTAGTACCAAAAATCAAACTGGCACCTGTATTTAAACATCCAAACGATACTACAAAACAACACAGACCTAACCTGTAGGCAGACTGACAGTGGTGCTGTGGTGTCTTGTGGTTTTACACTGCATCACGTTAGCATCATGAAACGAGCTCACATCCACAGACAGTAGACCAACCTGTGCAGTGGACGCTCAGTGTGCCACAGCTGGTCTGCTCCTTTGCTCCGCTCTCTGTGATGTGATAACCATTCAGCTGCTGTTTGCTGTTTTCCCAGCGTGGTGCGCCTTTACAACCTTTCGTGTTCTCACACACATTTCTCAGAAGACTCTGGACGCCTGTCTCACTGCCATGACAGACAGGCAAGGAGGAGTTGGAGGGATGATAGAGCATCAGGTAAACTTTTCCTTCACATTTTCTCGTCCATTTAACTGTGAGGAGGCCCAAGGCAGGTGCAGCGCTGCTGGGGCTGGAGTTGGGGGCAGCAGTGGCTGCTGGAGCTGCACTGGGGCAGGAACAGTTGCTGGTGGTGCTGTTGGGCTCTGCGGGGAAGGAAGTATCTCTCACGTTTGTCCCAAGTGTTGTTGGATCTGATTCTGAGAGACAGACATCTGTTAGTATGGAGAACACAGAGATCAACACACTGGTTCAACAGTACCGCTCTGTTCTGGTCCACATTCATGGAAAACATTTACTGGAGGTTCAAACCTGCCGGGTTCATTTGACACCAACCCTGCTGCAATACTGTAACTGAAGCTGCTGATATTCTGGAGTCTTTTTTGCCCTATGTTTCGCCTTTCAGGCAACATACAAGCAAGACTGCATTCTTGCTGGAGGATGTTGGGGGTGTATGCAACCTGAAAGGAACACCCGCGGACAATAATCAGGGCTGAAAAGAGTCCCCCACGTCCTCTTCATTTTTATTTGAATTCACCGAAAAAGACACTAGAAAGAGAGGACAGTGCTCTTTGTGGTAAAGATGGAAATAAATCATTTATTGAGTATATGGGTTCATTGTTGATGAAAATTGTTGTTAAAATAGTGGTTTGAATTTTTTGTTAAACATTATATATGTATATATATAACTAATCGACTGCCTTGTGTGTAGCACCTTTTGATATTTACAGTATAATACTATTAGAATAGCAAACTCTAATAGCAAACAAGGGCAAAAAGCAAAAAAATTAATTCAGACACAAATGCATAAACATGGTAGATAAGGGATGTCTAAAAGTAACATAAAAACGTTGCAATAATCATACTAAGTCATCAGATAAAGAAAGAAGAGATAAAGAGAATACAAAAACAGTAGCATAAAGTCTGGTGGTAACGTGGTCAGTGGTGGAAGTCTAGGCAGTGCAGCTATACTAGGGCCCATCGTGTGACGGGGCCCGTCCATGGGCCCTACAGGTATGAGTTGTATTTCCAAATGATGTGTACGGTCAGATTATGCCTCTTATTTTGTCCATTTTGATTAAAACATTGTTGGACCAAAGCAGTTTGTATAAGGTACCTTCAAATAAATAATTTCTATGTATCATTTTTGGATATACAGTAGGTGATTAGGCTATTCTTTTGCTTTCAGATTGGCTGCTGTGCCGACCTGTTATAATTTGTTATTGTTGCGTGCGTGTTATAATGTGAGATATGATAGTCATGTACCAAAGGTGAGCAGAAAGCTGAGAAAACATTCTTCAAATATTCCAATAGTTTTAAGTTTGTGGTCAATGCCTGGAGTCTCACAATCTGTCTGGCTCACTTAGGAATGAAATAAATTTTGGTTAATAATTGTCATCAGAATTTAATTTACAATACTTGTATGTGGGATCAATGAATATATCCTACTATCAAGTATTGTGTGTGTGCCTGATACATCTTCTTCCTCTGTGCCATAGAGCCGCACTGCTGCACTGGGTGACATGTTCCTTCATCACCACGAACACACACACTGGAGTTTATTCTGACTCAGTCCCACACACACCGTCCTGCTGCCCCAAACACTCACTACAGCACCACATGTGGATTCATCCGCCGCTGGAAATAGTCCCCAACAGATGCACTGTTTCCTCCTGTTTGACTAAAAACTACAGCGAGCAGCTGTTTGAGGAAATGACTGAGCCTTTTTAAACATCAAGCTTATACTCTGTGATAGTCTGCTTTAAACCTTGATCACAGCTATGTAGCCCTAAAGTCCTGTAGCCTCTCACACTGCACTGCCCACCATGAAGAGGCATCTTTAAAACAAATAACAACTGTATTACAGTTTATATCTAATTTAATGTTCTTGTGCATAAGAAATGGTTTTGTGAAAGCCTGACCAATAAAATTTATAAAATGTCTGTGTGCATGTGTGTGCACGTACTACCTGATGCCACTGAGAGCTGTACAGTGCAAGCTATTGGTCGGACAATGAGGCGACTCAGAATGAATATGAACACCGTTCCAAAGCCAAGGTGCCAATACAGCTAAAACTTGATCATCCTCTAGATTTGAACCTGGACTCTGGAACAGCTAAAAGACCTAAACTACGAGATCTATGAGGTCTCTTGGGACAGTGAGGAGTTAAAAATAAGCATGAAAAGTGTGGTATGTAATCAGTAAGATTGTAAAATGGACCCTGACAGAAACTGGCAGTCAAAGAGGCTAAATTGGGTGATGAAAGCAGAGGTCTTAGTAAGTAACCTGGCTGACTGTCATCTACAGTGAAAGGACATGTTAGCATGACAAATGATATGTCCTAATGGTAGCATGCAGTGAGAATACGATTGGTCCAAGAATTGATCCTTGAGGTACACCACATGCTATCTCTGAATCAATGGAAACATATATATATTTGACAGATGAGAACCACGCCAGCACTATTCACAAATACTCACCCACTGTTTTAATCTACTGATTAGAATATCAGGATCAATAGGAGAGAAACCACATTATTAATACTTCTTTAAGAAGAACATGAACAACAAAAGTGTATTTGTATTGAACCGAATCATGATGTCACATTACAATCAGTACAGGATAAAGTCTTCCCATATACACAACCAGTGCAATATTGATCAATTTTAAATATGTAATCAGGGTTCAACTTGAATGAGTTTTGCTGATCACATCATTTTTTTTATATTCACCTGCAATGTGTTTTCATGATCATTTCGCACGTTTATAATTTAAGAATCAGCACAGTACATAAAACACAGCAAAACACATTTATTTAAGAGCCACTTCAACCCCCTCCAAATAAATAAATAAACTAACACATTTTCTCATTTACCCATCGAGGTATGTAGTTGTGCAGACACTTCGTTTTCACTGGAACTATCAAAACCGGTTCTCAATAAAAACAGTCACAGCTCTGTCAGTTTTTTCAAATGTCACTTTTTGATGCTCTGAACACCACAAACCTGTTTCTATTCAGCTCCGCTGCGTTTGGGTGGCGGCACAAGTTTCAGCGGCACGGATTTCAAAGCCTCTGCAAACAGAGCTGAAACTATCTGCATAGCTAGTGCCACTACGGGTAAATGTGAAATGTTTTTTTTTGGATGGACCAAAGTTCTACTGTTCTACTAAGTTCTACTGAGCTGTTTCTTTGTCTTCTGTTCCTGGGCCATTAGGAAGCTTTTATTAGACACTTTATACACTCTGACAGAAGCACAGTATTGATCAACTCTATCTAACCTTTAATTGATTTTTTAAAGGAAAACATCAAGCTCTCAGTAGTTGTTGAGGTTACTCTTCATTTCAGGACAAAAAGCTCATTTCATTTGGTTTGACGTGTTTAGCCCATAAACTACATTACTGCATTTACTTTCTACTTCTTCTGCATTTTTGGGGGAATAAATAAAACAATTACATTCTGAGAACTTAGAATATGTATACAAAATATGAAAAGTGTCATTGTGGTAAGCAAAATGACCTTTTAAGATTATCTGATTAGCTTAACATGAGCAACGAAACTTCAAAATTTCGAGTTGAAGATGCTTTAATTATAAATGTTTTTATGCAGTTCAGTGTAGGAGTTAACATACTGACACTCCACAGGTATTGCACAGGCACATACTGATGTGTGGATGCCTCCAGGGTCGGTGAGTAAAAATATACAAATTATTTTGCTGGTGTTAATACAGAGGACATTGTGGTATAATTATCAGTATCATTTGGTATATATATATATATTATTTTTCTTTTTATGTTTTAGTTTTATATTCCGCATGTGTTTTCATTATCATATATTTTTATATTAATATAATTTTTTTCTTTCTCTCATTTTGTATTCTTTGTTTTTTACTTATACAAGATCAAATCAATAAAATGTTCATTTAAAAATGACTTGCTGTGAAGTGACAATGACACGATCCCTCAGCAGCTTCCCACCCATGAACACTGACAGTTGGAGGCCAGAGACCCACCTGCCAGGTCTCTACACCACCTGAAAAAACTCCATGACCATAGCTGCCTCCTTAATGAGACACAATCAACTTTCAAGACTTTTAATGAAGCAGTCTTCCTTATTCTGTCTTATTTCAAGAAGTGCCGACTGGTTCTTGAAACAAGTCTGTTTATACTGGAAACAGATGACTTTTAGGACTCAATAATAGACCAAATGTGTGATTTGTTTTGCAGCAGCCTAATAAATACACAAAGAAAAGATTTCCCAGTGTCCCAGGGAGCCATGGCAGTGTGAGCCAGCATGAACAATAGGACCCTGACACTGCATTCAGCCATCATTCATTAGATTATTTACACCGGCGCTTTTCCTACTGTCACATGTGTTGAGTGAAAAAGGCCTGTTAAGAAAAGGCAAGCGACATTCACTTGAACTAAGTCCAATAGGTTCCTAGGTCAGCATTAAATATTCCTTCTGTACTTAAAACTAGTTTTAAAATCCAAATTTAAAATCATTCACTTCCTGGTTACATAGTTTTTGCTATGTAGGTGTGCAGACTGTCTCATACTGTACAGTACATTACTGTAGCGCAGTGGTTATTGTGATTTTAAAAACTGATTTTCCCTACATTCATTTCTCCAACAGGTTTGTGTCTTGATGGATCTGGAAGGGACGATGAGAATGAATCAACTCAATTTTGATCCCAGGCTGAAACATATTGAATATCATGTGTATGGAGGTGCATGTTCTACCGTAGATATTTGACTATTTGGGAGTGGTGGGTCAAGTCTGGAGTTTTATTAGCCGTGGATTCCAACAAACACAGTGTGTAGAAACTTTCTGTCCTGGATTTGTCACGCAGTAATCTGGATATCGCTTATTGTCTCCCGAGCCAATGTTTGGTTTCAGTCAAAGCTCAATACTTTATAGTCAATTCTGATGCGTAATAAGCAGATTCAAAAATGTAATCATCAAAGCAAACAAAATGACTTTTCATTTAATATTTGCCTAGTGAGCGACTTACTTTAAATAAGTGCTTTTAGTGTATGAAACGGTTGAACCACCTTTGTTGTTTTGTTTGTTATAACTGTTCTAATGCTCTCACAGTGAGCCAGGGGTCCTGGGGCCCCTACCAAGGGGCCCTTACCGGGTGGTCAGACAGAAACCAGCTCTGCATTACAAAAACACAACTGCGTTGGTGGGGACGTGTTGTTTCAGGTAATGATGAGAAATCCGATCTGGGGGGCCAGATTGAGTACGACAACAGATCCATGAGTTTGACGGATCAGACACTGCACAGAGGTTGATAACACCGTGGACAGGGTTTTACATCTGTGGAAGGTCACCATGCTCTGCCTCTGTGATGTAAACAGTAGACTGGTGTCACAAAGTCATCCAGCTCACATGTCTGTGCATCAATGAAGGATGACATAGAATTGTGTTGCGGCGAAAGTAGAGCCAGGTGCCAGGTTTTTTTCTGAAGCCTCTTGCAATGTGACCCCCCTGTCACTGAAATGAATGAGGGACCTGCTGTTGGTCTGAACATGGCTTTACCTCTGACCAGACAAATTACAAATGTGAAGTCACCATTCCTCTGTTAATTAAAAAGTATAAAAATATATGGAGCCTGGCAGGAGTTTGGGTTTTTTTGTGTTTTATTTATTTTAATGCATGTGCACAAATCAGTAATTCATGCTCTCAATATTGTTTGCGTTTTACTGGGTTAATAGACCTTTTACACAGCAGACAATTTGACTTGCCCTAGCATGCAAAGCACAGGGGAAATTAACATATACGATCACTCTGTTCCATCTTGGTGAGCTAGTAAGTCATGTCAGTGAGCCACCGTACACAACAGCAGGGCGTTGGTCCAAGACAGACATGACTTCTTGTCAGGTCCACCTGGTGACTGACAAGTCCAAATGTCTGCTGAGAGAAGGGTCTCCTTACTTTGGTTTCTGCTGCCTGGGAGACAAGCTGCTGAACCAGGCTGAGCGGCCTCCGAAAAGAAATTCAACAGCAAAGAGGCAGAAAGTCGGGACAACACAAAAAGCCTCGTCATGGCTGTGTGATAAGCACGCGCTAACGTCACTGTGTGCGTGCCGTGGTTTGAAATGATAACGAAAGGACTGGAAGGGATGCTTTTAGAGGATACTGCGCTGCTATTATTAGCATGTACCAGTGTATGCTAACTCCTAAAGCAAAAAGCACAGCATTTTTCAGCTTGACCTATGATCAAATGTTCCACGTGCAGGTAAACAGCTCTCAGTTTTTTGTCAGTAGTTTGTACAGTGAACAGCAGACTTCACCTCCCTAAATTGTTGCTAAATCTACTAGATTTCCAGAACCGAGCACTATGTGAATCAAACCCATTATATTTGGATGCAGCCCAACTTTTCAGGTGATTTTACAACCAAACAGGACATAGGTCAGTAGAACTGGGAGCCACACATGAGAAAACATTTTACTACATAATCAACATGAAAGTCAGCTCCAGCTAGCAGCCCTCAGGCTCGCTTTAGGCTAGTGTTGGCACCCAGAACTGGCCGTTCATCAGGAAGGTGGCATGAGCTGGTAACCAGGCGACACGGATTAAGATGCTGTTGAGACATTTTGACTGTCTGGGAAAGATGTTGGTCCAAAATGGAAAGTTCTTTGTGTAAAAATGGACACACGTCTGTTCTTCCTCATATTTGTCTCATTTGTTGTGTGTTGGATGTATCAAAATATTTTCTGTATTGTCTTACGAATTGTGCTGAAGCTTTAGTCTTAGCGGTAGCCGACTGCGGCTAGTTTTCCACACGTTCATATTGTATGCCGTGTCAGTTCAGTTCACTTCAGGCCTGCATGTCCCAGTATCTGAGGGGGTTAAGGCCAACATCATACCAAAGCAGTTTAATTGCCTGGTTCTTCTATTTTTCAATATTCTATATGTCCCCAAAATAATATGCACTTACCAGCAGTCACGAGTAAAAGAGCTGAGATGGTCACAACAGTCCTGAGATCCATCACAGTAACAATGAACACCAAGTGGAGGAAGAAGACAGACAGACAGAGCGACAGGAGAACAGACGACCCAAATCAGATCAAGACAACAGCAGCAGAAAAACTGATGAGAAAGGAAACGGTGCAGAGGTGTAACATTCTCTCTCTCTCTCTCTCTCTCTCTCTCTCTCTCTCTCTCTCTGTCTCTCTGTCTCTCTCTCCATACAGTGAATCACTTCATCCCCGGCCTGCTGCCGCTGCTGCTTGTGCAAAAGTGCAGATTTCCTCCCTTCAAAGCGAGCTGGGTGAAGAGAGGTAGAGAGGGTGGGGAAAATAAGAAATGATGATAAGAAGGGAGGAAGGAGGAAGAGGTAGGAGGAAGAAGTGAAGGGAAGAGTTACGTGACTCTAGACTAAATTCACTTTTTTCAACATGTTTGTGAGTCACGAGCCTCTGCTGAGTGACAGAGTACACGAGTGCACCGAGGCTTCAGGGAAGGCCGAGGACTCCAAAACGGTGTGTTAAGGATTTAGCAAATGAAATAATCAAACTGGATAATAAATGTCATTTTACCATACCAAACTCCTTACTAAATAAATGTTCTTTTACTCACTTACTCCATGTTAGTAGTAGTTAAGGTGGTGTTTCCATGTTAAGAAACATGCTTTTGTCTATCGAGATTTTTTTCAGTCGTCCCAAAATTATTTTTCACTCGCATGATTGGATTATGGTTTGGTTATATATACCCAACTTCAAGTGAACTACTCAGTCATGGTTGCTGTGTAAGTCTACAACTACTCCTACTAAAAAACGCTTTTTGCATTTGCACTTAACGCCTACATGTACGCAATTCGCATAGCCAATTCCGTGGTGTGTAAAGGCGACGATGGAGAGGGAATGTTTTCTACAGCAGAAACAGTATTCACTGCTCCTCTTTTATTCCCCTCAGGGAGCTTTAATCAGAATCAGAATCAGAATCTGCTTTATTGGCCAAGTATGTGATTCCGGGTTTTGAAGTGAGCTCATGTAACTTTTGTTGTACAGTGGAAATGCTAAAATGTAGTGAAACAGTAGCACAAGTAGGATTGAGTAATGTCGGTTACACAGCAGCGTCTATGTAAAGTTTTAGCATTAGCTAACATTAGCCACAGTAAACTTTGGATTGAATTGTGGATGGAATTTATTGCTTATGAAATCAGCTCATCATTTTTAGGAGGAAGACACAGTGAAAAATGAAATTATTGCACACTGTCTGACAGGATCATATTTGTGTTCCAGTGCTTCAGTCATACGAATAGACGCTCTTCAAACACAAGACTCCATGTTTCAGATGGAAATATTCTACAATATACATTTCAGCTGACATATGACATGCTGGATGCGGACAGCAGTGCCGAGAGGTTCGTCTGATGCTGAAATGAGTGAAGCAAACTTCTCTCACTACTTCTCTCAACACTACATGTAGTGTTTTATTGTATTCTTCTATTTTTGGGCACTCCAAGGTTTATTATAGAAGTCAGGAATTAAGCTACTTTGAAATTGTGTCACGTTTTTAAAAATATTTTTTCAATAATTATTAAAATAAAATAATTTTCTGTTATGGACTTTAGAGTTATGTTATGTTTTACAGTATAAACACATGACTGTTGTCATCATTAAAGCTATATTATTTTCTAATGTATTTTTAATAATGCAGACAGATTCTCTGAAAGTGTATCTTCTACAGTGGGCATATAGCATACGACAGTGTTTTATAACAAAACCTGAATGTAAAATCTCACTGAGGAGAAAAACAACAACAACAACAGAGAAATCAACATTTTACAACATTAAATGTGGGATAATAACAGAGAAATGACTATACTTTTAGTAAAGTGTACAGCTGTAATGGGAAAAGCTGAAGAATCTAACTTCATATTTAGGCTACTTATAGTATGTATTGTATATATCATGTATATATATACATGTATATACGTATATATATATACATATACTTATATATATATATACATGTATATACGTATATATATACATATACTTATATATATATATACATGTATATACGTATATATATATATACATATACATATATATATATACAGTATATATATATATATATATATATATATACATATATATATATATATATATATATATATATATATATATATATATATATGTAGTGACCCCCAAACCCCATGTTGTGTGCTTACTGGTTAAAAGAAAATGTATTAATAACACAATAAAGCTTACCACATTATTTTATTAATAAGCACCTGTACACATATGTATGTAATGCAATGATGCAGGGTGCTTTATTGGAATTCTGTATGAGAATAAGTCATTTATGTATGTAGAGGTATGCAACATGAACACTGTGTAAAATGCAGGTAAGTATGTTAGTAGTATACAGTACAGGTCGAGTCTGAAAACACTCCAGGAACAAACGCTGGTGCTCTTAAAAAAAAGGGTTCAAATCTTCAAACATGTACAAAAAGGCCAAACTGAGGCGCTCGCGGGAACAGAGGCAGCGGCAGTTAAAAGCTATCGTCGTACATTTCACACTGCTGCTGCTCCCACACACGTTTGTAACAGCTGTTGTGTCTCACCGAATGTCCACCTTCCCCAAACGTAACACTGGAGCAAAGGGGAGACCACTAGGACCGCGACTGCTCACTTCTCTCTAACATGCTGCAGTTACATGCTCCCAGTCACAGCTAGCCCACTAATGAGTTAACCATGTCTGGCCAGTTCTGACTCAATGACACTTGCAGCCTCCAATATGGCCGCTCATTAGTGTGGGAGTTTCTAGCTAGTGTGCTATATTCATTTCAGCCATTTTATCTGAGGGCATTCAAATAAAATGAAAAGTTCTATTGTAGTCTGGATTTCAAAGCACCATGATGCAATGCTTCACGCCTGGAGGATGACTCAGTGTGTAGGACCTTGTTTATGTAGGAAGAGTGAATGAGGGAGTTTTAAACGCATCATCTCCCGGTTCTGTCACAAGTGAAATATCTCGTCCTCCTGACTCATCTCAGCTTTGACTTCACACAGCGCTCTACTCCATCACCTCCGTCACTCTCGTTTTCTCTCATCCTCCGCCTCTGGTTTACGGAGCCGTCGAGGCGACAAAAGCCCCGCAGACTTTCACGTCCTCCTCCTCTCTGCTCGTCTTTCTCACCACTGTTCAGAGCTCTCTCTTCACTCTTCTCAGGGGCCCAAAGCATTTGAATTTGCATGAATTTGGGAAACGAAGTGTGTGCAGTGAAGTCTGAATTTCTGCTCACGGGGATGACCTTCACCTCATGTGTCTGTTAACGGCCTGTCGATCAGCTCGAGCTGTGTCTCACACACCGTAGGCCAGAACACAATCCGGAACCGCCGGGTGAGCTCACATGAAACACCAGAGACGCTGACTGCTTTTTCTTTTCACACGCTCCATCACCAAAACACGGCTGACACAAACACACACGTTTGTAACGGGTTTTCAACCTTAGAGCAGTGCTTCTCAAACTGGGGGTCTGGACCCCAAAAGGGGTTGTGAGATGTGATCACAAGAACACACGAAATTATTCTACAAAACAAAAAAAGTGGAGGCACTTTCTGTTTCTGTCCTGTGAAAAACTCTAAAGACAATTCCACTCAGACAGTCTGAGGAGGAAAAATCCCTCTTTGATTCTGCGACTCAACACACAGAGTATGGAAATGTTCTGGAGGCTCGTATCTTGTATTTAACAGGAGGTCTGCTGGAACTGTCTCGGATTTTAAATCTCACCTATAAAAGCAGTTTTGGTAGAATTCGTTATCAAAGCAGCACAAACATGTGAGAGCCGCGTCGCGTGCCACTCATCCTGTCTTCCACTGCCGCAGCTTACTGCTCTTGTCTTAGTTTTGTCTTGTTTTGCAGTTTTATGCAGCTTTCTTAATTAATTTTTACATTTAGTACTTTGCGCTTATTATAACAACAAAATAACATTATTATTAATAATATTAAGAGCTTAAACAGATTTGTTTAAAATCAGCAACAGTCTTGATTATCAATTGTTTGAGTCATTTTAAAGCAAACATGCCAAGACTGGTTCCAGTTTGTGGATTCTGTTGTTATGTATCGCCATACTAATAAACTGAACCTCTTCAGGTTTCGGACTGTTGACATCTGACATCTGAAGACGTCGCCTTGGACTCAGAGGGATTTCGATGGATATTTTTGACTATTTTCTGCCATTTTATGGACCAAATGACTAATCGATTAATAAAGAAAATATAAAACTGGTCGGATGAATTAATAATAAATAACAATAATAATAATAATAAATAAATAATCATTAGTTCCAGTGATAAAATAGTTCTATATGTTATAAACTGAGAATGGTTTTTAACTGAAATTCAGTTAAGTGTGGTACAGTATGTGAAACATAATGATTTATGAAAGATATGGAATTATGTCATCTCTGAAAACTACTGTAAACAGGGAGCACTTCAATAATGACTTTTGCTGCAATCGTGCAGCAACAAGGAAATAATAAAAATATGCAAATTATGAAAAGAAAGATGTTTTTTTAAACCAAAAAATGAAATAAATGTAATGAGCAGATATCAACACTGATACTGAGACGGGCACATCTTTCTGGGACAGAGCACGTTGAGTGCTTACTAATTTGACTTGTGGTTCCGGATTTAAATGATTTCAATTGTGCAGAACTTGTTTGCTCTGTCAAAACCACATCCTGCCGATCGAACTCGAAAGGGACGACAAAAATGGAATTTGGCCGGCGGATGGCTGCGGTGCGCTGAGGCCTGGTGCAGTTTTCACCAGCGGCTGCAGGGCGAGGAGAGCAGAGCAGAGAGAGGGTGAGGCTGGTGTGAACGGAGAGAAGGCGTGACTACTGGCAGTGAGTAACGCTGAACAACACCAGCACATCACAGCTGTGCACCGGCAGCTGAGCTCCCTCTAGTGTTCTCCATGCAGATGTGAGGGTCCGGGATTTATTGGTCCAGGTTTGAGATGTCTGTCCCTGAGATTTCCGCCTCCACCCCGACGCACCGGGATGGCGTTTCATTGGTCATGCTCTCATTCACACACCGATGGCGACAGAGCTGCCATGTCCATCAGGAACGCCTTAGGGTTCAGTGTCTTGTCCAAAGAGACACTTTGACATGTGGACTGGAGGAGACGGGGATCGAAACGACAACCCAGGGATTAGTGGACGACCCGCTTTACCTCCTGAGCCGGCCTTCAACAGCACAACCGTTCTGAGGAAAGTACTTTCATACATCTCAAAACCCCTGCGACTAGCCCGAAGGCCTGAGGTGGCAGAGACCGTAGGCTGGGTGAGGGGACCCTTTAACACATGAGCACAGACCGTTGCCCACATCACGCAGGTTAGAGTCTGTCAACGCTACACATGTGCTCTCTGAATGCGATATCACATTTGTATGCCTTTGGTACAGACTTTGACAGTTGAGAGATGAGATGCAAAGCACTCAAACTAACCCCAGTAGCTCCAAGTCTAATTCAGATCCATTTGGCAGCTTGTACATCTGTCAGAAATTCTCTACCATCCATTGGAAGTCGCCTCCGTGCTCTTGAAAATAGAATACAAGGCACTCAAGAGTCACGTGACAATGTGCAGGGCCGTGGATCTGCGTACTGTGCACTGGACTACAGAGAAGAGAAAATAGTTTGATGTCTGGTGAAAGATCTCTGATTGTATTTTTACAGTGTAGACTGTAACTCCCCAGGATGAGATTAAAAGCCCGGCTAACGTTTGTGTCAAAGTTCTCCATCCGAGTGAAAACCCGCATTCACTCTACAGCACTTTAGCTGATTGCTCGCTCCAATCAAATCTACTTTTGCTTTTGGACTTTGATCCTTGACCCGAACGGCCCGCTGGCCGAGGCAGCGCGCCACGCGCCGAGTGGTGAAGGTGTGTGTTCGGCCGTGCTGCGTGACAACACGAGAGCAGGCTTCATTTGAGAAATATTAAGGAAACAAACGCATTTGCGTCGACAGAATAAAATTGACATTTTTCCTTTTTATACTCATATTATTAACATTCCATTCATCCAAATCATATATTAAAATAACCAAGAAACCCCAATAAATGCTACACTTCCTGAATGTATATTTTGTTCTCCATGCTATTAAATGAACAGCACTTCAATATTTGGAAATGAAGACTCGTGAGTGTTTTCATTTAGATCAACTTGTTTAATAATTCACAACCCCAAAAGAGAAAAAACAAAAAAGGCTCTTTAACAATCCACAGTCATCATGATCATCATATGTCACCATCAGAAGAACGGATAATCCATCTGAACGTTATTTCCCTCTGGATATTATTAATGCTAGACTATATTAGAACATCTCCCTTGTGCTTCTTCTAAAACACTGTAATCATTGTCATTCTGTCTCTGGGACACTGACGTCCTCAGTGCAAACCCACTACAATCATTCCTGCCTTAAAGTTGAATATGAAAAGCTTGTCATGCTTTGTGTTTCAGTATCTTCATCTCAAGTGGAGTTGCCTTGTTGTCACACACACACACTGTGTGTGTGTGTGTGTGTGTGTGTGTGTGTGTGTGTGTGTGTGTGTGTGGGGTGAGTAAAAGGTAAGACTGAACTAAAACACAGGAGATACAGAAGTAAAGAGAATGATGTCAGCACCAGGACATCACCGGCCCGAAAACACAACTCCTGCTGTTGCTGCCGCACGATTCTTGTCTCTCCTGTATCCACATGGTTGAATGCCCTTACTGTAAGAGTCAGAGCACCAGCTAAAGAAATGGAAGGTCAATTGGAACTAAGGGCTTATAAATGGTTAATTAATCATTTCCTAGTATTTCTATATCAGCTCTAAACTATAGATAATGAGAACACATTTTGGGTTGGCAGGTTGTGCAAAATCCCATTGAGCTGTTTATCCTTTCATATATGTGTAATGTAATAATGCAGTAATAAGTGTTGGTAATCCACGGGGGCCGTCAGTTGTTAACAGTTGTTAAAGAATGCAGAGGAGGACCGGCCCTGCCAAACTGCGGCGGCCGGACGAGGACCAACAGCAGCCGCTCATCCGTTCAGACTCAGCTTAGCGGTAACTCCGGCGCTCACTACGCGCAGGCTGAGCATCACTCACTTAGAACAAACTAGTTCTTATGTCGAGACGAGTGGTTTCTAAACATCGACACCCACTAACTGCAGGTGGAACCGTCGATCAGCTAACTGACACCACTAACGTTAGCTTGCTAGCATGAGCCGTTTAAATGAAAGAGTGAAGATTTAGCGGGATCAAAATGCTGTTTATTAATGATGCGAACTGGGAAGACTTTAAAGTATGTTTCACAAATATCATGGAATATTCCTCAAATGACTAAATGTTATGACCTGATGCCATTAGCTGATCGTTCTAAACTGCATGAATCCAACTAACACACACACGTGGTTCTTCATGAGCGCACGTGTAAACCCAACACTCACTTAGGTGTTAGTTGATATATCCTTTGGGTCAGTTAGGATACGGCTTGTGATGCTACAGTGACTTCCTGTTTATGTAGTTGATAGCTTTGGATTGGACAGCGCTACAGATGTTTCCTAGCAACCGATTTACACATTCCTAAAGTCTTCAGCCCACTAACTAAGAGTTTTCTTAAGTTTTAATGGTGCAACCTGATTTAGTGAATTATTAGTTTGAAAGTAGCTGGTAGTTACTAAGAAGTCAGACAAGCTGAGTGACGGACTGATGAAGAGCGGCTGCAGCCTGAGAAGGTGGTGGCATTGTTTCTGAAGCATGAATAAAGGGTGCCTTATCAGAACAGGTGCTAGCTCTGACGGCGTCGTGCCGGGCCTGTCAGGAGTACAGCCCCACACCAGGAGACCAGCGACCCACCACACTTTCTGCTAAATAAATGTCGATTCTGAAACTTTGCTGACTGATCGAACAGAAGAGTGATCCAACACCTTTTTAAAGAGATTTTTCCATTTGCTGTTCCAATCATATAATGTCTGGTGGCTCTTTGCTCGAGAAAATTCTCTGGTCCCAAAGAAATGATGTCTTTAAAAGGTCGGCTGGGCTTGTAATAAGAACTCTGGAGTTGTAGCGTAGAGCTTTGAGCGACTACATCAAACCAAAAAAACCAATCATTGTCATTGTACAAATTCTGGGGCTCTGAAATTATCGCCAGTGTTTTTCTGGACATTTCTAAGAGACCAAAAAGCCGGCCCATAACATCGGCTGTGCTTTAGTGATGTAACGTTCAGAAACCTGCGCTGCGTCTTCAGGTAACTTTGTTGGTCAGCGGTTGGATGAGCTTTATCCATGTTGTCATTCCTGCTAAAAGAACCAATGTTAAGTAGTGATCTTTGGGAGAGCAGTGGCAAAACACCCAGTGCTCTCAAAAAATACAACTGCTGCTCCCATGAGTCTTTTGACATCCACATGTTGTCACAGCATCATGGAGCTGGAGTCGTTAAATGCTTATTATTCTGTATTATACAGCACATACTCCAGGTACACATTTAGCTCTGAATATGAAGAAATCATCGGGAAAAGAAAGTGATGCCAAACTTTAGGAACTGAATATTTATGAGCACCTGCTACCAGAGATGTTTCCATTGAAAACCTGCTTGTTAAAAACCACCTGGTCTTGTTTTCATCATGTTGCCCATCATCTCTATAAGATATGATAACTGACAGGAATGCTGCTGAGCTCTGCGGACGTGGTAGACACACTTTATAATGGAGTCCATTCAGGCAGACAATATGAGCGGTCAGACACGTTTAAACAGAAGGTCAGTTTTACCGTTCCATGGATAAACTAACGGCTGAAACCAGGAAACTCAAAAACAGGTCAGAAATAATAACACTAAAACACCACCAGCAGAGTTTTCCTTTGCTAATGGCAACCACTGTGCCTTCTCGGTGTTGGAGTCAGCCAGATGTCCAGTCGGCCTGTGGAGGTCACTGATTGGCTGCTGGTCCACGCTGCTGCTCAGGGCACCACTTACGGCTCTATTAAAGAGCCCAGCAGGTCAAAGGCCCTCTGCCATAAAAAAAGGCTAATTATTATCTTTTGGATTCTCTGGGCACGCAGTGTCATGGCATAAAAAGAAACTGCTGCTAAAACCTGTGCTGCTGCTCTGTGCCCTCCCTGCAGTCACTCAGCCACTAACAGCACAGCTGCCCTCCAACTCTCTTCATCTGGCTGCATTTCCACTTTTCAAACTGGAATTTAATAACCCATTCAGTTATGACCTTGCAACTCAGTAGTCCTTTTGCGCTCGAGTCAATGATCCCCTTCCTTTGCTTTTGGGGAGTGTTAACAGCAGTACAGTATTTTAGAGGCTGGGACCAATTTGGATTCAGTTCAGTCACTTCAAGATACAGCTCAGCTCAGCCATGAAAGAAATATTGTGATCTGAAACACTCAATATGCTGAAATTCCAACATATGTTGAATGTGACAATATTGGCACCTTAGTTTAAAGACAAACTTCCTGACATTGTTACACCATCCAGTCCTCCCACTTTACTGCTGATGTTGGAGCTGGGAGGAAATTTTAGGACTTGATGCTACAACAATATCAGGGAGAGAATGTTTCACTGTGTAGCTGCTTTTTAGCTAGTGATAATACCAAGAAAGTGCTCTGAAGTAGCTGAGGGGAGATGTCAAAGATAAAATATGATTAGTTTGATGAAATGTTACATTTCAAAGTAACAATTTCATGTGATAATCTAGTTTGATGGAAATCAAACTATTTTCTTCTGGTAATCATTGTCAAGCATCAGTTCATGTTCAATGAGCAGACGTGGGGAGGAGGAGAGTGATGGAGAGGAGGAGAGGACACAGGAGTGTTGGAGGGGAGGATACAGACAAAGTGGGAACAAAGAAGTGGAACCATGTTTGGTTCGGATTCAAACAGAGACTCCAGCGGGTATCATTGTCTCGAGTCAGGGAGTTACTACGGCTACGACTACAGCGCTCCTACCTCCCCCTAAATCTCCATCAAACAATCCATAGTTCATTGCTAACACCTCTAATCCACAAGACTTTTTCATCCGACTTACTCTGAGTGCAAAAACACCGTCCTTTATCGGTAGGGATTTGCATTTGTTGATAAACAGGCAGACCTGCCTGAGTCTACGGATTTGCTGGGACTGGTCCAATCCCCCCAGGCCCCCTAAACAAGCTGGCAACCCAAGCATCTGAAAGGTGAAAAGAGCTTTGAGTTGCTGAAAAACTTTAGTCCTGATGTGTTTGTGGATGTGGATATTTGTTGAACAGGTTGGCAATCTGTCTCCAACAACTTTAGTCGCTAGCTAGCTAACGTATGTTGTAACAAACATCTGCCTTCCACAGCAGCACGTTCTGTAATGTTTTACAAACATCTGGTAGTACTCCCTTCCTGACCTAATTTTTGTGGAATAAGCTACATACATGAAACTACGAACGTAAGATATGCTAACAAAGACTGCTAATAACTGAAAATGAAAACCTCTTTTAGCTCATCATGTTGGTTTTCGCTCTCATCAAGCTTGTTTCCAGCAGCAGCAGCAGTTTTCAGTGAAAAAGTGGCTGAACACGAGCTGCTGAGCAGCAGACAGACTCAGTCAGAGAGCCGCTGCTGAACATAGCGGAGCATCTAGCAGCTAAAGAGCCAGATGTTTCCCTCAGCAGCTGCTGGAGACCAAACACAGAGCTGACAGAGAGAAGACCGGACTGACGTCCATCAGGAGACACAGACTCGCCTCCTGATGAAGCGGCATGCAGCTCTGTAGCTGCTGGAGGCGGAAACAAGCAGCTGTTTGCTAAAACGATCGCCATATCATCTTTACAAGGGGATAATATCTCAATGTTGTTACAGTGGAAGAAGCTTTCCGGTGCCTCCAAGTGGCCAAAGAGAAAATCTATATTAGTGCAGTAGCTTACACTTATTTCTGTGACTCGAATGTAGGGCTAGGATGCGCTGTGGAAAACACACAAAGACTGGTTAACATGTTTGTTCACTCTTCAGCACAAAATTGAAACAAGATGAACTGACCTCGGACAGCAGCTAAAGAGCTTGCTTAGTTTGGAGAGCTTGTTCCCCCTTCAGTAACTCTACTGAATGAAATGATGAACAATCCTGAGAACAGAATACCAGGGGGAGTAAACTGAAAATACGTCACCAAGCTGGAACAACATACTTCGCTGTGCCACTTTCTGCTGTGACACTGATGAAAAGGGAAGCACAGCTGCTGACACACAGCTGCAGCTAACTTCCTCTTTAACGTTCGAGTTAAATTAAAGGGGGGGAAAGCACTGCCATTGTCACAAGGTGAAGAAAATAAAGGGTGACTGGTCGTTCTTCTGCCCACTGTCCACAGGTAATTGTGCATAATGAAATTCACCTGCCACATTTCTGTTTGGAGTAGGTAAGGGTCTGGAAGAACTGACAGACGTAAGGGTTTGGAAGAGCTGATAGACCAGCCATCCACTTTTCTGATTGAATTCTAAGTGAGTTAATGAAACTAGCCCAGGACGTAAACCTTCCATTACGAGATGTTCTCTCAGCGCAGACTGTGCTCATGAATAACAATATGATTCCGACAGATTCTGGTCAGACAGCTACTGGACACTGTTGTAGTGTTGCAAAGACAAGTTTTTTCATGTATTTGTCATAAGGGGGGAGTGCACTTGTGTCTTTCTGTTTGCCAAATAGCAACACACACACACACTTGAAATGGAAGAGGAGGAGGGAGGGAGAGAGGGAGGACACTGAGTGTATGAAGGGCCAGATACAAGTGTTTTAACACTCAAACACAACGCAACAACCTGAGACTAGTGTGGGGGAGTTGGTGGATTGTAGGGAGACAGAGAAAGGGAAAAGGAAAGAGAGAAAGACGGAGAGATCAACAGACAGATATTTAGAGAAAGAGAGAAATAGTGCAACAAAGATAAGTAAAGCGAGAGACCTCTTGAATCTGGGAGCATGGGAGAAAGGAAGGGGGAGGGTAGAAAAGGTAAAAAGACAAGAGGAGAGGGAATTAGGGTAAGGAGACTGGAGGGAGAAGAAAAGGGTGAGACAGCAAAGAGGGGAAGAATTGAGGAGAAGAAATCAGACAGAGGGGCAGCAGTGCTTTCAGGAGTACGGCTGTGGAACTCCATATCCTGGTCTGTAGATTGGTCTCCCTGTTGGCGACTGAGAATTGGAATAGGTGGGCCCGGCTGGGTAGCTGTAGCCGCCATAGCTGTAGGAGGCAGGGTAGGGAGCGGGGCCGCTTTGGGGCTGGCTGGGGGTGTACTGGCCGAACGCTGAGCCCGGGTGTGGGGCAGGGAAGGAGGGCTGGGTCGGGTAAGGGCAGGCGGCCGAAGTCGGAGGCCCGAATGCGGACCTGGGGCCGGAGTAGCTCCCTGCTGGGGTGAAAGGTGAGCCGGAAGCTGGGTATGGAGGGAACTGTGACGGGGGGTTGGCTGGGCCGGAGCCTGCTGCTGCCGCAGGGGATGGGTTAGGGGGGGGGGCAGGGTACGGGCTGTAGGGAATGCCAGAGGAGCCCCCTGAAGACGAGGAGGCCGGCTGCGAGGCGTTTTGGTAGCTGGAGGACTGATGTTTGGAGTTCGGCTGCTGCTGATTTGTCATCGTTGCTGTTGTTGTGTGTTGATTCCATGGTGAGGACGTGGGGGCGGGATCCTGGCTGATGCCTGCCGATGATGTCATGGTGGTCGGATTGCCCTCGCTCCTCTGACGCAGGATCTCCTGGAGTTTCTCTATCCGCACCCGTCTTTTGTGTGCGAGAGAGCGCAGGGAGAGGAAGCGGTCGAGGAAGGAGTCCAATGGCAGAGAACCCTCCAGAAACTCATCAGCTAGAGCCTGCAGACAGAGACACACAACTGGTAACAGGGATGCTTACTGCTGAGCAGATCATACTACTGCAAGTACTAAACTCGTCCTAAAGCACCTTCTCAAAATAACTCCCTCCAACCAGAAACTTCACAGAAGGGCCACTGGCTGTCTAATGGGCCATCCACACATATAGAGTCAAAAGCTGGGACAGTGATAAGCTGCTTTTCATTGAGAAAGGGACCTGGCGTTTTTGCCCCACGCCGCCCAGCTGAGCTACAGACATTTAAGAAGGTGCTCAGCGGCACTACAGGGGAACCAGTTGATAAAGCTGGACTTTATGCAAATGTCCTCTGACACAATGCAAGTGACACCCAGGCGAGAGCCAATCGCGCTGCTTTTAATGTCTGCAGAAACAGAAGCACAGAGTTGTTTACCACTCCTTAACACATCCAGAATGTGCATCGATTCTAGCACAAATACAGGACCGCAATGCTGATCAGTCTTGCCCGCTTGTTGTATCCAAACAGTTTCAACAGCACATACAGCGTTAAAAAAAGGCAGCAAACAAATCTGTCCTGCACTTAGAAAACAAACTGTGCAACAGGAAATTAACTACTTGCTTGTGTGTAGTACAGCACCAATGTCAGAGCAGAGTATGTAAATTAGGTGTTCAACACAACACACTCACAGAGCTGCCTAATGCATTATCTGTATGTGTGAACGCAGCGTCAGGCTGGTTGGAAAGGAATTTAAAACCCTGCTGCAGGTCCACAAACCTGTGAAGGGACTAGCCCAGCACCTGCAGCCAATGGACCTCATCTAGTCAAGAATTCTTTATGCTATGTCTCCATGAATTATACCTCTACAGTAACTATAGTTTTTTTTCTTTTTACTTCCTCCAAGCACTTCCTAGGCTCCAAGTCCAAGTCTGTAAAAGCTTTGAGCTGTGACCTGAAGCCTAAAAACTCTTAAACTGTAAGGACGCATTCAGACTGGCTTTAGCCCTGCATGACAAAACCACAGGCCTCTCATTCATTTGAATGGAGCCAATCCATCAGCACAGGGTCATCTGGCAAAAAACTTTTGCTAAAATGTCATCTGACAAGATGCTGCATTGGCCAATCAAATACATGCAAGCACACATTGCTTGTAGATTACTCTGCAGCCCCCTTCATTGTTTTGAAGCAGGGCTGTTTTAGGGCGAATTCAGTGCTTTCATTGTCATGAAATCAAAGTATGTCCAGGCTAGATATGACAGATGAGACGAGATGCACACTCACGACTACACCCCGTGACTGAGGCTGCAGCCTGACGTTCAAGCACGACTATCTCATGAGACATGACGAGTTCACTTGAACATCAGTGTCAACATATTGTGCTTTAGGATTCTTAAGTAGCATAGCGGGGATTGTGAGCTTTCAGACGAGCAGTTTTATAGACAGCTGAAGACATGAAGACATGTGCCACCAGTAAATGTCAAACAGCCATAACCTGACAGAACTGCCAGAGAGCAGAACAGTTTACAGAGGAAGTGGCAGCGGCTATGGAAGGAAACATCTTTGCCTCAGTCAAGTTATTAAATAATATGTTGCTGCTAATGGAAGAGGCTGCATCGTGATATATCAAAATATTATCATGACAAGCAGCCAACAACCGTCATGATATGGAGCGGAGCACTCAGGAGTTGCAGTGTATATGTCATGTGTTTGCAACTCTTAAATTTCCCTGGCTTTGACCTTTGACCTCTTTACAACTGCTTGCTCGTAATATTTATGGCCTACTAACTGAAGATATTGTGTGTGTGTGTGTGTGTGTGTGTGTGTGTGTGTGTGTGTGTGTGTGTGTGTGTGTGTGTGTGTATCTATATTTAACAGTTAAGTTCTGACCTCTGACTCTGCCTCCGTTTTGCTGCCCTCTGTCTGTAGTCGGGAGAACAACGCCTCTGGAGATACCTGACCCACCATCCCATCTGAGAAGGAGGAGGAGAGCAAGAGTGGGGGAGAAAGACACAGAGAGAACATAGGAGACAGAGAGAGATATGTTCATATTACTGTTATTATGTGCTGTCCAAATATTTGGACGAATTATACTTTGATGATTTGGCAACATTGTTCTTGAAACTTTCATGCCAATAAAGCTCTTTGAATTGAACTGACGAGAGAGAGAGAGAGAGACAGAACGACAGAGAGAGACACAGAGAGACAGAGACAGCAACTGACGCAGAGACACAAAGACAGAGACAGTGAAACAGAGAGAGACAGAGACAGCGACTGACACAGAGACAGAGAGAGAGACAGTGAGACAGACAGAGACAGAGACAGTGAAACAGAGAGAGACAGAGACAGCAACTGACACAGAAACACAAAGACAGAGACAGACAGACAGAGAGAGAGATACAGACTGACACAGAGACACAGACAGTGAGACAGAGAGAGACAGACAGAGAGACAGAGAGAGACAGACAAGATAAAACTACATCCCAGCAGAGCACAGGAAAAACAACTATTGATTCATTTTACATTTCTACATTAATCTTGTCTTTATTATTATGTGACTAAAAACTGCGCCAACACTTGCCTTGGATAGTCACCTACAGATAGCTTACAGAGTATTTGTAACATTTCAGCTGTGTCGCTGGTGTCTGTAGATGTTTGACAGATTAGCAATAGAGTATATGTGACAATACATGAAGATACTAGATGTTGTTTGAGCCTAACCAAACCTTTATTTGTCAAACAGCTGACACGTTACAAATACTCTAGAAACGGACTATCCAAGTCAAGCGGAACCAAAACGGCTTACTTTGTTTGAGTAACAGTCCAAAAACCGCCTAAGAATTCCATTTACAAACGAGATAGAAAAAAAGCAGCAAATTATACTTCCACTGGAGAACTAGGTTTGAAGCTTTTAAGAAAATGTTTACTAATGTTTTATGTCTAAGCCATTGGACATTTGAACACACTGACATCTACAGTAATATGAAACCAAACATACTACTGCTAAAATAATTATTAGAAAGCCATCATCATCATCATCATCATTATGATCATATGTGCACTGCGGAGCTCAGTCAGTCACTATGTAATAAAAGAAAATAGGAACAAGGACTCCCCAGTTTAGCTTTTACCTTGCAGATCAATTGCAAAACACCCTTCATTCAAACTGGACAAACAAAACTCACCAAAACCGTCTTTATTAATCTTTCCACTGTTCCAACAGTCACAAACTCTGGTTTGGTTGAAATAAATCTTTAATTCACCGCGTTCGATGAGAAAAAAAACAAAAAAACAGCTCTCCTCACAGGCAAACAGTTTCACACGAGGGACTCACATTCAATTTAATTTGATTTATATAGCGGCGATTCATAACAGAAGTTATCTCATTGCACTTTTCCTATAGAGCAGGTCCAGACCGTACTCTTTATAATATTATTTACAGAGACCCAACAAATCCCACCATGAGCAAGCATTTGGCGACAGTGGCAAGGAAAATGTTCCTTTAAGAGGCAGAAACCTGGACGCTGCTGCCGTGCCAGGTTTTGAGAGCACTCACATGCACTAACACATACGCACACACACTCACATGCACGTGCGGTGGAGCGGCTATATAAACAAAGCACACAGAGGCTGTGATAACAACACAGGCAGAGGGAGTGTGAGGTCAGGGTGAGGGTTTAACTTATTAAAATCACGAAGGTTTCAATTTCTGCTGCAGGTGATTTGTCTTAGAATATGGACAGCAAACACCAGGAACACGCGTCATTTTTTCAGAAAGACAAGTGAAAGAAATGGTGAATGAGAGATTGCATTTACTGCAGATACAGAAGCTAGTGGAACAGAGGCTAGACAGGAAGTGACATCAGGACTTTCGGCTCTCTATGGCAAGTGCTTTCTTTAATCTATTTAACATGAGTAAAATAAGTTAACGTAATACTCACAATAGCAAATCACTAAAAATATACCAAAAAGCAATACCAGTGTACCAGTGTTTCAATTATGTACTCAGACACCATATCACAATAGATTGCCAAAGTGATTACATTTTTCCATTAACTAAAGCATAGCTGATATCTCCGCCTTTTCTGACAGCAGCCTGAGCAGACTAGAATGCAATTCTGCCAAGCTACAGCTCGCATTTTGGCAGACTTACAACCTGTGGTATGTCATGTAATGCTTTCCCTAACAATATTAAATAGCTATTTTATAATTGAAACAACCAAGTTCAGTGATCAGGTTTTACTGGAAACCCTGCAGGATGATCACTGTTGGTGCTCTTGTCTCTGTTGCTGTAGTTCTGTGCTGATTCATGTATTTGACTAGCTTCCGGCAGGGTTGCTCATGTCTATCCTCCAGTCAACTTTAAGATGGAAAACTTTAACTTTCCTATGAGATGACATTAGTTACTGACTCGACATCTCTCTCCTGTAGTTTTGTGCTTTCAGCAGGTATTTCTGCCTCTGGAGCTGCAGAGTCTGGATCTATGATTGCAAGGAACCTTCTGTAGAATTGAATTAGGTGACTGTGCAGTTGAGCAGCTGCTCGTGTTGTTAATTGATATGTCATTTGGCTCATTTGTCAGTCTATTTGTTTGGACACAAGCTGGGAATTTTTGTGTGTGTTTCACTAGGTAATAATATCAATTGTCCTAACATTGATCAATCAGTGTGAAGAAGACTTTCAAGTTTTTCTTTCTGGCAGACTGCAGGAAAAATGTGTTAACATTTTATTTGTTGTGAAGCTGCTTGACAGTTGGACACAATCACAGCTCATGAGTTACTGATTGAATGTCTCAGAACTCTCCATTCCTCACGCCACTTATTCATCCACCCTTTGTTCCTTTCTCCTTCCCTCCTACCTCTCAGGGAGCAGTGTTGTCTGTAGGTTTCTCTGACGGCCTCTAGCTGAGAGTATCTCTCCACCAGCACCTCCTTCTGTGACTCCAGACGAGGCTTCATGTCCAGGTTTTGCTCAGCCAGGCTGCGATTTGATGCCAGGGCCATCTCTCTCTCCAGCTGGATGTTCTGGATCTGATTGGGAGAAAGACAGGCATCAGACTACGTCAGCTTTACATTTTGGGCAATTTGTGGATACCACTAAATGCAGAGGGATTATTGTTTTATTTTTTGCAGTGCAAATATTCTGTGGGGAGTAGGGCTGAGTATCAAACCTCAATATAAACTGTAAAATGAAGAAAGCCGGCATCTGGTCAGATTCAATATGTAGTTTTCTTATTCTCTGATCAGATAGTTCCTGATTTGCCAGTTTTAGACGATTCTATTTAGACAAAGTTCTAGTACACATGTTTGTGTTTACATATTCAAGATCTTTGGCTTTTTGTTTGTAGAAAACTATATTTCTCAAAGTAAGGTTTTGGCAAAGGTATTTTTAGCTTAATGGGTAAAAAATATCTTTGTCACAAAGTATCTTTCTATTATCAGTACCAAAACTGGGTATCATATTGATACTAGTATCAACAAATTTCAAACAATACCCAGTCCTAGTGGGTAGAGGGCACTGCGAGGCACTTCATAAGAACTGGTGGAGAGTGATTTCATATTATAAATGAATGTTAGAAAAGATAATCATGTGAACACACCACCTCCAACCTCATTTCCATGTACAGTATTAGCCCAATCAAAGGGGTAAGCATGTTTGCAGCCCTTTTCACATATGGATGATGTAGCACTGATGACTTCATTTATTTGTTTAAGTGACGGCTTCTTGTCACTCGGACATACAAGTAGGTATCTGTTACATAAATGTTCCTCATGGTTTCATTCAGACATGATGGGATGTTACAGAAAGAGTCAAAATGCTGGGTGACATTTAGCACAGAGGGAGTGGTGTCACAGCAGTGGTGAGTTGGAAAGTAATAATATGAGAGGAGTGTTCTCAGTTCTCTCACAGGCTGCATTGCTGATGGACTTCAAAACTAGTTTTGCCATTGAGGCCTTAAAGTCCAAAAAGTAATTTTTTTGTCTGCTACAGCACATATCTGCCGTGTAAATTACTTGTCCTGTGTTCTCCTTTGAGGAAAAAAAAAAAATCAGAAACCTAATAGGGAGATATTTTTATTTCATATTTTTGGGTCACACTAAGCTAGATGCTACACAACACAAGAGCCACAGACTCTGAACAACAACCCACATTAGCTTAACTGTTAAAAGTCTCCTTCTTATCTAACTTACAAACATGAACACACATCTTGTCCTGCACCTTAGCTTGTTGAACGAGCCACTGACAAACATTCACCAGGGAAAAGTGCACCGCTAACATCAGTTTGCAGGTTAGATAGCTAATTAGCTGCTCAGCTGTGGTACAATAAATAGCATGCAAACGCACCTGCAAATTGCGCTTGGGTCCACTTAGGTGCTGGTATGGTTCTTACTCTTCAGTACCACTAACAACATACTGTCTGCCCGCATGTAGCTGCAACACAAGTTTGTTTACTTTGTCTCTTGTTCCCTACGGTGTAACACCGGCACTCTCTAGTTCCCTGTGGTGTAACAGCTGTCAATCAAAAACAGATGGGGACATGCCCCTCCATCCTGTTCACACACACTGTATGTAAAACATTTTTCTGGATGTTCATAATTTTATTTGCAGTTTTAATGCAGTTAGGCATTAATACAAATGCAAAATATGAGGAGGGATACAGCTGGTTTTGAATATTATTGTGGTGTTTTTCACATTTTTTTTTTTTACCTTTTGCCCCGTCATTTTTACAGATTGATCTAACATGAGAAGAATCTCCCTAACAACTTAAAACTAGCTAATTCAAAGTGTTTCCAGGTTTATGAAATATATTTAATTTTCTTTGTGCAAAAGAGATTTGAATGATCAGTGTTACAGAAATGCTACAGGACTGACCTAGTCAGATTGCCGTTGTGATTTGAGTTCTTATTCAGACATGAGAAGGACATGTTAAAGATCTCTCTCTCTCTCTCTCTCTCTCTCTCTCTCTAGTAAGTTCAGATATTTTTAGTCTGTAAACTGCATGGAAAGCTAAAACCATTAGGTGCCACCGTTTCACATTTTCATTTATGCCAACAAGCGCTCCTAATTCTAACACAGCACTTTATCTTATCCCCATTCGTATTGATGCTGTTAGTTTTTATTATATGCAGTATTGCGTGTATAGATGCAGCACTTTTAATGTTTTCAATTCTTAATGTCTCAGTGAGAATGTCCCCTTGTGGGACAATAAAGAGCTGAACCAAACTGGCATTTGTTATTAGTTTAAACAGTTGTTTAAATTATTTTTTAAAAGCTTAGTTGATTAATCTAATACATAAGCTTAATTTCCACATTTCTGCTGATGCCACACATTGGTATATTTCATTGGACCCAAGTAATGACCAAAAGTTTTGCCATTTATCAACTGGTTTGGCTGCAGTAAACAAGTGGATGCAGACCAACTTTCTTAAATTAAATGGTCAGAAAACAGAAATTTTATTAGCTGGTCCACAAACAAAAAGAGAACTACATCTCGTCAAACTTCGCATATTGGACCCACAGGTTAAATTTGAAGTCACAAGCCTGGGCGTTATTCTAGACTCAGGCTTAAACTTTAAATCCCACATAAAGAAGGTGACCAAAGCAGCTTTCTTTCATGTAAGAAATATTGCAAAGGTACGGCTGTTCCTATGCCAACAAGATGCCGAAAAACTTGTTCAGGCGTTTATTTCAAGCAGATTAGACTACTGTAATGCATATTTCACCAGCAGTTTGGGTGGTTTGTGTCATTTCATTTTACCTACAGTGAGAGGCTCAACCAACCCCCTGCAAGGTTTAAGGACTTCTAAATCAAATGGCTAGCTTTTCACAAAACCCTTTTATCTGAGAGCTCAGCCTCTCTGAAAGCCAGAAAATGCTGCCTTTCATAAACGGACGCCAAATGGAAAGTGAAGCATCATTTTTACCTCGTCAGACTCCAGAGCCATAGACTCCACCCTCTCCGGGTTGTCGAGGAGCTCCTGTAGCTCTGATTGGCTCAAGTCCTGGAGCTTCTCCATTTGATTTGCCAGGATGGCTGTCCGTCATAAAGGAACCAGGAAACAAGAGTTAAAAACAATGTTTGGAAACAAAAAGTGGACAGTCAGAGGCCTAACTTAGATATTTTAATGTTACTAACCTTGAGTAGATAATTATTAGTCACCGACTTATCAAGATATTGTTGACAACTCAAGACAAAAAAACATGTCACCTGCAGCCACTCCCTTTATAAAATAACCGTGTCCGTGATATATGATAAATGTGAGCATTTTTTAATCAATAGAAGTGATGGTAACACATTTAGAATGCAATATTTTGTACACAGTTGGCTAATAGCTAGTTAGCATATTAAAGTCATAGTATGGTCATACTATCGAGGTGAGTGACTGTAGGCCACAAAAGAGAACAAGCCGTTCAGACACTGGTGACAGTGAAGCAAGAAAACGGGAGAAAATGAACTGGTACTTACATGATGCTAGCAAACCAAATTCAGCCTGACACTGACTGGCGGTGACATCCAACACCACCTATTTATTGCAAGTGACAGGTGACGTGACACGTCCTCAGGATCTTCGACCTGCCCGGAATCCAGCACAACGAAAAGCCGAGTCGTATCGACGCGCTTTGGCCGCCGAGCTAGCTAGCTAGCTAGCTAGCTACCCGGCCGACTCCAGTCTAACCTGACGGTTCCGCGTTGAGCAATCTGATGATAACAACAGTCGGTATGATCGTAATGTCAGGCTCCCACCGTCAACTTCGAGGGAAGCCCAGCGATTTGGCGATCAAAAACGGAGCCTAGAATGACACCGCTCGGCCCCGACGATCACTGTCAAACGTCTCTGTATTCCGATAATGCTTACTTTACTAAACAGACGACTGCAGTCGACAAAATATGCTAGAAAACGACCAAATTTCCGCCCAAAATATGAAAGTTTCACTCCACACTGACAGAAACCGCCGCCATTTCAGGAAGCATCCACGTGCCATCGTTTGCGGGGGGTGATGGGACAAAATTTAAATGTTCTAAAACAGCACTGGTGAACTGTAACGGACTCGTGATTCATAGTTCTAAACGTTTTGAATACTTACTGTGTGCCGACATATTTAGGTGCTATTATTTGAACTGGGCCCGTTCTCCCGCTGGCGTCCCCTACATCGCAGTGTAATGGTGGGGTCCTGTGCTCAGCTGATATAAGGGAAACCCCTATGTGACGGTAATGTTCCATCTCCTGCTGCCAGTGTGCTGCACGCGCTGCTTTCTTCAGAAACGAGGACTGACTCACAACAGACGTCATTTCAGCAGCGCCTGGATGCTGGAGCTGGCCCGGCACATTTCTAGCTCTAGCTTCAGACTTACATTTTTGGAGACGTCGATGGGGAGATAACATTTGGATGGCTTATGGTAATAGTAACTGTGCTGGTGCAGCTATATTGAAAGGATCACTTCAGGAGAAAGTACTTAAACATATTGCTCATGATTCTGGAAGATGGATCATTTTAGTTATTGAATTTATGGATGCTGTTTTTTTTATTAATGGTAACATACTGTATATGGTTATTATAATAATAGCCATAGAAACACAATCCTTTTTGAGGAATTGGAAGAAGACATTTGGCCTTATTGAACACCTCATGGATGCTAAATTAATGTTTGGGGTGCATGGCGATGGTTCACATCTTTGCACAGAGACAGATAACTTATGGTACTTCATTCCAAATTGTATCTTGAAAAAACATTGGCGGTATAGAGTTTCTTCTTTTGATGTGAATAAATTCCCTCTTCAATTAGCCAGTGTTCACAGGCAGCCTGTCTTATTTATACACACTCTCAGTTTCTCTCCACACAAGCATTTAATATGGAATAATAAAAATCTGAAGTATAAAAATAAGTCAGTATTGATAGATGGGTCCGAAACAACATTTTGATGATATCACTTACACTGAATTCCAATGCCCACACAAGAATATAGCATAGTATTTGATGCAGTAGCTGCATGTTTGTTGAGGCTGTTGCAGGGCAGCAGTCAGTGTTCGAGACAGACATTTTGTTAAATGGCATCAACAGACATACGATACGTTGCCCTGCCACTTCTCGTAGGAAACACTCCTGGAAAAATCTCCTTAAGAGCATTCATTGGGAATTGATTTGGACTTACCATAACAAATACTTTGTCAACAATAAAGTTAAGGAAGTGTATTTTAAAATGATACATTTAAAAATGACAACAGCAACATCAAGCCAATGATAGACGCTTACCACAATGAATTAAAGCGGTAGATTAAGACCCACACCTAATAAAGTACAGTTCTCGGTAAGACACTGTAAAGATAAAGAGCAGGTGTGCAAGCCTCTGTATTACATTAAGAGATTCAGCCTCTTAGTGGCTACAGGAATAAAAGAGAGGCCAGTGTGCTGTGTCCGGGTTCCCTGGTCAGAACGCTGCTGGACCTTTTTACAGAGAGCATCGGTATTTGAGTCAAAGCGCAGCGTATCAATGAGTGTTTTCAGTCTGATAGTTGTTTGAAAATGAAGGCAATCATCAGGGAAAAAATCCAAGACATCATTAAGCATTCAGTGAACACATTCAAAGCTGCGAGCGCTGCGTCAGTCGTAGACAGTGGCCACGGATGCATCTGAACAACTGATGATATTTGATTTGTTATAAAATTGTAAAGACATAAAACATTGCAAAACACAATGTAAAATATGTATGTACAGTAATAATAATAATAATAATAGAACTTTATTTATAGAGCACTTATCAAAACAAAGTACAACGTGCTTCACAACAAAAGAAATAAAATACCACAGTGAATGACAAAATATTAAAAAAAAAATACATAAAATACACAAAAGCAATAAAATAAACAGTCAGTTCAGGTAAAATCAGGATCTGCTTTCAGATAAAAATGTGTTTTGAGACGAGACTTAAACGAAGACACTGACTCAGACAGCCTGATGTCTTCGGGTAGGTTGTTCCAGAGCCTCGGAGCCCTGATAGCAAAAGCTCTGTCCCCCTTTGTTTTCATCCTGGACTCAGGAACAGACAGGAGACCCCTACCTAAAGATCTCAAACTACATGAAGGTTCATAAGGGATTACAAGGTCTAAAATATAATCTGGGGCCAGGCCATGAAGAGCCTTAAAAATAATCAACAAGATCTTAAAATCAATCCTGAAACAAACAGGGAACCGATGTAAAGAGGCTGAAACAGGTGTGATGTGGTCGTACTTCTTGGTCCTGGTAAACAGCCTAGCAGCTGAGTTCTGTACAGTCTGCAGTCGTTACACAGTTTTTTGATTAAGACAAGTGAATGTACTGTACAGTACTGTATGTGTCATCGGGGTAACCAATAGCAACTGCCAAAAAAAGGCTGTGCGCATTCTCATAAAACTGCAGTTACATCAGGTAACGTCGATTTCCCCAAACTGAAGTGTTTCAGTACATCTGCTATGGGTAAAACAATATGCACAGATTCATGAAGAGCAAGTGTGATGATAGATTCTGTTATATATATATCTGTTATATTTACAGTGATACACTTTTGTCATTTTGTCACATATTCATATTTCCTGCCCTGAAAAGGTTAACCAGTCACTTTAAGTATATATCAGACATATGGTCTCTGAATTTGGTCCTAAGCATTCCAACTCCAGACCAAGAGATTGATTTAAAGACACAGTGATATTGAAAATACATTTTCCAAGTTCTAATCCTGCGTCCCTCAGTTGTTTATCTCTACAGGTAGGCTACATGCCAAATATATTTGTGTTTTTATATCAAAATCCCTCTCTTTTCCTGTAAAACATTCAAATCATTTGGATGACTCAATCTGTGATTAAAGGCGTAAACATACATTTATCCAATCATACATAATTAGCCGTGCCCATCATATAAAAACCACACTTGACCGTTAGCTATTAGGTAGTAGCTAGCAGAGCGCTATCATAGCAGGAATTGTGTGTTTACAAGTCAGTTGGCAAAACCTTCGTTTACTGTACATTTCTACTGGAATCCTGGCTTGAAGCGCCAATAATCTGGGTTTCTTCTTCTACCACAGGATGTATAATATCTCATTTTCGCCTCTTAGTTTTAGTTCCATTGTTTGGTTCTAAATGCACTCTGTGGTTACTGCTCTTCTCAGCTGTTTCCAGCAGGCAGCTTTTTTTAACAAACACTGAACCATAAAGCAACTGTACACAGTCTGTCCAGCATCAGATGGCAAAAACACACTGTTAGAGACTGGCTGCTGAATAAAGTCAAACATCGAGCAGCTAAAGAGCCAGATACTTTTCTCAGGAGTTGATAGAGACCAAACCAGAGCTAAAAGAGAGTGAATATTGGACTGAATGCTACTTTTGCTTTGAATCAGTTGGAAATGTAAATATGTATTTGTGCCAACAAATACAATAGCGACTTTCTAAGGCAATAATATGTCAGGCTGTGGATTTGTCAGCTTGTTAGTGAATTTTTCTGCCCCCAAATGGCAAAAAATGCTTAGTTTAGCTTTAGAGCTGCAAAAATGAATGTGTTGTGTGTGTGTAGTACTCCAGGCCCAGCCACATCCAAGTTTACATTCACATCAGCAGGGCTCCTCATTATTAAGGCTCTCACAAATACGATGGAGGTTTAGGGAAAACATGGTGCACAATCTTTCACAAAAATTGTATTTAGTAGATATATTTAAGGCTGCTTGCCTTTAACCACCATGCCAGCTATGGCTCCCTGCTGAGGTATGTTTGTCATGGCTATGTGGGCTGGCAGTGTAGCCAGAATGTTTTTTCTAAATAAACAAGACGGCAATCGTAATAAGTTTTTGTTTTCTCTTGAAATCGTCATTCAATGGTTCCAGTTTCCGACTGTCTCACCTGAGCTCCAAAGAGCTGGAGCGATGATCAGGTAAGGGATATGTGGCCCACAGAAAAGATAGCGAAACGTCAACAGAAGTATTAACAGAAATACTTGTGGGGTCCTGATGCCCAGGTTGGGAACCACTAGCCACTAGGACACTAGAGAAAACTAGCTGACCAAAGTTCCACATACAGTAATGAAATCCAGGTGAATGAGGAGAGTGCTACAGGGGCTACTTGACCAAACTGACAGACTTTCCCTTGAACGCCTCGAACTTTCCTGCTGAGAGTGATTGATACCACTGTCATGTTTGTGGGTTAAGTACGGTGATGGAGCCAGAAGCTTAGCTTAGCATAAAGACTGGAAGAAGGTGGAAACAGCTAGTTGTATTTTGTTTGTTTCATTCATACACAAACAGACATGTAACAACAATGTGTGGTTTTAGGGGGAGTCAACATGTTAACTGAGCTTGAGAGGTGTTGGTAGGTATTTTTAGGCTAGCTGTTTCCCTCTGCTTCTAGTCTTTATGCTAAGCTAAGCTAATTGCCTCCTGGCTCCGACTCCATATTTACAGGTAGAGACATGAGAGTGGTATCAGTCTCCTCATCTCACTCTCAATAAGAAAGAAAATATGCATATTTCCCAAAATGTCAAAGAATTCTTTAAATAGTGCGACTACTGGAAAACACATTCTGCTCCAGGCTTCTACTGACCTCATCGCACGGTTGAGTCGCAAAGACTAAATAAATAAAATAATTATTTATATATTGGGCTACAATATTTTTGTTAAACATAAACACATAACATAGTCATCATTTATGAATTCATGAATTTGTTTTAGACGTATACTGATTGGGACGTGCCAGCGCTCTCTGGTGGACGAACTGTTTGACCTCAAACCTACTTTAGCATTTCTGTACTAACATTTACAGTTACTGATCAGACCACATATATACCGATTTATCGGCTAGCAGTCTTGCTCTAATATCAGTGATGATATAAAAATAACATTATTTTCATGTCTTATCTCACTTATGCCATGGTAGGCTGTGTTCAAATAATCCATTTTTTAAAGCTTGTTTGGTTGTTGGTGGTTAAATCAATTAAATCCATTTCTTTTCTTTTTATTTCTGCTTTAAATATTTCATCACTTATTTACTGGCTATTTAATTCTGTGCTAAGAACTTATTTCCTGCCTGCCACTGTTGTTACACTCTATGATGTCAGGACACATGTTGGTGTGAATAGAACTCCATTGATCAACTTTATGAAAACTGTGTCACCAAATCCACTAAAAGAGAAATCTGCAGGATCGACACTTTTAAAAATCTGTAACAAGTGTTTTTCAATTCTACTGCTAATGAGTAATTCAACACGTACAACATGTGTGTTTCCTGTGTGTGTGTGTGTGTGTGTGTGTGTGTGTGTGTGTGTGTATTAGTCTGTTTTGAGGGCTTTGAGGGCAGAGACAGACAGGAGGCAGTGCAGGACCACAGCCCCAGTGTCGTACAGCAGCAGCAGCAGGGTCAAACTCCAGAAGTAGGCCTGCAGGAGATAAGAAAACACATCATGCGCTTATACACACTGAAGTGACTAAACTTCTACAATTATCTACATTACATAATCTACACCGAGTCTTCTCATGAGACAGGACTATCCACTTGTCCTTATCTCTTAGGTCAGAAATCTGATGGTGCTGCAACCTTCTCTTTTTATCCTTCTACTGAATCTAGGCGTTCATTTACTTCTCCCCATCATCATCACCATTCTTCCATCTGGCCCATCTCTCCATCCTCCCTAACCTCCACCATTCAGCGTAGCCATTAATCCTATTATCTGTTTGTTCTTTTTCCTAGAAAAGAAGAGCTGGATGAAGGAAACACACTGACCGTCAGGAGCTCCAGGGGACAGCCATCACTTGAATGTCCGTATCGGTCAAAAGAAATGGGCGCACACAGCTCTTCTTGGTGCACAGTGCTCAAGCTGTAGCAGTAGAAGCAGAAGGCAAGCAGCGCCCCCAGCAGGCCAACCACATTACTGCACGCACAACCTTGAAGCTGTGGAGGGGGGCAGTCAAGATCCATCACTGTGCACTTTGAAACACCCGTACACTGGTTAAACTATAGTCAATTCTGGAAGAGGTGATGCTCTTCACTTTGATGTGAAATGACTGTAAACACTTAAAAAGTACATTACTATTATTACTACAAGTAAAGTAACATTACATTGGCCCCAAAAGGCACGGGCTGTCAGTTCACCTATTCCTTAGGCTGACGATGAGTATTATCTTATCATATGGTTGTAATATTATGAGTTTGTGTTCTTAGAGTACACAATGTAACACTCAAGTTTACATGAGATTTTATTGTTTAAGAAATATTTTCAGGAATGTGACATTAAAAACCTTCAATACTGCAAGAGCTACATTTTCAGCCTAAAAGTTTGCTGTTAGAATGGAAATACAGAAGGTGGGTAGATCCCATGAACCTTTACATTAGCTTGTTATCAATACCAGTAATCTGCTGGGGTTCCTCTCATTGGCCATGGTGAATGATCCTCCTGCCACAATCTGCAACACACACACACACACACACACACATTGTGATTTTGAGGCTGAGCTGTTGCTGTTGCTTTCAGTCACCACTGAGGGGCGCTTTAATGACACTGACGACTCAGCACACTCAGTGAGGAATGTGTACAGCTGTCAGCCTTACATTTAAGTGCTCTTATGGGTCTATTGGGGTTATATATACTACCCACATTTTAGATTTTGGTCATGGTATTCTTGCCTGATGATGGTCTTATGACCATATAAAGTTATATGCAAATGCAGACAATCTGCAAGAGCTTGTCACCTTTTGGTATATTTGACCTCCATGTCACTAAAGACTCTAAAGAGTGATACTCATTAAGATTTTTACAGTAGCATCAGTGTGCTAAGGGCTTCATAAGATATATACATTTACTGGAGGATTACAGTTGAAGCTGTTGAAACTACTGATAGACTAAGAATCAGAATAAGAATCATGAGGTACATACTACAATTCCTAAGACAAGTGGCAGTATGAAGAGCTCTGGCAGAGTTGGGTCAGTGTAAGCGAGCGGGACAGACAGCAGCACCTGGACCAGCCCCAACAGGATGGTCACCACCTGCACAGACGCAGAGATTTGGAATTCCACTCTACTGAATAATCATTTATGGGAAGTTAGACTTTAAATTCAAATAAAGCCCTGATCTCACCGCAGCAGTTTCAGGGTCAAACCAGGCGGAGAGGCGATGTGACCTGGGTTCTGCTGCTGGCACCGCCCCCTCAGAGGACATGTTACTGCAATCGACAGATACAACAGTAGAACTGATCTGAAGTGAAGAGATGTTTTCCACAAGTCCACTTTTGTTAGAATCAAACCAAGTACATACCACTCTAGATTACCGTCAATATTAACACATAAACAGTACATTTCAAATTCCACCCGCTATCACCGGCCAAGTGAACTCTGCTGGACTCTAAGACCCTCAGTCCTCAGCCCTGCGAGTGCAAAACTCGGAGATACTCAGAGATTGTGTGTGGAAGCTCCTGGCAGCAGAGGATGGGGAGGCCTAGTCAGAGGACTACAATGCACATATACAGGATATATAGGATATAGATTAGGGCCCATGAATCACAGTGTAAATATTTCGCACATATGGGCTACCAATGAAATAGCTACAGGGTACATACTGGTAGCTAAAGGAGGGAAGGAGTACAGGGAATGAGTGGGTAACAAATTTACATTTAGGAGGGACCTAGAAATAAATGACACTGTAAATACTTTGTTAACTACCCAAAACATATTAAATAATTATTTCATTGAAATGTAATTTGTAAGAATAGCTTGCCACACTGCTCTTTCCACTAAATTTCGCCCACTGAACCTTAATAAAGTTTGGTTCTCAGTGTAAGAATATGCATTCTGCCCCTTCATTGTTTATGATCTGATGATATGACAGGACATAAGAGGTGATTCTTTGACATCCGATTTGATCCTCGAATGGATCCTACACAGGATCCAAACTACATTAGTCTCCCCCAGTATTTTATTATAGTATGTATATAGTATGTAAAAACATACCCATAACTATTTTATAGCCATAGTTATAGGGATATACCCTTCTTCCACAGCTCACCATAATGTTTTGTTCCCCAGCAGCAATAATAATTTACATCACATCATATTAATTTGGCAACATGCAGCAAGTGAGTGAGCACAGCACTGATGGCGTAAGCCCACCGCCATGATTCAAATGTAGCAGTCAGACGTATGGATTTGATAGCAGAACCTCCTGTGTTGTGGCTCTCTACTGATATCCCTCCGCAATGTAAACAGTACAGCAGATGCATCCAGACTGAGCACCTGTTGAAATGTTAAAGCCTTACGTTCAACAGTTCGAGGAAATTTGTTCCCTCTGATTTTGCCCACATTACAATATGTAGAAAAAAATCTTTTCTAGAGAATTAATGTTGTCAATAGTGAATAATGTTTGAAAACTGAAAAACCAGAATCAGAGAGAAAGAGGAGCAGACTGTACAAGAAAAGCAAAGACATGAACAGACCCAAAGAACAACAGAGGCAGACCACATGAGCCCGACACACACCACTGGAGAGGGCCGAGGACAGTGGGAAACCAATGAAACGCTGCAGCGTGTGTGTGTTGGATTCATGCAAGATTATTCATGTGTGTTTCTGCTGTGTCTGTTTGGGCTGGGAGGAAGGGATTGAGGGACAGAGAACAAAATGAGGTATTGAAAGAGAGAAAAGTGTGTGAGTGTGTTACTTCATCAAAACCACATGCCAGAATCCTCTTAGGAAAGACAGGAATGCAGCAGGATGAAAAGCAGATGTGGTGGGAGGAAGAGGAGAGAAAGGGTGGGGACTGGGGGGGGAGGGGGGAGGTTGATGATGAAATGATAAGTGAGGGGAACATTTTGGCCATCACTAGTCTAGAAACAAAGTCACTTGATTCTCTTCATGCACACATTTATCCATCTGTTGGTTCATCTGATGCAGCTTCACTAACCATATGCTTATCAGTGTGGGCATCTAAGAGTTTGAGGATTTCCAAGTGGGTCCCCATGTCCTTAACAAACACAGCTAACAACATGGTTATCCTCTTAAGTCAGAGTTTACATACAACGTGAGACGAGGTCACAAAGCAGCAGAATTTGTGGGAAACACAATTAAAATGTTTGTGTATTGGTAGAGCCAGCTGCAGCCATGCAGACACAGACATGCACTTAGTTGCATTCAGCGCTTTCACACACAGACACACACCGACGGCAGCGAGCCACCATGCAAGGTGCAGACCTGCCACAGCACCGCTGTCTCTGACACCAAATACTGAATATGACAACCTTATGTGTCCCTGTCCTGCTTATGGACACTTTCACACAACATATCATTAACAACACATAACATTTAAATAATCTAACTATGTTCTATAAGCAGGGGGTTACTCACCTCGACTAGAAGTTAGTACAGAGATGTCTCTGGATGAGACCAACAGGGTTGGTATGGTCCTGTCCTTCTGATGAACTTTTAACGGTAAAAATCCGGACAAGAAAAAGATTCCTGGAATGAAAGTAGCAACGGAAGGGAAGGAGGAGCTCTGCTGGATCTCATCCAGAGACAGAGAACAGTCTCTCTCTCTCCACCACACACACAACAACAAGAGAAGGCAGGGAGGCGCACTCAAAATCAGGAGTGGTCGTAAGAAGCCTAAACTTATAAAGGAGAACAGAGAGATAAAGGTAGGAATGAGACATTTCGTGCTTTCTAATCTAATAACTAGACAATCCTAAATGATACCGTCAGAGTGAGACTGTGCTGAAAGTCTATTAAATATGTAGAATGAACTGACGATTAGGGGGTGATCCGTTCATGGACACATGGCGCACACAACGCAAGTTGCCAAGCGTAGGCAATATGCTCTAATCAGTTTACAGTAACAATATATCATGTGCAAGGTCCCAAAACTGTGACACTATGCTGTGAACACGCAGCTGTCACAGTCTTAAAGGGCCATAGCAGTGTGTTTGCATGTATACTGAACAGTTGTGCTGGCCAGTTTCCAGAGTAAAGTATAGCTTATACAGTTCCCCAGGCAGCCATTGGTTTCCACTCATTTCTGTACAAGCTGACAATCAATTAACAGACAGATCAAAAGACTGCCTCAATTGTGTTATTCATCACATTGAACATGAAGCCTGCGTAATCTGTTTTATTTCTTTCATTTAAAACCCCTGAGCCCAAGCGCCCCCGGTACCAGCCAGTGCATCTCGCAACAAACACCATACAAGGGCATGCTAACCATGTAGCAACATATTCATGCTGCACACCCACTTAACCATTTTTACCTAAAGCAAACACAAGTCAAACACCAAGCAACTGACTGAGTGTGTAGCTACAAGTATTCTATCTGAACAAGGTGCATGCCTGCAGTCACAGCGCTCCTGACAGCTTTCATTTCGCGCTATCCACACAAACGACACCTGGAATGAACACTGAAATTCCACAGATTCCAGCAGTGTAGCTCCTGTCACAATAAGAACAAACTTCCGTTTTTATATTTACAACTATAAATTGTGTCTTACCTTTGCTGTTTATGTAATCAAAAGTTGTGTCTGGTCGCATAAATCCATTAATACTTACTACTCAAATGTCTCTGGGACATGTTGAGTCCATTCCAGCTGGCATGTACCCATTTGCGTTGCATGGGGAAGAAACGGCAGTCGGCGTTACTGCAGTCGTCCATATGGACACACAGTCTGTGTCTCGGGGCTGGAAATAGGTTTACTTACAGTGGATTCATATTCCTTAGCCTCTGACATATCAAAGGAGACCAGAAATATGCATATAAGCCTTCTGATTGGGGAGCTATTTCTGACTCATTTTGGGTATGTTATTTTACGTTTACGTACGTTTTTTCCTAGGGCTAGGGTTTAAGAGATTCTTTTATTTGCATTTTGCACCAAAACCTTCAAGAAAAACAATTGTCTACTTTTAAGGACATTTGTATGTCTAGTCAAACATATCGTGAGTTTGAACAAAGTTTCATTCACTACTACCATACAGTCTGCACTGAAACTTATTGGTCATTAAGGTATGTTTCAATACTGTGTGATTTTGTCTTATTTTAGTAATTGTTACTTTAATATTGTTTGATAATGTTTAAAAATGTTCTTTTTTAAATGTATTTATTTTATTTAAAAGGGACCATGTACAGTTTAAAACATTAATGTCATCATTTGATGCAACGTACCAGATTATAGCATTAAGATAATTTCCATCTGGAGTCCCTTGGCAGGTCAAAACAAAGAAACAGCACAATAACATAATACAAAGTTATTCAAAAAGTCAGTTGTTACTGACCAAATGCTGAATAATTGTCCATTTAACATATTTAATTATGACACAGTAAATGCAGACATAAAGGAAATACCTGTAACTATGTGTTATAGTTTGAGGTTTAGTCATATTTCCTGTTTTATTTTGTAGTGTTCTCCTCCCCTTGTGTGTCTTGTGGTTTTGCTTCCGGGCTTTGTTTGCTTTCCCTCCAGTTTTGATTGTTGGCCCTTCCTTGATTGTTTGTACCTGTGTCTCATTGTCTCCCCTTCCTTAGGGTATTTAGTCCAGGTCTTGTCCTTTGTTCATTGTCGGATCATTGTGTTCCTGTCGTGTGTGTGTGTGTGTGTGTGTGTGTGTGTGGCTGTGGCTGTGGCTGTGGCTGTTGTGTGTTGTGTGTCACTGTCATGTGTCGCTGTCATGTGCATTTTCATTGTACCTTGTTCCCGTGTCCAGTTTCCCGGCATTTAATAATAATAATAATAATAAAACTTTATTTATAGAGCACTTATCAAAACAAAGTACAACGTGCTTCACAACAAAAGAAATAAAATACCACAGTGAATGACAAAATATTAAAAAAAAAATACATAAAATACACAAAAGCAATAAAATAAACAGCCAGTTCAGGTAAAATCAGGATCTGCTTTCAGATAAAAATGTGTTTTGAGACGAGACTTAAACGAAGACACTGACTCAGACAACCTCATGTCTTCGGGTAGGTTGTTCCAGAGCCTCGGAGCCCTGATAGCAAAAGCTCTGTCCCCCTTTGTTTTCATCCTGGACTCAGGAACAGACAGGAGACCCCTACCTAAAGATCTCAAACTACATGAAGGTTCATAAGGGATTACAAGGTCTAAAATATAATCTGGGGCCAGGCCATGAAGAGCCTTAAAAATAATCAACAAGATCTTAAAATCAATCCTGAAACAAACAGGGAACCGATGTAAAGAGGCTGAAACAGGTGTGATGTGGTCGTACTTCTTGGTCCTGGTAAACAGCCTAGCAGCTGAGTTCTGTACAGTCTGCAGTCGTTACACAGTTTTTTGATTAAGACAAGTGAATGTACTGTACAGTACTGTATGTGTCATCGGGGTAACCAATAGCAACTGCCAAAAAAAGGCTGTGCGCATTCTCATAAAACTGCAGTTACATCAGGTAACGTCGATTTCCCCAAACTGAAGTGTTTCAGTACATCTGCTATGGGTAAAACAATATGCACAGATTCATGAAGAGCAAGTGTGATGATAGATTCTGTTATATATATATCTGTTATATTTACAGTGATACACTTTTGTCATTTTGTCACATATTCATATTTCCTGCCCTGAAAAGGTTAACCAGTCACTTTAAGTATATATCAGACATATGGTCTCTGAATTTGGTCCTAAGCATTCCAACTCCAGACCAAGAGATTGATTTAAAGACACAGTGATATTGAAAATACATTTTCCAAGTTCTAATCCTGCGTCCCTCAGTTGTTTATCTCTACAGGTAGGCTACATGCCAAATATATTTGTGTTTTTATATCAAAATCCCTCTCTTTTCCTGTAAAACATTCAAATCATTTGGATGACTCAATCTGTGATTAAAGGCGTAAACATACATTTATCCAATCATACATAATTAGCCGTGCCCTATAAGTGAACAGGCTGTTACAATAATCAAGGCGTGAGGAGATAAAAGCATGCACAACAGTTTCTGCATCACTAAGAGTTAAAATAGATCGTATTTTTGCAATTTTTCTGAGGTGATAAAAACATGATTGGACAAGCTTAGTGATATGTTGCTCAAAACATAAATTGCTATCAAACAGACACCCAGATTTATTGCAACAGGCTTGATATGTTGTGGCAGGTTACGAGTAGATGGCAGTATTTTTTTAGTGATGAGTTGGGGCCCAATAACAAGGATTTCAGTTTTATTTGAGTTGAGCTGAAGAAAATGTATTGACATCCATTTTTTTATGTCAGACAGGCAGTCCTGCAGAGAACTCAGTGTACTAAGGTCAGTGGGCTTGACAGGGAGGTACAACTGCATGTCACCCGCATAACAATGAAAAGAAATACCATGTCTGCGGATTACATCACCCAAAGGAAGCATGTACAAGGAGAACAGTATTGGTCCCAGAATTGAACCTTGAGGCACATCGTAGTTGATATGGGAGAAGGATGACATGAAGTTATTAATGCTGACACAGAATTTCCTATTGGACAGATAAGATGAGAACCAGTCTAGTGCAGTGCCAGATATGCCCACCAAGTGCCTCAGTCTATCTGAAAGAATGCCATGATCAATTGCATCAAAGGCAGCACTTAAGTCCAACAGCACAAGAATTGAACACATGCCTGCATCTGCATTCATTAAAAGGTCATTGGTGACTTTGAGGAGGGCTGTTTCAGTGCTGTGGTGTTGACGAAAGCCAGATTGGAACTTTTCAAAGGTATTATTATTTTCCACAGCAGCAAGAAGCTGCTTAGATACAAGTTTCTCATCCACATACCGCTTCCTCATCATCTGCATTTGGGTCCTCATACTGCACCCCGTACAACAGAATGATCCGTCCAATCATGGACCCAGCAGACTTTTCTGAGGATGTGGACCAGTTGGTCCATGACTTGACGTGCCTCAAGGACATATGGGAAGAAATAAGAGACGAGTCCCACAGAGAGGCAATCGGATTTTGGGTAGAAGCAAGATTTTTGACATGGCCTGGGCTGAGGGAGGCCATCCCTGAGTGGCTCACGGACTAACTCTATACCCAGACACCCCAGCCTGCAACTCATCAGCCTGTTTACCAGCCAGACTCCTGGCCCGCTAGCAAGCAGCTAGACTACCTGACTGCTAGCCCTTTATCAGTCAGGCTTGGTTACATGAGCCTGCAATCTGCCTGTCTCGAACCGGTCCCAGTTCCGAACCCATACCTGGGTTCCTGCCTGGCTCTCATTGGTCCTCGCAGTCATCAGTCTGCACCCTGGTCTGCCAGTCATCAGCCTGCTGGTCCCCAGCTCATATCCCTGCATGCTTGCCTCCTGTGTGCTAGTCTCCAGTCAGCATCTCAGCTTGCAAACCAGGTGGTACCTCAGTCTGTTGCTGTCTTGGCACCTTCTAGTAAGCCCCCCAGGAGGAAGCATGGCTCCCACAGCTGCTCGCCTGCCCAGCTGCCTGCACCACCGCCCAGCACCCCAGAGCCGTCGCTGCCCAGCGCCCCAGAGCCGACGCTGCCGTGGCGGCCTCCAGTCTCTGCTGGATCACAGCAGCCCCCTGGACTAGGACTCCTTGCTGGATCACATCACGGTTTGGTCCAGATATGCTCTGTACGAAATTTGGTTGTGAATGAAAGCTGAAGGTTTGAAGTGACGAACAGTTAAAACCAGAGAAAGAGAGGGGGAGGGGGGTCTTATCAGAAGGACTGTGTTTTGGTGCCTCAGTCAGCAGATTGGGAACACCTGTGTGTGTCTGCGTTTTTTTCACCTTCAACTCTACTGAGTGCTACCCTTAGCAGGGTTCAAACCCACAACCTTTAGATCCAAAAGGGGCACAGAAGTGGAACGATCTTAAAGCACTGGACTATTCAATGAGAAGATATGGTTTCGACACACCTTCTTACAATGTGAGGCAATGACATCACGTGCCAGCCTATAGTCAAAATGTTGGTGAGAAAATTCACTCGTCATTCTGCTGGTTTCGGGTGTATTGTCAGATATTTTGGTGAAGTTTGATCCAACACTGAGCAAAAAAGAAAATGTTATGCATACAGTACTAATTACAGTAAGACATTGAATGTCACTGCAGACTCATTGTCTGTCTGTGTCAGTTTTGGTAGCATTTGAATGAAGACTAGAATATATAGATCTTAATTGATTTTGCATATATTAAAAATATAGAGTGACAGACTTCTGAATTGACCAAAGGGTGCAGTGAGGCAAACTTCTGTCACATATCAGTGTGTTGAAGCCATTTCTATGGAAGTAATAATATTTTGAGTTTAAATGAAATGTAGAAATTGGAATGTAAACAGTTAGCCAGTGATCTAGTATAATGCAATTTGATTAGCTGTTAGATTTAGCACAAAAGAAATAGAACCCTGCGAAACAGTCAGAAGCCACTGGACTCTGGAGCAACACAGTCTTTTGACCTATACGGAACTACACAGTTAATTTGTAAGAAAAGTTAAGATCCTAAGTTTTAAATTTTTTATGTTGCGAGATTAATTAAACAGTCAAACGAAGAACTTTGGATTCGAGACTTTTATTCACTGACGTTTTGTGTTGAGTACAGAAGAACATTGAAGTCTTGGGCTAGTGAGTTAGCTTGTTGCACTCACAACCAAAGTCAAAAGACTGCTCGATAGTCAAACTTTCGAGTAAATTCAGAAGATTGCTCGACGAAGCAAAAAGACGAGCCGCATGAGAAGATCGCTAAAGAAAAAGACACTCGTGATGACGGCGAGCTAATCGACTGGGCGGATCTGAGGGAAACTTGCTAGCGGCTGCTAACAAAGATAACGGACCAATATGGACGAAAACTACATTGCAGCAAAAGAATACAGAAAGAAAGCCAGAGGTAGCCTACCTGGAGAGTGAGTCGTCGGCTGAATTACACTGAATGAACAGTTCTGATATTTTCTTCATGTCTTTATTAGCCATCGTCCAGAAGTGGCAGTAAGTGTTCACTGGATATTTCATCTTAAAAGTCATAGAGCTTGACATAAATAAATCCTGCACATCAGTGACTCTTTTAAACGAGTGTTTACAAGAAGATTAGAAGCTGTGGACAATATTAAGAATTGTGACAATTTTGTGTGAAGATTTTAAGGTGACATGACATGGCAGGTGAAAGTGCAGCTGCGTGTGTTGACCAAAAGAGGGCGCCAAAGCTCACAGAAAAGGCTGTAGCGGATCAAGAAGCTTATGAGAACAGATATTCGGAATTTCAGCAGTTTATAGAAGACACAAATGAATGGATTGCAGATGTCCTGAAAGATGAGAAAGATGATATTAGGCCACATGATAGTGTATCCAAAGCTAACTCAGTAGTAAGCCACACTTCCAGTACTACTTCTGCAATGTTGAGAATTAAAGCTGAACGTGAAGCACTGTTGGCAAGAGCTGCAGCAATGAAAAAGAGAGAAGCCATAGAACAGGAAGAAATTCGCTTGAGAATTAGAAAAGAGCAATTGGATCTTGAAACTGAGCTTGCTGCTTCAGACACTGAAGGTGTACGAAGACTTTGAAGATGCTCATGAATCTAAACATGATTTGTCAGAGCTACCTTCAGGACCCAGATATGAACCCTTGATGTATAGACAAGAAAAACACAATGTAGACGATTATGTGCGTCGTGGAGCTGGTAAGACATCCCTTACATTCAATCCAAAGCCAGCCACTCAAGTTGGTGCTTCAGATAGAAGAAAATCATCGTCAAGGTTTGATGCTGTCAGCAGCACGCCGCATCTTACTCATCATGATCACACTGATTTTTCTACAGATAGCCTGCACAAAGTGTTACAGCGTCAAAACGAAGTCACCGAGATGCTCATTAAACAACAGAGTGTGTCTCAACTCCCACAAAGAGACATATCCACGTTTACAGGAGATCCTCTGACTTACAGATCTTTCATAAGGGCATTCGAGCATGCTATCGACAGTAAAACAGACAGTCATCAGGACCGGTTGTACTACCTCGAACAGTTCACGAGTGGAGAGCCACTTGATCTCATTCGGAGCTGCGAGCACATGAAACCCGACAGAGCTTATAAAGAAGCTAGGGAACTGCTTGATCGTCACTATGGAGATGAAATGACCATCGCTACAGCTTATATCAAAAAGGCTATGGAATGGCCTCAGATAAGGCCAGAAGACAGAAAAGGATTGAATGCGTTTGCTTTGTTCTTGGTTGGATGTTGTAACACAGTGAATGATGTGGACTACATGGACGAAATGAACAATCCTACCAACATGAAGTCCATTTTATCCAAACTTCCATTCAAACTGAAAGAAAGATGGAGAAGTTATGCTTATGACATTCAAGAAAGAACAAGAAAAAGAGCCAGATTTCATGATTTAGTGGAATATGTGTACCGACAAGCAAAGATTGCCAATGACCCGCTATTTGGAGATATCCTGGACTCCACTTCAAGTAGTCAGAACAGCTCAAAAAAGCAACCAAGCATCAGAAAGAGTGAGTCTAAAAGAAGCAGCTTTGCTGTGAATGTGTCTGCTACCGAAAATAATGTCAGTAAAGGCCAATCTGAGAAGAAACCTTTTGCAGCCAAGTCAGCAAGTGTTTTTCAAAGTCCCTGTCTTTACTGCCAGAATAACCATGCACTGAATGCGTGCAACAAGATTCGCCTCTGAAAGAAAGAATTCAGTTCTTGAAAACGAACGGCCTTTGTTTTGGGTGTCTGACGGCAGGTCATATGTCCAAGGACTGTAAAAAAAGGGCCTCTTGTCCAGAGTGTTCACTCAAGCACCCAGCTATCTTGCATGTTGTTAAGACAGATGCTTCATCAAAGAACAACAGTGCAGACGACAGGTCACCAAGCACAAGCGAAGTCACAAGTGCTCTCGTGTCTGCAGGATGCAGAAAAGGTGACCATACTGGGGCCGGGAAAAGTGAGTGTATTCTTCCCATCGTACCTGTGCAGATAAAACACAAGAAAGACACAAAGATAATCAAGACCTATGCTTTCCTGGATCAAGGAAGTACAGCGACTTTCTGCACTGAAGAATTGGCGAAGAAGTTGAATTTGCGGGGCAGAAAGGCAGAGTTCCTGCTTTGTACTATAGCGCAAGAACAGAAAGTGAATAGCTATGAACTTACCATCTGGAGGTGTGTGGCTTAGAGGAGCAAGAGTACCTGCAGATATACCTGCAAAAAAGGCCAACATCCCACAGAAGAAAGATTGGATTGGAAGAAGTGGTCTTACCTGAGTCGAGTCCATCTCCCAAAACTTGAAGCAGAAGTTGGTCTGCTCATCGGTGTCAACACGTACAAAGCCATGGAACCATGGGAGATCATTAATAGCCAGAACGACGGGCCATACGCTGTGAAGACAGCTCTTGGCTGGGTCGTCAATGGGCCAATCAGCAGATGCCAAGAGAAAGAATCAGATGATGGCAAAAGTCAAAGTTTCCTTGTCAACCGTATTTCTGTGATAAGCGTTGAAGACATGCTGATGAAGCACTACAATGCAGATTTTCCAGAAAGAAGATGTGACGACAGACGAGAACAGTCACAACATGACAAACAGTTCATGCATACAGTGACTACATCAGCTCAGCTCGTGGATGGTCACTTCCGCATCAAGTTGCCTTTAAAGGATGACAAGGTGAAGATAACATGCAACCGTGGTATTGCTGAACAGAGGCTTAACTCTTTGAAGAGGAAGTTCAGTAGGAATACAGACTTCTTTCAAGAGTACAAGGCTTTTATGGACAACATACTGGAAAAAGGCTACGCAATAAGGATTCCAGAAGAACAGTTGAGTCGCAGTGAAGGAAGAGTATGGTTCATTCCACACCATGGAGTTTACCATCCAAAAAAGAGGAAACTCAGAGTCGTCTTTGACTGTGCGGCAACTTACCAAGGTGTGTCGCTAAATGACCAGTTGTTGCAAGGGCCTGACTTAACTAACACTCTCATCGGAGTATTGTTGAGATTCAGACAGGAGCCTGTCGCCATGATGGCAGATATAGAGTCCATGTTTTACCAGGTGTGGATTCCAGACACGGACACGGATATGCTACGCTTTCTCTGGTGGCCAGGTGGTAATCTGAATGTGGAAGCAGAAGAGTACAGAATGTGTGTACATTTGTTCGGTGCTACATCTTCTCCTAGTTGTGCGTCATATGCATTAAGAAGAACAGCGGAAGATGCAGCATCAAAGAGTACCCCTGAAGCCACACAGACAGTCCTCAAGAACTTCTGAAGCGGCTGAAGTCAAAGATCTCAATCTGGAGCATGATGAGTTACCAGTGGAACGGGCATTAGGCATGCAGTGGTGCACAAGTTCTGACAGCTTCAGGTTCCTAATACATCTACCGGACAAGCCATGCACAAGACGGGGCATTTTATCTGTAGTCAGTTCGGTGTATGACCCAATGGGTTTTTTGGCACCACTCCTACTACCCATCAAGCTCATTTTAAGAGATCTCTGTCAAGAGAAGAAATGTTGGGATGAAGAGATCCACGAAAAAGCATGCCGGACATATATGAAGTGGCTGACAGACTTAGACAAGCTTTCAGAACTCCGTCTGAATAGATGTTTCAAACCTCCTGCATTTGGGCCTACAAACACTGCTCACATTTCAATTACACAATTTCTCAGACGCTAGTCAAGACGGATATGGCGTTGTGTCGTATCTCTTGCTAACAAATGACCGGGGTGAGAAACATGTATCATTCTTGATGGGAAAGTCCAGAGTCGCTCCACTCAAACTGATCACGATCCCGAGAATGATCGATCGATCAGATGTTGAAAGAAGAACTTGAAGTTCCCCTGCTGGAGTCGGTCTTCTGGACGGATAGTACAACAGTACTAAAGTACATAGAAAACTATGCTCTTCGTTTCAAGACGTTTGTAGCCAACCGTGTCTCTTTCATTAGAGAAGTGACTACATCTTCTCAGTGGAAGTATGTCAACACCTCACAAAACCCAGCAGATCAGGCTTCCAGAGGTTTGAAGATCCAGAGCTTCATGGAAAGTAAAAGCTGGTTTCAGGGGCCTAGTTTCCTGCGAAAAGAAGTTGAATGGCCAGAACAACCTGAACAGTGTCCTTACCTGACTGAAGACGATGTTGAGGTGAAGACATCCGCTGCAGCGTCGTGCTCAAACTCAAACGAATGCACAGATCCACTGAATCGGCTCGTTGAGTATTACTCCAGCTGGCATAAGCTAAAAAAGGCGGCATCTTGGATTTTGCACTTGAAAAGGACATTGCGGCACTTGAGCGAGAAGAGAAAAGAGTTTGAGCAGAACATACAGCAGAATGAGAATGATCCAGAGAAATGCAGATCTATAGTTGAACAGCAAATGGTGATGTACAAAAAAAACCTGGAAAAAAGAATACTTACCATGGAAGATCTATCCAGAGCTGAAATTGAACTGGTTAAATACAGTCAGAGACAAACTTACACAGAGGAGATACAAGCCTTGCAGTCGGCAGGCTACCGTGTGAAAAAGAACAGTTCTATCTTCAAACTGGATCCATACTTGCAAGAGGACGTGTTGAGAGTAGGAGGACGTTTGAACAGATCGGCGATGCCTGAGGAGGCCAAGCATCCTGCCATTCTGCATAAACAGCACAGAATAGCTCATCTCATTCTCCACCACATCCATCAAGAGTGTGGACACGGAGGTAGGAACCATGTCTTAGCCATATTGCGACAACGGTATTGGATACCAAGAGCCAATGCAGCGGCAAAAAAAGTGATTTCAGAGTGAAACCTCTGCAGAAGACTACATGCAAAGGCAGGAGAGCAGAAAATGGCGGATCTGCCACAAGATCGTCTGCTCCCCGACAAACCACCCTTCACCAACACGAGTGTAGATTATTTTGGACCTTTTGAGGTCAGAAGAGGACATGCAAAGGCTAAGCGTTATGGAGTGCTCTTCACATGTTTAACTGTCAGGGCAGTGCATATAGAAGTAGCCCATTCTCTTGACACTGATTCATGTATTAATGCCATACGGCGTTTTCAAGCCAGAAGAGGTCAAGTGTCAGTTATTCGTTCCGACAATGGCACCAACTTTGTCGGCGCTGAACGAGAGCTGTGTGAGGCATTGGCAGAGCTGGATCAGTCTCGCATCTATGAAGTCATGAGAAAAGGTGTACAATAGATTTTTAACCCGCCTGCTGCATCTCACCACGGTGGTATCTAGGAGCGTCAAATCCGTACAGTGAGAAAAGTGCTGAGCTCCGTTGTGAAGCAGCAGCTCTTAGAAGATGAAGGACTACACACTCTCTTATGCGAAGTTGAGAGCATCATCAATGGGAGACCTTTAACCACGAACACAGATCACCCCAATGACCGAATCATCTGCTTGCATTGAAAACACAGCCTAGTTTTCCACCTGGTGTGTTCACTAAGGATGATGTCTACGCCCGCCGCCGCTGGAGACAAATACAATACATGGCGGATCTGTTCTGGCGAAGGTGGACTCACGAATACCTACCGCTTCTGCAAGAACGGCAAAAATGGCTCGGCTTAAAGAGAAGTTTCAAGGTTGGAGATGTTGTCCTTGTCGCAGATTCTTTCCTGCCAAGAAACTCCTGGATGTTAGGCAGAATCATGAGGGTGATGCCTGACTCCAAAGGCATTGTCTAAAGTGCTGAAGTTCGGACGAAGACCAGCATCATTCAAAGACCCGTAACTAAACTTTGTTTGTTGCAGGGAGAAGACTGAAGATAGAAGAGAAAGACTTGAATAGAACAGAAATTACCAGTTGAATAATCTGTGAGAAGCATTTAGTTGTTAATACTTCACAGTTAATGTTTATCTTTAAATACTTTTCTGTGAAGAAAAGAATATTCTTGCTAAAAGGAATTGAGAAAGTGTTAAATGTAAGAATGTAAATGACTTCAGTTTAAATTTAAGTTGATAATTGATATGTTAAGGCCTAGTCAATTAGGGACTGGGATATGTTGAAGCCATTTCTATGGAAGTAATAATATTTTGAGTTTATTTTGTAAATCTGAGAAAAACTTGTGTTGCAAATGAAACGTAGAAATTGGAATATAAACAGTTAGCCAGTGATCTAGTATAACGCAATTTGATTGGCTGTTAGATTTAGCACGAAAGAAATAGAACCCTGCGAAACAGTCAGAAGCCACTGGACTCTGGAGCAACACAGTCTTTTGACCTACACGGAACTACACAGTTAATTTGTAAGAATAGTTAAGATCCTAAGTTTTAAATTTTTTATGTTGCGAGATTCATAATTAAACAGTCAAACGAAGAACTTTGGATTCGAGACTTTTATTCACTGACGTTTTGTGTTGAGTACAGAAGAACTTTGAAGTCCTGGGCTAGTGAGTTAGCTTGTTGCACTCACACAGTGGATGTGCTGAAAACATTTTAACTCTCTAGGACCTATGGTAAAATTTAAATGCTTTTTGAAAGTTTTGACTGCAATATAGATGAAAACATGTGTTTAAGCTTATAAACCTCTCCCCTTTTTGCCAATCATGACCAAACTTTTTACAATGAATTGAACATGGCTGTAGAACATGTGGAACATTTCTTACTCAAATCCTTGCAGTTAATTATGAGAGATACATTTTTCACATTTGTGGCGCCCCCTAGTGGCAGAATATCCCAGGACTGCTCAGCGAAGCTTGGACCTAGCATACGAACATGTGCAACGAGTTTGGTTACAACAGCTTAAGCCAATTTTGATTTATGAGCGTTTATGTAAAATTGAACTTGAAGACGTATAATTTATAGAATTTTGTATAATGTGTAATTTCAAAACTGTATGGAATATCAAAAAAGTACTTTTTCCGGGTTGGTCCAGATATGCTATATGAAAATGTTGATGGAAATTGCTCAAAATTTGTAGGAGGAGAAGTGAAAGAACAGATTTGGACATTTTAAATGGCAGGAAATATATCCAGGTGCAAATGGGCGTGGCTTACATGGACAGATTCGTCTGGACCCACATAATCCAGGAAAAAAGGAATTTGTTTCTGTCACTTATGGTTCAAAAGTTATAGGCCAAATGTTAATTTGTTGTTATAGCGCCACCATCTGACCAATTGGTACAATTTTTTTTGAGTAGTGGGTGAGATTTCCAGCCCATCTGCCGAGTTTGGGAACTGTAGCTGTTACAGTTTCTGAGATCCAGATACTTTTGGGGCACAAGAAGAAGAAGAAGAATCCTAACAGGCTTTGCTGCTTGGACCCCTAATAACAAATCCAAGGTAGGTCAGCAAGTTCTAGTGCCCTGGTATTGTATATGATGGCTTTCTGGAATGGCTTACTGGGACATTACCAAGGAACAGAGACTTCATTAACGCTGTTAGTTACACCTGTGCTTTACAAGTCATGTCTGATGTGGTAAAGGTCTACAGCGCCTCCAAAACTCCACAGCTACAACACACAACTTGGCTGGTTTTGTGTGAACTGATCTGTAAGAATGTCCTGCAGTTTGGAAAGTGAGCTCTTCTGTCCTCTGCAGGTGATGGCAGTGGCAGTATCCAGGGATCTGACAGTGCAGGTGCTGGAGGATGTGAACGCTGTCAAGCTGACTGAAAGACAGCAGGCTCTGCGCACTGCCGTCCTGAGAGGAGAGCCCAAATGTCTGGGGGTGAGTCTAGAAGTCTCTCTCTCAAAACATAAAAGCAACATAGGGTGATATATAAAAAGACATTTAAAAACACTTAAAAAGATTTCAATAGAAAATAAAAACAAGATATAACAGGAGAGTAAAAGTTACAGTGTAGTGTAAGAAATTAATCATTATTTGATTTAATTAAAGGTGGCAGCAAACAGAAAAGTCTTCAGCCTTGATTTAAAAAAACAGAGCAGACCTGCAGTTTTCTGGGAGCATAAAAACTGAACGCTGCTTCATCATGTTTAGTTTTAACTCTGGGGACAGAAAGCAAACCTGATCCCAGATGACCTGAGAGGTCTGGATGGTTCATAACATAGCAGAAGATCAGAAATGTACTTTGGCCCTAAACCATTCAGTGCTTTATAAACCAACAGTACAATGCAAATACCACTTAGAATTTTAAAATAGTAGTAATGTAATGGTAGTGGTAATATTAATATGAATAAATTAATAATAATAGGAATGACAGCTATAGGAGTGATAATGACAATATTAGTAACATAGCCAATAACAACAACTGTAGTAGCAGAGAGGGAGAGGAGGAGAGAAGGAAAGAAGTGCATCATGGGAAGTCTCCCGGCAGTCTAGACCTATAGCAGCATAACTAAGGGATAGTTCAGGACTCACCCAAGCCAGCCCTAACTATAAGCTTTATCAAAGAGGAAAGTCTTAAGCCTACTGTTAAATGTGGAGATGGTGTCTGCCTCCCGAACCCAAGCTGGGAGCTGAGTCGGATAATATGGTATTATGAGATCTTTAAGATACGATGATGCCTGACCATTAAGAGCTTTGTAGGTGAGGAGAAGGATTTTAAATCCTATTCTGGATTTTACAGGGAGCCAGTGCAGAGAAGCTAATATTGGAGAAATATGATCTCTTTTCCTAGTTTTTGTCAGTACACGTGCCGCAGCATTCTGGATCAACTGGAGAGTCTTAAGGGACTTATTCGGGCAGCCTGATCAAAAGGAATTGCAATAGTCCAACCTAGAAGTAATAAATGCATGCACTAGTTTTTCGGCATCATTTTGAGACAGGATGTGCCAGATTTTTGCAATGTTACGTAGGTGAAAGAAGGCAGTCCTCGAAGTTTGTTTGATCAGTGGAGTGGTGAAACCATTGTCAGGAATGTGTAATGTGTCACACATTACATGTGCTGCATGTGAATTGGGTACCCACTTATACAAAAACTGCTCCATAAACGCGACTACAGGTCAATAAGTCCACAGGGAACCATTAAATGGCCAGTTAAACGTATCATGTTGCTGTAACACCACTTACAGGAAAACTGCCATTCAATGTTGCAGTATTTATCAGCACTGATGAATGTGTGTATGTGTTGTTCGAAATTGTGTTCAAGAATTGTGGCAGTTTTTAGATTAAGCTAGATCATGTCCACCACACTTAAGCCAAATCTGGTGAAGATTGGATAGTGACAATTTGAAACAGAAGAGGTTTTGCTAAGTATAGAAATTGAAAAAAAAAAACACTGATCGAGAAAAAACTACACAGAGGAAGACTTTGAGATGTGGTTCAAAGCTGAAGAAATGGACCTTGAGTAAAGTTTTTTTTGTCAAAAACAAATGTGATTTTCCTTCTCTATCTGAAGGTTCAGGTGTTATGGGCCAAAATAGAAAGTGCTTCAAAAACTGGATCTAGGTCCACAACAAAGACTAACACCAGAAACACCAGAAGTAGTAGTTACTCACTCACATTTTCCACCACTGCCTGCTGTGTTGTGGTGGTGTGTTTTGGCAAGCCATGGCTTATTCTTCAACACAGTCGTACTAACTAGTTAGTCAGCTAGATCCTGGATCAATGGTGTCACAAAGTTGGTTACTGGTAATGGATTGTGTGTGTGTGTGTGTGTGTGTGCACGCCAGGTGAGTCAGGTGATGCTGGGGCTGATGGTCATGTCCTACTCCATTCCTCTGCACTTCACTGAGGTCACTGAGGTGGTCAGTCTGGGAGTTCCTTGGTGGAGCGGCCTGACAGTGAGTCTCTCTCACACACACACACACACACACACACACACACACAGTTAAAGTATTCATTTAGATTCCACTGATATCATGTGTGCTGATTGAGCTGAGCACAGGGATCTTAATATTGTGATATGTGTTCCTCTGTGCTGACTGTCTCCTGGGTGTGTGTGCTCCCAGTTCATCACAGCAGGAGTGGTCGCTATCATCTTGGACAAACACTGCACCATGAAGATTGTGAGTCTCTAGACAACACATACACACATATGCAGCTAGACAGTGTGTGCACATGCATGGTTATATACAAGGACACTGTCTTTTCCCAAGCTCCATTTATTTCTTACATCGTATCTATGCAGCTAGGCAGGATGTACTTGTACTACTGCAGTTGCTGCTCATATTACTACTACTACTTTTCTGCCTCCGCTAATGTTTAAAAAGAGGAAATGTTGTGTGCGTTTTTTCAGCTGTGGGCGTGTTTGATGGTGAGCGTGGTGTCCACTGTGCTGTCAGTGGTGGCTGTGATCATCTACTCTGTGGACATGGACAAGAATTCTGAGGTGCCCTGCGTCGAGACACTGCATGGCGACTGTAGCGAGATACACTACACCACGGTTGGTATCAACTTCATTTCACGTCACCCTGCTGTCGTACAAAAAACATAGCTTGAAGCTTAAAATACTTAAAAAGTGTGTCTTGTGGGTGGTGCTAGAGTAGAGGCAGCTAAATTTGCAAGATCACGTGAGATCATGCGAGAATCCATTTTGCCAGGCTTCAAGTTTTGCGCCCTGTGGCCAAACCACAGTGGTTCGGGCCGATCAGCGTCCTGTGAAGAACTACTGCCAGGTGATTTAGGTGTGACGACAACGAGAAGCGAAGCGCCGCGACTGTTTGTTCAAAAACAACAAAGTATTTTTTGAAAGTGCCAGCCCTTTTCCAAACTGTTTCCAAGGACGACTTCTCAAATGCTTTTGTGTAACAAACCATCTGGCACGTCAGGTTAGTGCTAGAGTGCTGGTCCAGTGGAAATGTTGACCTAATGGTGGTGCTCCTCTGGAGCCTCAGCCCATCCTGCTGCACTGTTGCCCCTGCTTCTACACCATCTCCAACTGAAACAAACTCACCAGCATCACACATACTGTACTGCCTCCAAAATCATCTGCCTTCGCACATCCAAACTCTCAGACATGACCCACAGATCCATCACACGCCTAGCACTCACAATAGCACTGGTTTACCCCTTCAATCATCACTTCACCTTACTATAGAAGGTGAATATAGTGAAGTGAATTTCTGTATTTGTTCAAATGCTGTATGTAAAGGGGACAATCAAGTGTGTGTCTGAAAGTGGCTCAGAACACTGGAAGAATTTTACATAGAAATTTCCAAAGAATTACAGGAACCCCTGTCCACAGAGCAAATGTATGTGGCTTATTGAACGTTTAGTACTCACAGTGCTTTGGTCCATTTATTTCAACGTACATCCAAAAACTTGAGGTTAACATTAAAGTTACAAGTCCCACAGTCACCTCTATTTCAGGCAGTAATCACAGCCATTCACAGTGTGCTAGGGGATTGGTGTGAAGCGAAAAGGAAGGATGGAGAAAAGTTTCTACAGCCTTGAATAAAAACAACACTTCCTTTTATGAAAAGCTGTCATTTTGGTTAGTAATTTCCTACCCTGTGTTGGAACATGGATAATCATGGGGTTATGGGATTTTTTTTATTTGGAGTAACTTGTGTTAAAAGTAGTAAAATGTTTGTCCAGGGCCACCACAACTCAGTACGGTCTGAGCAAAAGTGTGTGGCGTCGTGCCTGGATGGCTTTATCTATACATGAAATACTATGTACCTCACTGAACACCACTGTGACAGACATGTACATGTAACTGGGGATAAGCTAAACTCATTAAATTGATTAAAATCAATAAATAAATTCTCCCTCCCAGCTGCTGGAGGAATGGGCCTGCTGTCATACCTAATGAATGTGTTGTGTGAGTTGCAATGACAAAAGTGATGTGAAGTAATGTGAGTGCTGTGTGTGTCCTTTACAGCAGATGCTGAGCATGGGAGTGAAGTCGTCCCTCCTTCTCTTCACCCTGGCCCAGACAGCCATCTCTGCCATCCTCTGCTTCCTTCTCTTCAGGCACAGACGCTGCTACAGACAGTACGCTGTAAGACTCTAACACTTTCTCTTAATTAGCAAAGACTTGATTTGTCTACTCAAAGTAAATCAAGTGTTGTATGACAAGCAGGGCTGACATGTTGGGCTTTTATTACTATAAAAATCAGTGTGGTCCACGTTTGATTTGGTAGAGGTTTCTTGCTGTATTTAGTTGGTCCACATGTTGTTTTTATTCCCATTTTTGGCTTTTTAAGAGGTGGGTGGACCAGGGCATGCTTTAAAAAAGTGGTACAGGGCCAGTAGCAAGAGAGGAGTTAATCATTTGACATATGTGTGGACCTATACTCCCAATAACCAGTAGGCGATGTGAGGGGGGATTGTTAGCAATATGACCAAAATGCATCCCCCTTGTTAACCTGCCATCCCCCCTCTCCATCCCCTAGTAGCAGAGAGAGTGCAGGGCCGAGGGGTCGTTTAGTTGAATATGTTAGTCTAGTCTGATTGACTCATTGATCCTATATTTGACTGAGGTTTGTGCAGTTAGCATCTATGGTCCCGACCATGGCTCTGAGATATCAGTAGCCTAACTGTGCTGTGTATTGATTAATTAATGGTGCTGTCCATGGTTCTGAAGTAGCAGACGAATTCATAATTGTTACTTATTCTCTCAGTCCCGTCCTTCTGTCAGTTTCATCTTGGATATATAACATTCTCTAAACTATATACTATAAATACTCAATACTATACTATATTGTAGCCTATACTCTATGGAATAGTGCCACCTTCATGATCAATATTTCAATGATCCTTCAGTAGCGTTGGTGCTGCTGAAAATACACTCCCAGAGCAAGCCACCTCTGTAACAAAATATTTTAGGGGAGACATGACTACAGATGTAGTTTTTACAATAGATTTTTGGTGTAACCTGGAAGTGGAGCAGGTCATGTGACTCAGGAAATTAACCTGCACTGACCGCACCGCCATCAGCTGCTACAGTTACATAATTCCAGGTAAAGTTTATACCGCCAAAACTACAGTGTGTTTTGAAAAATAAGCATCATTAAAATGCTTAATGTAAAACAGAGGTGGATCTGAACTCAACTGATTGAACATATATACAAATTTACTTGGAGGGGCTGACAACTTCAATTTAGTTTGGAGTGAGATTTGGTATCGGTGAAGTCGGTGCATTTTATGAGTAGGCCATCTGTGACATTACCCACCGCAGGGGTCGGGGTCATCACTCATCAATCCCCAGGAATTTTTTGTAAAAAGTTCAGCAGCCAAATTCACAATTTTAAAGCATGTATAGATGAAAAGCCAAGTCAATAATCACGGTCCATGATGAGTATGGTTGATCAGCATACTTGCCAACCTCCAGACATTATAGCCTAAATCAGGAGACCAAACCTAACCAAAGTATCTGAGGATCTGGAGGGTATAACATATGAGCGGATATGATTGAATTTTGTTCACATATATTGTTAATGGTTTGGTGATTTGATTTTCAAATTTGTAGTATTCATCTCAAGAGCGTAACATTGGTTGGGGGGCGGGGGGCTTTTATCATATTCAGCTATTTCAAAGCAACACATTATAATTAAAATGCCTATCATGCTTAGTTTAATCAATCACTGGAGGGCTGCTTTTATTGGTCATATGAAACAGCAGCCACATTAAAATATTTGAGGCAGTTGAGGCTCCCACACAACACCGAAGCAAGAAAGAGGGAAAAGTCAAATCAGTGCTCTCTGTGATTCAAAGTAACAAATACACAACTCTATTAGGTAGATATGGAAAAATTGTACTAATTGACCCATTTATAAACCCTTTGCTAAGCCAAGGCGTGAATCAGAGTGGTAGTGAATTCAAAACACTTTGTTGTTACAGTTGCTAACAAAACGCAGTGCCATAGTTGCTGAACTCAAGCAAAGTTGAGCCCAAAATTAAAAGGGAACTGATTTGTACAGCTGTGAGTCACATAACATTGTCTATGGGAAAAATTAATGGGACTTCCAAAATAGCTCCTTCCACTTCACAACTCTATTTCCATTTCATATGTTTCTTTAACGATTTCTTCAATGTTACTGAACATTGCACACATTGAAACACAAGGCTCTTTAGGGTGATGTAACTATCATATAGGTTTATGTTATGGCCACCAGTTTAAATCATTTCAATGGTAAATGGACTGTACTTATATAGCGACTTTCTAGTCTTTCTGACTACTCAAAGTGCTGCAACTACGTTTCACATTCACACACATTTCACAGTCCGACAGGACTAAATACTACAATACCCCTTGATAGATACATGCATTCAAGACTGAGGCTAAAGCTACATGTCCCAGGCAAAGAGTCCTCATCCTTACCAGCTCAAGCTGATGATTCATGTAGAAGACATGTAAATAAAGAAAGTTAGCTTTTGTATAAAAGAATACTATATGGAAAAATGTAAAAAAAAGAAAAACTGTATTATAGTACAGTAGTACGGTAAATTGAAAAACGTTATATTCTAACATAACCATGTTTGAATACTTACTATAGAAAAATAAATAAAAGGTTAGATTTATGATTTATTGTTTAACTTATACAAGAGGAAATGCTTTTAGGATGAGGACTAACTAATGTGTTTGGCTAAGGTAACACTATTTTGGGTAACGAGTTTGGCTGGGGTTGCTGGATTGTGAACCTCACAAAATCCAATAAAGATCAGGACAGTCCATGTTTGTGCTTGCCAACTGTTGCATCTTCTTGTCGCATGTTACTCAGTTGTCAGCTGTCAAAGACTAAAACATCTGTGCAAATTGGTGGAAACAATCTTTAGGTGTGGTTTGTCCAGTCTAGGTCTTGTAGGTTTTAGCTCGTCTTCAGCTTTGTCCCAAGCTTTACATTTGAGCAGGCAAACACAATCCATTGCTTATACTTTTGCTCTTTTGGAAAGCCTATAACAAAAAAGACAAAAACAACAACTATGTAATATGCTAATGTGGGGAAAATAAAGACCACAGATCAATTGGTCCACTTCCAATTATTAAATTCCAATTAACTGCAGCGTAAACTTGAGAATCTCAGTACACAATAGGTCAGCTGTATATGCAAAATTTGAAATAACTTTTCAACATGGAGTTTAAAGTATCCAATAATAATGAATATGAATGAATATTTATTTGGATTTAAATGGAGCTTTTCTTTCAAGGAAATTGCTATTTTTCCCATAATTAGTACCAAATTACATAATTCTTTCCAGGAAACATCAGGGAAATGATTAGGAAATTACAGACCTCTTTCCAAACCTACTAGTTTGAAAATTCCTCCTTTTCACCAACATTAGCCTTGACTAATAATACAAATCAGTCAGCCACTGGAGATGTGTCCCAGTTCAGAGACTGCCTCATCCAGTCCACATTTCAAGACTGAATACAGTACATCATTATGAGCATTGTACTGACAACTTTCTGTTATGAGAAGAAAAGTAAGATGTGCAAAGTGCTGACATGAATGCTGATGCTCTCTTTCTGTTTTTTACAGTCTCTCACTAAAGCTGCTCCATCAACCCCGACAGCACTCATACCGCCTGACCTGAACTGATCAGTAATTGGATCAGTACTCATGGAGGTGATGGATCACTTCTCATCAGGTGACCGATCACCTGTTCTTCAGATTGAATTTGTCTGTCTATTTGTATCTATGACTTATCCACTGTGCATGAGCATCTGCTTTCAGATTGTTTCTATGAATGTCTGCCAAGACCTGGATATTAGATTATTGGTACACTTCAGCCAAATGATTCAAAACTTCAAGGAACAACAGAGCTGTAATAAAAGAAAAGAAGAAAGGAATAAATAGAAGAAATAATAACTCTTAAACATTGGCATAATGACAATGACAAATGCATTAAAGGAGACGTAAGAAAGATAGAACGAAGAAATTCTGATACATGAATAGACAAAGATATTGTTCTTTCCTGTGGTAAAACCATCACAAGACACTTTGGTGGCCATGAAATGTGACAATCTGATAAAGGTAGCAAACTTTCTGTGTGGTACAGGACACAAAGCACAGCCATGTGATCAGGAAGTGGTGGGTATTTTTGTGGCTGCAGGCTCACAGTGCACCTGGGTCACAGCTGGAGATCGGGAAGAATCTGTCATATACACAAAATAACTGTTTGCATAAGTAGTCTCCTCCTTAATGACACACCTAAACCATCACCACATAAAACATACATTAAAAGCTGCGTCAAGATCGCCTGTGTGTAATCGAGGTGTGACAAGTGATTTTAGGTTATATATTAGCCAACTTCCTCACAAAAACTTTGTCAAGTTGCCAGGGTGCTTCACCGGTCATGACTGTTGAAAAAACTCATGTCATCTGGGCCAGAAGGCAGTCTGGAGACGAAGTGGAAGATCCTGGTTATTATTAACACCTGGTTATTATTAACACCTGGTCTTCATCATCGGATGGAGTTTGCTCAGGATCTGTTGACATGCAAGCTCAGTAGTTCAGTTGTATCAGCTTCATCCAGTGATGAAGACTGTGTGATATGGTTAAAAGTACTTGAGAAAGCTAGTAAGTGGACTATGAGTTGGGTTTTTTTTCACACTTTCATGCTTATTCCTGACCAGAATTTCACCAATGGATTACCAATGGCACTGCAGTGCACAGAGAGTTGCCAAACACCAAACTAGTGCATGTGAGGAAGAAACCTTACTGAACATGAGGAAGACTTCGCTCCATGTGCCCACACAGACACAGACCCCTCTGACTTCTCTCCTGTTTCTTGATTTTAAAATGTTTTCATGGTGTTGTTGCAGTTTTCTGTTTTTCTCTCTCAGTTTTGGTTGTGTGTATGGAACAAAGTATATATATAGTCATGTGCCCTGTTTTTATTTTTCTTGACTGTTTACACAGTCTTATGATATGTCCATCTATTTTGTATTAACTATTTGATATAATCTTGTTTATTTTATACAAAATAAAATCATATGTACATATATATGAATTAAACCAGTGGTCCAGTGAAATCCATTTTGTCAAATACATTGTGTGTGAGTGTGACAGAAGAAGTATGGGGTTATAAAGACAGCTGAAGGAGTGGGCTGTTAAATAACAAAGGCCTTCAAATGCCCACAGTCCAAATACGAACAGGAAAACAACAGAACAAGCACACTGCTGTGATTCACACACAGCTCTCCTTTATTAATCCTATCAATGTCACATGTTTCAGAACATTATGGAATAAATGGAAACATCTAGATAAAAGCTAGTGTATGTTTCAAGTATTCATCAGCAAAGAACTCATCAAAACACAGTCAAATGAAGCTCAAACGCACAAATGTTTTTGTGTACTTCATTTGTCTGTGTAAATGACTTTCCCTTTCTACATTAAAGGCTAATGGCAGATAGACACATGAGCTGACTTCTTTTGCGGGGGTGGGTGAGGGAGTTTCAGGCAGTATTTTTTTTAATGAGGACAGCATTTTTTAAACTTATTTTGCAAAAAGATGTAGTAGATTGAGGGGAAAATACTGAAATTTTTTGGTGGAGCTTGTTGGGGAATAAGCACTGCCTGAGAATAGAGACAACATATTTGCAGTCTTGCTGAGGTGGAGGAAAGATATATTTGGTTTGGGAATGTATTCTTTTATGCAGAATATAGAGATAATGGAAAACATTTGCAAATACTCTTCCAGTTTTCTGCTGAAACATTGTGAAGATTGGGCAAAATTACAAGTTCTCAAAAATAATGAATAATAATAATAATAATGAATTTGCATTACAGTAATTCTTGTGACTGTAAAATCACAAATTCCTGTAAGGATTGGGTTTATAAGACCATTCCCAAACAACACTGCAGATAAGCTAATGACACAGCAACTGCTCTGCCTATATTTTTTGCCATGCTAGCAGCGTGGCTCTATGTCAGTGTTTTGTAGAGACATTCATCGTGCCGAGAGAATAAATCCTACTGATGCCACCCTCAGGACAAACTATTGTTAGCCATACTGTTGTGAGGCTCTAAGAATAGTAAAAATCTTGTTGCTCTAGTATGTTACCATTTGCTCTCTTTCTCCCTCTCTCTCCCTGCCTCTCTCTCTCTGTCTCTCTGTATCTCTCTGTTGAGGGGTCTGGTTTTAGTCTTGTTCCATGATGACCTCCTCTTCCTGTCTGTCAACAGAGATTTCTTTCTTTGTCTCTCTCTTGCTGAGAAGGAAGTTTGGGGTTTCTGCATGAAAATGGCTCAGTCGTCGGTTCTGTTGATTGTTCTCAGCCTCAACAGTATCACATGAAGCATCGTAACCAAAACAGTCTATAAGGATGTGTAGAACTTCCAGTGGAGATTCCAGTGGTGGCTGCGTAAGATTGTTTGTCACTCACATGATCCAAATAATTCTAATAACTCCAGAGCGTTTAAAAGTCCAAAAGTAAAACATTTATTGAAAGAAAATAGATGATTGAAAATACCTATCCATACTGCTATATATATTTTTTTTTTTTTTTAATTAAAAATGTAACTAAATGAACAATACTTAAATAATTTGACTCATGTCATCTCTTTGCATGCAAACAATGAATCTAAATTAAATTACATTTATATTACATAATCACAATAACCAAAAATCTAGGGTGAGTGTCAGGTCTGACCACAGAGCTACAATGGCTGTGCGCCAGAGCTGCAGCTGTGTCTGTACTGAGCATGTGCTCCTCATTACTGCACGCTCTCAGTTGAACTGCTGGGATTGTCATGGTTTTGGGTCTTGGGTTTTGTTATTTCCTGTTTTATTTTGTAGTGTGCTGCCTCGTGTGTCTTGTGTAGTTTTACTCCCTGTCTTTGTTTGCTTTTCCCTCCAGTTTTGATTGTTTGCTCCACCCTAATTAGTGTCACCTGTGTCTAGTTACCCTGCCGTCACCTATGTGTAGTCTGTGTGCTTCCCATGTTTCATTGTCAGTCAGTCTTGGTTCATGTGCCTTGCATTCCAGTTATCTTTCCTTGTGTTTGTTCCCAGTGTTTTGGATTTCCAAAACTTATTGGATTTGTTTGCCTGTGTTTGGATTGTCGTTTTGATCTCTACCTGACCAGCCCTTTAAGTCTTTGTACTTTGACTTTGTTAAACCACTGCACTGCACCAGCTCTGCTTCTGCCTCTGTGTCTGCAATTGGGTCCAATCCCTCGTGTTCCCTGTTACACGGCTTGAACTGTGATAGGGATACATGTCATCATTGGGAGAGATGGTTACACAGTATGTACATCTACAGTCAATGTTTCAAACCCCAAAGTCTCATTTTAATGTGGGCATAGCATAGTACATGGCTAAGCACAGGACTGTGTTACTTTGGTGAATGTACATGTATTTGGTTCATTGAGTTTTATTGTTGTGATGTGTTTTCACTGTTAGATTACTTTGGTAGCGACATGCTAAGTTGATGTTAGTGATGTTTCACATAGATACAGGGTCTTGCATGCAACTAACTATCCTCTTTTCTAACCTGGCACCGTTATCCTACACAGTTAACACATACACTTCAATTCGGCCCTTTAACAGAGTCATACTCTTTAACATACATTGCCTTGCTGCCATTTTTAAGTTCCTTTCTTTGTCTAACCATGCGGCCGCTGCTCTGCTGCTGCCATTTTGGACCCAAACAGCCATTTTGGATAACACACACACACACACACACACACACACACACACACACGCACCCTTTGTTCTGTAGTTTAGTGCAGTTAGACTTCATATTATTTGCTTTGTTTTCTTTCAATAAATGCTTGTGCTTGTAAAATTTATCAAGTCCTGCCTTTAACCGGTGCCGACTTGTCTTCAAACACAGGAACCTTAGAAACAGCTGTAGAGCCTGATGTGTGTTTTGGCTGCTTTGCTCCTGTCAACCTTCTTCAGCTGACTTTGACGATTAATTCATCTAAGCCATCAACCTGTCTCTTAGACTCCATTCCAACTAGGCTGCTTAAAGACGTTTTACCCTTAATTGGCACTTCTTTACTGGATATGATCAATCTGTCTTTATTAACAGGCTATGTACCACAATCCTGTAAAGTAGCTGTAATTAAACCGCTTCTTAAAAAGCCCACTCTTGATCCTGGGGTTTTAGCCAACTATAGACCTATATCTAACCTTCCCTTTCTTTCTAAGATCCTTGAGAAAGCAGTCGCCAATCAGTTGTGTGACTTTCTAAATAACAGTTTATTTGAGGATTTTCAGTCAGGGTTTAGAGTGCATCAAAGCACAGAGACAGCACTGATGAAAATTACAAATGACCTTTTAATTTCATCAGACAATGGACTTTCTCTGTACTTGTCTTGTTAGAGCTTAGTGCTGTATTCAACACCATTGACCATCACATCCTATTACAGAGACTGGAACATGTAATTGGCATTAAAGGAACCGCACTAAGCTGGTTTAAATCCTATCTATCAGAGCGATCTCAGTTTGTACATGTTAACGGTGAGTCGTCCGTGCACGCCAAAGTTACTCACAGAGTTCCACAAGGTTCTGTGCTTGGACCGATTCTATTCACCTTATGTATGCTTCCTCTAGGCAGTATTATTAGGAAGCACTCCATAAACTTTCATTGCTATGCAGATGATACCCAATTATATCTATCGATCAAGCCAGATGAAACTAACCAGTTAACTAAACTTCAGGCATGCCTTAAAGACATAAAGACCTGGATGACCTGCAACTTTCTGATGTTAAACTCTGACAAAACTGAAGTTATTGTACTTGGTCCCAAACACCTCCGAGACACATTATCTAAAGATATAGTTACTCTAGATGGCATTGCCTTGGCCTCCAGCACCACCGTAAGGAACCTCTGAGTTATCTTTGATCAGGATTTCTCCTTTAACTCCCACATGAAACAAACTTCAAGGACTGCCTTTTTTCACCTACGTAATATTGCAAAAATCAGGCACATCCTGTCTCAAAATTATGCCGAAAAATTAGTGCATGCATTTGTTACTTCTAGGCTGGACTACTGCAATTCCTTATTATCAGGCTGCCCGAATAAGTCCCTTAAGACTCTTCAATTGATCCAGAATGCTGCGGCACGTGTACTGACAAAAACTAGGAAAAGAGATCATATCTCTCCAATATTAGCTTCTCTGCACTGGCTCCCTGTAAAATTTAGAAAAGAATTTAAAATCCATCTCCTCACCTACAAGACTAGAACACTGTGGTTGCTAGAGTCTCCAAAAGTAGAATGGGAGCCAGAGCCTTCAGTTATCAAGCTCCTCTCCTGTGGAATCAGGTCCCAGTTTGGGTTCGGGAGGCAGACACCATCTCTACATTTAAGAGTAGGCTAAAGACTTTCCTCTTTGACAAAGCTTATAATTAGGGCTGGCTTGGGTGAGTCCTGAACCATCCCTTAGTTATGCTGCTGGGAGACTTCCCATGATGTGCCTCTTTCCTCTCTCCTTCTCTCCCTCTCCATCTGTATGCATTTTTATCCCATTACTGCATGTTACTAACTCAACATCTTCTCTCTCCCGTAGTTCTGTGCTTTGTCGTTTCTCTCCTCGCTCCTTCTGTTGCTTTCAGCAGGTATTTCTGCCTCTGGAGCTGCGGGGTCTGGGTCTGTGGTTGTGGGCCACCTGCTGCCCCCGTGTTCCTGCTCAACAACTGCTACTACAGTTGTTGTTATTGGCTCTGTTACTGATGCTGACATTATTCTTCCTATAGCTGTCATCCCTAATATTACTAATTTATTAATATTAATACTATAATTACTATTCTACTATATATAAAAAAAAATTCCATGTGGTCTTTGCATTGTGCCTCCCCAACCCTATCCCCTTCCCCCAAACCCCTCCTCTCTCTCTCTCTCTCTCTCTCTCTCTCTCTCTTAAAACCTTACAAGGCCGCAGCGGATGGCCGCCCACCATTGAGTCTGGTTCTGTCCAAGGTTTCTGCCCTCTTAAAGGAAGTTTTTCCTTGCCACTGTCACCAAATGCTTGCTCATTGTGGGATTTGTTGGGTCTCTGTAATTAATATTATAAAGAGTACGGTCTAGACCTGCTCTATAGGAAAAGCGCAATGAGATAACTTCTGTTATGAATTGGTGCTATATAAATAAAATTGAATTTAATTGAATTTAACTGTATAATTATGCTGGTTTCTTTAATGTTGCACAACAGTGAATAATTTGCCTCTTCTATGTTGAACTCCAAATCCTTTAACCTACTAGCTATTGCTGGTATTTTTTTCTTATAGTTAATTTAATTATTAATCAGCATTCCAGATTGACAGTTTAGTATATTTTATGAGACTGAATCAATTAATTAGCTATAACTTTCCCTTGGTTAAGGGTGGTGCCCCCTGGGGACTTTATACATTAGTTATCATTATGACTATCTTTGATAATTATGAGCCATAATGAATTGATTGCACCTACACAATTTGGTGCCCCTTTAACCAAGGTAACTCCCAAAAGTGTTCTGGCTGCCAGTAGTTACCTCAAACTTAGCTACACTTTACAAAAGGAAGCGCAGGGATTGGATTAAGTGCAGCAGACCGTGAGCCGATCACTGCCCATAACATCTTCCAACCAGCCAAACCAAACATCACCACAAGCGGTGCGACCACCCCAGGAAGAGGGGGGAGAGAGCGGGATAACAGCTAAGCTAACCCCAGATTGGACCTAAGGCTACTCCACTACCCAGCCTACTCCTGACTAATGTCCAGTTGCAGAAAAATAAAATGAATGAAATAAAACTCAGGCTAACTCAGCTATGGAAAATCAGAGACTGTTGCGCCCACATCTTACAGAGACCACCACAACATCCCAGATGAAGCTATTGCACTCAATGGGTGGACCGTGTTCCATACCGACAGAAAGCATCACCACATCAATCATGAGGAATATACATCATCAGTGACATCAGCAAAGGTGTTGATGATGTGGTGATCATAAAGACAATAAAATCATTCACCAACCAGAAAGCCTGGATGAATGGAGAGGTGATGTCCCTATCCAGAGTCAAAAAAGCTGCCTTTTGGTCAGGTGACAAGGAAGCTTACAGCTCCGCTAGAGCGAGACTGAAAGCTGGCATGAAGGAGGCAAAGCGGAGACATCAGCCGGACTGGAGAGAGACCTCAACACCAACAACACCAAAGAGATGTGGTGAGCGATCCAGACCATCACAGGCTACAAAAGCAGGAGCGCCCCCATCATGTGTGAGACAACGCTACCAGATGAGCTAAATACATTTTATGTTCGTAAAAGTCTACTCCGCCTCCAGAAGACTGGCTATTGTCAGTGTCCACAGCAGATGTGAGATGCTGAGTGAATGAGTAAAGCCGCTGGGCCTGATAACATCCCTGGCCGTGTACTAAGAACATGTGCCAACCAGCTAGTTGATGTTATTACTGACATTTTTAACATATCACTGTCACAGGAGATTGTTCCCATTTGCTTCAAGACAGCCACCATCGTCCCTGTACAAAAAAAGTCTGCAGTCTCTAGTCTAAATGTCTACCGCCCTGTGGTACTCACCCCCATTCTGATGAAGTGCTTTTTCTCCAGCATATCAAAGACAACATCCAAGTCAGCCTGGACCCTCAACAGTTTGCATTCAGAACCAACAGATCCACTGAGGATGCAATCTCCACTGCCCTCCACTCACTCTTCATACATCTAGAAAATAACAACACCTACATCAGAATGTTGTTCACATTCAACACAATCTCCCCCATGAAACTGTTCGGAAAACTTAGCACTCTGGGCTTGAGTGCCACACTCTGCATCTGGATATTGGATTTTCTCACAAACAGGCTCCAGACAGTTCAGACTGGCCGTCACACTGTTGAAGGAAATTGTGTTATTTGAATAATCAATTCATAATCTAGATGTGTTTTATTTTAATCAAAGCAAACATTACTTGCATGAACCTGATAGTGGTGAAGAAAAAAATCAACCACGACAACCAGTAAGTGATTTGAGGGGAGATGCCATCCCCAATCCCCAATATGACCAAAATCTGTCCCCCTGGTTAACCTTTTCAAAACCTGTGCTTTGTCTTTGTGGTGCTTCACATTGCCACTTTTAACAATTGTATGTGTGTGTGCTCATTTCTCTCGCTCTGTTTAGAGACAGCTGACAAATATGTATCAGTATCACAGCAGTGATGCTGCTTCTAAAAGTATTCCTATAGCACTCAGTAGCAAAAACTTCACAAGTTTCTTTAATGATAAAATTTTAACTATTAGTGAAGTGGCTGTTTAGTCTCACCTATGTACCATTCTTTGCAGTTTTCCTCACTGCACTGAATTGAATAAACTACATTCCATGTTTCCATGATGGCCCAGTAATCAGGCCTATTGTCTTCTGGCTGCACCTCCCTCATCACTGTTCAGTACCTGATTAGCATATGACTGGCGTGACCAAGGTGCTAATTTACTGTGGTAAACCTTGGTTAGATTGAATCTCAGACCACCATTCCTGTTCAAGGAGGGGTTTTCTTTTTTCACAAAAATGGCTTCTTTGACACACTGTTCAAACCAACTCTTCTCTCTACTTAGAATCTTCACCTCACTGTCTTCAAATGTGTGGTTTGTAGCTTTTAGATGCAAATGCACGGCGCTCTGTAATCCTGAGTTAGCGTGTCGTCTGTGCTGATAAAGTCTTTTGTGAAGTGGCTGTTTGGTTTCGCCTATGTACCGTTCTTTGCAGTTTTCCTCACTGCACTGAATGGAGTAGACAACATTGCTCTGTTTTTGTGTCGGCATCTTGTCCTTAGGATGAACAAGTTTCTGTCTTAAAGTGTTGCCTGGTTTAAAGAAAACAGGAACATTGTGCTGTCTAAAGATCCTTTGTAGTTTTTCAGACAGTCCAGATACATAAGGAATGGAGACACCGTTCCTTCTTGGTTCAGTTACACTTTTGTCCTGTTTTTTGGCTCTTTTAACTTTGTTGAGAGCCCGAGTAGGATAACCACAGGCTGAGAGAGCATTCTGGACATGCCTTTCCTCCTTCTTCTTACCCTCTGAGCCGGTGGGCACTTCTTGGGCTCTGTGTTGTAATGTCCAGGATTACACCCAGCTTGTGCTCTATGGGATGGTGTGAGCCAAAGAGCAAGTATTGATGTGTTGGTTTCCTGTACACTTCTATCTGGAGCTTTCCGTCCTCTCCTCTGAGTGTAGAACAATCAAGAAAGACCAGGTGGTTCTCTTTGGCATCCTCTCGTGTGAACTTGATGTTGGGGTCCACAGTATTGATATGCTCTGAGAACACTTCCAAGTCTTGTTTCTTGATTTTCACAAAGGTGTCATCCACGTAGCGATACCAATGACTTTGTGATGTGCCCGGGAACAAGGACAATGCCTTCTTCTCAAACTGTTCCATGTACAGGTTGGCCACGATGGGAGAGACCGGAGAGCCCATGGCACAGCTGTGAATCTGTCTGTAGAAGTGTCCCCGGAATTGGAAGTAAGTTGTGTTAAGACAGATGTCTAATAGTTTGCAGATGTGTTCAGGTGTAAGCTTGGTCCTGCAAGGTGGAGTCCTCCTGCAGTCTTTTCCTCACTGCTGTCACTGCTTCTGAGGTCGGAATACAGGTGAACAAGGACACAACATCATACGAAACCATTCCGTCATCTGGGTCCAACTGGAGATGTTTCACTTTGTTCACAAATTTCTGTGTGTTTTCCACATGATATTCTGTGTTCCCCACCAGCGGAACCAAGATTGTAGTCAAATGTTTGGCTACGTTGTATGTGATGGAATCTGTGCTACACACGATGGGTCTGAGTGGAACATTCTCTTTGTGAATTTTGTGAAGGCAATGAGCAATGTAGTTTATTCAGTTCAATGCAGTGAGGAAAACTGCAAAGAACGTACATAGGTGAGACTAAACAGCCACTTCACAAAAGACTTTATCAGCACAGCTAACTCAGGATTGCAGAGCGCTGTGCATTTGCATCTAAAAGCTACAAACCACACAATATTTCTATTTTTGGTTAATATTCAAGTTCAGCATTGGTCATAGTAGGCTTATGTGAAGTGTATTTATATGGGTGGCATACTGTATCTTGAAGTACATTTGTCACAGCCTATTAATGCATAGTAGTATGATATTTTTAACTAAGCAAACTTTGAGCTTATCAGGGAAATGCTTATTTTTCAGCCATACTTTGTTAATGCATCCATTTACCTTGTGCATAGTGGAGAAGCTCTCTGAACTTAACCACTATTTACTCCTCTCTTGGTCTTCTTCACGACAACAGGGAATGACACATCAAGGACACTAAACTGCCACCTTCTGGCCAAAAAGCAAAAAAATAAATACATTTAGAAATTGCATGAATGTATCTGAGCACAGCTGGCTTGTTATAACAGTAGAGCTTACAAACCTGCTGGCCTCTGGCCTCTCCACTCCCAAAATCTGCCAAGTGTGGCTTGTAGATAATTCACACTATTTGTTTCTGAAAAAGGGACTGAACAGTCTTCCAGTGTGCTTTAAAATCATGCACAAGCAATTCACTATCTGTTGTACACTAGAATGCAATTACAGTTACATTTAAGTCTAAAACTACCTCGTAGTACTTCATACCCTTGACTAACTGATCATAGCAGCTTTGTCGTTGAAGGATATGGACATGGACATGGAAAAGTATTACATTCTGTACAAATGCATCTTTGTTGTCCATGCTGACTGGATGTGTCCTGTCAGAAGGTAGTCCACTACAAGAGGAGAAAGGAGGGCTGGAGGTTCACCACCCTGGACTATGATTGTAGACATCATCTGTCCAATAGTGTGGTACACTCCATTCTGCACATGAGAAATATTCATTCTTAGAATGAAGCCATTTGGCTTGTGCCAATGTTTAGGACAAAAAATAATCATTCAAGATTCCATGACCATAATCTGAATACCATTAACCTGTAACAGAATTATTTTGACCATACATCAGGCCTCAAGTGTTCCAAATCTGAGAGGGCAATAAAACTTTAGTAACACTTTATAGGTAAAACACAAGTAACTACTTAGACCTTTATTAGATATCAGTAGGTTAGAGAACACTAATACTTAATGGCAATCTAATTAGCCGCATAGGCACTATTGGTTCCCAATGTGTTCCCTATATAAAAGTGTTATCCATTATCAAGATTTTTATCTAATAAAAGGTCTTATTGGTTACTTGTGTGTTACTCAGACTTTTAGAGGGCAATTTACCCATTACATTAAAAAAAAAGCATTTTAACACCACAGTAGTACATTTAACATGTAGTAAATAGAAATGTATGCAAAAAAGTTTACCTTCAAATGCTCCACTCGCATGACTTACTATTGTCATAGCCTGTCATGGCCTCACCAGCCTGTAATCACCCACACCTGCTCCCAGTTACACTCCTGCTCTCAATTAGCCCCAATCACAGCCAGTATATAAGCACACCACTCACCTCATTCAGTGTCCGACCTTGTTCGCATATAGGACTCTGTGTACCATATAACACAAGTGCTCTTTGTGTTAGTTTCCAGTGCTTTCCCTCGTTTCCAGTGTGTCTCTGGTTTCCTGTGTCTCCTGTGGTTTCTCCAGTCCTCCGTGGTTTCTCCAGTCCTCCGTGGCTCCTCCGGTCCTCCGTAGCTCCTCCAGTCCTCCGTGGCTCCTCCAGTCCTCCTGGGTTCCTTTAGTCTCCTGTGGTTTCTCCAGTGGTCCTCCAGTCTCGGTTTACTTCAGTGACCTCCCTACTTCCACTACCCCTTTCCTAACACTCTCCTGGCTGTCATTAAATAAAGTTCATTCCTGTCACTCTCGGTGTCCCCCTCCTGTCTGTAAATCGTAACAACTATTACTGCAGACATTTTTTTTTCCTGAAGTAAAGACACTTCTAATGTTCGTTTCATTTTAGTTTGCCAAGGAACTAAATATTGTGTTAGGACAGTGACATTAAATAATCATCGTAGAAAAGGTTTCAGTCGTAGTCATCTGGACACTGTTTTCAGAATCAAGACGTTTCGGCTCCCATCCGGAAGTCATTCTCAATTGTGAAAAAAATGGGACAGGAACTCAGAAATTTAAGCTACTCTGTGTTACATAAGCCCTGCCCTCAGGAAGGAGTCTACCTGAGTATCTGTTGATTAGCTAGTTTCAACTGTTGAAACTGACCTAATTGTTTCCATGACGGCCCAGTAATCAGTAATCAGGCCTATTGTTTTCTGGCTGAACCTCCCTCATCACTGTTAAGTACCTGATTAGCATATGATTAGCGTGACCAAGGTGCTAATACACTGTGATAGACTTTGGGCAGATTTGGGAAACAGAACCAAGAAGGAACGGTGTCTCCATTCCTTATGTATCTGGACTGTCTGAAAAACTACAAAGGATCTTTAGACAGCACGATGTTCCTGTTTTCTTTAAACCAGGCAACACTTTAAGACAGAAACTCGTTCACCCTAAGGACAAGTTGCCCACACAGAAACAGAGCAATGTAGTTTACTCCATTCAATGCAGTGAGGAAAACTGCAAAGAATGGTACATAGGTGAGACTAAACAGCCACTTCACAAAAGACTATCAGCACAGACAACACGCTAACTCAGGATTGCAGAGCGCCGTGCATTTGCATCTAAAAGCTACAAACCACACATTTGAAGACAGCGAGGTGAAGATTCTAAGTAGAGAGAAGAGTTGGTTTGAAAGAGGTGTCAAGCCATTTTTGTGAAAAAAGAAAAACCCTCTTTGAACAGAAATGGTGGTCTGAGATTCAATCTGCCCAAAGTCTATCACAGTGTATTAGCACCTTGGTCACGCTAATCATATGCTAATCAGGTACTTAACAGTGATGAGGGAGGTGCAGCCAGAAAACAATAGGCCTGATTACTGATTACTGGGCCGTCATGGAAACAATTAGGTCAGTTTCAACAGTTGAAACTAGCTAATCAACAGATACTCAGTTTATTTATATAGCAAGAGAGAGAGGAGAGGTTTAGAGAGAGAGAGAGAGAGAGAGAGAGAGAGAGAGTGAGAGAGGTTTTGGGGGGGGTAAGCACAATGAAAATACTACCTAGAATTTTTTAAATAGTAATAATGTAAAGGTAGTGGTAATATTAATAAATTAATAATAATAGGAATGACAGCTATAGGAATAATAATGACAGTATTAGTAACAGAGCCAATTGTGGTAGTAGTTGTCGAGCAGGAACACGGGTGCAGCAAGCGGCCCACAACCACAGATCCAGTCTCTGCAACTCCGGAGGCAGAAATATCTGCTGAAAGCGACAGAAGGAGAGAGGAGAGAAACAAGAAGGCACAGGACTACGGGAGAGAGAGATGTCGAGTTAGTAACATGCACTAATGGGATAAAAATGCATACAGATGGAGAGGCAGAGGAGGAGAGAGGAGAGAGGAACGAGGTGCATCATGGGAAGTCTCCCAAGCACTTAAGTCCAGCAGCACAAGAATTGAGCACATGCCTGCATCTGCATTCATTAAAAGGTCATTAGTGACTTTGAGAAGGGCTGTCTCAGTGCTGTGGTGCTGACAAAAGCCAGATTGGAACTTTTCAAAGGTATTATTGTTTTCCACAGCAGCAAGAAGCTGCTTAGATACAAGTTTTTCGAGAATCTTGAAAATAAAAGGCAGTTTGGAGATTGGTAAATGGTAAATGGACTGTACTTATATAGCCTCTTTCTAGTCTTTCTGACTACTCAAAGCGCTATTGGACGATAGTTATCCAGGAGGGTGTGATCAAGCCTGGGTTTTTTTTAGGACTGGCTGGACACAAGTAGTTTTAAAGAAATCTGGGACGCAGCCAGTAGACAGCGAGCTGTTAAAAAAATAATTAGCAAAAGGGGCGTAATACAATCCATAACTTCCAATAAAAACCTAGTTGGGATTTTGTCCAGAGGGCTGGAGGATATTCTCATAAGAGACATGATGTCTGCGAGTTCAGGCAGAGTAACAGCAGAAGAATTGCTCAAAGAATCGATGAGCAGGTGGTCCACATCTAAAAAAGCATGGTTGGGGGTGATACCAGATCTTATTAACCCCACCTTTCCAGCAAAGTGCAAAATAAATTTTTCACAATCAGCAGTGGCACAAGGAGATGCTGGGTTAACTAACTGATCGACGGTCTTAAATAGGAATCCGGGGTTGTGCTGACGGGCAGAAATAAGTGCAGAGAAATGACATGTTCTTGCATCCTTCACCATCCTATTATAAAGGAGTAATAACTCTTTCATAGCCACAAAATGGACCTGGAGACCTGATTTCTTCCATCTGCATTCTGCTCTTCTGCATTTCCTTTTACAGCTTCGAATACTGTTATTTAACCATGGCTTTTTTCTAGTCCTTGAGTTTGGTCTATTTTTCAGAGGAGCTATGAGATCTATGGTTGAAGAACACAGGTAGTTAAAAGAATCAACCAAGTTGTTGGTGTCGGAGGAATCAGGAAACACATTACCAGGAGAATTGAAAAGTGTTCCGAATTTTGAGGCACTATGCTCATTAAGGATGCGTGTGTACTTAGAGCGGGATAAGACAGTACTAGCAGCCTGTAATTCACAGTTAAAAACAATACATAGGTGATCAAATACAAACATATCCCTGATTTCCACAGATGGTATTCTCAGAGCCAGACTAAAGACTAGGTCTAAAGTGTGGCCACGGGAATGAGTTTGGCCAGACACATGTTGTTGAAAGTTTAAAGAGTTAGTGATATTTAAAAAATCAGCAGCAAGGGCGTTAGAAGAGTCATCAACATGAATATTAAAATCACCACAAAGAACAATTATATCATAATTTAAAACGAGACTGGATAAAAACTCAGAGAGTTCCAACAAGAAGGAGCCACCTGTTTTAGGGGGGGCGATAAATAAGTCACCAATTTTAAACATGAGCACTTCAAAGGAGGAAAAATCATTGCAAGCTCTGAGATTACACTTTAAATGCTTCCTATAGACAGTAATTGTGGTAGTCTGCCACCTTTTCCTCTCCAGCCCTGTGTTCTCTGTGTTCCCCTTCCTGGTGTGTCTTGTTGGTCCCCTACTTGTCTTTGGATATGTGTGTGTGTATGTGTGTGTATGTTACCTGCCTGGCTCTAGGAACCTCCCACCTGCGGCTGATCACCAGCACACCTGTCTCCTATCTACTCATCAGTCTTCACAGCTTATATACCAGGCTTTTCCACTACTCCGACGCCAGATCGTCCCCGTACATTGTACGACAACTACGTCTAGGCTCTCGCTAAAGCTAAGTACTTTTTGCAAGTGTGTTTTTCCTTTGTGTTTTTGATCCTGTCTGTTTTTGCTCTGCCTAAGGCATTACCCGGTGCTGGTGATAGCCGCTCCTGTGGTTTCCTGGATTCCTGTCTGCCTGTCTGCCTGCTTCTCCAGCCAGCTTCACCTTGCCTGTCATCTGTCTACACTGCTCATTCACCATTCGACTTTATTACGAATAAAGTGTGTTTTGGATTACAGAGACTTCTCGGTATTCTGCATTTTTTGGGGTTCGAAGATCGTGCATACGACAGTAATAAGGTCACCACCACGACCACAGTCCCTAGGGTGGCTAAAGCAGTCATAATCTGGAGGGCACAGTTCAGCAAGCTGAGTGTGATCACCAGGACATAGCCAGGATTCTGTTAAAAACATGATCTAAATCAGTAGAAGAGATAAAATCAGAAGGTGCATGGCTGTTTATGGTGGGCAGAGAAGAGAAAGAAGAAGAGCAAGGGGAGACAGGTGATGTAAATAGTCAACTATATGAGGAGGAGGACAGCACAGCGTGCTGCAGGTTATCCGCCAGCATGCGACTACCTGACTTGTTTGGGTGAAGAAAAATGATCCCAGCATAAGTTAAAATTGTGAATAAAACCAATGTCATGGCTACTGCAGACAGACTGGAGCCAGGTATGAAGGCTGAGGATCCTGCTAAAATGGCCAATTCCACGACCCAGTGTAGGAATTGGACCCGAAATAAAAGCGTGCTTTCCACTGCTGTTGAGCAGGTCAAAGAGGTGGATGAAGTCTGCTTTTGTCAGCTCAGATTGCTGACGGGCGGTGTCATTGGCGCCGACATGGACTATGATTTTCGATAGTCGTGCAGCCAGATAGTCGTGATAGTCGTGCAGCCAGAAGTTGGCTGAGCTTTTTGAGGATGTCGGGCGTCGTGGCTCCGGGAAAGCAGCGTGTGACCGCATTAACGAAGCGGACATTCCTTACTATGGAATCTCCAACTATCAGCGTAGTTGGGGGGCATGAGAGGAGGCAGAGTTGATGATTGTGGAGACCGCCGAGTTCCATCAGCTGTCCCTGGGATAGTCGTGGCCGGAGACTGCTGCGGCAAGGGGACGGCGTCCTTCTTAGCAGAGGTGTTCTTTGCCATCTCTGGATGAATGAGACCTCCAGAGCTTCTCTTGATCACAGCCTCTTTCAGTAACTTGCGGCCTCCACTGAAAGTCCTGCGTATCCAGGATGTCAAACCTGTTGGCCAGCGGGAGGTCCCGATGTGAAGGAGGTGCTCTTTGCACCATGTCTGTCCTTGGAGATGGAGCCAGGCTGAGCTGAAATGGCTTCATGCTCTGGGGTGCCAGGGATGATGGAGCTGAGCCACGGAAGAGTGGGATCATTGCCCAGTACTGGAGTAGAGCAGTCAGGGGAGTGAGATGGGATGGTCGCATTCTTGTTGTCGCAGCCAGAGGAGCTGAGGACTGCAAAGTGTTTTGCCTGGGCCGAGGCAACAGTGGAGAATTCCAGGATGAGCTCGTCTTTTTCTCTGAGCTCGGCTTGCAGACAGGCAATACTTTTCTTCAGCTTTGAGAAGGTAAGGTGACAAGATCCACACTCAGCCAGCACGCTTGCAGTTAGTCCATGAGAGTGCTCAAAGCTTAAAATCAACAGTAATGTCCATTAAAATGCTAAAAGCTTTAAATCCTTAATAAAAGCAATCGACCTGCCTAGCCGCCGGGCTAAAAACAAACCTGGCTGAGCTAGCAGAAGTGGAGGCAGTCTGGTAAACCACATCAAGTTGACAGCCAGCTTAAAATCACTTAAGAACCATACGTCTGATGACTGAAAACTTTTACCAAGTTAAAACATATAGGTAAAACAATAGCCAGGAAAACAGTGTAGCAGTGTAAAATGTCAATTTATGATGGTAAGACGAAGCTTCTGGCGAGCACACAAAAAAGCTGATGCATGCGCGTCTGTCACAACCCACAAGTACCACAAAATGTTTCGAATTAGAAAGTCACACAACTGCTTGGTGACTGCTTTTTCCAGGATGTTAGAGAGAAAGGGAAGGTTAGATATAGGTCTATAGTTGGCTAAAACCCCTGGATCAAGAGTGGGCTTTTTAAGAAGAGGTTTAATTACAGCTACTTTACAGGATTGTGGTACACAGCCTGTTAATAAAGACAGATTGATCATATCCAGTAAAGAAGTGTGAACTAAGGGTAAAACGTCTTTAAGCAGCCTAGTTGGAATGGGGTCTAAGAGACAGGTTGATGGCTTAGATGAATTAATCGTCAGTTGAAGAAGGTCGACAGGAGCAAAACAGTCTAAATATATATCTGGTTTTACAGCTGTTTCTAAGGTTCCTGTGTTTGTAGATAAATCGGTACTGGTTGAAGGCAGGACATGATGAATTTTTTCTCTAATAGTTAAGATTTTATCATTAAAGAAGCTCATGAAGTCGTTACTACTGAGAGCTATAGGAACACATGGCTCAATAGAGCTGTGATTCTCTGTCAGCCTGGCTACAGTGCTGAAAAGAAACCTGGGGTTGTTTTTATTTTCCTCTATTAATGATGATTAGTAAGCTGCTTTGGCATTATGGAGGACAGGTAAGAGCTGGGAGGTAGAAGGTCAGAGCTAAGAGGTGGTAGCTGAGAGATGGGAGCTGAGAGGTGGGAGGTGGTAGCACCAAGCTGGTAGGTGGGAACTGGGAGCAGCGAGGTTGGAGGTGGTAGCTGACAGGTGGGAGGTCAGGCTGAGAGGTGGGAGGCAAAACTGAGAGGGGCTGGATGCTCCCACAAAGATGCCCCTGCTGGAATTTGCAATTGTTTTCCCTTAGTTAAACAGGGTGGTGTCCCGAGGAACTTTAGTGTTAATTAAAGTTATTATTTAATATCATTTTTGATAATTCACAATAGCCCAAAAATGTATCTAAATAATCTGTTGCACCTATACAAGTAGGCATATCAGGTGTGTTTTAACAGGTAGCTTGTAGGTAGGCAATATGTGTAGCCTATATGATAAACATAGCACGGGACAGATGCATCTTCATTGCTGGAAACAACAAAATGATGTAATCCTTCTAGAAGTTTTGAAAACTCCACCTTTTTTGCTCTGTTCTCTGTGACTTCCCTGAACACCTAGTCAGATGTGCGCTGACCCAGTGGTGAGCACAGCGCAAATTGCATTGTGTCTGAAAGGGCCTTGATGAGCCTAACAGTTTTTATGCATGCTTTGACAGGGACAACCAGAAGGCGGCCATCAAGGCCTCCCACCCCTCTACTCCAGACTACCACACACCTACCTCCAACCACTGAACTTACACTTTCTTACTTGCACTATATATGCTCTCACATACCCATACAGTCATACTACTGTCCATACTGTATATATAGTATACTTATACCTGTACTGCCTACTGTAACTGCTGCACATGTTCATACTGTTCATACTATATATCTTAGCATATTTGTATCTACTCCTTACTGTTTATTTATACTGTATATACCTCAATACATATTTACATTACTTTGCACTTTACTGCTTTTTTCACTTCTGGTTAGATGCTAAACTGCATTTCGTTGTCTCAGTACTTGTACTCTGCGCAATGACAATAAAGTTGAATCTAATCTAAAGAAGTAGAAAGTGGGCGCCACAGTAGTCAGCCTGGTATAGCGGGTACCATGTATCAAGGCTGAGTCCTTACCGCAACAGCCTGGGTTCGAATCTGGCCCGGGCCCTTTGCTGCATGTCATCCCCTTTCTCTCTCCCCTGCCTTTCTTGTCTCTCTCTCTACTGTGACTATCAAATAAAGCACAAATGCCGAAAAAACAATCTACAAAAAATTATCATTGGTACCCATTGACCAAGCATCAGTAATATCAGTGAGGTGCCAGCGCAGAGCCAAAAGAATACTAAAAGCCAATTGCCTGTTCACCCTGCTGCCCGTACCACTAGACTACAGAGCAGCCTCTTTCCTCAGGCTGTGAGACTCCGCAACGCCACCTCACCCTCCGCACTCCACCATAAATAAATGACATGGAACTTTCTGTTATGCTGGTTTTGCACATTACCATACCACTACATTTTGCACTACCCTCATTCCCACTAAAACTGTGTATATATATATATATATATATATATATATATATATATATATATATATATATATATATATATATATATATATATGTGTAAATATATATGTGTAAATATATATGTGTAAATATATATATATGTGTAAATATATATATATGTGTAAATATATATATGTATATATATATATATGTATATATATATGTGTATATATATGTATATGTATAGATATATATATATATATATATATGTATGTATATATAGATATAGATATAGATATATAGATATAGATATAGATATAGATTTTGCACTACCCTCATTCCCACTAAAACCAAAGTCTTTCATTTTGCACAAAAATTTAAAAATACTCATATTACACTGATATTGCACATACTGTACATACTTTCTGTGTGTATACATGTATATATATATATATATATATATATATGTAACTATATTTTTTATTATTTTTATTCTGTTCTAATTTTAAAGGTACTATGTGAAGCAATTTACATGTATTAATCACTTTGTATTGCCAATGTGTGAACAGACTGTTACATAACTTAAAAAATGTAGCTACTGTAGCTATTTTCCAAGGTACACTAGCTTGGAAAATAGATATATGGGGCATTGACTTTGATGAATTTACTGTTTATCAGACCACAAATAAGACAAGAATTATGTTGGAAAAAAGATAGACGCGTGTTTCTTGGGGCCGGGGCTCACTGATTACTGTGCAAAAACACAACTTTGTAAGTTGTACAAAAACACAACTTTATAATTTTATTCACTAATTTTATTCAAACTGGATCAAATTTTATGGAGAAAATATTTTCTGGTTTTCCCTTTTGATATGTTCTGGCTGCTCTGCCTCAACTCGCGGTGATTTATGAACTTTCCTGATGGACAGATAGCTTTACTTGTTGCTAAAGTAAACGCTAACTGCTGCTAACTATAGCTGGCGTTTGCTCAGTTAGCGGTGCAGCTAGGGGTCCTATTAATTGACTCTGCCCGGACTGGGAGCTCGGAGCATCGGAGGAGTGTTGGTATTGTTTACGCTGCTAGCACAGGAGCTTTGGACTGCCGGGAGGAGGCAGTTTTCAGGCCAGGGGAAGGGGAGACCCAGCGGGGAATGCTGGTGGGGAGCAAGCAACAGAACCAAGCTCAGCAGCCTCCCAGTGAACACAGCTGGACCGGGACTGAACACAGCCTCCGAGACCGACAAAGGCCAGTTTGACGACAGGGAATACAATACTGAGTGGAGGTTTTCTTGCCGGGTTTGGCTCCTGGCACAGCGGGGCTGACCCTGCCGAAACCCCTGCTCAGGCATTTGGAGGTGGGTGCTGACTGATGCCCGACTTCCCTTTCGCTCCTCTCCCGCTTCACTCCTCTCCTGTCCCCGCCTGAACCCACTGTGTCTTCGTCGTCCCTGGAGTCCTGGTCGGAGCTACTGTAAATCACCTCTGTACTGTATTCCCTTTCGTCAAACTGGCCTCCGTCGGTCTCGGAGGCTGTGTACAGTCCTGGTCTGGCTGTGTTCACTGTTTTGGCCGATGCCCAGGATGCTCGCTCATGCCTGTGGGGTGCGAGCATAAGCGGGAGCACAAGCAACAGCATGCGGACTGCAGTTCACTTAACGGCCACCAGTGTCATAAATAACAAGGATTTTCTGAAAATTCCACATAGTACCTTTAAATATTTGTATATATGTTCTATGTGTGTGTAGCATGAAGGGGGCTACAACTTTCATTTCATTGTGGAACTCTGTGTTGTAAAATGACAAATAAATTAACCTTGAACCATGATCATTTCCACAATCCCTGTTTTTAGTCTTTTACTCATCTGCAACCAGCTGAAACTCCAGACGACTAGTCTTCTCTGGGATGTTTTTCTTTCTTTTTGTGGTAATCATACTGATTATTCATTAATCTGAACTCATGTCTAAGAAGGATCAAAAAATGAGGGGCATGAACATGGAAAATGCACACGGTGAGAGTCCCACTGCAACAGACAAGTACTGTATCTGATTGGCCAATGTTGCCATCTACTGGATCTTTTTTAAAACGTTCTTTCACATGTACAACAAAATTAACCTTCAGATGTCAGCAGCAGTGCCTCCCCCACCTCTGGCGTCACTTTTACTGTGCTCAACATGACAGATCACGGCAGCGGCGGATGGCCGTCCATCATTGAGTCTGGTTCTGTCCAAGGTTTCTGCCTGTTAAAGGAAGTTTTTCCTTACCACTGTCGCCAAGTGCTTACTCATGGTGGGATTTGTTGGGTCTCTGTAATTAATATTATAAAAAGTACGGTCTAGACCTGCTCTATAGGAAAAGCGCAATGAGATCATTTCTGTTATGAATTGGTGCTATATAAATAAAATTTAATTGAATAGATTACAGTTATCCATTCAACTAATGTGCAAAAGGGGTGCGATGACGTCAACACTATCAAAACAAACTCATAGGCTGAATTAACCTGCTTGATGACCCTCAAAAGACTTCAAAATTTGGAAGCAATGCAGGACCTGCCTTATAGGAATACTACTACATTGTGGGAAATATGCTTATTTACTTTCTTGCTGAGAGTGAGATGTTCAGATTGATACCACTCTCATATCTGAACGGTACATATACAGCTAAGGTCAGCAACCGGTTAGCTTAGCTTATCTATACCACTACCTTTGTATAATATATGTATATAAGTAACTATATATTGTTTTAATTTATTTATTTATTCAATTCAAATTTCAAATATTTGTATATATGTTCTGTGCGTGTAGCCAATTTGCCATTTTACGAGGGGCTTAGGGTTCTTGGCAACATGACATACAATGACAATGCTAACATGCTGATGTTTAGCAGGTATAATGTTTACCATGTTCACCATCTTAGCTCATTCTAATTAGCAGTAAATACAAAGTGTGTAAGTTCTGCAGGTATTTGGTCATAAACCAAAGTGTTGGACACATTGAAATGTTGACCTGATGATGGCGCTAGATGAAAAATCAGAGGATCAATAAAGTTATTACAATTAATCCTGAGGGGAACATGAATGTCTCAACCACATTTCATCATAATCCATCCAATAGTTGGTCAGATGTCAACCTCATGGTGGAGCTAGAGGAAAAGTCAGATGATCACCAAAGTCAGTAGGATTCAGCCTCTGGGGCTACTCTGCTAGGATAGTTAAAAACAAGACCAAGCTTAAAACAAATGATATACTGAACAATCAGTGCATGCAGTATGCTTCATTGGGACCCAACCCAACAGACCCTGAACTGTGACTGTTCCACCAGTAGAACACATATGTAAACTAGTTTACCTGTTATGTTCTGTGTCACAGATATCCTACTGTCCTTTGTCACCTCAGTCTTTGCAGGCAAACAATGGATGCTATGTACTGAACAGCTGATTTGGAAACCCCAGATGCTGGGCTTCCAGCACATGAATGCAGCATAACAGCTAAAGGATTAAAAATGGAAATTCCAGCTCCAAAGTGAACAAAATCTAACTAACCTATCAATGGGAAGAGGGCTGTCTAAGACATATCTGTTTATAACTTTTTGTGATTTAGACCAGATGTGAAACATACTGCACCTCACTGGTAGAGGTTAAAAACTCTCCAACCCACTTTACTTCATTACTTTACTTCAGTCAGATTACTTTCTAATACAGTCGATGGTCTGTACAGCTCTGTGCTTGTGCCATTAAAACATTTTCAGAAGATGTATTTCTAATTCAAAGATAATGATGATGACAGAGATATGCACTGCTTTCAACTGACGACTTGCATAAGATTCATGCCTGAAACGTCTGTCATCATTTTAGCTGTAAAGCTGATTTTTCTTGGACCTTCTTTTAGCTGTTTTTCTTTATTCTGTTGTCATTCTTTGCGCTCTCTTTTTAACATTTAAACTTGTGGTGCCCCTTTCCAAAAAAACAAAAACAATAATCCTTGTAAGATATCACATTGTTTTTGAAATCATCATTTCCTTTACAACATACCATCTTTTCTTATTATGGCGTATATCTTGAATTATGTTAGTTTGTAGTTCGTCCTACTTTTTACAAAATGGCACGTAAATGCGACCAATTCAACGGCTGGAGTACGGACTTTCCCATCAGCACGGGAACGCAGCACTAGATGCGGCTTTAAAGACTAGTCAGCAGAAAAATGTAACTGATTCTGGATCTGATAGTTGCCAGTCCATGTCTATTAATATCAGACAGAGCCCTTTTTAACTGTAAGAACAAAGGATAGACTGTAGCAAGACTTTACCGAGGGAAGGAAAGTAACGCCGTCATGGAAACTTGTTGCACACTCAGCCCAGTGGGTGGCAGACATCTCTTTTCATTCCTACTAGCCTACTAAGTTTTTCCACATCCTGTGCAGCCTCCCTTCGCTGCTTACCTGTAGATGCAACTTTTTACTTATAGGTTGTCATTAAGACCCACTTTCAATATGTTTTCTTATTCAAACCCAAGAGCTTTTAGCAGGCTGTGTGTGCTTAGCGTCTTGTTGCTGTTTGTTTCGGGAGAAAAAGTGTTCGACAGTCGGTCCGGGATGATCCAGGAGCTCCGGACAGCCCTGGCTGACCTGGCCGGGGAGGGAAGGACCTACCTGGGCAGGCTGGCTGGGGAGCAGACGGTGCTGTCGGTACAGAAGGTGAGAGATAGAAACTAGAGTTTAACGTCAGTAGAAGAGTCCAACAGTGTGTGCATGGCTTACTGAAGAAGGCCAATACGCAAAATATGCATTTGCATATGTATTTAATGTCTGACAAGGGAACAGAAACATGTAGGCTATTTCCTATAGGCTAGCCTATCCTAACAACAAAGGGAGGCATGATATAAAGGCAGCTGTCTTACATCAACGCGCTTTCTTTACACACGTGATAGCCCGGGAAGACTTAGTATAGGCTACGAGTTTAGCACGGTATATATTCATGTGCGCGGTGTAACATAATCTGTTATAGGCCGAATATTCTTTAGACATACATTTTAACACGTGGCTTTGAGGTGTGTTGCTAACTTGGTCACAAACATAGTTTACATGAGGGGAGAGTTGACCTCTGCCATGTTGTCTGATGTAATGTGTCCAGCAACATGTAGAGTTACTTCCTGGTTCCATTCTTTTCACCCTCTGTCTTAACCATGTCTCCTGTGAGGTAGCGAGCCAGCAATTAAATAACTAGCTAGCCTACTGGCTAACCAGGTTGCTGGCTAACCAGATAAAAAAAAAAAATTAATATCAAATATGAGGAAATGATTTGAGCTGACTTAGTTTGAGCCAGTGTTAATTTTGGCAGCTATTTTAGATATAGTCTTAGTCTTAAGATGAAAATGCTTAGTTTTAGTCACATTTTAGTCATTTTTATTCTTCATAGTTTAAGTCGACGAAAACTCAAAACGTTTTAGTCCAGGTCTACTTTTAGTCAAAATGTTTTCTCATGTTAAACTAACTAATTCTTTACCATTAAAACCACACTAGTCCTGAAACAGTTTGTCAATTAATATGCCTACTTTGCCTTTAGAGTTAAGAAATCATACACAAATATCTTCCAAATAAATTGCTGTGTAATCTTAGAAACAACAGTTTGACTAGATAATAATTGCAGTTCATGTTCAGGGCTTGCCATTAAGCTTTTCCTGGTAAGGACAAGTAAGTGAAAATGGATTGAGCATAATTACAAGTTGCTTGTCCACAAATAAATAAACTCGCAGGCTATAAATGTTACAGCAGCAACACGTGACGGATAATACACATTGGGGAAGAGGTCTGAAAACCAACACGGTTTTTCCCCATTTGTTTCACTCCAGCAATAGGACAATATATGATAAAGCATTTCACTTGTCCGATCAAAAAGTTTACTAGACAAGTTATGACGTTAATTGTCAAGCCCTGCATGTTTCACTCACAAGCTTTGAAGCTAGCAAACTGAATTTAGCTAACACATTAACCCAGCCAACATTAGCCTGGAAACCAGGCTCATTCATTCATTTGCTACCACAAACTGAAAACTTTTTTTGCAAGAAAAACTGGCTTCCAGCCAGGCAAGCCTATGTTGCTTGCTAGCAAATTTGCCACAAGTTGACATAGCTGACTGCCCAGTAACATTAATGTTAGAAAATGTATATGCTTAGTTAACATTAGGACAGTTAGCGCCTTCAAGTGTGTCTTTAGGTTGGTTGTATTCTTCCCACCTAATAGCCACAGGGCGTCTCTCTGTCTCCTGTTAATACAGTGCATTGTGTTTTCCTTTCTAACGAATTATGAATAAAGTGTGTCCATTAGGGATGTGCCATATCATATTGTTTACGATAATACCGGTATAATTTTGTTTTTCAAAATTGTGATAATGGTAACATTCCAACTTGTTGTCGTAATGATGTCCTACTGTTATGCATAGCAACAACAAGCATTGCTGAAAGCAAAAGTAACATTGATACCGGCTCCATGTTGGAGGAGTTGGTTCCAAAAAAGGGAGTGGTTTGGTGACAAAAGATCAAGCAGTGTTTCCCACACATAGACTTTACGTGGTCGGGCCGCCCCAGGTACAGTGGTGTGCAAAAGTGTTTGCCCCTTGTTTGTCACACTTAAATGTTTCAGATCATCAAACTAATTTAAATATTAGGCAAAGATAATACAAGTAAACACAAAATGCAGTTTTTAAATGAAGGTTGTTATTATTGAGGGAAAACAAAATCCAAACATGGACATGGCCCATGCCACACAGGGCCCATACACGGCCCTGTGTGAAAAAGTGATTGCCCCCTAAACCTAATAACTGGTTGGGCCACCCTTAGCAGCAACAACTGCAATCAAGCTTTTGCGATAACCTGCAATGAGTCTTTTACAGCTCTGTGGAGGAATTTTGGCCCATTCATCTTTGCAGAATTGTTGTAATTCAGCCACATTGGAGGGTTTTCGAGCATGAACTGCTCTTTTGCACACCACTGTATATTAACGGCGCCATCCACGATCGATTAACTAGTGGACAATCTCCCCTCGCTCGACTCCTCCCGTGCAGTCTATTGACAATCGCACATGCTCTGCAGAGAAACACAGAGAGAGAGAGTCTCCTACTTATGCAGTTGTGCAGTAAAAGCTTGTAGCTTGCACCTGTCGGTGCCGATGTCATTCGGTACCACGTTGGTTTCGATTGTTTTTTGATAGGCGACATCAGTAATAACAATCCTCCTTCACACGTGGCTCACCAAGCTGCTGTGAAAACAGACTTGCAGGTGAAAAAGTCCAAAACGCGAGTTTTGTTTTTTGGGCAACTTTATAAAACATACTGGCGACGAAGAAAGTCAACACATACAGGGAGAACAAGAAACAGAAAGAGTGTGTGTATATGTGTGTGTGTGCAATATCAACTTATTTTCATATCATTCAAACGTGGTTACTCAAGATCGCCAATAAGACATCCAATCGCCAGGGGGCGGCGGGAGTAGAAGGGGGTGGGGGGGGGGAAAAATGCAGCAACCTGCGGTGGAAAAGTTGAAACAGAATCAACTTTTGGAGAAACACACCCGACGTCACGATGCGGTGGCCAATCTGGCGATCAGTAAGTCTGCTCTACAGTCGGCCTGAAATATCACAGTGATACTAAGAAGCTTCCTTTGGTTTGTGTTCATTTGTTTGAGAGAGAGGTGGATGAGCGACCTCGAGAGTGAATGATTAGAGGGAGTGCTGGTAGCGAGAAAGCCGCTGCTGCTTTATGTAAATTTACTTGATAGAGATGCCCTGAAGGTAACAATATAGCCATGTGAAGTGCAGCTAGACTCGGTTAGCTTTGTTGTTATACGGAAGCCCACTGGGTGAGCGCGGGCATCAGAAGGTCACGATCAATGAATGCATCCTGGTACATGTTCACGGCCAAAGGAGAGAGAAGGGAGAAGGGGAGATAAGCCAGAGGAGGTGTGCGGTAGATTAGGACCACGCAACGGACCACTGAAAAACTGGTCTGGACCCCACGTCGGACTACTGAGCAACTGGTCTGGACCACAAGGACCACGGACGGACGACAAGGACCATGTGGACCACCGGTTTATATTTATAAACAGTTAAAAAAAAATAGCTACTCACATGCTGTGCATAGATATAGATTTAGATAGATAGACAGATATAGATTTATTACTATGTAGCTTTTATACGGTAATATACCAATAAGAATATAGGCATAATCGATAATAGAGTATATTTAATACAGATTAAGAAAAATTACGATCTCTGCCATTTATTCAGCGATGCCAACACGGCCAGAGGAGGGAGAAGGTGGATTAGGACCACAAAGACCACTCCACAGAGCGCTCACTAACTGGTCCGACCACTAGCTTCAGCACCCCTAGTGGTAGTAACCCAGGGCTGGGTATCGCTCAAAAAACAAGCTTGATACCGACTTCGATACCGGTTCCTGACCAATATTTTTTCGATACCAACTTTATAAAATCCATTTTAACAAAAGAAAATTACATTACACATTATGGAACAATTACTCACTTCAAAGGAGGAAGCCTGTTCAAAGACCTATGAGCAGCTGGAGAAACAGTTTTTACTCTGCCTAATTGAAAAAGAAGGGCATGACTGTGTGTGTGTACCACTGTTTGTGGTACTGGGAAATAGTGAGACCTCTTACTTTGTGCTGAAGAGAAGCTAGCCCGGGTCTGACAACAATCTACCAAGTCAACGTCAGGAGTATTTCTCTCCATTATCTGTCGGTCTGTAACGTTAAGCAACACAATGTTAGCAGTGAGAAACGCTCTCTGCCTCGGCTCCAGGTTATCCATACCCATGGTGGCAAAGGAGAGGATGCGCTGGGGCTTTGATCCCGACGAGCAGGTAATGTTACAGGTTAGCAGCACTGGCTAGCTAACCAGCAGCACAAAGTTCACTTAGTTTTCTGTGCAGATAAGCAGCTGGCAGTGAGCCCCGTCTCTGGGCGCAACATAGTGTTTTTCCTGCATGCCTCTATGACATGTAACGTTAGACAGCCAATCACCAGCATTATTAGATCTTGGTACAAGCATGCTGCATGCTTATTGGCGCACTGACGCTGATGAGACTTACTCCTTAGGTATTGAAATTTGGTACTGAATGACAAGGCATTTTTTGATACTCGATGGTATCAAAGGAATTTGGTCGCTGCCATAAAAGTATCAAAGTTCGGTACCCAGCACTATAGTAACTAGTGATCCGTGTTATCGACCATGGTCAGTGCACAGACCACTGAATTGGCTACAAGCCTGCTGTCTCCCGCCTTAACCCTTCGTTATCTAACCATGAATCCCTCCTCCCCTCCAGGCTTTCTCTCAGGTTCTGGGTGTTGTGGCAGTAAGTTTGGCCGGAGGTCTGAACGTGCTCCTACAGTATGTCTCACACTTCCTGCAGGCCGCTGGAATCCAAGGTGAACATCACACATCAAAGACTGTACTGTCCATCACAGAGACAGACCAGCATCACTGGTTCCTGTGATGCTGCAGGCTGATGATGAGTCAAGGAGCTCTGCTTCTATCAGCAGGACAGTCCAACCTTTAGTCTCATTGCAGTTTCATACAACTTGGGTCTTATTGTCTAGTTTTTGCCATCATTGGTATCAGTAATAATATTGTACCCACCAAATTAATTATTGAGATCCTGTGAACACAGCTCTGCCCTCCTGTGGCTTACAATACATACTAAACAGTACTTAAGTAAAGTAATATTACTGATTTTTAAAAATACTCAAAAAAGTACATGTACACAAAAACAACTAAAGCATTTTCTCTGAGTCTAAGATACATATCATCTTTGCACACTGTTGTGGATCAGATCATGATCACAAGGCAAGGCAGCTTTTTTATATAGCAGTTCAAAAGTGCTTTACATAGGCAAAGACCAGAATAAAATCAATTAAGATAGAATAAAATGAAGTTTTAATGTGAGATCAAATGAAATAAAATATAGTGAATCAAGTAACAGTGAAGTAATAAGTTGTAAGTTGCCCCAAATGCAACATAGGAAATAAAAGTGCTGTAGATAAACCAATCAAGCAAAGGCACAGGAGAACAGAGTTTTTAATTTAGATTTGAAAGTGGCAAAGGTTGGGGCGCATTTGAGATCATTGGCAAGTTGGTTCCATGTGTGTGCAGCTTCATAGCTAAAAGCAGCTTCACCCTGTTTGGTTCTGACTCAAGATACTAGCAGTTGACTGTTTCCTAAAGATCTAAGGTTCCTATTGAGTTTATATTATACAAGGAGATCAGAACAGGAGTAATGTGCTCAGTTCTTTTGGTTCTTGTTAGAACTCTGGCGGCAGTGTTCTGAATGAGCTGAAGTTGTCTACTGGTCTTTTTGGGAAGACCAGACAAGAGGCTGTTACAATAGTCCACCCTGCTGGAAATGAAGGCATGAATGAGTTTCTCTAAATCTTGTCTGGACATGACTACTCATTGCCTTGATGTGGCTGCTGAAGCTCAGATCTAAGTCTATTAATACACCAAGATTTCTAACTTGGGTTTTTCAAGCTGAGCAATAACTTCTACTTTGTTGCCAAATACAATGATTTCTGTCTTTTGATAGAGTGAGTCTAAGGGACTGTAGTCATTTGGTGAAAGAGCTAAGTAAACCTGAGTGTAGTCTGCGTAGCTGTGATAAGCAACATTATTGTCACGCAGCGGCTGTGGCTTGGTGGTATAGAGCGGGTCGTCCACCAATTGGAAAGTCGGCGATTGCTCCCGAGTGCTGTGCCTTTGGTGTGTGTGTGAATGAGTTAGTTTCTTTGAACTGATGAGCATCAGTGTATGAATATGTGTGAATGGGGTGAATGTGATATGTAGTGTAAAGCGCTTTGAGAAGTCAGAAAGACTAGCAAGGCACTATACAAGTACAGTCCATTTACCATTTACTATGTATGATGTATGATTTGAACTAGAGGGAGCATGTACAGGTTGAATAATAGCAGTCCAAGAATTAAACCCTGAGGGACTCCACATGTCATGAACGAAACGATCTCCCCTCGGGGATCAATAAAGTATTTCTGATTCTGATTCTGATGGCAATCCACTCAAATTTATGGTCACTGGTGGCAACGACATAGCCCTAGCCTTCGAGATATGGTCTGAACCAACTGAGGATACTAATAATAATAATAATAATAATAATCTCACCCACCCACTTCTGTCAAGAAGTGTTTTATGGTCCACAGTATTAAAGGCTGCACTAAGATCAAGCAGCACCAAAACTGAATCAGTATTCGGACGAATGTCATTTAACACCTTCATCAGTGCCTCTATCAGAAGCCAGATTGAAATCTGTCCAAAAGTCCATTTACATTTAAAAACTGATTGAGTTGAATCAAAACAGCTTTCTCAATAATTTGTCCAATAAATGGAAGATTAGAGATGGGTCTATAATCATTCAAAATTGAAGGGTCCATGTTGCCTTTTTTTAGAAGGGGCTTAACAACTGCAGTTTTCAGTGATTTGGGAAAAATGCCTGATAGGAGTGAGCCATTGACAATTTTCAGCACATACATTTCCAAGCAACTGAAAACATTTTTGAAAAAGGACCTTTTGCTTATTTTAACCTATGCACTCTCACCTATTTTAAATACTGAGCTCACCGGTATGGTTGGGTACCGTTCACACCTAAACCAATACCAGTACCGGTACCTGGAATTCAGTACCAGTACCCAACGGTACCTTTTTTCGGTACTTTACTCTCTCTGTAATAACAAATGTAATTTCAGTTGTAAAAAATAAGTCCAAACTTCTGAATTTCAACATTGTTATTTATTTAGAACATTTTACCTCACTGCCTCACTTAAAGTTTAGTCATCCATGGAGGGTAAGTTAACTTCTGGCTGCAGGCGTGCTAACGTTAGCTGCAGCTGCTGCAGGGGACTTGGCTTTCAGACTATCAAACACGGTACCCTCTTCAGCTTTTAGATATATTTTGTGTTTGACCAGGTGTTTCCTCAGATTAGACGTGTTGCCCTGGCCAGTTTATGCAGTGAGTGTTGTCTGCCTCGAGTTTTGAAAAGTGTAACCACACTTGCGACCGCTTTCAGCTCGCCCTTTTTACACAGAGATCCCGCAATACAAAAAGAAGAGCCGTCATTACGCCTTTATTCACTGACAGACTGTAACCTACACTGTACATTTAATACCAGGTTGACAGGTTCACTGCTTACCTTTTCCTCTGCACCGCTGCATTCACGTCACTCTCTGCGCTCTCTCTCTCTTGTTCAACCACACACTCACTACGCACACACGTCACTGTGACTTGAACAAGCGGCAGCGGTGACGTAGTCTCTCTCTCTCTCTCTCTCTCTCTCTCTCTCTCTCTCTCTCTCTCTCTCTCTCTCTCTCTCTCACCCAGATGCGCTCTCAGGTACCGAAATTTGGCACTGATTGATTTAACGTGAATCAGTACTTGGTAGTATCAACATAATTCAGTCTGTACCCTTAAAAGTACAGATTTCGGTAACCAACCCTATTTACCGGTGTATAATAGTGAAAATGACAGCCAATACTTCTCAGAGCATTGTAAATATTAGAATATGGTAACACAAGCATAAGCATAAGTGTCTTTTTACATATATAGTAGTATATACTTGTTTTCAGATACAAGAACAGCCACTATACACACATTTAGTTCCACAACTATTTATTAATCTGTAGAAATATAAATGTGCAAAATACAGTGTTTGTGTGCTTCAGCAGGAGGCGTGGGACGAGGGCTGCTGGGGGTCGCAGGGAAAACACTAGTCTCTGCAGCCTGCAGTTCAGTGTGCCTGCCCGTTTCATCTGGAAAGCACATTGATAACATGATAACAGAACATTAACATGATATCATTTTGTACAATTGATTTCGCCAACCATTGCCTTAAAGAACACCACGATTCTAAACCATCAGCATTAGTGGTTGGCGTTAGAATGTAGCTAACATTAGCTTTTGGCAAGGGTAACATTAGCATGACAACAGTTAGCATTATAGCATTTAGCAAGAATCTTGTGGGCCATATATGATTTGCCTTCAACCGACTGGTCATCTGTTTCCGTGTCTTCCATCACGGCTTCAACAGCGCAGTAGCTGAGCCGCTGCGCCAGATAAGGTCGGCCTGTGACCCAGCAACGCATCGATCCAGACGGTCAAACCACCACTGGTCCACTGGTCGGAGCTCAACCAATCAGAAATGTTCCTCCAAAGGTTCCTAGTCCCTGGGGGGAAGTTCCTGTAGTGGAAATGTGGCTTTGGAGTTTTACAGTCAAAATGATCAAAGAGTGAATCAACAGAGTTTATTGTCATGGACATAGATTTAAATTTAGACTTTATTGTCCCAGAGGGAGATTTGTTTTCACAGCCAGTTCAACATAGAAACACACAGATATAAACTGGGCAACATACTGAGGTGAGGTGGCTCCCCTTCAAGGTTTCTGGTGTGTTGTGTTATGTCTTGATGTTGTTTTGATTCCTCTTGTCCTTAGCAGAGGGAGCAGATAGGATGGAAGTGAAGTAGGTTTGAGGTGAACAATTTTACTCCTTACTTGTTTAGGCAAATTCCATCAGCCCTAAAACGCTGTCTGCGGTCCCAGAAAAAGTTAAAATTGTCAATGAAGTGCACTGAATGGAGGCAGGGCTCCATGCTAACTTTTTTTCCCCAAGGAGACCATGTGAAAAATGTTCAAATAACAGTTTATTAACAATTTATTACATATTTATACTGCGCATGCATGTGTGTGTTTGTGTGTGTGCTCCTTCTTCTTGTGTGCAATTATGATGTGAAACCCAGTGGAGGACCCTAGTATCGAGACACTAGGCACGGGCCTGAGAATATTGACAGAGCTTTTTAAAACACTGATCACTCATCACAGTGATGAGTGAAAACACTCAATCACAGAAAGCTCTACTGTGATTGGCGCATTGCGGCTTGTGGAATGGGGCACTTGTAGTTTTTTGAACCAGTGACGGATGTATGACACCAGCACCACCCACACAACCCACGCCACACTTTATGTAAACAAGATTATTGAACACTATTTATAACAATAACTTTAATAAAATAGATATAAAATAGAACAAGGGGAACATGTTGCTCTTGGGAGGAGGCTGGCTAGAAGGAGCACATATTGGCACAAAGGCACTGGCATCCTGGCTCTGGCTAAAGGGAGCAGTATTCAAGTAGTTGCAAACTGCAATTTCACTGCTAGATGCCACTAAATCCTACACTCTGCTCCTTTAAATAAAAAGTGTAATGTTAATGTAATAATATAATGTAAGCATAATATTAATATATTAATTATATAATGTTAGTATAGTCATTATAATTTCATATAATAGTATGCTATATAGCCTACCACTAGTATAATACAGTATTAATTCCAAAACAGCAGTTTAAGAAACACACTACCAACATTTATCATTTTTGTAGGTTTTGTTCGTTCATTAAATCCTCGTGCAAGAAAAATGGTCTACAGTGGTGGTTAGTCTCTAATTTGTTAATGTTAAGTACTAACTTGTCAATTATTAAAACCATTCATGCATTACAATAAGTTCAACATTTCGAAAGTTTACTGTAGCAGAGAGCCCTGGGAGGGTACATGCAGTTGAAAGCCAGGAGTTCAGTTCCAACAATCTGGTGGTAGATAAACACCTCAGTATTCAAGGAGCTTAGTGTGTTCCAATAGATCAGTAGTCTTGTTTCAGTATCTCTGATTGCTGTTTCACAATGTCATCGATCCCCATGTGCACTGATGTTTTTCACAGTCGGGTGTGCAGGATTCTTTCTCTCATGTCACAGACCGTATCCTTGGGAAAGCAGTATATTTTGGTGTTCCTAATGCTCATGCCTTTTACATCTTTTACAGCAAAATCACCGATAATCGGAGTTTGAGGCCCACTTTTCTGTGGCCTTTTGCTTCCAGAATTACTCTCTGTCCTTACCCTGCTGTGTGAGGAAGGAGGAGGTTATCCAGCTCATGTGACAGAGATCCAAGGTCCTGAAGCAGTCGTGCAAATCTGTTCTCAAATCTGTACACTTTGTTGGAGAGGTTTGTTGCTAACTCTTCCTTTCCCAGCTGTCCACGGCTGTGTCCTACTAAGCACAGGGGTTGATGAGGCGTTCTGCCTGGATGGTAGTGCAGACCAGCCAATAGCGTAAATCTCAGGACGCTGGGCTCTGGCTATCTCTCATCCTTCCATTTCCCACGGAAATGATTTATTCCAGCTGCGTTACTGACTGGTAATGCTAGATAGCCTACCAGCTGGGCCGTATACCCCCACAGCCCCGCAATGTGAGGGGCCGCAGCTTCAGCGAGCGAGAGCCCGGTGTGCACCCCGCAGCTTCTGCTCAGGGTTAGCTGCTTCCTAATCGTCTCCTCAAACCCGTTAATAATAATAATAATAATAATATTTACAAGCTTTATAAACACTGTGTTTTATTAAACAGGGGTGGGGTTTTGTGAACCTCAGTGATGACTCTCAGCAATGCCATCTGCCATGTTGAACATGGCGCCCTGTAAATATGGGTGGATTTTCAAATTGCTCTGAAAGCGATATCGTTCGCCACTGTCGTCATTATAGTTGTGGTGTGGACTCCGCCATCCACTTGAGTTAGAATGGTTTTTAAAATGATATATCCTTGAATTGGTGAATTTGAGGGGGAATCAAGGCCTTAAAAAGTTTTTGAAAATAGACATGGGTTATTGAAAGTGCTTGAATTTATATATTTTGTGCAAGAATAGAAATTTGACGTTCTTTTGATAGTTTCTTAAAGTAACATCACTGTAACACAACACACATTCAAGCCTCTCTCTCTGTTGTCTGTGAGCTACTGTGAAGCCGGCTACTTCTCATTATAAAAACTCTGTGTTGTAACAGTAATTAACCTTGATCTAGTCTCAAACTATGCCATGTTGTGTCCTTGAATTTGAGGGAATTGGGCCCGGAAAGTCCTTGAATGTGATGTTTAAGAAGGTGTGGGAACCATGTTTATAGTTATTGTTATAGTTATCGTTCTTGGTGTGGACGGCCCTTTAGGCTTTGCACCAAGAGAGTTCCAGAGAGGACGACTACTTGCAGATTAATTGCCAGACAGACAGCCCTCCTATTTCGTAGTAGTCTTGTTGGTGTTAGTTAGCCGTGTGTTAGCATTCTCTTGTCCACTGTTTTGAGTCTATGGTAAAGTGGTATCATTCCCACATGGTCCTTTCACCTCCACATTCACTTTTTATCAGTGTGTCTTAGTTTCAAGCACTGCAATTTTCAGAAGAAGTTTGTGGAAGTCGTCCGTGGAGAACGTGGGAATCCTGCTGCTAACTAGCTGCTAACAGCTAGTCCCCGGTTTCCAGTCACTGTAGTTCAGTACAGTGAGAAAGCAAAAGGCTTGTGCTGTTTGTAGGTCACGCTCGTGCAGTACTGGAGAAGTAACAAAAGTGATTTAAAAACTATGGTGGTAGCCTTTGATGTCTTTCATAAATAAAAGTCCCAGTGATTTATAAGTATCCAGGATGCACTGTCCATAACGTTTTGTAGAAAAAACAAGGATATCAGCAAAAGAATGCAACCAAAGTGGTGAGCAAGCAGTAAAGCTTCTGAACTGTAAGAAAGCAGGACGCAGAATCCTCCAAGCAGAAAAACAAAGACAAGATACAGCAATAAATACACATGCCTAACACTCTCAAGTCCTGTTAGAGTCCCCTAGAGGATGACCGCTCATTCGTCCCCTGATATGAAAGTGATGCACAGTAAAGGAGCTGTCTCATCTGTATGCGTTAGAACAGGAGAAATGATTCTTTCCTTTAAATAACACAGGGATATGAGACTTATCACCCTTTAAAAAAGATTTTAAGATACAAAACAATAAAAGATTGATCACAATAAAGAAAGCATTGGGCAGAAGAAAAAAAACGTAAACAAAGATTGTTATTTATAATTCAGTAGAGCTGAAATGATTAGTTGATTGACAGAAAAAGAATCACCAACCATGTTGATAATCAATTCATTATTTAAATCATTTTTCAAGCAAAATGCCCAAAGCTAGCTGGTTCCAGCTTCTCAAATGTGAAGATGTGCTGTTTTTCTTTGTCTTATGTAATAATAAATGAACATTTCTTTAGGGTGTTGACAGTTTTTCAGCCAAAAGAATTCTTTTAAAGACGTCACCTTGGACTCAGGGAAATTGTGATGGGCATTTTTTTTAACCTATTTTCTGACATTTCATAAACCAAACAATTAAGAAAGTAATCGTCAGATTGATCGATAATGAAAATACTTGTTAGTTGCAGCCCTATATAATTGTTTATCATCTTTACATAAAATGAGCAAAATGTGTGTGGCATCTGAAATAATTAAGATCTTTACTTACTGTAAGATATTTTTTGTTTTTTGAATATGAAGGATATTGGTTTAGTTAAACACTATGTAACAGTCTTACTCATTAAAATGAACATGAATCTTGTGGTTGTCATAATTATTGAATTATTGAACATAATTATTTGAATTAAATGATCTTTTCTTTGTAATCTTCAATAAATTCAAATGAGATTGAGATTATATCTTGCAGTATAACATCACTAAACTGTTCTCTTTGCTCGTTCTTGCTGTCCTTGTGTTCCTGTTTTCCACAGTTGGCTCTCCCATCAACAAAGTGACCCCAGAGGGGCTGATCTTTGTTGCCCAATGGGTTCTCGTGGCTCTCATTGGCTACTGGCTGCTCTCCCTCACCTTCCGATTGGTTGCCTCCACTCTGAGGCGGACTCTGTGGCTGCTGAAAGTGGGCGTGGCTTTGGCCTGTTTTGGACTAATCCTGAGCGACCACAGCGTTGGCACAGAAACCATGGCCGTCCGATTGGCTGTCCTGGTGTGCATCTGCGTCCTATTGGGCGTCGGGACTTGGAGGGGCTCTAATGCAGCTGATAAAACCACTCACCTGGAGGAGCAGGTGAAGATCCTGGAGAGACGGCTGAGAGAGATGGAGAGATGGAGGAGGACGGAGGAGTGAAGGGATTGAAGGGATTGAGAGAAGTCAAATGTTTGTCTGTTGTCTTTTCTGTCTTTCCTACCTGATGCCACATGTACAGATGATGGAGCACTGCTGTCCTTTTAGGGCTTCTGGAACTTCAAAGGAGAAACATTTTTACAGTTTTGATTTTGATGTGTTCAAAAAGTAATTCATTACTCATGATTTGTCCTGACGCAATATAATTACTTAGTTATTCCTGGAAGCAGTACTTTGTTAGTCTACATGTTCTGTTTTTTTACTGTTAGTCCCTTTTTAAAATGGCAATTTGATCCTAAGAATGTGCTACAGTGTGAAGGAGCAGGGGGTAAAAAGCTTTTACATCCAGTGCGCTAACCGTCCTTTTACTACATTACTATACATCTACAGCTATAGCGTGGGCAGTCAGAGCTGGTTAATGAGCACAGGTATTAGTATAAGTATACAACTCCCCCTAAAACCACAAATTACTGTTTTCACATTTCTGTTTCAGTGTGAATTAAACTAACAATATACAAAGTGTTTATTAGTGAGCTTTAAAGGTGCTGGTTGGTGTATTTTTCACCGACAGAGCCAGGCTAGCTGTTAGCCCCTGTTTCCAGTGTTTATGCCAAAGCTAGGCTAACCTAGCCTGACTCCAGCACTGTACTTAGCGTGGACATGATATCAATCTTCTCATCTCACCCTCGTAAAGAAAGCAAAGTAGCATCATTTTTTTAATTATTTTTAAATTTCAAAACAATTCCTTAAATTTATAATAACAGTAATAATACTTCCAGTCAGATGAATTCCACTTTTCTGGCATTTCTCACAAATAGTCTCAACCTGATATACAGAGTTTAGATCTGTGCTCTTAATGGATGTGGTACATGCTTTTGTAGTACAAGTGGTACAAGTCATGAAGGTTTTGATTCCATAATGCTTTGGATCGATTCTGAGAGAACGCTAGAACACTCCTGGACGAATGAGGGACTACACCGTCTGACTGGTACTTTTACTTTTTGAATTTTTTTAGATGAATGTGTACTGCTATAAATGCTGTTTGATATAATAAATAACACAATATAACATTTCACAGGTGTAAAGATGTGATCCTGATTAGAAAAGATTTTTTGACTTGGAGTATGTGCAGAACTGTAGCAGAGGATATACTAACCCCAGTTTGTGCTTCTTACATTGGAGTCACAGAGCTAAGCGCTTTGAGTAGTCAGAAAGACTAGAAAGGCGTTTATATAAGTACAGTCCATTTACCATTTAAGCAACTGTTTTTCTGAAAGATAAATCCCAGACCATCTGTAAAAAACCCAAAAGGTTGTTTAACAACATGTACACTGTTATACATAAAGCCTCTTGCTATGAACACATGCTAATAATAGAAGGCATCTCAGATGTGTGTATCAACATTTCAATCAGCCCCTCTTTCATCTAGAACAGCTGGACAGTCAGAGGACACTGTGTAGAGAGATTTTAGCAAGAAAGCCAACTGAAATTATAAGTTGTGGGGATTCTAAATATGGTGGGAAAGGGGGCTTGCCGCGCATGCTCAACATATTTTACTGCACTTGCTGCTGCATGTCAGGTAGACTGCTGAGAATATTGTTTTCTGTTTATTGAGGGATGGACATGTATTTTTCTCTTTTTCCCCAGTTGGAGGTGATAGATGCTTTATTTCCCTCTATGGTTTGAGATGCCTGCAGAGAAAGACAGAACGTGCTCTTAATCTCATGCAACTGTTTACATGAGCTGCCTATGACTGGAATGAAGCTTGTCCATTCAGAGCACTCCACACATATAACACACTCTGTGTCAGTGCTATATGCTACATGCTATTATAATAATAATAATAAAACTTTATTTATAGAGCACTTATCAAAACAAAGGACAAAGTGCTTCACAACAAGAGAAATAAAATACCACAGTGAATGATGAAATATAAAGAAATAAAATATACAATAGCAATAAAATAAATAGCCAGTTCAGGTAAAATCACAATATAATTTCAGATAAAAATGTGTTTTGAGATGAGACTTAAACGGAGACACTGACTCAGACAACCTCATTTCTTGGGGCAAGTTATTCCAGAGCCTTGGGGCCCTGATGGCAAAAGCTCTGTCCCCTTTAGTTTTCATCCTGGACTCAGGAACAGACAGGAGACCCTTGCCCGAAGATCTCAGACTACGTGAAGGTTCATAAGGGATTACAAGGTCTAAAATATAGTCTGGAGCCAGGCCATGTTATATATCCTAAGCCACATCATCCGAGGGAGGTGGACTCCCTAAATCAGCTCTGCATTTTTAAACCTGTGCAATGTTTAAGTGTAACAAGGGGAGGGAGGAATGTGCAAGATTGTTCCTGTTCAATTCAAATCATCTAGTGCCAGAGGTGTATCGTAATATTCAATATTTGAAAGTAAAAAAAGGCTTTTAACAGTATGCAGCCAATATTTCTTTCCGCAAAAACATGTACAGGCAGTGATGTGTAGCATCCTTCATGTTATTTTGAGGGCTTACATACATTTTTGTTTGTAGAAAACCAGTTAATGGAGGAAGGATATTTTACAACTGAAAAATACACTTTATTATCAAAGTTGACAGTAGCATAGCAGTAAATATGACAAACAACTTTAGAAATATATTATAAATAACTAAATAAAAAAAAAAACAATCAGCCTGTTCAACACTTACCTACTGCATATCTGCCAACATACAGTGGTGTGCAAAAGTTTGCCCCCTTCCTGATTTCTTATTTTTTTGCATGTTTGTCACACTTAAATGTTTCAGATCATCAAACAAATTTAAATATTAGTCAAAGATAACACAAGTAAACACAAAATGCAGTTTTTACATGAAGGTTGTTATTAAGGGAAAACAAAATACAAACCTACATGGCCCTGTGTGAAAAAGTGATTGCCCCCTAAACCTAATAACTGGCTGGGCCACCCTTAGCAACAACAACTGCAATCAAGCGTTTGTGATAACTTGCGATGAGTCTTTTACAGCGCTGTAGAGGAATTTTGGCTGAATTGTTGTAATTCAGTCACATTGGAAGGTTTTTAGAGCATGAACTGGTCATGCCACAGCATCTCCATAGGATTCAGGTCAGGACTTTGACTAGGCCACTCCAAAGTCTTCATTTTGTTCTTCTTCTTCGTCTGTCAGCCTCACTAGAATGCTGTATCAAATTCACATCTGAATCCATATAAGGTTCGGCTATTATGCAACAGATGTTGAATAAACATAACAAACGGTTTGCTCAACTTATCTCCACTAGGCCACTCCAAAGTCTTCATTTTGTTCTTCTTCAGCCATTCAGAGACCCCACAACAACATCCAAAGAACTGCAGGCCTCACTTGCCTCAGTTAAGGTCAGTGTTCATGACTCCACCATAAGAAAGAGACTGGGCAAAAATGGTTCCAAGACGAAAACCACTGCTGAGTAAAAAGAACATTAAGGCTTGTCTCATTTTTGCCAGAAAACATCTTGATGTCCCCAAGACTTTTGGGAAAATACTCTGTGGACTGACGAGACAAAAGTTGAACTTTTTGGAAGGTGTGTGTCCCATTACATCTGGTGTAAAATTAACACCGCATTTCAGAAAAAGAACATCATACCAACAGTAAAATATGGTGGTGGTAGTGTGATGGTCTGGGGCTGTTTTGCTGCTTCAGGACCTGGAAGACTTGCTGTGATAAATGGAACCATGAATTCTGCTGTCTACCAAAAACTCCTGAAGGAGAATGTCCAGCCATCTGTTCATGACCTCAAGCTGAAGCGAACTTGGGTTCTGCAGCAGGACAATTATCCAAAACACACCAGCAAGTCCACCTCTGAATGGCTGAAGAAGAACAAATTGAAGACTTGAAGAGAGACAAGTAGGTCTTGGCATCTGACCTCAGAGGAAGTCTAGAGGCACTCAAACAGGAGAACAGTGTGCTCCGTGCTCAGTTAGCCAAAGTGAAGGAGGATGCTGTGAATAGAGAAAGGAGCTTCACCAAGCAAGTCCAATACCTGGCAGACCATTTGTATTTGACTGTATTTCTTAAAGAAACTTTAGAAGGCAATTCCCGTGCCAAGTTCTTGTTTACTTTTACAGAGGACCAATAGAAAGCATCCCGACTGGAAACATCTCAAACTGGCATGGTATGTGCGTGGCCCTGGACTGGAGGGTTCTGCAGCAGGTGATTAAAACTGCTCAGAAGATCATTGGTACCAACCTACCGAGCACTGGTATTATCGGAGCGGTGAGGTGCCAGCCACAGCCTGTTCACCCTGCTGTCATCTGGAAAGAGATACAGAAGTATCTGCTGCTGCACCACCAGACTACAGAGCAGCTTCTTCCCTCAGGCTGTGAGACTACTTAATTCATCCTCAGCACTCCACCATGTAAAATAGTTTTTATTTCTGTGACTTATTGTATATTCATTAATCTACCGTATATAATTTTTGTACATAACATTTGTTTTTATACAGCAGTAGCTGCCCCTGGTCCCCCTCCCCACCCACAGCAGCAGAACTTTGCATTTACAGATTTGTCTACACATTTATAGATCTATATACATATTTACAGATTTGTCTATGCATTTACACATTTACAAATCTAATGACACACACAGAGATTCTGAATATACATTTGCAGATTCCTGTACACATTCACAAATCTCAGTACACATTTACAAATCTGATTACGGACACACACGGATGTGTGTATGTGTTTCCTGGTCTGGTTTCCCGGGCTCCCACCTGCTGTTGATCACCGGCGCACCTGACACCAACTAGTCATTAGTCTCCACAGCATAAAGACCGGGCTCTTCCTCATTACCAGTGCCAGATCGTCTCCGTATACTTGTATGACCCTATGTAACGGCTCCACGCTTCATACAGACCCTGCCGGCCAACCAGCAGTCTTACGGCGCTGCCAGCTAACCAGCAGTATCCTCGGCTCCACCAACGACACCTCCCGTGCCAATCGGAGCCGGTCCTCGCCACTCTACGGATCCGCTGCCGGCCTAGCATCGCCAGACCCGCTCCCGTCGGAGCACACCTCCCCACTCTCCGTTCCAGGATCTGTGCAGTCCGCCCCGGGTTGGGCTCACCGCGTCCTCGAGAGCTACAGTAGACGACCCTGGCTACACCCTCGACAAAAGACTATATTCATTAATTTTCCTCTGTTTGAATAAATACCGACTTACCTCATGCACTCTTTGTGTTCTGCATTTGTGGGTTCTGGTTCGTACACTACGACAAAATCAAAAACATTGCCAACCAAGCAACCCAGCCACACGCATTACGTACTTTTATGAAATTTTAAACAAATATAAACGTACAATTAGGGGAAAAAAACCAAAATTTTACCCACATGAAACTTGAAGATATTAAGAACGCCATTAATTAAAAACAATTCTGGGATATGTGGAACAACTTAAACACAAAGCAACCACAAGCACTACCCATCCAAAATGATGACATCTGGAGAGCACATTATGAAAATCTTAACCAATTCCAATACCAATAAATCTGTTCAATTCAGATCAATGTATTATTTTAAAAAAATATAGTCATATTTACCTGAACCTGGTGATCATTAATAAAACTGCATCAATGAGAAAAGAAAAAGGAAGGAAAGAAAAAAAAATAAAAAGAATAAAAAATAAAACAGGTGCGATGTGATTGTATATCTTGTTCCTGGTTAAAAGCCTAGCAGCTGAGTTTTGTACAGTCTGCAGTTGTTTCAAAGTTTTTTGATTGAGACAAGTGAACAGACTGTTACAATAATCAAGGTGTGAGGAGATAAAAGCATGCACAACAGTTTCTGCATCACTAAAATTTAAAATAGGTTGGATTTTTGTAATATTTCTGAGGTGAGACGGTGTAGTCCCTCATTCGTCCAGGAGTGTTCTATCGTAGAAAAGGTTTCAGTCGTAGTCATCTGGACACTGTTTTCAGAATCAAGACGTTTCGGCTCCCATCCGGAAGTCATTCTCAATTGTGAAAAAATTGGACGGGAACTGGAAATTTAAACTACTCTGAGTTACATAAGCCCTGCCCTCAGGAAGGAATCTGCCTGAGTATCTGTAAATAGCTAGTTTCACCTGAAACTGACCTAATAGTTTCAAGATGGCCCAGTAATCAGTAATCAGGCCTATTGTTCTCTGGCTGCATCTACTTCATCACTGCTAAGTGCCTGATTAGCATGTGATAGGCGTGACCAAGGTGATAATACACTCTGATAGACTTTGGGCAGATTAAATCTCAGACCACCATTTCTGTTCAAAGAGGGGTTCTCTTTCTTCACAAAAATGGCTTCCTTGACGCCCCGTTCAAACCAACTCTTCTCTCTACTAAGAATCTTCACCTCGCTGTCTTCAAATGTGTGGTTTGTAGCTTTTAAATGCAAATGCACGGCGCTCTGTAATCCTGAGTTAGCGTGTCGTCTGTGCTGATAAAGTCTTTTGTGAAGTGGCTGTTTGGTCTCGCCTATGTACCGTTCTTTGCAGTTTTCCTCACTGCACTGAATGGAGTAGACAACATTGCTCTGTTTCTGTGTGGGTAACCTGTCCTTAGGGTGAACGAGTTTCTGTCTTAAAGTGTTGCCTGGTTTAAAGAAGACAGGAACATCGTGCTGTCTAAAGATCCTTTGTAGTTTTTCAGACAGTCGAGACACATAAGGAATGGAGACACCGTTCCTTCTCAGTTCAGTTACACTTTTGTCCTGTTTTTTGGCTCTTTTAACTTTGTTGAGAGCCCAAGTAGGATAACCACAGGCTGAGAGTGCATTCTGGACATGCCTTTCCTCTTTCTTCTTACCCTCTGAGCCTGTGGGCACTTCTTTGGCTCTGTGCTGTAGTGTCCGGATTACACCCAGCTTGTGCTGTAGTGGATGGTGTGAGTCAAAGAGCAGGTATTGATCCGTATGTGTTGGTTTCCTGTACACTTCTATCTGGAGCTTTCCGTCCTCTCCTCTGAGAGTAGAACAATCAAGAAAGGCCAAGCGGTTCTCTTTTGCATCCTCACGCGTGAACTTGATATACGTGGACCCCAACATCAAGTTCACGCGTGAGGATGCAAAAGAGAACCGCTCAGGCAGATTCCTTCCTGAGGGCAGGGCTTATGTAACTCAGAGTAGTTTAAATTTCCAGTTCCCGTCCAATTTTTTCACAATTGAGAATGACTTCCGGATGGGAGCCAAAACGTCTTGATTCTGAAAACAGTGTCCAGATGACTACGACTGAAACCTTTTCTACGATTTCTGAGGTGATAAAAACATGATTGGACAAGCTTAGTGATATGTTGCTCAAAACAAATTGCTATCAAACAGGACACCAAGATTTCTTGCAACAGGCTTGATATGTTGTGACAGGTAGCCAGTAGATGGCAGTATTTGTTTAGTGATATGTTGGGGCCCAATAACAAGGATTTCAGTTTTACTTGAGTTGAGCGGAAGAAAATGTATTGACATCCAATTTTTTATGTCAGACAGGCAGTCCTGCAGAGAACTCAGCGTACTAAGGTCAGTGGGCTTGACTGGGAGGTACAGCTGAGTGTCATCCGCATAACAATGAAATGAAATACCATGTCTGCGGATGACAACACCCAAGGGGAGCATGTATAAGGAGAACAGTAATGGTCCCCGAATTGAACCTTGAGGCACACCGTAGTTGATATGGGAAAAGGATGACCTGTAGTTATTAATGATGACACAGAATTTCCTATTGGACAAATATGATGATAACCAGTCTAGTGCAGTGCCAGATATGCCCACCCAGTGCCTCAGTCTATCTAAAAGAATGCCATGATCAATAGTGTCAAAGGCAGCACTTAAGTCCAGCAGCACAAGAGTTGAACACATGCCTGCGTCTGCATTCATTAAAAGGTCATTGGTGACTTTGAGAAAGGCTGTCTCAGTGCTGTGGGGCTGACGAAATCCAGATTGGAACTTTTCAAAGGTATTATTGTTTTCCACAGCAGCGAGAAGCTGCTTAGATACAAGTTTTTCGAGAATCTTGGAAATAAAAGGCAGTTTGGAGATTGGGCGATAGTTATCCACGAGGGTAGGATCTAGCCCAGGTTTTTTTAGGACTTGCTGGACACAGGCTGTTTTAAAGTAATTTGGGACGCAGCCAGTAGACCGCGAGCTGTTAAAAATGAGCAAATAGGGTGCAATACAATCCATAACTTCCAATAAAAACCTAGTTGGGATTTTGTCCAGAGGGCTAGAGGATATTCTCATAAAAGACGTCATGTCTGTTAGTTCAGGCAGATAACAGCAGAAAAATTGCTCAAAGAATCCCTGAGCGGGTGATCCACATCTAAAAAGGCAGGATTGGGGGTGATATCAGATCTTATTAACTCCACCTTCCCAGCAAAGTGCAAAAGAAACTTTTCACAATCAGCATCACAATCAGCAGTGGCACAAGCAGAGGCTGGGTTAACTAACTGATCCACAGTCTTAAATAGGAATCTGGGATTGTGCTGATGGGCAGAAATAAGTGCAGAGAAATGACATGTTCTTGCATCCTTCACCATCCTATTATAAGGGAGTAATAACTCTTTCATAGCCACGAAGTGGACTGGTGACCAGATTTCTTCCATCTGCGTTCTGCTATTCTACATTTCCTTTTACAGCTTCGAATACTGTTATTTAACCAAGGCTGTTTTCTAATCTTTGGGTTTGGTCTATTTTTCAGAGGAGCTATGAGATCTAAGGTTGCAGAACACAGGTAGTTAAAAGAATCAACCAAGTAGTTGATGTGGGAGGAATCGGGAAACACATTGCCAGGAGAATTGAACAGTGTACAGAATTTTGAGACACTATGCTCATGAAGGGCACATGTGTACTCAGTAATTCAGTACTAGCAGCCTGTAATTCACAGTTAAAAACAATGCATAGATGATGAAGATGGTATTCTCAGACCCAGAATAAAGACTAGGTCTAAGGTGTGGCCACGGGAATGAGTTTGGCTAGACACATGTTGAAAGTTAAAAGTGATATTTTAAAAATCAGCAGCAAGGGCATTAGAAGAGTCATCAACATGAATATTAAAATCACCACAAGGAACAATTCTGTCATAATTTAAAACTGGATAAAAATTCAGGGAGTTCCAACAAGAAGGGAACAGCTGGTTTAGGGGGGCGATAAAAAATAGTTATGTCACCCCTGGGCCGGGGGACAGTGTAGGAGAGCCGGCAACCCAAATCACTCTTCCGACCTCCATGAGTGGGCAGTCACGTCGGCAGTGTCCGGGCTGCCCACACCTCCAGCACTCCTGCCCCAGCATTCGAGGAGCCCCCTGCAGGTCGTGAGCAGCGCCTGTAGCAGCTGGACCCTGGGAGGGAGAGAGAGAAGAGAGAGGGTTAGAGCGTGGTATGGGGCTGGGACGTGCAGGTGGCACTTGCAGCGGCCCAATGCCCCTTCTCCGCGGTGCTGCTGTTGGCCAGGCAGCCTCCAGGGGGCGGTCCTGCGGTGTTTGGCTTCGGGGGTGTACCACAAGGTAATCCTCCGCCTGTGTGACCGGTAGGGAGCCCCTCTGCGAATTGCTCCCTAATGATTGCGTCCATCAGCCGCCCCTCCTCAGAGGATTCTCCCAGCTGCAGCCACCTTGTCACCGCATCCCTCAGTTGCTGTGCGTGGATGAAAGGGCAATCAGCGGGCCCCAGCCTCATGCTCCGGAACCGCCGGCGGTGATCTTCACTGGAAAATCCCAGCCGATCCAGCACGGCCCTCCTCACGTCAGGGAAGTTCCGACGCGCGGCGGCCGGGAGTCCGAGCGGCGCTGTCTGCACTTCCCCAGAGAGCAGTGGCAGCAGCTGCTGCTGGCCATCTACATGCCACTGCCGTCGCCTCGAACATTTCAAGGAATGACTGGGGATCATCTGCCGCCAACATCTTGTGGAGGGTGACGCCGGAGAGGGAGAGTGGTGGGGATGGCGGTAGTGCGGCACCCGGCCGGGACACCAGGCTTGCTAGCAGCTGGGTCTGCTTATCTGCCTGTTGCTGCATCCTTTCCAGCTGCTGCCTATTCACCGCCGTCTGCTTCTGGTGCATCACTGCGATTTCGCCCAGCATCTGGGCCAGTATCGCCACCAGCTGCATCTGCTGCGGATCCATCATCCGTCTACCCCAGAAGCCAAGTTACGTTGGGCGCCAGTTGTAGCCGAATCGTGCTACCGTGAGTTCCCTTGGCCCTGAGACACATGCTTAGACCACGTTTTCAGTTTATTCTTGCTTTATTTCTTTTCTCCACACAATCTTTCCCTCTGCATCCGCCGTTCCACCGACTGCCTCTGCTTCTTCCTCCCTTGTGTCTTAACGAGAGCATAATTAGTTAACCCGGTTCAGCTGTGCCAATTATCTCTCCTTGATGCTGCTCTCCTGAGCAACTCCACCACCTCTACTCTGCAGCTGACAGCTACCCATACCTACCTCCACAACTGCCTAAAGGACGCATATATAAGGTGAATAGAATTGGATTCATCGTTAACATGTACAAACTGAGATCGATCTGATAGATAGGATTTAAACCAGCTTAGTGCAGTTCCTTTAATGCCAATTAAATGTTTCAGTCTCTGTAATAGGATGTGATCGACAATGGTGTTGAATGCAGCACTAAGATCTAACGAGACAAGTACAGAGACAAGTCCATTGTCTGATGTCATTAGAAGGTTATTTGTAATTTTCACCAGTGCTGTCTCTGTGCTGTGATGCACTCTAAGCCCTGACTGAAAATCCTCAATTAAACTATTGTTATTTAGAAAGTCACACAACTGATTGGCGACTGCTTTCTCAAGGATCTTAGAGAGAAAGATAAGGTTAGATATAGGTCTATAGTTGACTAAAACCCCTGGATCAAGAGTGGGCTTTTTAAAAAGAGGTTTAATTACAGCTACTTTAAAAGACTGTTGGACATGGCCTGTTAATAAAGACAGATCGATCATATCTAGCAATGAAGTGCCATGGGTAAAACTTCTTTAAACAGCCTAGTTGGGATGGGGTCTAAGAGACAAGTTGATGGCTTAGAAATCATTGAAGTTAGTTGAAGGTCGATGGGAGAAAGCAGTCTAAATATATATCAGGTTTTACAGTTGTTTCTAAGGTTCCTCTCTTTAAGGATAAATTGTTGCCAGTTGAGGGTAGGACGTGATGAATTTTGTCTCCAATAATTTATAATTAAAAATAAATAATTAAAATTTTATCATTAAAGAAGCTCATGAAGTCAATACTACTGAGGGCTGTAGGAATACATGGCTCAACAGAGCTGTGACTCTCTGTCAGCCTGGCTTAATGATGGCGTCTCCCCAAGGGCAACCCAAAGGTGCCCCTGAAATAACTAACTGTAGTGGCGCTGTGTGTCACAGTCTGTCTTGTTCTTTCCCCGTCACTCTGCACTCCCTCACCTGATTATTAATTCCCAGCACCTGTCACCCATAGCACACCTGCACATAATCAGCCACTCTACTCCCTATATAACACAGCTCCTCACCTCAGTCAGTGTCCGGTCTCGTTCATGGTGAAGGACAGAACGTTAGTTCCCCTGTAGCCTAAGAACAATTTGGACTCACCTCGCCTAAACCTAACTATTCCTTGCAACCGCTCTTCAGTACCTCTTCCCTGGCTCCATCGTGTTCCTGTCTTCCTTGTGGTTCACTCCAGCTCCAGTCTCCGTGTTTCTTCAGTCTCCCGTGAGTGTTCACACCAGCTCCAGTCTCCGTGTATCTCCAGTCTCCCGTGAGACTTCCACTCCATCCCCTGGGTTCGTGTGTCTCTCGTCTTCTGTGGGAGTTACGTCAGTCTCCTGGCTCGAGTCGAGCTTCTCGTCTGGACTTCCCACTCCGCTCCAGATCTCCGTCTACTCCAGACTTAAGAACAGTAGCTTTTCCACCATACCCAATCCATGTTGTTTGTGTATAAATAAAGCACTCACGATTCTCCTTGTGTCTCCGGCCTGATCTGTCCGTAACACTGTGGGGGTTAGAAACGCACACCACAGTCTTCTTTTTTCTCAAACTTACTGACCAACCACTGACAAACTTAGTACAATTTCATGCAAAGCCCATGTATAAATCAAAACTCAAGTTAGACCTCATGTCGCTCACGTTACCTTTTTTACTTTAAACTTATTAATTTATATAATATTGATTTGAGCATCCACTCAGAGGTTTGTATGACACATTCGTTCTGAGTAATGCTCTCAGAGGGATCAGCCAGGATATTGTCCCCAGACACTGAACCCTGACCTTATTCAGGCCTTAAATGCTTTCAGCCGAATTGGAGAAATTAGTTTTTTATGATCTCATCAAACACAAACATTGTAAGGCAAAATAAAAGAAATGTTGCATTTACCAGTTGTTTTATTTAGATCCTGTTTCTGATGCCATGAAGCTCAGTCTTAAGCAGAAGTATTTACTGAAGCTGGGCTGAGGAGAATGGCAAAAGCAATACATAGTGAGGACATAATGTAGTGACGCATGTGGCAGGGCATCCAGGCCATCAGCAACTACAAACCTAGAAACTCCACCCCTGTAGCCATAGATGTCTCCTTCCTGAGAGACAATAAGGAAACTGCCACCAAGCTCACACCCTCAGCTGACCACTCGACCATCACACTCACCTCCACAGATGTCTACACTGCACTGAGCCAGATCAACGTGCACAAAACTGCTGGACCAGATGGCATCCCCGGTCACGTACTCAAGGCATGTGCAAAGCAGTTCACTGGGGTCTTTACGGATATGTTTAACCTGTCCCTCACCCAAGCAGCTGTGCCAGCATGCTTTAAATCCACCACCATTGTGCCAGTGCCGAAACACTCTAGTCCCACGTGCCTGAACGACTACCGCCCTGTAGCACTCACACCCATTGTTATGAAGTGCTATGAGTGGCTGGGCCTGGCACACCTAAAGGACTTCCTATGATAATTTGATAAGTCCCTCCCAGATTGATCATCTTATTGATGATGCTGCAGGCTCACTGCAAAAGTCGCCCAACTCTATTGCTCAGGCACAATGCAAAACCCTCCAATGTGGCTGAATTACAACAATTCTGCAAAGATGAGTGGGCCAAAATTCCTCCACAGTGCTGTAAAAGACTCATTGCAGGTTATCGCAAAAGCTTGATTGCAGTTGTTGCTGCTAAGGGTGGCCCAACCACTTATTAGGTTAAGGGGCAATCACTTTTTCCACACAGGGCCATGTTGGTTTGGATTTTGTTTTCCCTTAGTAATAACAACCTTCATTTAAAAACTGCATTTTGTGTTTACTTGTGTTATCTTTGACTAATATTTAAATTTGTTTGATCTGAAACATTTAGGTGTGACAAACATGCAAAAAAAATAAGAAATCAGGAAGGGGGCAAACACTTTTGCACACCACTGTAGTTGCTCTAGTTGACATGCTGACGTGCTGCGGCAAGCGTATTGTGTCATTTCTGGTCACCGGTGTTTGTGTTTTACTACTAGAGTATTTCTGCTGCTCTAGCACATCACAGTTAATTTTGTTCAATAATAATTGTTCATTATAGTGATTAACTATCCGCTATAATCTTGCATTGGTTCTGCTCAAGCACTGCTAGCTCTCTCCTTCTTTTAATGACTTTCTCGCTAATCCCACAGTTTACACACTATTCAGTTTTGCTAGCTACCGTTTTTTAGCTTATGAGCTAGCAATAGCTTCTCTCTCTCCCTCTCCCTCTCCTGCTCGGTGTGTCATATGTTTAGCTATTCCTCTGCCTCCTTTAGGGATAATGGTACATGTAATAAATGTAGTTTATTTGTAGCATTGGAGGCGAGGCTTAGTGAATTGGAAACGCGGTTCCACAACATGGGAACTCAGTCATTAGCTGCTGTAGTTAGCAAGCCCCCAGTAGCCGGTGCGGACCAACCAGAGGTAGCTCCTGTTCCCGAGCAGCCGGGAAACCAGGGAGGCTGGGTGACTGTCTGAAGGAAGCATAGCCCTAAGCAGAAGCCCACGGTTCACCACCAACCTGTTTACGTTCCTAACAAGTTCTCCCCACCCAGCGACACACCCGCTGAGAAACCAACTCTGATTATTGGCAGCTCCATTTTGAGTTTTACAATAAGATTGTTATTCACATCGGCGGTAATGACTCCCGATTACGCCAATCGGAGGTCACTAAATTTAATGTTGAGTGTGTACATATGCAAAGACAATGTCGGACTCCATAGTTTTCTCTGGGCCCCTGCCAAACCTGACCAGTGATGACATGTTTAGCCGCATGTCTACATTCTACATTCCGCCACTGGCTGTCAAGGTGGTGTCCAGCAAACGATATAGGCTTTGTAGATAATTGGCAGACTTTTTGGGGAAGACCTGGTCTGATTAGTAGAGACGGCATTCATCCCACTTTGGATGGAGCAGCTCTCATATCCAGAAATCTGCCCGAGTTTATTAGTAGACCAAAACCATGACAACTCAGAGTTGAGACCAGGAGGCAGAATTGCAGTCCTACACGCGTCTCTGCGCTTCCAGAGCAGTTACCCAACCAAAACTCCTTAGTGAGGGTGTCTGCCCCCCGACCACTTAAATTAATAAAATCTAAAGTTAACAGAAGAGGAGTTATACATAAAAACCTAAACAAAAACCCTGAAATAGCACAACAAAATAGGAGAATTAAATGTGGACTCTTAAACATCAGATCTCTGTCATCTAAAGCTGTACTAGTGAACGATTTAATATCAGAGTATCATCGTAGAAAAGGTTTCAGTCGTAGTCATCTGGACACTGTTTTCAGAATCAAGACGTTTCGGCTCCCATCCGGAAGTCATTCTCAATTGTGAAAAAATTGGACGGGAACTGGAAATTTAAGCTAATCTGAGTTACATAAGCCCTGCCCTCAGGAGGGAATCTGCCTGAGTATCTGTTAATAGCTAGTTTCACCTGAAACTGACCTAATAGTTTCAAGATGGCCCAGTAATCAGTAATCAGGCCTATTGTTCTCTGGCTGCATCTACTTCATCACTGTTAAGTGCCTGATTAGCATGTGATTGGCGTGACCAAGGTGATAATACACTCTGATAGACTTTGGGCAGATTAAATCTCAGACCACCATTTCTGTTCAAAGAGGGTTCTCTTTCTTCACAAAAATGGCTTCCTTGACGCCCGTTCAAACCAACTCTTCTCTCTACTAAGAATCTTCACCTCGCTGTCTTCAAATGTGTGGTTTGTAGCTTTTAAATGCAAATGCACGCGCTCTGTAATCCTGAGTTAGCGTGTCGTCTGTGCTGATAAAGTCTTTTGTGAAGTGGCTGTTTGGTTTCGCCTATGTACCGTTCTTTGCAGTTTTCCTCACTGCACTGAATGGAGTAGACAACATTGCTCTGTTTCTGTGTGGGTAACTTGTCCTTAGGGTGAACGAGTTTCTGTCTTAAAGTGTTGCCTGGTTTAAAGAAGACAGGAACATCGTGCTGTCTAAAGATCCTTTGTAGTTTTTCAGACAGTCCAGATACATAAGGAATGGAGACACCGTTCCTTCTCAGTTCAGTTACACTTTTGTCCTGTTTTTTGGCTCTTTTAACTTTGTTGAGAGCCCAAGTAGGATAACCACAGGCTGAGAGTGCATTCTGGACATGCCTTTCCTCTTTCTTCTTACCCTCTGAGCCTGTGGGCACTTCTTTGGCTCTGTGCTGTAGTGTCCGGATTACACCCAGCTTGTGCTGTAGTGGATGGTGTGAGTCAAAGAGCAGGTATTGATCCGTATGTGTTGGTTTCCTGTACACTTCTATCTGGAGCTTTCCGTCCTCTCCTCTGAGAGTAGAACAATCAAGAAAGGCCAAGCGGTTCTCTTTTGCATCCTCACGCGTGAACTTGATGTTGGGGTCCACCGTATTGATATGCTCTGAGAACGCTTCCAAGTCTTGTTTCTTGATTTTCACAAAGGTGTCATCCACGTAACGGTACCAATGACTTGGTGGTGTGCCCGGAAACGAGGATAATGCCTTCTTCTCAAACTGTTCCATGTACAGGTTGGCCACAATGGGAGAGACCGGAGAGCCCATAGCACAGCCGTGAATCTGTCTGTAGAAGTGTCCCCGGAATTGGAAGTAGGTTGTGTTGAGACAGATGTCTAATAGTTTACATATGTGTTCAGGTGTAAGCTTGGTCCTTTGCTGCAAGGTGGAGTCCTCCTGCAGTCTTCTCATCACCGCTATCACTGCTTCTGAGGTTGGGATGCAAGTGAACAAGGACACTACATCATAAGAAACCATAACGTCATCTGGGTCCAACTGGAGATGTTTCACTTTGTCCACAAATTTCTGTGTTTTTTCCACATGATGTACTGTGTTCCCCACCAACGGAGCCAAGATTGTAGTCAAATGTTTGGCTATGTTGTATGTGATGGAATCTTTGCTGCACACGATGGGTCTGAGTGGAACATTCTCTTTGTGAATTTTGGGAAGGCCATAGATGCAGGGAATGGCTTCCCCAGGGTATAGTCTGTAGTACAGAGGCCTGTCTATCACCTCCTCCTTCTCAAGCTTCTGTAGACAGTCTATAACCTTCTTCTTTTAGCCATTGAGAGTATCATATTGACTTATTTTGTCTTACTGAAACCTGGCTGGGTCATGAAGAATATGTTAGCCTAAATGAATCCACTGCGCCCAGTCATATTAAAACTCATATTCCTCGAGGTACTGGCCGTTTTTTATCTGAATTCTCAGAGTTTTTATCAAGTTTAGTCCTTAAAACAGATAAAGTAGTTATTGTAGGTGATTTCAATATTCATGTTGTTGCCTTAGTACTGCGTTTATCTCATTATTAGATTCAATTGGCTTTTGTCAGAGTGTACATGAAGCCACTCACTGTTTTAACCACACCCTGGACCTTGTTCTGGTATATGGCATTGAAATTGAACATTTAATAGTCTTTACACAGAATGCTTATTTATCAGACCATTATTTAATAACTTTTGAACTGCTGGACTACACGCCATTAGGCAAAAATTCTTACTCTAGATGTCTTTCTGATTTTGCTGTGGCTAGATTCAAGGAAGCGATCCCATATGCATTTAATTCAATGTTATATCTCAATATAACAGAGGACTCCTATATTGATTTCAGCCCCTCCCAAATTGACCATCTAGTTGATAGTGCTGCAGGTTCACTGCAAATTGATTCTTGATTCTATCGCTCCTCTAAAAAAGAAGATAATAAAACAAAGAAGGTTAGCTCCGTGGTATAACCCCCAAACCCGCAAATTAAAGCAAACATCACGTAAACTTGAAAGGAAATGGCGTTCCAACAATCTGGAAGAATCCCGTGTAGGCTGGCAAGATAGTCTTAAAACATATAGGAAGGCCCTCCGTAATGCCAGAGCAGCTTACTACTCATCATTAATAGAGGAAAATAAGAACAACCCCAGGTTTCTTTTCAGCACTGTAGCCAGGCTGACAGAGAGTCACAGCTCTATTGAACCATGTATTCCTATAGCTCTCAGTAGCAACGACTTCATGAGCTTCTTTAATGATAAAATTTTAACTATTAGTGAAAAAATTCATCAAGTCCTGCTTTCAACCGGTGCCGTCTTCAAACACAGGAGCCTTGGAAATAGCTAGAGCCTGATGTGTGTTTTGGCTGCTTTGCTCCTGTCAACCTTCTTCAGCTGACTTTGACGATTAATTTATCTAAGCCATCAACCTGTCTCTTAGACCCCATTCCAACTAGGCTGCTTCAAGATGTTTTACCCTTAATTAGCACTTCTTTACTGGATATGATCAATCTGTCTTTATTAACAGGCTATGTACCACAATCCTTTTAAAGTAGCTGTTTTAGCCAACTATAGACCTATATCTAACCTTCCCTTTCTTTCTAAGATCCTTGAGAAAGCAGTCGCCAATCAGTTGTGTGACTTTGTAAATAACAATAGTTTATTTGAGGATTTTCAGTCAGGGTTTAGAGTGCATCATAGCACAGAGACAGCACTGGTGAAAATTGCAAATTACCTTTTAATTTCATTAGACAATGGACTTGTCTCTGTACTTGTCTTGTTAGATCTTAGTGCAACTTTCTGATGTTAAACTCTGACAAAACTGAAGTTATTGTATTGTACTTGGTCCCAAACACCTCCGAGACAAATTATCTAAAGATATAGTTACTCTAGATGGCATTGCCCTGGCCTCCAGCAGCACCGTAAGGAACCTCAGAGTTATCTCTGATCAGGATTTATCCTTTAATTCCCACATGAAACAAACTTCAAGGACTGCCTTCTTTCACCTACACAACATTGCAAAATCAGGTACATCCTGTCTCAAAATGATGCCGAAAAATTAGTGCATGCATTTGTTACTTCTAGGCTGGACTACTGAAATTCCTTATTGTCCAACTGCTCGAATAAGTCCCTTAAGACTCTCCAGTTGATCCAGAATGCTGCGGCACGTGTACTGACAAGAACTAGGAAAAGAGATCGTATCTCTCCAATATTAGCTTCTCTGCACTTGCTCCCTGTAAAATTTTGAATAGAATTTAAAATCCTTCTCCTCACCTACAAAACTCTTATTGGTCAGGCACCATCATATCTTAAAGATCTCATAATACCATATTATCTGACTAGAACACTGCGCTCCCAGAATGCAGGGTTATTTGTGGTTCCTAGAGTCTCCAAAATAGAATGGTAGCCAGAGCCTTCAGTTATCAAGCTCCTCTCCTGTGGAATCAGATCCCAGTTTGGGTTCGGGAGGCAGACACCATCTCCACATTTAAGAGTAGGCTTAAGACTTTCCTCTTTGATAAAGCTTATAGTTAGGGCTGGCTTGGGTGAGCCCTGAACCATCCCTTAGTTGTGCTGCTATAGGCCTAGACTGCCAGGAGACTTCCCATGATGCACCTCTTTCCTCTCTCCTTCTCCATCTGTATGCATTTTTATCCCATTACTGGTATGTTACTAACTCGACATCTTCACTCTCCTGTAGTTCTGTGCTTTCTCGTTTCTCTCCTCTCTCCTTCTGTCGCTTTCAGCAGGTATTTCTGCCTTCGGAGCTGCAGAGTCTGGATCTGTGGTTGTGGGCCACCTGCTGCCGCCGTGTTCCTGCTCAACAACTGCCTACTACAGTTGTTGTTATTGGCTATTGGTTACTGATCCTGACATTATTATTCCTTTAGCTGTCATTCCTATTATTTCTAATTTATTATTATTAACACTATAATTACTATTCTACTATAAAAAAAAATAATTCTACGTGGTCTTTGCATTGTGCCCCCCCCCCCTCAAAACCTCTCTTTCTCTGGCACGAGAAAGAGAGGTGGGCAGCCATCTTCACGGCAGTGGCGGACAGCTGCCCATCATTGAGTCTGGTTCTGTCCAAGGTTTCTGCCTGTTAAAAGGAAGTTTTTTCTTGTCACTGTCGCCAAATGCTTGCTCATGGTGGGATTTGTTGGGTCTCTGTAATTAATATTAAGGAGTACGGTCTAGACCTGCTCTATAGGAAAAGCGCAATCAGATAACTTCTGTATTGAATTGTTATGATGTTTGGCCTCGCTGGGATAATATACTCCAGACTTTTGATTTGGACTTGGTCCAATTTGGTCTAGATGTGAAAAAAGCTGTGAAATCATCCTTTCTTCATTTTCCAAAATGCAATAAAGGTTTTCCAAATTTGAAAGTGGGTTTCAGACAGTGTTAAGGCTTTACCTAAAATGTCTAACACGCTTTCACAACAGTACGAGGTGCAAAAAAACAGAGGATCGGTTGCTCAGCATTGTAAGTTAAGTTTCCCTTAAGTTTCCCCTTAATTGTTGAATTGGAAGCTGCGAATCAGAAGCTAACTTCATGAGAGTCATCATCTCTCCTCCCCGCTAAATTTTTGCATCTGTCTTCTCACCCAGGTTCAGTGTTTGTAGACACCTTCATATATTCATATATTAGGCTGCATATTATCACAGTTTTAAGTTCTGAGGCACTTTGTCCAAACTGAAACATTGTTTTCTTTTCCCAGCGTCCACCTGTCTGATGAGGAATCAATTACTGTAAATCCTATAATGGCGGGCCAGCCTCTTTCCCTCAACTACAAGCATGAGGAACAATTACCGTAATTCTATAATGGCGGCCAGGTTTGTGCAACGTGCAGTTTGAGGTACTTTGAAATGCAGTGGAGGAGAGGCACTAAGTAGTATAAGATAGAAATACTCAAGCAGAAAGGAACATTGTATTTTACTCACTGCATTTATTTGTTAGAAACCGGTAGGCTACTAGTTATTCAGATTAATAATACAAATGTTATCAACAAATAAAACATGAGGTATAATTAATATAATATAATAATAGATTGCCGGCAGTATATGGGGTGGGCTCCACCTTTACCTGCGACAACATTGAAGTGATGAGCACATTAATGCATCAATAGTTCTAATCTATATATCATCCTGAAATGGACATTTTGTATGACGAGTGCTTTAATTTTTGGTACTTTTGATGCCGCATTGGGGCTGGTCTTCATTTGAGACCCAGCTTCTATTTTATACCGGCTTTATTTTTAGAAATGGGTAGTCAAGACACGCCTAGAGCCCTAGGTATCTCACTCGAGTCCTCCCACGGAAGGGTTCCTCCCAGCTATCAGTGTCATAACAAAGTGCTCTCCTCTGCTGGAAACATCATAAATCAGTCATCAACCAGTCAAGGTCATTACAGACCTCATCATGCTAGTCACGGTCATTGACCTCATTCAGCAGTCTGATCATTGCTGACCTCATCACTAAACATCACAAATCACAAACAACAGTTGCAACAGTTGGCATAACTTTCTCTATGATGAGCTGGTGGATTCTTCTGACACAAGTTCTCAAAAATGCATCCTTCCGTAGCTTTTGGGGGGGCACTACGGCCATTTTTTCCTAGTCACTACAATCCATCCTCAAGCATCTGAATGTGATGGTGCTGGCACTGTAATGTGACTTGCACAGATTCTCTGATACATAATGCATATAACTGGTGGCGGTGTCTTGGTTACATGGCTTTTCATCACGGTATCTATTCAGATCATCGCCGGCAATATTACACGATTCTGGTTATGACAGGCCTATGCCCCAGAAAAAAGCCCCTATGTGATGCTGACCGACTGATGCTGAAACCTGATGTTTACTGTATAAGACAGCTGAAACAGTTTCATCTATCAATCAGTTTGACCACAGGAAGAAGAAAACCATGCCATAACAAAATGGATGCAGTAGCACAAGGTCAGTCCCCTGTATGATTCTGTGGCTTACGAAGTGTCATCAGACTACGCCTAAAGGCAACAGTTTTCATTGCAATCATTTCAAGTTTATTAACACTATCATACAAAGTTATGAGCTTGCACTTTTTCTCTCCAACTGTCTCCTGTAGAAGAATTGTAATGGTGAATTTCTTGAGCAGCCAATTTCAGCTCTGAGTTGAAAATGAAAGGAACTCCAGAATTTCACTTTATTAATGCGTGGTTTCATTGACAGAGTTGCACATACATGTAAAATATGAAGAGATATAAAAGAGGTAGGAAACCAATTTCAGAGTTCATTGCCATAAAATCAAGAGGTGGATGTGGAACTGAAGAGACCAAATACCACAAAAATGAAGCCAGTTTGATGGTGTCTCCAACTCCATCAACACCCATAATCATCAACTACAACTATATTTAGTGAGTATCATTGGTTACATTTAGACAAAAACAATAAAAATTACATGCAATAAGATACCTTCTGTTATGAATTGGCACTATATAAATAAAATTGAATTGAATATTCAACCTAGTGTGAACCACAGTTCATCTCACCATTGCTACATGTAAGAAACATCAGATCTAGGACACAAAGGTTAAAAAAAACAAAAAACCCACAGACCTTATTTTGCTGTTCATGTGACAATCTACCCAGACACAAAGATTGAGGAGAAAAGAGACCAAAGTCACATTTACATTGAGAGATGAAAAGGCACTCACTGTGTTTTTATGTGAACTGCTGACAAGAAAGCAGTCCAGAACTTGTTTGTCCCAGTTTAAGGTGTGACTCAAAAAAATCCAGTTGTGATTTTGTGATATATGGCTGGGACACAGGTATCAAAGGCTCTGAAAGGATAATGAGTGATATGTTTTTTGCTGTAATAGTAAGGAGGCTTCAGGTCACCCTGAAAGGCAGTCAAAGTGGTTCTTCTGGTAGCATTCTTATGGTTTAGTTCGCATTTACAACAATCAGAATTCCGACCAAATCCAGGTCATTTGAATGGAATTATCACTATCAGAAGATTCGGGGGGGTGGCGAGTTCAATTTGACATTGACACACAAATTCATACCATCGACCAATACAAACTGTCTCGACGGTCCTATGAAGAGGCATAGATTCCAAAAATGAGGTAGCTATTGTTTTAGCAATTCTGTTTCATACAGGTCTTCTCATAACAAAATATGTCATGATTAGAGTTCTGCTGATACCCGGGCTGTACCTGACTCTTTAAGACCTGACCCAGCTGAACCCAACTTAACCAAGTTTGAGACCCCAACCTGACTCCAGACCCAGGGGATTACGAACCGCGCAAAGCGGGAAACCTCAGGGGCACCAGAAGTTAGATTGAAGTTGTCAGTTGGATTGTGATTTGTCAGTAGTGACTATGCACCACTGAAGCACAACATCACCTGACATACTAAGGACCTTAAGGTGGGTCCTGTGTTATCTGGGGCCTGTACTTGTACAGGTGCCAAAATAGAGTCGTATAAAAAGGTTTTAAAGACATTTGTGTCTGTGAAGATTCTCAGTCATCCAGGTCAAGGTATATCTAGAAGCACTAAGTCAAAGGCAAATGGACAGCAAACCTGGGGTCTAGTAGTAGCCTATTCTAGGATTGTTGTCTGGGGCCCCAGGCAAAATATAATTAAGATGTCATGTGTATTCGACAGTGTGCTTTTTGTACAGTATAGCACAGAGAGTGGTCAGCAGGGGCCCTCAGCTCATTTTTGCCCCTGGGCCCCATCACAGATTGATCCGTCTGTGCCCGGGTCTATATTTTCCCAACAACAAAAATCCACTCACTTGACTCATACTCTTTCACTGTAGCTAGTGGTTGATTGGATGGTACAGAGCTTGACAATTTGTCTGTCTATCACAGGCTATGAACGTCAAACATGTTCAAGGTGATATTGTGCAGTATGTCAGAAGATCAATCTCTACACTGCACATGGTCTGTGGGATTTTTTAGTTGTTGTCACAACAAGGTCATAATGTTTCCAGGATGTAGAGGCCTATCCCAATTCACTGGAGATTATAAGAAGCTTACCAGCAATTCAAAGCATTAGCTATAAAGAAATTTGTTACTAAATTACATCATAAAATAAGCAAACCTGACATACAGCAACATGACAGCAAGGACCCGGGATTGTGGGTAGCAGAACTCTCGTCATGATACAGGAGTGAGTGAATGGTGTTACTGTGTGTTCTTTGTGTTGCGTGTGCTTCTGGTAGTGCCTATAATTGCAATGACCACTTTCTGGTGAGACCAGGCCCCGAAGGTGTGTTAGCTCAAGTAGAAAGAGTTTCAGCTAAATATTCTGATGTATCACAAAGCTCTATAACTCCACTTCAGGAATTTATGGAGACAACAAGAGAAAAAAATAAGAGGTAGCGGTAGATAATGGCTGGAGCTGCTGCTAAATTTGAAATCACTCTTACACACATATACACAGTCAGTGTCGGCTGTTAGCTAGCTACAAACTTCTGTCAGGTCCATTGGCTGTTTATATACAGGCTGCAAAAAAAAAACAAAAAAAACACTTTACCGGTCAAATTGGTTGCAATAAATGAGACAAACATTTCTCATCAAAAACGTCTGTTAACTGTGGCTGGCGCTCTGGTTTGTTTCCTTTCGTTGCTCCTAGACTCTGACTTTTGAGTAAGTAAGTCCTTTTTCTCGATTCCTTGATTTTCCTGCCACATTACATCAGAAGTCAGCACTCACTAATCAAAATTAGAAAAAAGGAATCAAAGAAAAAGACACAAACAGGGCTGGAGTCAATGAAAATGTAGATAGAAACCACAATTATATGCTAACAATATCTCTTCAACTTTTGGTAAACTGAACCCAGCCCTGTTTTTAAGATTTACTCATCGGATGTTGATATTACTTTTCTAACACTTCAAGAAAACACCTCCTTTCTTTGTCTCATCACCTCTAGAAATTTAATCCTCAAATAACTGACTCCTACATGCTGACTGCAAAAACACAGCTGGCTGAGCCAGTAGATTTTATACCGGAGATAAAGATTGCTCATTTAGCCTGATAACACATTATTGTCAGTCAGATAGGGGATTAAATACTGATCAAGGCAAGGAACCAAAGAACAGAATCTACTGTCCAAATGCAGTTCATTGCTTCCACCTGCGCCACTATGCATTCCTGATTTGAATGCTTTGAGAGAGGAATGCAACATGGTCACAGAGGGGCACTGTAACATCAAAGTGAGGAAGGACTGGGAGTGAGCTTTTTCAGGAGTCAGCATCCCTACAGGAAGTTGGTGGAGTTTTTCGCTCCGTTGATATGGAACTGGTAGGCACCATCAGAGGAGCTGAGAACGTTGCTGGAGGAGGGGGACACAGGAGCCACAGGAGAGGATGCAGCTTCAGCCTGGGAGGTGAAAATAGAACAGCATTTTTATTAGATAAGTCACAGTAGAGATAGAGACAGAAAATGGTGAGGGAGAGAGAGAGGGCCATGCAACAAAGGTCCCTAAGTGGAATTGAACCAGGGACTTCACAGTATATGGTATGCATATTAAGCACTAGACCACCAGATGCCCCTCTTTTTTGCTCTTTAATCAAAGACTAAGCTAGAATGTTCCTGCCCTGAAGCCATTTTTCTGGAAGCTCTCTCCAGAAAGAATTTCAAACACATGCATTGTGCTGAGCCAATGAGGAAAACAGTTAGTTCCTTCACATAGGCAGCACAACAATTTCAGTTAGCCTTTATGAACTGTGATCATCTGACAGCAGAAATAGAATTGATATACTGTATATTAGCGACAGTTAACTAAGTTCTCTGCATCATTCTGACACTCCATGATTGCTTATTTAGTGTTTCACAATGGAAGACTCTGTCAGAGAGCTAATCTGCTAGCATGTTTACTGCCAGCTTACCACTGCGCTGGGCAAGTTGTTATTACAATGTTATTTGATTGACCACAGCGACTGTGGGTTTGACTGTGTTGTTTTATGAGTAGGAATTGATTTTTGAAAATGCCGTTTATTGTATTTTTACCATAGAGACATTGAGCTGTGCCCTCTTCATTATCTGATATTTCTCTAGACATTGCGAATAGAATTGGAGGTCTTTTGCTGGGCGACAGACCCCCCCACCCTGAAAGAAGTTAAAATTTTACAATAATAAAACTGTAATCAGAAATTTTTAGAGCTTCCCCCTAAATGTAAATGCTGATGATTCGAATCATCAGTTGAGAAGGCCCCAAGATTGATCTCACTTTGTAAGTCAAATCACTGCACTTTTTTAAAATCTGCGTCACTGTACACAGCAACGAAGGATAACAACATGACAGGCTGTAAACTTATGACAGGTATGAAGGGGCGAGCCCATTTAGAATTTTGTAAGTCATCAGAAGCTCCTTAAAGCCTGATCTGACAAGGATAGGGAGCCAGTGAAGGGAAGCTAAAATTGGTGTGACGTGATCAAATTTTCTGTTTTTTGTTAAAACTCTAGCTGCAGTATTCTGAACCATTTGAAGACTTTTAGCACTGGCACATGGCCTGACAACAAAGCGTTGCAATAATCAAGTCTGGATGAAACAAAGGCATGAATTAGGATCTCTGCATTAGTCAAGGACAGAAGACCTATTTTAGATGAATGTTGCGTAGGTGGAAAAAGGCGATCTTGGTGATTTCTTTAATGTGCTGATCAAACATAACACCAAGATTCTTGGCTGTCAAACTCTAAGAAATCATGCAGTTGTTGAGAGTTACTGTTATTTGATCAAAATGTCGAGCAGGGCCAATGACCAGCATCTCAGTTTTATCAGAATTTAGGAGCAGGAAATTACGTGACATCCAGGCCTCCAGCAGGCCTCTAATTTAGTAATTTGGGAATGATCATCTGCCTTTACAGGCTCATACAGCTGAGTATCATCAGCGTAGCAGTGGAAATCAATTCCATGACTGAGTATAATTTGGCCAAGAGGTAAAATATAAATAGAGGAAAGCAGAGGGCCAAATACTCAACATGATTAAGTTGCTTAGGTACAGGTACAATCACATGTGAATGTGAATGTGCACTCAGAAAACTGGTGCCACAGTTTGTGTCTGTGTGTTGAAATGCCCCTAGCACACCACACGCTCGATCCTTTTTCACTGACACACATACATGCGCAAGCTTGTGATTCTTCAAACATAACATGCAAATGCATGCATGCACGTGTAACTGAAAATTTCAAATTAGTAGGTTAGTGGTCTGTTTCCTACACAGGGTGTCATGGTTTGGGGTTTTTTGTTAGTTATTTCCTGTTATATTTTGTAACAGTTCTTCCTCATGTGTCTGATATAACTTCACATCCTGCCTTTGTGTGTTTTCCCTCCTGTTTTGATTGTTTGCCCCACCCTGATTAGTTTCACCAGTTATCTCCTCTCACTAGAGTGTTTAGTTCGTGGGTTTCCCAGTGTGACTGGTGTATTTTATTTGTATTTGTGTGGATTCTGGGACAGATTTTGTTTTGGTTTTCTGTTTGCACTGTTTCCTGCATTTGGGTCCACCTGCTCCGCTCTTCCTAACACAGGATGTTTATTACTAATTTATTCTAAAAGCTGTCTGATTTCAGATCAAGATATCTTTCACAAACTACTGCATTGGTAGCTAACTCTTTTCACCCCCCATAGTGTAAGTGTACGTCTACCTGTGGTGTGGCAGTCAGCTGGGGGTCAGCAGGTGAGGAAACCATATTCTCCATCTTGACAGGTTCACTGGCGGCTACTGGTGGAGGACAGCTATACATGACTGGCGCTGGAGCATAGCCCTACACACACACACACACACACACACACACACACACACACACACACACACTTTTTATTTCATGAAGACAAAGCTCTAGGAATGACATGATGTGTTTACAGTGTACTGGCTGGTTACCTGCTGAATGACTTTATGTAGCTGTGCACAAGAGCAAAACACATTTGTATGTGACCTGACTTCATCTCTCAGATTTTTCTTGATCACATGTTCCACCATTTATCATGTAGTAACAGAGCCTGCCAGCTCATTTCAACACAAAGCTGCATTACGTATTTATAAATCTGATTCTATACAAGTGGAAAAAACTGAGCATGAGGACTGGGTTTTTGCTGCATCACATCTGGCTGACATTGTCCCCTTGGTTTACTTCCTGCCTCCTGCTGTGGAAAGAAGGCCTGAATCCTTTAACAAAATTCTCAAGGGAACAATGAGGGGATGCAAATTAGTCAAAATTAAAGATTGTGAATATTGCCACAAAATGACTGTTAAAATCTGAAGCTCATTTTGAAAGACACCAGTATGCAGCCACATAATCATTACAAAACAGTAATATTGATCAGAAAAAAAGGTGTCTGACATAATTAGCTTTTTGGCGCAACACTGATGCAGCACTGCAGATCAAGTTGAAAATAATAGATTCACTTATGTCATTCAATATTACATTACATACATTACAATTACTAAAGTCAATTTGTGCACACTGTCAACATTTATGGTCCATTACTTAATAAAAGGCTAGAGTATGTTTCAGAAATTGAGGTTTGTAAATTCCTACAGTTAAGAGTCAGAACAATAGTTTCTTCTGTCAGTACTATGTGGGTCAGTCAGCTCTTTGTCAGGGAACGCAGACAGTTTTCAAAGCTTTAAGTCTTCCCCTGACCTGAAGCAGCTGAAAAGTCAAAGGTCAAATACTGAAATGACTAGTTTCCCTTGGGATTAATAATGCCGATAAATAAAGTTTTATCTTATATTATCTTCCTTTCAGGAATTCCTGTCAGTTAAAGAGATGGATTGTACCATTGGAGCTACAGGTCCTGGGGGGTACTGGCCTGGTGGTGGACCGTTCCATTGTGGAGGCTGGGCAGAAGCTGGACCAGAAGGAGGGTAGGCAAGGTTATGGGGTGGATAGGCTGGGTTAAAACCCTGCAGAGGGAGACAATCAGGAGTAAGATCAGTAAACAATGAGGGAGGAAGCAGGAAAACAGGAAACCTGCAAAGTCAAGGAAAACACAAAGTAGGTTACTAGCTAAAAAAAAAATCAGCCTTGAATGAAAACTGACTCCAACTAACATCTTTGGATCCAGTGTTGTAAGAGCATGTTAGTCTGAGTTAATCAAGTTTATCCATATTTAAAAAAGCAGGCTTGTAGTGTGATACTAACTGGGGAGGGTGGAGGGCCATTCCACTGTCCTGGGCCAGTGGTCGAAGGGGGAGGATGGACTGTAGGACCCTATACAGGAACACACATACACACACAGACATGTACACAAGAAAAAACACTTGTCTTAGATTAGCATTACACAATCCATTCACCAATAATTCTCCATGCATTAAAAAAATCCAGTGAATACATGTGATAAATTGCATAATGATCGTGTAAATGTGTGTTATGTAATGTCTTATGTACCATGCTAGGGTCGAGGCCATGGTAGTACACCTGCAATCACAGAAAAACAGTTACATTCTTTAATTTAGTAAGTAAACATCAAATTAATACCAGATTCACTTTGAGACATTAATATTAACACTCATACTGTCAGTTATATAAAGACATGTTTGTGAAGTAAGAACAACCATGAATACATAAAAAGTGATCAGTATTAGTATAATCTCACTGCTCCTGGTTGTCCAGGAGTGTTGTAGGTAGGACAAGGTCCAACAGGACCACTGTGAGGATGATGGACTGCATCTGGGGTAGTCTGGAGAGAGAGAGAGAGAGAGGCAGATGATGAGGCAATTCACTGTTTTGGGGCTGCAACTAATAATTATTTTCATTATTAATTATCTGTTGATTATTTATAGAAGTCTACAGCTGCTGGCTGACTGTGTACACCTATGTTTCACAGTGAAATATGGTATGGTATTTGTCCATTTTACCATAATTTAGTGCTTGGTGGAATTATGGTTAATACCTATATTGTTTTGGGGGTAAAGTAATTAATTTAGTACACAGATGCCAAACAAGCAAGAAAACGTGTTTATAAGGGCTGACATTTCAGTCACCTAACACATGTAAAATGATTATTATGTGAATGTAGATTATATACAGTGTTGATATTTGGTGTCTAGGCTCTGACCTCATCACTACCCACAACAAAGAACCAAGCTCAGCAAAGCAGGGAGTGCAGATAATAACTTCCTCCCTAGGGGAAGATAGACTCAGAGCCTACAGGCAGGGCTGGGCCGGATTATTCATATATGGCATCGGGCGGCAGCCTATTTGCTGTGCTGGGGGGGCACCAAATGAATGATTAAGCCAAGACTATTAAAATATTTGTCATATTTTCTATATATGTTATTTACTGGAAGACATCAGTATGTCGTTTAGATTGGAGGCAGTCAACCAGGATAGCTTAGAGCATATATCTACGCATAACATAAAATCATTAGCATCAAAGCAACACTGTCATGTAACATAATCTATCAATATTATCTAGCAAAGCTTAACATCATGAACCACATTGTCACGGATATGCCAGGCTCCACCGTCTGTTAATCAACGGAATTCCTGAATTCCTAGCAACGGCGTCCTGTGGCTCTATCCATTGGCGCTAGACAAGCAGCCCACAGGGCCAAATCCATACCAGGGCACCCGTCTGGCTCGAGGTGGTCCACGCAGTCACCAGATTGCACTCCGGTCTGCCAATCATCAGCCTACACCCCGACCTGCCAGTCTTCAGCCTACTAACCAGCTACTCGCTTGCACCACTGCCCAACTGTTCGCCTGCACCGCTACCCAGCTGCTCGCCTATACTGCCGCCCAGCAGCTTGCCTGCACCGCCACCCAGCAGCTCACCCGCTCCATCGCCCAGCGAGTTCCAGTTCCTGCATCGTGGAGGCCTCCAGTTCCAGTGCCGTGGTGGGCTCCAGTTCCAGCGCCGCAGCAGCCATCGCTCCCTGCTGGATCGCAGCAGCCATCGCTCCCTGCTGAACCGCAGCAGCTCTCCGTTCCCGGACTCCCTACCGGACAGCCACAGCACTCCATTACCGGACTCCCTGCTGGACCGCAGCAGCTCTCCATTCCCGGACTCCCTGCCGGACTGCAGCAGTACCCTGCTCCCGGACTCCCTGCTGGATCGCAGCAGCACCAATCCCTAGCTGCCACTGGATCGCAACCACCTCCCTTTCTGGTTGCATCCATCCGAGGCTCCCAACTCCACACCTGTCCAGACCCTGGGTCGTCCGTCCGAGGCTCCCAACTCCACACCTGTCCAGGCCCTGGGTCATCCGCCCGGATCAACCTGCTCCCCGTGGAGGAGGACAACCACCACGTCAGCGGGGGTTTTCGGCCGTGGAGGGGGGGGGCCCAGTCTTCCCTCCAACGGACTTCCCCATCTCCATACCTGCACACCTGTCTTTTCTGGCTGTAACCAAATAAATACCCATCTGTCTCCACATCAGTGTCTCCTGCCTGTCTGTCCGTAACACACATGGCCCTCAGTTTCAGCCACAGAGAGTGGAGCAGCGGCAGGTCCCTCATCATCTCCAAATGTTACTGAGGACAAGAGGAAGGTGAGCTCACATAGTGGCAACTAAAAGCTATTCCAAGGATGGATCAAGAGAGGAAGGGGGCCATAGAGACTGCTTATGTATAGGGCCCAGAATTTTGTGCTACACTTGTGCCTACAGGTGGATGCTGGGTGGAGAAGCGCCTTTTCAAATGCTAAATGAACATTTTTCAGGACATGCCATAAAACCGCAACATTGCCGATTTGACTCCAGCCAGCAACTTTTGTTGCATGTCATGCCCCCCCACCCCCCCTTCCTGTCTGCCTCTTCACCTCACTCTGTCCAATAAAGGTGAAAAAATGCCCCAAAAATATATTTAAAAAAACCCAAAACAAATCCATTTAAATCATGTTTTATATTTACATTTACAGCTTCAGTTTGTACCTTTACACTTTTACCAAAAACCCATGGAACATTCACTGGGAAATGTGACATCACTGTGAAAATAACATTTACATTATTAATGCAACAAGTTTATGAAAAAATAATGTAAAAAAAAAAATTCTTCAGATGTCAGTTAATACAAGATGGCGCTCCCGTCCTGCCGTCTCCGGTTAAACTGCGCTCTGCTCTTGTTTTCTTTGCACTACTCACTGACTTTTTTGCATCAACATCAACTCAGTGCTGGCTTACAGGAACATGGAGGAGTACAAGAAAGCGTCCTATGACCTGCAGAGAGCGGTGAAGGAGGCTAAGAGGCGATATAGGAACAAAGTGGAGTCCCAATTCAAACAATCGGATGCCAGAAGCATGTGACAGGGACTAAGGACATTAACAAACTACAAAGGGAAACCCCCCTCAAGGTGAGCGCTGATGCTTCGAGGCTAACGACGCTAGCGCTAGCCTACAGGCCCATGCAACAGAAGTGAGTGCCCCAGACATAGAGGATAGAGTGGTCACAGTCTCGGAGCACGACGTGAATAGGGCTTTCAAGAGGAACACCCGGAAGGCAGCAGGACCGGACAGCAGGACCGGACAGCAGGGCCGGACGCGTACTCAAGGCCTGCACATTGTCCCTGTGCCTAAAATCGCTCGACCAGCCTGCCTGAATGACTACCGTCCAGTGGTGCTCACCTCTGTGGTCATGAAATCATTCGAGCGGCCAAATCACCGAGGACCTGACATGGTCTGTCCATATAAACATCCTGGTCAAAAAGGCACAGCAACGCCTTTATCACCTCTGACTGCTGCAGAAATTCAGGATGCCCCCACAGACACTTAAGATATTCTACACCTGTACCGTGGAGAGTATATTGCCAGGTAACATCACCGCCTGGTATGGCAGCAGCACCTAGCAGGACCGCAAGGCCCTGCAGACAGTGGTACAGACAGCTGAACGTACGACGGGGGGTGCACTCCCCAGCCTACAAGACATTTACACCAGGCGGTGCAGGACCAAGGCTGTAAGAATCATAAAGGATTCGAGCCATCCAAACAAGGGAAGTGCTACTGTAGTCACAGTGCCAAAACTCAAGAGGAGCTACTTCCCTCAAGCCACCTGAATCCTGAACAAGGACACTGCCATGGCTCCTGATAGACTACACCTTTGATGTTCCCTTTTGACAATACCTCCACCCTTCCCCTGCATCCCTTTAATATTTGCACCATATTTGTACATTCTGCACAAATGTATCTATCTATTTATCGATCTATCTTTTGTTTTTACACAATTTTATTAATCTATCTTTTGTTGTATATATTACATTTTGTCTATCTACTGTTGAATATATTGCATTTTTGATATTTTTCTGTTATATATATTGCATTTGTGCTATTTTGTTATTTATGTCGAGCACAATACCAGATGGGGCAACAAAGCATTTTGCAGCACAAGGTAGAGATATGTTGAGTATGTGACAATGAAACTTGAAACTTGAGATGGAGTCGTACTTTTCTGTGCCTGTTAGTACCTGTAGCGTTGCTGCAGTGGTGGCTTTCTTCTTGAAAATCTTCTTCCGACAGCAGCAGCAAATCCCAGCAGGGATTCCCAGCAGTAAGAGCAGAGCCATGAGAGGATTTCCTTCTGAATATTCATGATAGTCTGCAGTGGAAAAAAGAGGGACAAAAAGGGAGAAAAAACAGAATCGCCATTAAAATAATGATTCTGTCAAGTGTGATTAGGATTGTACCTGTGACATTGCAGTTATAGGATATTCTTGTAACCCATAAGCCAAAATTAGTAGACAATATCAATAATGTTCCATGTTTTAGCCTATTGACTATAAACTGTGCATTAGAAGGTATCACAAGTCCAGAAATTTCTAGTAACCTGAAAATTACCCATGACTATCTTACCTGAACCAGATATGTGAAAACACACTCACAAGCCGAAACTGACTAGGTACAGTGGGTTTTTATTCTCATATTTCTTTTGTAATTTACGTTCTGTACGGTCTCTGTCCACTTTGGACAGAGCCGCTCTCATTTCTAGGAATCTGACCAAGTTTATTAGTGGACCATGACAACCTAGAGTTGAGACCAAGAGTCAGAGTTGCAGTCCTACACGCTTCTCTGTGCTTCCAGAGCAGTTACCCACCAAAAACTCCTTAGTGACGGTGTCTGCCCTCCGACCACTTAAATTAATAAAATCAAAAATTAACAGAAGAGGAGTTATACATAAAAACCTACAATTTTTTTACCACAGCTGAAATAGCACAACAAAACAGGAGAATTAAATGTGGACTCTTAAACATCAGATCTCTGTCATCTAAGGCGGCAATCAGACAGAGCACGCTTTTTGCAGTGAGATACGTCCAATTGTTTTCTATAGGCAGTAAGTGTTTTGCACACTGCTATGCACCTTGGGCGCTTTGCGTTTTTATTGGAGCGCTCTGAACATAAAGCTGTACTAGTGAACAAATTCATATCAAAGTATCATATTGACTTATAATAACAATAATAATAATACAACTTTATTTATAGAGCACTTATCAAAACAAAGTACAAAGTGCTTCACACACTTTATTTTGTCTTACTGAAACCTGGCTGGGTGATGATGAATATGTTTAAAGTTTATAGTCTAAATTAATCCACTCCGCTAGTCATATTGATACTCACATTCCATTCCCACTATAATTACATTATTACTATTTTAAAAATTTTAGGTAGCATTTGCATTGTGCCTCCCTCCAAAACCTCTCTCTCTCTCTCTCTCTAAACCTCTCTCTCTAAACCTCTTGCTCTCCATCTCTCTCTCTCGCTCGAAACCTCTCCCTCTCTCTCTCTCTTTCTAAACCTCTCCCTCTCTCTCTCCATCTCTTGCTCTCTATCTCTCCCTCCATCTGTCTCTCTCTCTCTCTAGGAAAAGGGCAATGAGATAACTTCTGTTATGAATTGGCGCTATGTAAATAAAATTGAATTAAATTGAATTGAAATTCTTCAAGGCACCGGCCGAGGAGGTGGAGTTGCAGCCATCTTCGACTCAAGCCTATTAATCAACCCTAAACCTAAACTAAATTATAACTCATTCGAAAGCCTTGTTCTTAGTCTTTCACACCCAAACTGGAAAACACTACAGCTAATTCTATTTGTTATTGTGTACCATGCTCCTGGTCCTTATTCTGAATTTTTATCTGAATTATCAGAGATTTTATCAAGTTTAGTCCTTAAAAAAGATAAAGTAATTACAGTTTTTCTCAATTGCTAAAATACAATTTCTGAAACCTTGCTCCATTTTCTGAAACCATTAAACACAAAACCTCATCTTCAAGCACTATTTACAAAACTTCTGACTCCTCTCGCAAAATGAAACTTTCGCCTCAAAACAGTTTTACCTGTGTTCAAAATCAAGCACTGCTCGCAAATCATAAACAAAGTGATCAAAATGATTTACACTATCTGTCACAGCCTCTCATGTCCTCACCAGCCCATAATCACCAACACCTGCTCCTAATTACACTCCTGCCCTTAATCAGCCCCAATCACACCCAGGATAAAATCACTCCACTCTCCACACTCAGGGTCCAACCTCGTTTGTGGATAGGACTCCATGCACCATACCGTTCCCCGTGTGTCTCTCCAGTCCTCCGTGTCATCGCCAGTCCTCAGTTGCTTCTCCATTCCTCCTTGGTCTCTCCGGTCTCCTGTGGCTTCCCTCCGGTAACTTCCCCAGATTCACTCTACCTATCTCCACACTCTCCACTGCTGGCTGTCATCATCAATAAAGACATTCCCTTCCATCTCGGTGTCCTCTGCCTCTCGGTGGCTCAGCCTTCGCCGTCCGTCTCCAGCCCGGAGGTCCATCAGCCAGAGTCCCCAGGCTCAGCCCCGGCCTCCAGCCCGGAGGTCCGCCAGTCGCCTGAATCCCCAGGCTCAGCCCCGGCCTCCAGCCCGGAGGTCCGCCAGTCGCCTGAATCCCCAGGCTCAGCCCCGGCTCCCAGCCCGGAGGTCCGCCAGTCGCCTGAATCCCCAGGCTCAGCCCCGGCTCCCAGCCCGGAGGTCCGCCAGTCGCCTGAATCCCCAGGCTCAGCCCCGGCTCCCAGCCCGGAGGTCCGCCAGTCGCCTGAATCCCCAGGCTCAGCCCCGGCTCCCAGCCCGGAGGTCAGCAGTCAGCCAGTCTCCGCTCCGGCTTCCAGCCCGGAGGTCAGCAGTCAGCCAGTCTCCGCTCCGCCAGAGTCTGCGACGATCTCCCCCCGTCTCCAAGCTCTGGGTCGTCCACCCGGCGAGACCGGACTCCGGTCAGCGTGCTCCCTGGGTTACGGGCCACCGCGTCGGGGGGGTTTCGGCCCTCGGGAGCTGGCCGTGGAGGGGGGGGTACTGTCACAGCACTGCTCGCAAATCATAAACAAAGTGATCAAAATGATTTACACTATCTGTCACAGCCTGTCATGTCCTCACCAGCCCATAATCACCCACACCTGCTCCTAATTACACTCCTGCCCTTAATCAGCCCCAATCACACCCAGGATAAAATCACTCCACTCTCCACACTCAGGGTCCAACCTCGTTTGTGGATAGGACTCCATGCACCATACCGTTCCTGTGTCTCTCCAGTTCCCCGTGTGTTCTCCAGTCCTCAGTGGCTTCTCCATTCCTCCTTGGTCTCTCCGGTCTCCTGTGGCTTCCCTCCGGTAACTTCCCCAGATTCACTCTACCTATCTCCACACTCTCCACTGCTGGCTGTCATCATCAATAAAGACATTCCCTTCCATCTCGGTGTCCTCTGCCTGTTAGTGTCACGCACTATCAAGCAGTCAGTAAACAATACACCAAAAAACCGAAAACACATTGTTCAAAACATAGTTCTCAGGGAGAAGTACATTTTTAATCTCAAAACAAATGTAATATTTCTCCATCATTGTCTTTTGATGAACGAAAACATGTTCTATCATAGTAGCTCAAAATTGATCAGAAATTACTACTCTGCTTTGCTCTTTGCAATTTTTTTTTGTTCTTCCTCCTCCTCTTCCTCCTCGTCGCCCACCTCGCACACACACACTCGTCCTGTCACATTGTTTCTTCTATCCATTCTCAGACTTTCTCCTTCCCACCTTCAACAACCAGTTTGCTCTCTGAACTGGCTTATATTGGCTGTGTCACATCATTTGAAACAGGTTACGACAATTTTGAGTGGTTGTGTTCAATCAGTGACATGTGTTCTCTATTTGAATTTCATTGTTGCCACTTGTGTTTACCAGTATGGATGACATGTGCATTAGAGTGCAGAATGTGTTTAGAGTTTTGCTGAAAAGTCTAAATGAGATCTGCAAATTGTGTTTTACCATGTGAAATGGTTTAAGGTATTGACAACAGACTGCACGATCAGCTAAATGAGGTCAGGCAACTGAGAACTTTGTTCAGCCAATGGGTTTGTGTTTTAGCAATTGAGAAACTGTATTGTAGGTAATTTCAATATCCATGTGGACGTTGAAAATGATAGCCTTAGTACTGCATTTATCTCATTAATAGATTTGATTGGCTTCTCTAAGAGTGTACATAAACCCATTCACTGTTTTAACCACCCCCTCGACCTTGTTTTGGCATATGGCATTGAAAATGAACAATTTATAGTTTTTCTACAGAATCCTTCTTTATCGGTCTTACAGTACATGTAATGTGTCAACAGAGGACTCCTATGATAATGTAAGTCCCTCCCAGATTGATCATCTAGTTGATAGTGCTGCAGGCTCACTGCAAATGACACTCAACTCTATTGCCCCTCTAAAAAAGAGGTTAGCTCCATGGTATAACCCCCAAACCTGCAAATTAAAGCAAGCATTACAAAAACTTGAAAGAAAATGGCGTTCCACCAATCTGGAAGAATCTCATTTAGTCTGGCAATATAGTCTTAAAACATACAGGAAGGCCCTCCGTAATGCCAGAGCAGCTTACTACTCATCATTAATAGATGAAAATAAAAACAACCCCAGGTTTCTTTTCAGCACTGTTGCCAGGCTGACAGAATCGCAGCTCCATTGAGCCATGTATTCCTATAGCCCTCAGTAGTAACGACTTCATGAGCTTTTTTAATGATAAACTTTTAATTATTAGAGACAAAATTCATCACGTCCTGCCTTCAACTGGTACCAATTTATCTTCAAACACAGGAACCTTAAAAACAGCTGTAAAACCTGATATATATTTAGACTGCTTTTCTCCTATCAGCGTTCTCCAACTAACTTCAATGATTAATTCATCTAAGCCATCAACTTGTCTCCCCATCCCAACTAGGCTGCTTATAGAAGTTTTACCCTTAGTTAGCACTTCTTTACTAGAAATGATCAATCTGCTTTATTAACAGGCTATGTACCACAGTCTTTTAAAGTAGCTGTAATTAAACCTATTCTTAAAAAGCCCACTCTACACTCTCCAGGGGTTTTAGCCAACTATAGACCTATATATAACGTTCCCTTTCTCTCTAAGATCCTTGAGAAAGCAGTCGCCAATCAGTTGAGTGACTTTCTACATAACAATAGTTTATTTGAGGATTTTCAGTCAGATTTAGAGTGCATCATAGCACAGAGACAGCACTGGTGAAAATTGCAAATGACCTTCTAATTGCATCAGACTGGAAGATTTAATTGGCATTAAAGGAACCGCACTAAGCTGGTTTAAATCCTATCTATCAGATCGATCTCAGTTTGTACATGTTAACGGTGAGTCCTCCATGCACACCAAAGTTAGTCACGGAGTTTTGCAAGGTTCTGTGCTTGGACCAATTCTATTCACCTTATATATGCTTCCATTAGGCAATATTATTAGGAAACACTCCATAAACGTTCACTGTTATGCAGATGATACCCAATTATATCTATCAATCAAGCCAGATGAAACTAAGTTAGCTAAACAAAAACCTGGATGAACTGTAATTTTCTGATGTTAAACTCTGACAAAACTGAAGTTATTGTACTTGGCCCCAAACACCTCCGAGACACATTATCTAAAGATATAGGTACTCTAGATGGCATTGCCCTGGCCTCCAGCAGCACTGTAAGGAACCTCAGAGTTATCTTTGATCAGGATATGTGATTTAACTCCCACATAAAACAAATTTCAAGGACCGCCTTTTTTCACTCCCAAGTCTCAAGTTTGTGATGTTGTCCTAAGTTTTAATCTGTTTGCTAAGGCCACCAGGCACTAAGTGCAGCTTTTCTCTTGCTGCTTTGGGACCTATTAAAAGAAGCTCATTTCCTCATTTAGCTTTAAAAAGTTTTTTACCCACCCATGTGTTAATGTCAGTGAGACAGGCAATGAGACCATGCAGTGTACTGGGGCCATTTGGCATGACAGAGATGTACAATTGTGTATTATCAGCATAAAAATGGTAGTTGGCATGATGATGGTTAATTATGTTTCCAAGTGGGAGCTTATATAATGAAAACAAAATTGGGCCGAGAATGCTTCCTCAAGGAATACCATATTCAATTCCACAAGTCTCTGATATATAAGCACCCAGGCTGAAAAAAAGACTGTCTACCAGTTAAATAAGACTGAAACCAAGCTAATTTCCCAATTCTGTCAATTAAAATTTTGTGGTTGATTGTGTCGAATGCTGCACTGAGGCCTAAGAGAAGAAGGACAGACACATTGTTTGCATCCACAATTCTCAGATCATTTACAACTTTCAGTAGGGCAGTCTCTCTGCTATAGTTTGCTCAATAACCAGATTGGAGTTTTTCTAAAATGCCATTGTTGTTTAGATGAACAAGATTTTCTTTATGTTTACCAAGGAAAGGTAGATTATAAATTGGTCTGTAAGCCACCGTGGGGAACCATCAAGCAGCCAAATCCACAGCTGTTCAGTTACAATCTCATCGCCCCAATCGAGTAAGAGTGGCCACTTGTAAAGGAGAATTGTGCATCTCCTATTTCTTCCTGAACTTCCACTTGTTCACCCGTTAGTTCCCAAAGCAGGAGAGTTCACAACAGCGGAGCTCAACTAAATTACATGCCTCATTCAGAGCTGTCATCCCTGGTCCCATGCACAGGTACCCAAATTATATCATCTCATCAAAATCTCCAAACGGACAGTGGTCAGCCTCCAGAGAGCTTTGAGTTTCTATCACTGCTGATACATATAAAAAAAACAATTATCTGATCTTCTCACCATTTCCTGTAGATCACAATCACTTATCCAAAATCAAACCACAAACCTCAACCTGTGCATGACGTTACGTATTTGGCCATTCTCCCCTCATTCAATACCAGCAATGGGCTGCCAGTTAACCCATTTAATTATTCTCTTCTCATTTGGCAACCTCATGCTGTTTCCATTACCAGCACTAGGTTTCCAGTTGGCATATGGCTATTCTCCCCCCACTTCAGAAACGTCCTTCTTTTTCCGTTAACTGCACCAGGTGGCTGATTACTTATTCAGATATTTTTGCCTCACTTCAGTAACGTTCTACCGTTACTTACACTAGGTTGGCAGTTACTCATTTGGCTATTCTTCCCTCACCTCAGTAACTTCCTGCCGTTTTCACTAGTGATACTGGTTGCCATTCGGCTGTTCTCAATCAACTCCTATACCCCAATATCCTCCGGCCACCCACGTCGCAATGCCTATCCCTAGTTCCGTTGCTCCCCTTACCTCCCACCAACTTCCCAGTCAGTCTTAGAGCCCCAGAATCCCAGCCTAAATGCAGCCAGTTTTGGGGGTTTATAAGGCAGAAAATGGCTCCTTTGGTATCCATCTCACCATCACCATACCTTATTAAGAGTGCCTTGTTTTCTTGCAAAACAAGCAAGTAAACCAGATCAGCAATCTACTTTGCTTCAAACTGAACTCACATGCAACCCTTACAAGCTTTCGGCATATTTCATACAATTCAAAATTCGCAAGGTGCCTCCCCTTCTGACCCTCTGATCGGGACACAGTCCGACCGCACGGACACCAATTCTACCACGGCGACCTGTCAATCAGGATAGAGGCATAGCAATGCAAATCCATGGCACTTCAGTACATTTAAACAGCCGTCAAGTTGTTTTGGTTGTTGTCGTGTTTTCATCTTAGAACTTTGACCCTTTTACAGTGTGTTTTCAGTTCATAAAAATTTCTTGTTCAGCGTTTGGTTTCAAGATGTTTTGGCTTCACTTTTGGGGAGCTGCCATGTCATCCATCTTTATATATAGTCTATGTATGAAATGGTATACACTTCCTGTCTCCTAAGTGGGTGTGGTCGCCTCTCCTCAGTTAAATAATAACAATAATAGTATTATTAAGAAAAGAAACACAAGTTTTATTTCAGGTTTAACTTTTAATTCATGGTTTCACATATAAGTCCCTTTTAAATGTCTGTTTATCCGGTTGGAAGGCGACATCAGCAGCACTGCAGTGAAACCAGACCAGAGTGTGTTGCTGAGACAGAGACGGGTCTTGATCAAAGTCAATTTTCTCCTGATTTGTCTATCTGAAAAATGACATTTTAGTGTCAGAACATTTGGAAGATATGTGGCTTGTGAAAAATAGGTTCAATATTTACTTTGATGACTATGAGGCGAAAGAATCGGTCATATTCTGTGTTTACGTTCACTCCCATTGGAATGAATAGACTCAGGACCTGCAGCTAAACCGTCTCTGGCGTTAGCGTTTAGCAGACACTTGGTATAGCCAATCGGAGGCAGAAAAGGGGAGGGTCTACAGATGACTCTTCTTCCAGTACAGACTGTAGTTCCGTCAGCTCATGTGAGAGAATCTTGCCACCTGCTGGTGTAGCTTCTAAATGCACCTCACATTGCAGATTCCTTTTTACAGATCTTCTGCGGTACGAATTGGACAAAATTCCACAAAGAAATAGGAATGAAGTTAAAAATGTCACGTGGCCCACCTGACAGGAAGCAATCTAAAAATGTGAAAAACCCACTTCACATGCAAAAATGGATCCACAAATGCGTAAATATCACTTTACATGTATTTGTTGTGGTGAAACTATTTACATATATAATTTTTATGTGAAATTAAAATATATTTTTACAGAGTAAGTTACGTGTATTTGTAAATCGCTCTGTATTTTTGTGGATATGACTTTACACAACACAAATAAAACAATACATGTTTGTGAATAGTGAAATATTTGTGTCCAATAAAAACTTCCATATTTGTGGAAGCTAATGGGATTCCACATAAAGAATAAATAAAGATATCTATATGGGGACCCACCTATCAGGTCCATTCTGGTAACAGACACCACTCGGTCCCTGTGGTCTCTCAGGGTGTAATGTCCCTCATCACTGTAGTTGACATTCCTGATCTCGATGTTCAAGGAGTGGGTCTGAACCCGGTTCCAGTAATCCGGAAGGTCCTGGGACACCAGAGCACCATCACGCACCTGAGGGAGACAAACTGCTGTCAGACAGTCAGGATCACCAGCTGCACTTCCATCTGAATCACAGGGAATTTGTTACAAAGTTTTAAAATGTTACAAAAAAACTAAATGGCATCCATGAGGTGTCCAACAACTATAAAACTTTCAAGAAGTAATTATTGTTCTGGAAATTATTATTCCAGAGGGTCAGCTAACGCACCTCAACAATTACCTTTGACACACACAACCACAACGGATGACTCAGCATCATAATTTATTAAACAAATGCATTTCCATTTTGGTTTGGCACTTGATTTCGTTAGTGATCAAAAAATAAATTCCACTTCCTGCAGGCAAGCAAAAATCCCCATCCCACTCAGCTGTTCTACTTAGATTTATACAAATACCTAAATACTAACATTTGTGATTCCAGTACACAGAAATACTGAAAGATGAAAACTGAAACAAATTTAACCCCCTACTTCTGCACCTTTAACAATCACAAATACTGAATCCCTCTATCCCTCTTATTTTTATCCAAACCATCCTTCCATCTATCATCTATTCACACATCTTCCATCCACCTGTTGATCCACCCATCATCTATTCCCCCATCTATTCATCAATCTATCCATCTCACCAGTGTAACGTTGGCAGCCTCCCCAGAGAAGGAGAGGACAGTGTCGGCCAGGTCAATGCCCTCCAATAAGATGTAAAGACTCTCTCCTGCTACACACTTCACATAGTTATGTCTGGCTGGAAGAGAGAGGAGAAGAAGAAGAAAGCAACTGAGAGATGGAGAAAGAAAGTCACATTGTATAGAGTTTTATTTGTGCCTCTATCCTGAGCGCGCAATGGGATATTTTGAGCACAGAAAAAGCGTTTTTCAAGCACATAAATTATATTCTGTAGAGATTATTACCACACAAAGAATAATTCACTTTGAGCAAACAAATCTATTCTGTGCTCAATGATAGTGTGTTTCCACACAAGTGCACAATAATAACCTCACTCACTCAATTTTACTCATATGACCTCAAACTCTCTGCTCTGTTCACTCTCAGGTTTGCCTGATGCTCAGCCTGACAGAGTGTTAATTCAGTTTAATTCAGTTTAATTTATATAGTGCCAGTTCATAACAGAAGTTATCTCATTGCACTTTTCCTATAGAGCAGGTCTAGACCGCACTCTTTATAATATTATTTACAGAGACCCAACAAATCCCACCATGTTGTTTCATGATTTGAGTTAGCCTAATAATCATATCAGCAACAGTTGTTAAGTGAATATAGAAATTGAAATATAGAAATTGGTTTAGCAAGAAAATCAAACAAAAGAACCAAAAGTTATTAGCAACCATGGCTAATACAACCCTCTGCTAACTCACGTGTGACGGCCACTTTGACAGTGGAGATCTCTTTATTCCAGAAGTCTCTCTGGATGTACGTCCCCTGGTCCTCATAAGTCACCTGACAAAAACACACAGACCACATAAATATACTGTGAAGATCTAGAATATCTGGCCACACTATGACCAGGTGTTTTGCTGAACTCCAAAGCACCACCACTGCCTTAATCCAACAATTAATTGTATTTCCAGAAAATTATGACTTTAAACAAGTGACTTGGTTACCTTGTCGATATACCAGCGTCGGTCGCTGCCTGTGCCAGACACCCTGCCTTTGGTCATCCTGTAGAAAACAAAACAATAGCCACATTGAAATACATCAACTGCAACAACTCTGGAAGCAACTCACAGCTTCCCTCCATGACTGTCCTGTCCACAACCAGAACATTGGATGTCCCTGAGTGTTTCTGACCTGAGTCTGCCCTTCTCCCAGTACAGAAAGGTCTTGCTGGGATCATCAGCTGGAGTGAACTCCAGCTTCTCCGTACTCTTGGGCAGGAAGATCTTTAGCTGACGACCATGGGTCAAACGCTCATGGAGGTCATGGACCGCATAGGACTCTGAGACAAAGGCAGGAGGAGAAGGAAAATGAGGCAGAATGTCCACTACTAACATCATTTTAAATACAATTGGGGAAAAATTAGGAAAACGTTCCATTCCAATTGTGGTATGCATATAGTTTGTCCTCCAGGTTTGTACTTCATAATTATGAGATGCCACGATGTGCATCTATCAAATAGTTTATAGAAAAATTAGACAATCCTGGTGAAAACTGACTTTTCTTATTCTACCAGTGGTCAAACACTACATAGTGACTTTAATAGACCTTTTTCATGACAGACATTTTTGACTTGTCATAGCAAGAGAAGCACAGGTGTAATTAATAATGAAGGCACCATTCAATTTAAACATAGTAACATAATATCACCCTATCACCATAAACAATGAGCTGAAACTCACTATAAAGCTCCATAAAGCAGAGGGGCTACAGATTCAGCTGATAATTCATTGTAGGTTTAGTCACTATGAGCATCCCCTTTCACATTGTTTTTGCATTGTCATTCGATACATTGTTATTGCAAATTCTCATAGCTCCTCACATTTCTACTTCCATCACTGACTCTTCCTGGTGTCAAACTTTTTTCTCGCTTTCTACAACATCTGCACATGGCAACTACAGTATGTTTAAAGTTAGGGAAATATTGTGGTTATGGCAAATAAACTATGGTTATGGTATGGTTAGGGTTAGGCAACTGAAACACTTGGTTAAGGTTAGGGAAAGGTCATGGTTACAGTTAATAAAAAGATGAATTTGAACTGTAATGGGACCTGAAATGCGGCCTCCTGCATGAAAGTCAGACTCGCTACATGCCCATCCACAACCCCAACATAAACACCCTTACATCTGCCTCACTACATATAGGGCACACTGCTTCCTGCATTAGCACTGAAAGTTGGCATTGGACATAAATCATGGGCTGCCGAATCGTCCAAAATGGACGTAATTCCTAGGATACTGGCCTGATTTGAGAATACACCAATAGGTCTCTGTGAGAGTATGGGCAGGAACTCACAATGATGAATGAAAAAGGTCTTTAATCTGATAAAACAGTTTGTGGTATCTGCATTTGGCAGATGCTTTTGTCCAAAGCGACATACAAATGAGGTTTAATCCAAACCGGAGTAGATCAAGGAGAAGCCTTCGACAATAAGTTCCTCAACACTCAATTTCATGTTCCACCTGACAAGGCTTGCAGGTGCACGAAAGTGCCTGTTTTGTATTTTTGGAAAAAGAGCTAGAGAAGGATAGAGAGACAGAGACAGAGAGAAAGAGCATATTAGGTGAGTAAGTACTCACAGAAGAGGTAGGTCTTCAAGCGAATTTTGAAGCTAGAATGCAAGAGTTGTTAGGATACAATGTTGTTGAATTTGTTATTATTATTGTTTTGTAACATTTCGGGATGCAATTTCTTATATGTGTTGGGACTTTGTCTTAAATTCTAGCAGATATCTCAAGTCAGTGCCTCACACTTTCTCAGTGTAACAGCCAACCAGAAGGGTTCAAAGAAGGAAAAAAAAGTCCATTAAATCATAGTAGAAGCAATGGATAACTTGTAATGTGTAAAGAATGCAAATGAACCTGTTTGGTTTTATTCTGATTATGTAACTTTGCAAAACTAACAATCTGGCAGCCACTTGTGTATAGGTCTAAAACTGGGCAGAACTCCCAAGTATGCCACAAATTCGTATAACTACATTCCGCACATTCCTACCATCACTGTCCATGTTCATAAGTGCGGTTCAGTAGCTGAGTCTGACCTTTGACTTTCCTGTGTACCTTCATTTAATCTAGGTCACCTTAAAGTACAGTAATGTTTGTTGCTCCTGTCTAGAACACAAGTGCTAAACAGATGTTAGAGATCACACTTTTCATAGACAGCCTATAGGGTGTGGAAGTGTTGGAGAAATGAGAATGAAATACTCACCCACACTAAGAGAAGCACCCAGCAGGATCACAACACTCCACATCATCTGCACACAAGATACAGAAGAGATTTCATTCAAAAAGTGCTGAGATGGTGTAAAGTGCTTTACATCACATCCACTCTGCCTCCGAAGCCGCAGCAGGCCAATGAGGACACGTGCTAGGGCACACTTGACAATGAAATTTACTGCGGCATCCTATAGTAGTAAATACCTCAACTTTGTCTACGTATCATGTTCTCGCTTACTTTTTAGGTTTTTAGCATAACCATTTTCTATTTATCTCTGAGTCCGGAAAAGAGGCTACTCGATTCTTTTATCATCAGCACTTCCGCCATGTACTCTCCTTGTCCAGTACTCTGGTCACTCCTTCAGAATCTCCCGCAATGGCATCCCCTCAATACAAATCATGTGGTCATCGGTCCTCTCAAGCATATCACTGCTACATTCGTTCAGATCTCAAAGATCTCAAGTAACTGGAGGCCTTTGGGGCTCCGTCGTACCCGGGTGCTACGGCGGAATCCCCACCAAAGCTTCCCCACAATGCAGCAACAGAACGAAGAAGTACAAGATTTCAAGCTTCGCTCATAATCTTTCATTTTCATTAATAAATCATTTAAACGCATCTGTTGATGGCGTGGTCCTTGCTAGTGCACCTGCTTTTAAAAGTGTTCAGTGTAGAGGCCCTACTTATAGATGGGCTCAAGACAGTGGAAACAAATTCATCATGGCCAAAATCAATATGTCCCTACCAGAGATGGTAGGGACATAAAAAAGGCTATTGATGATATCAATATATTTCATAAGGCAGCTATTAAATCTAACCGTATAAAACAAATATAGAAGCCTGTTAAGAAGCAAAACACAGACAAAAGGTTTGTTCAAGAATGCAAGACCATCAGAAAAGACTTGCAAATGAAAAAATTCGCCAACCAAACAACCCAGCCATATGCATTAGGTAAAATGAAATTTTACACAAATTAGGAACAAAAAACTAAATTATATGCACAAGAAACTTGAAGATATTGAAAATACCATTAATTAAACTTAATTATGGGATATGTGGAACAACTTCAACACAAAGCAACAACAAGCACTACCCATCCAAAATGGTGACATATGGAGAGCACATTTTGAAAATCTGTACAAAGACATACTAATAAATCTAATTAGTTCAGATCAATCTGTTATAAAAGAAAACATTACAAGAAACAACTAAAAAGACAACCAAAACCCCCTTGATTTCCCAATTACTTGGGAAGAATTGATCACAAAGACAAAGTCTCTCCAGCCAAGAGAAGCTTGTGGTCCAGACAGCATTAAAAACAAAATGCTCAAATGCAGCACCCCAGAGATGCAGGAAGCAGTGTTGAAGTTGTTCAATATCGTACTACAGTCAGGATGTTTTCCCGACATCTGGTGCAAAGGGCTCATTTCCCCCATTCATAAGAGTGGGGACAAATCAGACCCTGATAACCACCGTGGCATCTGTGTCAGTAGTTGTCTAGATAAACTATTCTGTAGTATTCTAAATAAAAGAATACTAGATTTCCTTGAAGAACACTCCATCTTGAGTAAAAATCAATTTGGCCTCCTTCTTAAAACACAGCACCACCGACCATGTATACACCCTTCACACTTTAATTAACAAACATGTACACCAACCAAAAAACGGTAAGATATTCGCTTGTTTTATTGACTTCAAGAAAGCTTCTGACTCTATTTGGCACGATGGGCTCTATTACAGACTTTTACATTGTGGTACAGGGGGCAAAATATATGATCCGGTTAAATCAATGTATTTGGAAAATAGATGTGCTGTAAAAATTGGAGACAAACAAACTAAATCCTTCACCCAGAGAAGAGGTGTTCATCAGGGCTGCAACTTAAGCCCGACTTTATTTAATGTGTATATTAATGAACTTGGAGTTGTCATAGTTTTGGGGTTTTGTCCTGTTTCCTGTTAAATTTTGTAGTCTTCTCCTCTCCTCATGTGTCTTGTGGTTTTACTTCCTGTCTGTTTGCTTTCCCTCCAGTTTAGATTGTTGGCCCCGCCTTGATTAATTGCATCTCGTTGTGTCTCGTTGTCTCCCCTACTTAAGTGTATTTAGTCCGGGTTTTTCCTTTGTTCAGTGTCAGTTCGTTGTCTTAATCATTTTGCATCAGCAGTGGTATGTGGTTTAAATGCCAGGTGTCCCAGCCTTGTATCCTGTGCTTCTCCTAAGTCTCTTGGATTTATTTCTGCGTTTGCTTGGACCTCACCTGGACATTTGGATTTTGTTTATTGCCTGCTCCTTGTCTGATTTGTTTGCTTGTCTTGGACTGCCTTCCTGATTTGGACCTCTGCCTGCCTGACTACCCATGTAAGCCTTTCCTGCAATAAATTAATGAACTGCATCTGCTCTGCCTCTAGTCTGCATTTGGGTCCTATTCCTTGTGTTCCCTGCTCACTTCCGTAACATCCACTATGACAGCTATACAGTTGGATCAGTGTGCTGCTCATGGCCTCTCCCTCCTAGATAGAGGTGATGCCTCTGTTTTACACTGTTATAACCTTGTTCTACTGTCTCCTACTGAACAAGGACTACAGCAATAACTACACACAGTAGAAAACTTCATATTTACTGCCAGAACTGGGCCCTGGCAGTAAATATGAAGAAAACTAATGTCATGATTTTTCAAAAATGCCCCAGATGCCAGGAGAACAAATGCTAGTTTACCGTTAATAATCATATCATTGAACACAGTATGAGTTATACCTCCCTTGGTATAAACATAACAGCATCAGGGAGTTTCAACATGGCAGTGAATTATAATTTTCAAATTCCAATTAAAATTTGGCTTAAAATATTTGATAGTGTCATCCAGCCCATTGCGCTATATGGTAGTGAAGTCTGGGGTCCACTCAGTCCTCATAGCTATACCTGTTGGGACAAACATCCAACAGAATCTTTACATGCAGAATTCTGCAGATACATTTTACACGTAAAAACACCAACAAAAGCATGTAGAGCAGAATTAGGCCCCCCAAGACCCCCTCCATCCCAAAGCCCTCCAAACCCAAGAGCTGAGCCCAGAAAAGAGTCTCCTATGTCAGTTGGTGCTGAGACTAACTGCCCCCCCTCAGACACACTCTGACCAGTCTCACAACAGCACTGCTTTTCAAACACCAAACAGAGTAAACCGAATTATAACGGAATATAAAGAAACCTATTTGGAACATTGGAAAGAAGAAACTAAAAGCCAAAGTAGATTAGAATGTTATCTGGCCCTAAAAAGAGATTATGAATTGGCAGAATATCTCTCTACTGTCAGAGATAGAAATTAGAGATAGATCCTGACCAAGTACAGGCTCAGTAACCACAAACTGGCATTCGAAAAGGAAGACACAAAAAATCCTGGCAACAAAAGAAAGCAGAATATGTGGTCACTGTTTGAAAGGTGATGTTGAGACAGAGATGCACTTCCTCCTACAATGTACAACATTCAGTGAAATGAGGAACATTTACTTTAACAAGTTCAACTCTGTAATCTCAGATTTCAAAGAGCTAAATGAGCTCTCAAAATTAAAAATACTCCTAGGAGAAGACGGTGTAGTCCCTCCTACACCTACACCTAGTCCTAGGTGTAGTCCTAGGAGAAGTGGACAGGGCATATCTTGCTGCCCAATACATATCAACATGCCACAACCTGAGGCACAGTGAATAGCCCATATTATATAGTTTACTTATTTTGTATTTGTAATCATCATCTAACTGCAATTCTACATTTATTACTATTTTATTATTATCTTACTAATCTGTATATATTAGCACATTTCTTCTGAAATGAATTGAGAGAAGGAGGGTGGGGGAGAGGGAAGCACCGGCAGTCTAGGCATAGCAGCATAATTAAGCGATGGTTCTGGACTCACCCAAGCCAGCCCTAATTTTAAGCTTTGTCAAAGAGGAAAATCTACTCTTAAATGTGGAGATGTTGTCTCCCAAACCCAAATTGGGACCTGATTCCACAGGAAAGGAGCTTGATACCTGAAGGCTCTGGCTCCCATTCTACTTTTGGACATTCTAGGAACCACAAGTAACCCAACATTCTGGGAGCACAGTGTTCTAATGGCGTAATAATGTATTATGAGCTCTTTAAGATATGATGGTGCCTGACCATTAAGAGCTTTGCAGGTGAGGAGAAGGATTTTAAATTCTATTCTGGATTTTACAGGGAGTCAGTGCAAAGAAGCTAATATTGGAGAAATATTATCTCTTTTCCTAGTTCTTGTCAGTACATGTGCCGCAGCATTCTGGATCAACTGGAGAGTCATAAGAGACTTATTCGGGCAGCCTGATAATAAGGAATTGCAATAGTCCAGCCTAGAAGTAACAAATGCATGCACTAGTTTTTCTGCATCATTTTGGGACGGGATGTGCCTGATTTTTGCAATGTTACGTAGGTGAAAGAAGGCCGTCCTTGAAGTTTGTTTCATGTGGGAGTTAAAGGATATATCTTGATCAAAGATAACTCTGAGGTTCCTTATAGTGGTGCTGGAGGCCAGGGCAATGCCATCTAAAGTAACTATATCTTTAGATTCTTCAAATTAAGACGGTGTAGTCCCTCATTCGTCCAGGAGTGTTTTGATTCTGAAAACAGTGTCCAGATGACTACGACTGAAACCTTTTCTACGATATATCTTTAGATAATGCGTTCTGGAGAAGTTTGGGACCAAGTACAATAACTTCAGTTTTGTCAGAGTTTAACATCAGAAAACTGCAGGTCATCCAGGTTTTTATGTGCTTAAGGCATGCTTGAATTTTAGCTAACTGGTTAGTTTAATCTGGCCTGAATGATAGATATAATTGGGTATCATCCGCATAACAATGAAAGTTTATGGAGTGCTTTCTAATAATATTGGCTAAAGGAAGCATATACAGTATGAGGTGAACAGAACTGGTCCAAGCACAGAACCTTGTGGAACTCCGTGACTAACTTTGGCGTGCACGAAGAACTCACCGTTAACATGTACAAACTGAGATTGATCTGATAGATAGGATTTAAACCAGCTTAGTGCAGTTCCTTTAATACCAACTGAATGTTCCAGTCTCTATAATAGAATGTGATTGTCAATGGTGTCAAATGCAGCACTAAGATCTAACAAGACAAGTACAGAGTCCAATGTCTGATGCAATTAAAAGGTCAATTGTAATTTTCACCAGTGATGTCTCTGTGCTATGATGCACTCTAAATCCTGACTGAAAATCCTCAAATAAACTATTGTTATTTAGAAAGTCACACAACTGATTGGCGACTGCTTACTCGAGGATCTTAGAGAGAAAGGGAAGGTTAGATGTAGTTCTATAGTTGGCTAAAACCCCTGGATCAAGAGAGGGCAGAAGATATTTAATTACAGCTACTTTAAAGGACTGTGGCACATAGCCTTTTAATAAAGACAGATTGATCATATCCAGTAGCAAAGTGCTAACTAAGGGTAAAACATCTTTAAGCAGCCTAGTTGGAATGGAGTCTAAGAGACAGGTTGATGGCTTACATGAATTAATCACTGAAGTTAGTTGAAGAAGGTTGATAGGAGAAAAGCAGTTAAGCAGTTAAGATGGGGATAATGTACAGTTTTGAATCATCTGCATAATTATGGTAATTTAGTTTGTGTTTCTGTAAAACATGTACAAGTGGGAGTTTCTGTTTATATGCAGATCATACACAACTTTTATAAGTGCTATTTCTGTGGTATGATGAGATCAAAAACCAGATTGATAAATGTCTAAAAGGCTGTTTGATGTTAGATAGTTATTAAACTAAAAATAAACTGTTTTTTCAAGTAGTTTGCTGAGGAATGGGGAAAGTTGGAAATGGGCCTATAGTTAGCAATAACTGTTGCATCAAGGTTGCTCTTCTTCAGGAGAGGTTTAATGACATCTGTTTTAAGTGCTGCAGGAATTATACCTGACTGAAGAGAGCAGTTAATAATTTCTAATACCTCATGCGCTAAGCAGTTAAAAACAGTTTTAAAAATGTGGTGGGGAGAGGATCCAAGCAGCAGGTGGAGGAGCTGAGCTGCCCAATAATATTGTCTAGGCAAGGTGGGACATAGCACCAGTAATATTCTTGGAGATCTGGAGGGTAGCTTCATTTCAAGAGCTTGAGGCACTAAAGTTCTGTCTGACGGCTATAAAATGGACAGCACCTCTGATGGGGTTGTAGATGGTGGATTAATAAGTTGATCAACAGTAGAGAAGAACACTTTGTACACAGTATCATCTATATACTGTGTATCAGCACTGCTGTTATAAAGAGATGACACACAATTGTATTGTATTTGTGTATTCACAAAATGTCTGACTCCTCCTTTGAAGCTGCATGAAACAATATTTGGCCACTAGGGGGCAGAACAACTCCACCACAAGTTGACAGACACACAGCCCTGACATTTTCTCACCTTATGAATGCTTATGAGACAGCTACTGTGCAAACAATTGCTTATTCACGCATAACAGACACAGAGCAACATTTTCAACACGTCCTCACACCTAAACGACAGAATGGGTCAATTAACTCCCAAAACGACATACGACCGTACCCCAAAACTGCAACAGATGTGACGTTAAACATGTGGTTGGTGACGTGATGTAAGTGACGTGACATAAGTCACGCAATTTTGGTTTCACATGGGATACGAACTCCTTTCTCCTGGGTGAAAGTCCAGTGTTTGTTTGACCAATCCATCCACCCCAACCACCTCCATATGCAGTCTGCACTAGTCATAATTACTACGGCCACTATAGGACACCGCCTAATAATAAATGTAAATATGGGTCATAATAAGCTACTTGCACAGATGACCTATACGGCCATTTTCAGGTGAGGACGAGCTGAACATTTCATGACATGGTGTTTCTGTCCACCTGCTGAATGTAAAGGTGTGTTCAGACAGAACACAAAGTGAATTTAAGAAGCGGGGTGACTGCAAGGAAAGTCTATACAAAGACGCGGGTGGAGGTGAACAGTTTTCCCAAAGTTCTCCCGAGGCAGTGTGAATTGAGGACGCCTTCACTTCAGTTGAAAAAAATGTATCTCAGTTTTATGGCTCCAATTCATGAACATACATAGACAATTGGAAAAAGAGAGCCTTAAGGCAAATAACTGAAAGAGCTGTGGTTCCTGGTGAGTTCACAATCCACACACAGTTGGTGCATAGGGAGGGCTATCTATGTTTCCAGGATCCTATGGTCCCCAGCTCAATATCTTCTTAATATGACACATTAAGAAGACCTTTCAAAGGGTTTTATGTTTTTCCCTGGGTCAAGTGTTCATTGTGTATATCCCTGGGTCAATATGTTGAAATCGCCCACCTACAGATGTTATACTCCTACGCCCTCAAATTTGCGGGCAAGACAAAAAAACAAATGTCAACCTTATGATGGCAGTACAGGAAAATCAGAAATACAGAATCAGAAATACTTTATTGATCCCCGAAGGGAAACTCTTTGTTACAGCTGCTCGCCTTTACGTCAGTGCACACAGTATAATACAGGTCAGAAAATAAATTAAGTACCAGGTGGGTATAAATATAAAATAAAATAAGTGTGAAGTACCAAGTGGGTTTACCGGTTGATGATGATAATACGGTATAATAATACAATGTAATAATATAAGAAATAAGTAGTAGTGCATGTACTGTCGAGTTAAGTGTAGCTTATTGAGATTATTATGAGACGGTGGATATTGCACAGCAGTAACGGAGGTATGAATAATACCAATATCAATAAATAGGAAAAACTAAATATTGCACAGGAGTATTAAACAGAATATTGCACAATTATTCCAAGTATGGCAGAGATGTAATGATCAATGACCAGTTTAGTGACTTAAGGTCATACACACTAACACTTAGAGGGAGGAGTTAAAGAGTTTGATGGCCACAGGCAGGAATCACTTCCTGTGGCGCTCTGTGGTGCTTTTTGGGGGGGATGAGTCTTGACCAGCGCGTCATGGAGTGGGTGGGAGACACTGTCCAAGATGGCATGTAGTTTGGCCAGCATCCTCCTGTCTGACACCACCGCCAGAGAGTCCAGCTCCACCCCCACAATGTCACTGGCCTTACGGATCAGTTTGTTGAGTCTGTTGGCGTCCGCTACCCTCAACCTGCTGCCCCAGCATGCAACAGCATACAGGATAGCACTGGCCACCACAGACTCATAAAACATATGATGTTAAACACATAGATGTTGAAGGACCTCACCCTCCTCAGAAGATAGAGGCGGCTCTGGCCCTTCCTGTAAACAGCTTGAGTGTTCTTAGCCCAGTCCAGTTTATTGTCCATGTGTACTCCAAGGTACTTGTACTCCTCAACAATGTCCACACTTACCCCCTGGATGGAAACCGGGGTCACTGGTTCCTTGGCCCTTTGTAGGTCTACCACCAGCTCCTTAGACTTTGTCGCATTGAGCTGCAGATGGTTCTGCTCACACCATCAGACAAAGTTCCCCACCACAGCCCTGTACTCAGACTCATCACCAGCGCTGATACTTCCCACCCCAGTAGAGTCATCAGAAAACTTCTGAGTCCTTGCAGGACTCTGTGTGGTAACTGAAGTCCGTGGTGTAGATGGTGAAGAGGAAGGGAGAGAGGACAGTCCCCTGAGGGGCCCCAGTGTTGCTGACCACGCTGTCTGACACACAGTGCTGCAGGCGCACGTGCTGTGGTCTGCCAGTCAGGTAGTCCACAATCCAGGACCCAAGGGGGGCATCCACCTGCATCGCTGCCAGCTTCTCCCCCAGCAGGGCAGGCCAGATAGTGTTGAAAGCACTGGAGAAGTCAAAAAACATGATCCTCACCGTGCTTGCCGGCTTGTCCAGGGGGGTGTGGATGCGGTTAAGCAGGAAGATGATGGCATCCTCAACTTCCAGCCGGGACTGGTAGGCGAACTGAAGGGGGTCTAGGAGGGGTCTGACCATGGGCCGCAGCTGTTCCAGCACTAGTCTCTCCGGGGTCTTCATTATGTGGGAGGTCAGTGCCACCGGTCTGTAGTCCTTAGAGCCACTGGGACGCGGCGTATTCGGCACAGGAACGAGGCAAGATGTCTTCCACAGAACAGGGACCCTTTGAAGACTCAGGCTCAGCTTAGGTCACTTTTGTCTGCACCCCTCTCTCTTCCCTCGCCGCTTCATTCCACCTCTGCATCCTCGGTGTGTCCTCCTCCAGATCTCAGTGGGGACATCGGTTGTCCTGGACGCCATGCCGCTCGGCTTTAGCGCGATCAGCTGTTCCCTGGTGTAAACAATGCGGCCAAACAGCTGATCTGCAGCGGTGCCCTGACCTAGGAGCAGAAGAAGAAGTTCCACGGCGAAAAAAAGTACCAAAACACTTTCTACTCGCATTTTCGTAAAGAGCGTAGTTTAAACTATACTTACACACAAGTTACTCAAGTTTGGAAGAAAAAGGAAAGCTAAAAGTTGGAAAAAGTAAGACAAAAAGTCAGGGGATCACCAAAGTCATGAGGATACATCCTCTGGGAAAAATGAATGTCTGTATAACATTTCATGGCAATCCATCCAATAGTTGTTAAGATATTTTATTCTGTACCAAAGTGGTGGACTGACTGACAGACCGTCATTGCCCCACCGCTAGCATGGCTAAAAAGTACAAATTAATGGGGCTTTAAAGTTATACTCCACCTAAATTCTACTGTATCTTTTGAACAACCCTGTAGATTTAAAATGTACTGTAGCTTGGAAATATTGGTAGTTTTGCCCTTCATAGCATACCTGCCAACAGTCCCATTTTTCCCGGGTTCCTCCCATATTTCAAGGCCACTGTTGTAGTTTGTCAAGCAGGGGAACCAGGAAACAGGAATATGACCCAAAATGCAGACACCGAGGCAGAGCATGTGCAGTTAAAATGATTTTATGAAAACACAAAAAGGCTTACACAGATTTCAGGAAGGCAGAGGTCGAAATCAGGGAAGCAGTCCAAAAAAGGCAAACAAATCCGACAGGGAGCAGGCAAAGAACAAAATCCAAAATCCTGGCAAGGTTCCAGAGAAACAGAAGACAAATCCAACAGAACACACAGGTAACAATGGCCAGGATGCTTGACATAAGAATGACGAACTGACACAGAACAAAGGAAGCACACACACTTAAATACACTCAGGTGAAGGGAGACAACGAGACACAGGTGAAAACGATCAGGGCGGCGCAAACAATCAAAACTGGCTGGAAAGACAAGCTAAGACAGGAAGCAAAACTACAAGACACATGAGAGAAGGAGAATATTTCTAAATAAAACAGGAAACTGTGGTGGAAACTCATAGTTAATAGTTAATACTTTTTATGTTTTATGTTCACAATATTATCATTATAATATCAACTTTGTTCATGTGCAATGATATTCTTGGTTTTGTGTGATACAGCATATGATGACCTTGCACCTTGAAAAAAAGAGCACTGTGTCTTAGAGGCTTGGTTGGTGAAGTTAAGCAAGCCATGAGGCTGACATTCCGAAGTTTGGACTCATCAAGCAAGCCTTGGGGATAACATTGCGAAGTCTAGACAAAAAGACAGTGTTTGTGCTCTTAGTTTGAATGTGACACACAGAACAAGGCTGGCCACGCCATGACATCAAAAAAGATAATCAGAAGATCAAGAGGTATGCGTTCAGGATCTGCTGTAATTGGTGCATGCAGTTATAACCCTCTATGACAAGATGCAAATACTGAATTGTATGCTTGTGTGATTTCAGTAGCTTCGCAAATCAATTCAGGTCGTTAATGATTTCAATAAATGTCTTGAACTCTGATGACTTTGCCTCTGAACTTTTGATTTCAACCACAAAACAAATATAAACCATGACAGGCATCTCCTGGTGCCCTCCCGTGTTGTTATATATCCCGGGAAACTCCCATAATTTGCACAGACCTCAGACGTTATTATAAATACACACATCCAAGTTTTGGATGTTTGTCTGACATCACCTAAGTTGCCAGATCGTCTATGAAACACAATCTACACACACAATCCACACACTACATACACTGCAACCTGCAACCCACATCCCGATCCAAGGGGTGTGTGTTAGCTATTGTCAAAATGTCAGGACAGGACAGAGTGAGCAGATCGTGCTCTATACTCATTTTTGCTGAATATTTGCATATACTGACTTCTAACGCTGTGTTTAGACATACTCTGGTATATTCAGTACCTCAGGTCAGGCAGTGAGGTCCTTACATGAGTCCATGTTTCAGATATGAGGGGGGGGTTACTTACCAAAGTTATCCAGATAACTCCACCCTCGAGACGCACATTGTCAGCTCAGTATCTCAGTATGCTGTTAGTTCTGTCAGTACCTTATTATGTGGTGTACTAAACATGCAGCCTCAAGGGGCTGTCCCATTTCAATACTACATACAAACTAGTTTTTAGATGTTTTCCAAGATCTCTCTGATGCTGTTTCAGGAAGAAGCTGTTGTTTTATGTTTTGCAGCTGTGAGCAGCTCCTCCATTTTTTATGTGCATTGTTACATTGTGGGACAAGTGTCCATCAACTGCACACTCAAAAATCAAGATTTTTTAGTGTGTATACTGACAGTTTTGAATATACTTAATTTTGTCACTTTTCCACACATTATATAGTCAAAACCTACAATTAGAATGTTGTCTGGAATTAGGACAAAGTATTAATCATCATGAAAACAAACTGTACATACTTGTTTTTCACATTGTATTCTGTGTTTTTTTCATACTGCTACTAGTGAGAAAGTCAGTGAAACCTCCTTATCACACTGCAAACCACTCAAACTCCACCTCTTCTCTGACAGGTCACCGATAAACTACTGTGTTCAAACATTCACACGCGACACTCAGAGAAGTGATAAGAGAACCTGTGTGAATTGCTGTGGAAAAAAAGCTTCAGGAGACACTGTCTGCTCATCTACTCTTTTCACTATTGTGATTCATGTAGCTATTTGGACTGGCAGACCACGGCACGTGCGCCTGCAGCACTGTGTGTCGGACAGCGTGGTCAGCAACACTGGGGCCCCTCAGGGGACTGTCCTCTCTCCCTTCCTCTTCACCATCTACACCACGGACTTCAGCTACCACACAGAGTCCCGCCACCTTCAGAAGTTTTCTGATGACTCTACTGGGGTGGGAAGTATCAGCGGTGGTGATGAGTCTGAGTACAGGGCTGTGGTGGGGAAGTTTGTCTCATGGTGTGAGCAGAACCATCTGCAGCTCAATGCGACAAAGTCTAAGGAGCTGGTTGTAGACCAGGCACCAGTGACCCCGGTTTCCATCCAGGGGGTCAGTGTGGACATTGTAGAGGAGTACAAGTACCTTGGAGTACACATGGACAATAAACTGGACTGGGCTAAGAACACTCAAGCTGTTTACAGGAAGGGCCAGAGCCGCCTCTATCTTCTGAGGAGGGTGAGGTCCTTCAACATCTGCCGGACAATGCTGAAGATGTTTTATGAGTCTGTGGTGGCCAGTGCTATCCTGTATGCCGTTGCATGCTGGGGCAGCAGGTTGAGGGTAGCGGATGCTAACAGACTCAACAAACTGATACGTAAGGCCAGTGACATTGTGGGGGTGGAGCTGGACTCTCTGGCGGTGGTGTCAGAGAGGAGGATGCTGGGTAAACTACATGCCATCTTGGACAGTGTCTTCCACCCGCTCCATGACGCGCTGGTCAAACAAAGGAGTACCTTCAGCGGAAGACTCATCCCCCCACAATGCACCACAGAGCGCTAAGCACTAAGTGTTAGTGTGTATGACCTTAAGTCACTAAACTGGACACTGATCATTACATCTCTGCCATGCTTGACATAATTGTGCATTATTCTCTGTTTAATACTCCGTTGCAATATACTGTTTTCAGTTTCATTTATTGATATTTATTCATACCTCTATTACTGCTGTGCAATATCCACCATCTCATAATCATCTTAATAAGTTACACTTAACTTGACAGTACATGCACTATTACTTATATTTACATTGTATTATTATACCGTACATACTTATCATCAACCGGTAAATCCACTTTGTACTTAATTTATCTTGCCTGTATTATAGTGTATTATATTTTGATTTGCTTAGTGCTTCTATTCCTGTGTGCACTGACGTGACAGTGAGCAGCTGTAACAAAAGAGTTTCCCCTCGGGGATCAATAAAGCATTTCTGATTTCTGATTGATCGTAACGGCTGTTGACTTGCAGATTGGTGTAAGTCAATTGTTTAATTCATCCAGTGCAGTAAGTCAAGTACATATAATGACTCTCTTCCTCTGCAATCACTCTAGATAACTGAGGAAGCTATAGTATAGTGTACGTCTGTTTTAAATATGATCTAAAGACAAGTTACTAAACCAAACACAGTAGCACTTTGTTAAAAGCCTGGTAGTTTCAAACACAGATACATAAAGACCAGGCTGAGTATTGTTTGTCATTTTCTGATACCGCTGCCATTGTGACATTTGACTTTCAGTACCAATACCAAAACTCCACACCTTCATTCCGCTACCCTCCTTTAATAACTCATTACAAAAGATAGTTTCTGATCACTGCACCTGCTTTTGAAATTGCTTCTCTGGAAGGTTACCTTCATTCACAGCAGACCATTGATGTTTTTAATGTCAAAGCAATACCTGGCCTCATTTTACCTCAAATAAAAATGATTCCAATAAGTCCCACTACATCAGGAATACAGACTTTAAATGTGTAAAAAAGAAAGCAATGAAGCTCTAGCAAAAGTTCAGTTAGGAAGACTAGACTTCGGCATGCTTAGGCTGTAGTTATTTCGCATACCATCCTGCCATTCACTCCTCCCATGCTGTCATTATCAGCTGGTCACATCTATCCAATAGCACAGCGACACACCTTTATTGTTAACCTGTCATTCAATTCAATTTTCAATTGTATTTATATAGCGCCAGTCATTGCACTTTTTCTACAGAGCAGGTCTAGACCGAACTCTTTATGATATTATTTACAGAGACCCAACAAATCCCACCATGAGCAAGCATTTGGTGACAGCGGCAAGGAAAAACTTCCTTTAAGAGGCAGAAACCTGGACAGAACCAGACTCTGGGGGGGCGGCCATCCACGCTGCTGTGTTAGGTTTTGGGGGGGGGGGGGAGTGAGAGAGAGAGAGAGAGAGAGAGAGAGGTTTTGGGGGAGGGGTGCTCAGTGGGCAGTCAGGCTTTAAATATCATTTGATACATATTGTGCTGTATTATTATTTGCAACCTCTAAATGAAGTTGACATTATGAATAAAAGCAAACGTTATGAAAGGCTATGAATTACAGACAGACTTCTATCAGTAAACGTTTGGACAGATGTAATGACATATTATCTAAGTGGTGAATATCTGGGACTACCCTGCATCACCTGCTGAGAGGCAATTACGGCTTAATGCGTCTCTAACAAATGTAATGTTAATGAGCGAGCCGACCGGAGCAGCGAGCAGCACTTTCAGCGTCTGGTCGAATCCGAAAACACACTGCTAATCTATTAGAAACTATATACATTGAGATCATATATGATATAAATAAATAAAATGCCATGCTTGCCTCTCTGCCCCCTCTCCCTCCTGTTCTCCTGGGGTGATCTCCCCACAGGCCTGTGTGTTTCGGGAGTGTTTTTAAATAGACCCTTTCAGACGCAACGCGACCACGGCACCGCTGCGCCCTGAAACCCACTCCAGTGGCTTCCGCCGCGACACGAGGCTTTTCGCTGCGCCGAGCAAAGCGCTCCACGCCGCACAGCGTGCCGCGGCGAGCGCAGCGCAAATCGAGTTGTGTGGCCTTTTCCTGCCTACCATGTAGCGCGCGCTCGGCGGGAGAACTTCATAGGTTTGGGTTATGGTTTAGGTTATGGAGGGATGTGAGATATTAGATTGTTTTATCGGTGCGCGCGGCCACACCTCCAGGTCACATCGTCACAGAAGCACCTTAAAGCGCTCTACACGGTTGGCTGTACCTGAATGCCTCGCTCCTTTGTTTGAGTGTTTATCTGACATACCATCGGGTCTCACAGGGAGGGGACACCGCAGCCCCCCTCTCAGGGCTGGGCCCCGTGAGGCTTTCAATGCTGTCGAAAATATCAGCAGTAAGGGGAAACCAGCCCCCGAGGACAGGCAGACAGACAGACAGACATGCAGGACGGCGTCTCCGCACAGTGTACATGCGGCTCAACAAACATCACCATACCGAGAAAAATATCGGAGTCTCTACATTGTCTCCGATGCTGTTCAGCTTGTTTTATGAATGCTGTGAATCGTGTGGTATTTCTGATCCCGCTGGAGTAATTCGCTTCTATATTCTTTGTTAGGAGTCCTCCCAGTCACATGTGCACTAGTAGCCATTGGAATGCACCAGCAGAGCTGCTGGTTTAAAACGAAATAAGCACATATGTCCGAATGTGAGTCCAACCGACGTTTCGGAACATAATGTGTGTCTGTCGAATTCAGCGTGCAGCGAAACGAGGGGGGGCCGGCGTTCACTAACCTGACCGCAGCCTCCGGCCTGACTCACGGCCCTTCGAGTGCAGATAGTCCGTCTCTTCAGAGGTCAGCCCGCCTGCGTCCAGCCGAGCCTCGCAGATGGAGTGGAGATGGGTGGAGGGTGGTGCTGCCTTCAGGATACTGTCGGAAATCTCACCCAAGTACAAGAAGGAAAATCACACCGTAAAACTCATTGATGTGATAGAACCTGCAGGCTTAACACTAAGAGAGCATCGCTTTCACAATACTGTCATCACCTATTGATTTAGATTTCTTATTATTGCAAAAATGGCACTTTGTAAGATAAGATCATCTTTATTGATCCCACACCGGGGAAATTCACTAGTTACATCAGCTCAGAGTCCAAAGTAGAGGAAAGGAGTGTTTGAGTGATACATAAAAATATAAATAAGATAAAAATAATACAGTATATGACCATGACTGGATAATTGCACACATAATTGTAATACACATGGTGTGTAGCATTATACTATAAATATTGCCCTGTAAATTAGATAATTTGAGAGATTGGATTGCACCCTAAAGGTCACGGTGAGAAGTTTTGCAGGACTACTCTTGCATTCCCTCGCAATGTTTTGTTACCTCGCAATACTTTTCTTCTTCCATTCCTTCAGAGCCATGTGTCTATTTCTGCTCAGCTGCTCCCAGCGCAGCGCCCCAGTATATCAGCTCAATGAATTTTACTTTGAACCAGGCATTAAGTATGCTGATATATATAAACTTAAACGACTTCTTAGATTGAGAGGTCTCTCCAGAAGAAAGCAGTACAATGATCTGCAGGATGCTGTCGGTTTCATTCGTGAACAGTTACTGTACAAGTAACAAGTCCAGAGGGCAGTCCAGGACAGAGCTAGCCCTCTTAACCAGTTTATTGAGTCTTTTTCTGTCCCTCTCCTTACGTCCACCTCCCCAGCAGGCCACTATGTAGAAGATTGCAGATGCCTTCAATCTGCCTCTATCTAGGCATGGGATGATATGAAAATTTCATGTCACGGGTATCCTGGCCAAAATCATGATAATATCCCGATAATCATCAAAATATGCTCAAAACTCTTAAAATGGCACTATCCTTTTTAGTGAAAATCAAACAAGCTTAAATAAGGTCATCGTAAATCATAAGGTCCCCCTGCATCAATAAAGGATAAATAAATAAAAACTAGCAACATTGTGTGAGTCTGTTCTTTCTTACATGATCATTCCAGCGTTCAGGCTTTGTTTTTCACTTCTCTATCATGATGTCAAATGGTACACACAACAGTTTCATCAGTTGCATCAGTATATGTAATTTACCCCTGGCTTAAGAAATGCAGGAATTATCCTTTAACAAAAGTAAAGTCCAACTGGCATTGGGCTTTTTAAGTCATTTGTGAGGATATTCACAATTATTCCCATAATGGAAATTTACCGCGATCAACTAATCTTGAGTGTTTTTCATCCCAATCGTGATAAAATCGTATATCGTCCCATCCCTAGCTCACACCATTCAACAAAGTCCTTGATGACCTCCCTGTATTCCTGTTCATTCCCTTCTGATACACATCCAACGATGGCTGTATCATCAGAAAACCTCTAGAGGTGACAGCTGCCATGTTTTATCTGAGGGCCGATGTGTACAGGGTGAACAGAAAAGGAGAGAGCACCGCACCCTGTGGGGCCCTCGTGCTGCAAACCACAAGCATCAGTCATGAAGCCTCACATACTGTGGTCTGTTGGTGAGGTAGTCTGTGGTCCACGCAGCCAGGTGGCAGGCTACTCCTGCTCCTTTAGCTTCCCCCTGAGCAGTTATGGCTGTATTGTATTGAAGGCACTAGAAAAGTCAAAAAACATGACTCTCACTGAAAAAGACTGTAAACTCGAAACATGTAATAAATAAATAAAACTTTATTTATAGAGCACTTATCAAAACAAAGTACAAAGTGCTTCACAACAAGAGAAATAAAATACCACAGTGAATGACGAGATATAAAGAAATAAAATACACAAAAGCAATAAAATAAACAGCCAGTTCAGGTAAAATCAGGATCTGCTTTCAGATAAAAATGTGTTTTGAGACGAGACTTAAATAAAGACACTGACTCAGACAACCTCATTTTTTCAGGCAAGTTGTTCCAGAGCCTCGGGGCCCTGATGGCAAAAGCTCTGTCCCCCTTAGTTTTCATCCTGGACTCAGGAACAGACAGGAGACCCCTGCCCGAAGATCTCAGACTACGTGAAGGTTCATAAGGGATTACAAGGTCTAAAATATAGTCTGGGGCCATGAAGAGCCTTAAAAATAATCAACAAGATCTTAAAATCAGTCCTGAAACAAACAGGGAACCGATGTAAAGAGGCTGAACCAGGTGTGATGTGGTCGAACCTCTTGGTCCTGGTTAACAGCCGAGCAGCTGAGTCCTGTACAGTCTGCAGTTGTGTCAACGTTATTTGATTAAGACAAGTGAACAGGCTGTTACAATAATCAAGGCATGAGGAGATAAAAGCATGTACAACAGTTTCTGCATCACTAAGATTTAAAATAGATCGTATTTTTGCAATATTTCTGAGGTGATAGAAACATGATTGGACAAGCTTAGTGATATGTTGCTCAAAACATAAATTGCTATCAAACAGGACACCAAGATTTATTGCAACAGGCTTGATATGTTGTGACAGGTTACCAGTAGATGGCAGTATTTGTTTAGTGATGTGTTGGGGCCCAGTAACAAGGATTTCAGTTTTATTTGAGTTGAGCGGAAGAAAATGTATCGACATCCAGTTTTTTATGTCAGACAGGCAGTCCTGCAGAGAACTGAGGTCAGTGGGAAACATGTGGTGTATATTAGATCATTATTGCCTGATTAGGTAAGATAACTGGACCATAGAGCCTATAAATGGTGTGGGGGATCTTTGCAGTACCGTAGGTCGATGACTGCATCATCCACCCCAATGCCTGGTTGGTAAGCAAATTGCAGGGGGGTCCAGCTTTGAGCTCACCAGGGGTCGGAGGTGGTTGAGTATGATCCTCTCCGTGGTCTTCATCAGGTGAGAAGTTAAGGTTACCACACGAATGTTGTCACACGAATTCCAGTGTGATACATGTGGAACAGGTGTTGCATCATAAAATGATGTCCACCATCATTTTAACAGGTCAGTAGTGATACCAGCAGCTGCAGTAGTAAAATATATCCAGAGGCAGGTGTAGGGGTTCAGGTGAGGTTTTATGGTACATTTTGGCTGGAATATCATGATGTTGCCTGTGCCAAGCGTAATAATGGTTATAGATACATTCAGTTTTAAATAGGTGACCACCAGGGCCAGATTAACACAGTGTGGTGCCCTGGGGTGACCACACCTGAAGTGCCCCCTCCTCCCACTTTACACATAAAAAAGTGAATGAGTAGAAAGACCATAGATTTACATGAACTTATAGCTAAAGTACAGGCTCAACACCAAAACACCTTACACAATAGATAGACATGAGCCTACGAATGCCATACTAGCCCTTACACTAATGCTCACATCTGAATGCAACTTACATCCCAACACTTCATGCTAAATAGTTATTTCCATCATAAATGGCCTGTATGAGGTCTACAAAACCATTACACAGTTTGTCTAAAAAAATCCTCACACCCATATACCAAATAAGGCAAGCCCAATAATGACACAAGCAACCATTTCAACAGCTGAATGATCATAGAGGGCCAGGTGAGGTGATGTGAAAGTATAGGGCATAGCACATTGAGACAATGTTTATTGCAATGTTTAGGCTTTTAGAAATTATGGTTGTTTTGTTGTTCTGTTGTTTTCAGAAGCAGAAATTAAAGGAATGAAAACAGAATAGTGATTTGATTTTCATTTCAAAATCCACAAACGGATGGCCTTTTTTTGTTAACCTGGTCAGAAACAGCAGATACATCATTTATGTCCGAAAGAACTTGATTTTCCTTTTCACCTTTGTAAAACAGAAAATAAAATACTTAACTAATGTAGGCTATGAACCATAGCACTCAGGAATAGGAAGGTGTACTTATTCCATACAGGAGGGTGGATTAGTAAAATGGTCTTTGAACATATTTTCTATGCCTCACTCCAGGTCTTTCAGCACCAAGGATGCTGTGACATCAGCGGTTACCCCGCTGTTTCTCATTTGTTGATTTCTTTTTCTGAGAAGAAAATAGAATGACCAAATCATACAGACTTTAAAAGCATCACTAACCAACCAGTTAAAAGAGAAACTTCCACAAATATCAAATCGACCACAGAGTCACATATTTACCCAGAAATAATGGTAAATAAGCCTGCCCGTAATTAAACCCTCAAAGTCCATTCCCTTGACTAGTTCGGATTCAATGGCCAGCAGGGAGAGCTGCTGACTGCTCCCTCGCTCCTGCACCTGATTCCCACCTTGGCTCACATTAGCTACTGCATCTGCCTGAGTCGTATTGGTTTTCTTTATACAAATATATTGTATCAGTGGGTTCATTTTGTACCTGTTCGCATCTCTTCCAGTAATTAATATATATAGAAAATATGACAAATATTTTCTAAGTCTAGTCGTTGTTTTAATAACTTGGTGGATATGGATAATCTGGGTGCCACACCAAATGAAAACCATCCCCAGTGCATCCACTGGCTGCCAGCAGGAAACCCTACAGAGGGACATTAGTATTATTTTAAAAAAAATTTAAAACCACACAAAATTAGCATTAAAACCTAGTGGATAATAATCTGCACTTGACTGGAATTAATACATCAATGTAAAAGAATTTCAATTTTATATGCTCTCTGGCTTACTCACATATTTCTCAATAAATACCAGAAGTCCAGACAACCCAGGCATCCATAGGATTGTGTGTCCTCTAGGAACAGCTCAGGGCTCGTCACTATACAAACAAAAACAGCAATCAGTCAACCAGTATTTAGTATAAACAATCTTTCAATCAACTTCGCCAGGATTCTCAGCTACTCTGTTCAGTTTAGGCAGTTTCACTTATCTGAGAAGATAATTTTTCTCAGCTTTCCTAGAAATACCAGCAGTAGTCAATAAAATGACTTTTTGCAGAATCAAAAATTAGACCTCAAAACTATAACTTACGGCACTTTAAATGACCACAACTGTATATTTGGGGACTGTGTTAAATCAGCTTTCCTAAGAGAAATAAAAAAGATGTAAATTCACTATCTCACATATCACATATGTGACTTTAAAACAACATTCCCCTTATGATGTATCTCTGTGTGTGACTGATACAAAGAGGCCTGTTAGCACCAGATTAACAGGAACATTTTCTCAAAAAACACATTACTGTTGAAGTAATTGGTCAATGCCACAAATGTAGGATTCCCGGAGAGGGAAGCACAATGCAAATATCACCTAGAATTTTAAAATAGTAATAATATAATGGTAGTGGTAATATTAATAATAATAAATTAATAATAATAGGAATGACAGTCATAGGAATAATAATGACAACAATAGTAACAGAGCCAATAACAACTGTATTAGCCGAGCAGGAACACAGGGGCAGCAGGTGGCCCACAACCTACAAAGCTTAATGGTCAGGCACCATTGTATCTTAAAGAGCTCATAATACCATATTATCTGACTAGAACACTGCGCTCCCAGGATGCAGGGTTACTTGTGATTCCTAGAGTCTCCAAAAGTAGACCGGGAGCCAGAGCCTTCAGGTATCAAGCTCCTCTCCTGTGGAACTAGGTCCCAGTTTGGGTTTGGGAGGCAGACACCATCTCTACATTTAAGAGTAGGCTTAAGACTTTCCTCTTTGACAAAGCTTATAATTAGGGCTGGCTTGGGTGAGACCTGAACCATCCCTTGCTTATGCTGCTATAGGCCTAGACTGCTGGGAAACTTCCCATGATGCACCTCTTTCCTCTCTCCTCCTCTCCCTCTCCATCTGTATGTATTTTTATCCCATTACTGCATGTTACTAACTCGACATCTTCTCTCCTGTAGTTCTGTGCTTTCTCGTTTCTCTCTTCTCTCCTTCTGTCGCTTTCAGCAGGTATTTCTGCCTCCGGAGCTGCAGAGTCTGGATCTGTGGTTGTGGGCCACTTGCTGCCCCCGTGTTCCTGCTCAACAACTGCTACTACAGTAGTTACTGATGCTGACATTATTCTTCCTATAGCTGTCATTCCTATTTTTACTAATTTATTAATATTAACACTATAATTACTATTCTACTATAAAAAAAAATAATAATTCTACGTGGTCTTTGCATTGTGCCTCCCAACCCCCACTCTCTCTCTCTTTCTCTCTCTCAAAACCTAACATGGCAGCGGCAGATGGCCATCCATCATTGAGTCTGGTTCTGTCCAAGGTTTCTGCCTGTTAAAAAGAAGGTTTTCCTTGCCACTGTCGACAAATGCTTGCTCATGGTGGGATTTGTTGGGTCTCTGTAATTAATATTATAAAGAGTTCGGTCTAGACCTGCTCTATAGGAAAAGCGCAATGAGATAACTTCTGTTATGAATTGGCGCTATATAAATAAAATTTAATTGAATTGAACTTGAATTGAATTGATTGATACTGTGAGACCTTGGTGACTTTGGATTATTTAGATGCTCTGGGAGGCCATCTATTCATATTTTCATCTGAGACAACATTGAAGTGTCCTCTTACATGCCCACAAGAGTCGAGATACTTAGTTAATTGATGTATAATTCGCTCCTCTAAACTGTCAATTAAAATGAAATCTGTACAATTAAAAATGATCAAACCTGGAGTTATATCTATAGATATTAATTTACCAGTGTAATAAATAGGACAAGTAATTAAAGACAACCTAGATAGCAGAAGTTGTTAATTCAACATTGAGTTATGGTCAGAAAGGTTGGTATATGGTTGAGGTTTAAAAATCTACTTTAAATAAACATTTTTACAGCAGTCACAGTTAAATGTTGAAAAAATTTGATTGAATCAACATTGTATTTGAGTCTTGTTTTCAACACTGAAATACTAACATTTAATCAATATTGTCTCAATGTGCCTACTGCCAACTTTCCCACTAAAATATTTTAAACTAAACGGACTTCTTTACTTCTTCAACTTGGTTTTAGATGACAAAGAAAACTAAATCATCTTAATGTCGTGTTTGTTGGGTCTCTGTAAATAATATTATAAAGAGTACAGTCTAGACCTGCTCTTTAGGAAAAGTGCAATGAGATAACTTCTGTTATGAATTGGCGCTATATAAATAAAACTTAATCGCACTTGGCGATAGTGGCAAGGAAAAAATTTTAACAGACAGAAACCTTGGGCAGAACCAGACGCAATGGTGGGCGGCCATCCACCGTTGCCATGTTGGGTTAAGAGAGAGAGAGAGAAAGAGAGAGGAAGATGCAGAGAGAGAGAGAAGGGGGGTGGGGGAGAGGGAAGCACAATGCAAATTGCACATAGAATTTTAAAATAGTAATAATGTAATGGTAGTGGTAATATTAATATAAATAAAGTAATAATGTAGAGAAGGTTTCAGTCGTAGTCATCTGGACACTGTTCTCAGAATCAAGATGTTTTCGGCTCCCATCCGACAACCACAATTGAGAATGACTTCCGAAAAGGAGCCGAAACATCTTGATTCTGAGAACAGTGTCCAGATGACTACGACTGAAACCTTCTCTACGATAGAACATTATTACACTCATAAAGTAATAATAATAGGAATGATAGTCATAGGAATAATAATGATAATAAGAGTAACAAAGGCAATAACAACAACTGTAGTAGCAGTTGTCGAGCAGGAACACAGGGGCAGCAAGTGGCCCACAATCACAGATCCAGACCCTGCAGCTCCGGAGGCAGAAATACCTGCTGAAAGTGACAGAAGGAGAGAGGAGAGAAACTAGAAAGCACAGAACGACAGGAGAGAAGATGTCGAGTTAGTAACATGTAGTAATGGAATAAAAATGTATACAGATGGAGAGGAGGAGAGAGGAAAGAGGCGCATCATGGGAAGTCTCCCAGCAGTCTAGGCCTATAGCAGCATAACTAAGGGATGGTTCAAGGTTCACCCAAGCCAGCCCTAACTATAAGCTTTATCAAAGAGGAAAGTCTTAAGCCTACTCTTAAATGTGGAGATGGTGTTTGCCTCCCGCGCCCAAACTGGGATCTGATTCCACAGGAGAGGAGCTTGATAACTGAAGGCTCTGGCTCCCATTCTACTTTTGGAGACTCTAGGAACCACAAGTAACCCTGCAACCTGGGAGCGCAGTGTTCTAGTCGGATAATATGGTATTATGAGATCTTTAACATACGATCGTGCCAGACCATTAAGAGCTTTGCAGGTGAGGAGAAGGATTTTAAATTCTATTCTGGATTTTACAGGGAGCCAGTGCAGAGAAGCTAATATATACGTGCTGCAGCATTCTGGATCAACTGGAGAGTCTGATAAGCAATGCTACGTAGGTGAACGAAGACAGTCCTTGAAGTTTGTTTCATGTGGGAGTTAAAGGATAAATCCTGATCAAAGATAATTCTGAGATTTCTTACAGTGGTGCTGGAGGCCAGGGCAATGCCATCTAGAGCAACTATACCTTTAGATAATATGTCTCGGAGGTGTTTGGGGCAAAGTACAATAACATTAATAAGTTTTGTCAGAAAATTGCAGGTCATCCAGGTTTTTATGTCCTTAAGGCATTCTTGAAGTTTAGCTAACTGGTTAGTTTCATCTGGCTTGATCGATAGATATAATTGGGTATCATCCGTATAACAATGAAAGTTTATGGAGTGTTTCCTAATTGCCTAAAGGAAGCATATATAAGGTGAATAGAATCGGTCCAAGCACAGAACCTTTTGGAACTCTGTGACTAACTTTGGTGTGCATGGAGGACTCACTGTTAACATGTAAAAACTGAGATCAATCTGATAGATAGGATTTAAACAAGCTTAGTGTGGTTTCTTTAATGCCAATTGAATGTTCCAGTCTCTATAACAGGATGTGGTGGTCCATGGTGTCGAATGCAGCACTAAGATCTAACAAGACAAGTACAAAGACAAGTCCATTGTCTGATGCAATTAGGTAATTTGTAATTTTCACCAGTGCTGTCTCTGTGCTATGATGCACTCTAAACCCTGACTGAAAATCCTCAAATAAACTATTATTTAGAAAGTCACACAACTGATTGGCGACTGCTTTCTCAAGGATCTTAGAGAGAAAGGGGAAGGTTAGATATAGGTCTATAGTTGGCTAAAACCCGTGGATCTAGAGTGGGCTTTTCAAGTTACTTTAAAGGATTGTGGTACATAACCTGTTAATAGAGACAGATTGATCAAAGACACTGACTCAGACAACCTAATGTCTTTGGGCAAGTTGTTCCAGAGCCTCGGAGCCCTGATGGCAAAAGCTCTGTCCCCCTTAGTTTTCATCCTGGACTCAGGAACAGACAGGAGACCCCTGCCTAAAGATCTCAAACTACGTGAAGGTTCATAAGGGATTACAAGATCTAAAATATAGTCTGGAGCCAGACCATGAAGAGCCTTAAAAGTAATCAATAAAATCTTAAAATCCAAACAAACAGGGAGCCAATTAAAGAGGCTAAACAGGTGTGATGTGATGGTACCTCTTGGTCCTGGGTAAATACCTGGCAGCTGAGTTCTGTACAGTATGCAGTTGTTTCAAAGTTTTTTGATTAAGACAAGTGAACAGACTGTTACAATAATCAAGGCGTGAGGAGATAAAAGCATGCACAACAGTTTTTGTATCACTAAGATTTAAAATAGGTTGGATTTTTGCAATGTTTCTGTGGTGATAAAAACATGATTGGACAAGCTTAGTGATATGTTGCTCAAAACATAAATTGCTACCAAACAGGACACCAAGATTTCTTGCAACAGGCTTAATATGTTGTGACAGGTAGCCAGTAGATGGCAGTATTTGTTTAGTGGGATGTTGGGGCCCAATAACAAGGATTTCAGTTTGACTTGAGTTGAGCTGAAGAAAATTTATCAACATCCAATTTTTTATGTCAGACAGGCAGTCCTGCAGAGAACTCAGCGTACTAAGGTCAGTGGGCTTGATAGGGAGGTACAACTGTGTGTCATCCGCATAACAATGAAATGAAATACCATGTCTGCGGATGACATCACCCAAGGGGAGCATGTATAAGGAGAACAGTATTAGTCCCTGAATTGAACCTTGAGGCACACCGTAGTTGATATGGGAATAGTATGACATGTAGTTATTAATGGTGACACAGAATTTCCTATTGGACAAATGTGATGATAACCAGTCTAGTGCAGTGCCAGATATGCCCACTCAGTGCCTCAGTCTATCTAAAAGAATGCCATGATCAATAGTGTCAAAGGCAGCACTTAAGTCCAGCAGCACAAGAACTGAGCACATGCCTGCGTCTGAATTCATTAAAAGGTCATTAGTGACTTTGAGAAGGGTTGTCTCAGTGCTGTGGTGCTGACGAAAGCCAGATTGGAACTTTTCAAAGGTATTATTGTTTTCCACAGCAGCGAGAAGCTGTTTAGATACAAGTTTTTCGAGAATCTTGGAAATAAAAAAGCAGTTTGGAGATTGGACGATAGTGGTCCAGGAGGGTGGGATCAGGCCCAGGTTTATTTAGGACTGGCTGGACACAAGCAGTTTTAAAGTAATCTGGGACACAGCCACTAGACAGTTTAAAAAATAATAATTAGCAAATGAGATGAAATACAATCCATAACTTCCAATAAAAACCTAGTTGGGATTTTGTCCAGAGGGCTGGAAGATATTCTCGTAAGAGACATGATTTCTGTTAGTTCAGGCAAAGAAACAGCAGAAATATTGCTCAAAGAATCCCTCAGTGGGTGATCCACATCTAAAAAGGCAGGATTGGGGGTGATACCAGATCTTATTAACTCCACCTTTCCAGCAAAGTGCAAAAGAAACTTTTCACAATCAGCATCACAATCAGCAGGGGCACAAGGAGAGGCTGGGTTAACTAACTGATCCACAGTCTTAAATAGAAATCTGGGGTTGAGCTGATGGGCACAAATAAGTGCAGAGAAATGACATCCTAACCTGTATGCTGTTGCATGCTGGGGCAGCAGGTTGAGGGTAGCGGACGCTAACAGGCTCAACAAACTGATCCGTAAGGCCAGTGACATTGTGGGGGTGGAGTTGGACTCTCTGGCGGTGGTGTCAGACAGGAGGATGCTGGCCAAACTACATGCCATCTTGGACAGTGTCTCCCACCCACTCCATGACGTGCTGGTCAAACAAAGGAGTAACTTCAGTGAAAGACTCATCGCCACAAAAAGCACCACAGAGCGCCACAGGAAGTCATTCCTGTCTGTGGCCATCAAACTCTTTAACTCCTCCCTCTAAGTGTCAGTCTATATGGCCTTAAGTTGATAAGCTGGACATTGGATCATTAACATCACTGTAATATTTGAAATAATTGTGCATTATTCTCTGTTTAATATTCCGGTGCAATATACTCTGTTTTCAGTTTAATTTATTGATATTTATTCATACCTCCATTACTGCTGTGCAATATCCACCGTCTCATAATAATCATAATAAGCTACACTTCACAGTACATGCACTACTACTTATTACTTATATTATTACATTGTATTATTATACCGTACATACTTATCATCAACCGGTAAGCCACTTTGTACTTTACACTTATTTTAATTTTATACTTATACCCACTTGGTACTTAATTTATCTTACCTGTATTATAGTGTATGAGATTTTTTGCTCAGTACTTTTATTCCTGGGTGCACTGACGTGATAGTGAGCAGCTGTAACAAAAGAGTTTCCCCTCTGGGATCAATAAAGTATTTCTGATTCTGATGTTCTTGCATCCTTCACCCTCCTATTATAAAGTAATAGCTCTTTCATAGGAGACCAGATTTCTTCCATCTGCGTTCTGCTATTCTACATTTCCTTTTACAGCTTTGAATACTGTCATTTAATCATGGCTGTTTTCTAGTCTTTGGGTTTGGTCTATTTTTCAGAGGAGCTATGAGATCTAAAGTTGAAGAACGCAGGTAGTTAAAAGAATCAACCAAGTTGTTGGTGTTGGAGGAATCAGGAAACACATTGACAGGAGAATTGAACAGTGTACAGAATTTTGAGGCACTATGCTGATTAAGGGCACGTGTGTAATCAGAGTGGGATAAGACAGTACAAGCAGCCTGTAATTCACAGTTAAAAACAATACATAGGTGATCAGAAACAAACATGTCCCTGATTTCCACAGATGGTATTCTCAGACTAGGTCTAAAGTGTGGCCACGGGAATGAGTTTGGCCACACCCATGTTGTTGAAAGTTAAGAGTTAGTGATGTTTAAAAAATCAGCAGCAAGGGCATTAGAAGAGTCATCAACATGAATATTAAAATCACCACAAAGGACAGGAGTGGACCACCAAGTTTAAACATGAGCACTTCAAAGGCAGAAAAATCATTGCAAGCTATGAGGTTACATTGTAAATGCTTCCTATAGACAGTAACAAGGCCACCACGACAACAATCCCTAGGACGGCTAAAGCAGTCATAATCTGGAGGGCACAATTCAGCAGACTGAGTGTTATCACCAGGACGTAGCCAGGATTCTATTAAAAACATGAAATCAAAATCAGTAGAAGAGATAAAATCATTTTAAATAAACGTTTTGTTATAGATGGATCTTACATTGAGAAGAGCCAGAAGTCCGGGGAGCTTTTTGAGGATGTCGGGGGTCGTAGGTCTGGGAAAGCAGTGTGTGACCGCATTAACGAAACGGATATTCCTTACTATGGGGCGGTGTAGTCCCTCATTCCTTACTATGGAATCTCCAACAATCAGCGTAGTTGGGGGGATGAGAGGAGGCAGAGTCGATGATTGTGGAGACCGCCGAGTTCCATCAGCTGTCCCTGGGATAGCCGGGGACTGATGCGGTGAGGGGGCGGCGTCCTTCTTAGCAGAGGTGTTCTCTGCTGTCTCTGGACGAATGAGACCTCCATAGCTTCTCCTGATCACGGCCTCTTTCAGTAACTTGTGGTGAGACGAGGAGGAAGCCTTGACGGCTGGAAAATACGAGCATCCCTCCAGTGGAGGAAAGTCCTGCGTATGCAGGATGTCAAACCTGTTGACCAGCGGGAGGTCCCGATGTGAAGGAGGAGGAGGTTTGCACGCTTTGCACCCTGTCTGTCCTTGCAGGCTACAGCCCAGTGCTCCGGGTGACGTGGAGTCGAACTCACCAGAGCCTTCTCACCACCCCCGCCGACGTATGACTGTGCATCCACTGGGGCTCGGCAAGGAGTAGAAATGGCCATTGCTTTGGGCTTTGCACCCATGAGGATCCACAGATCCTCAGGCTTGGCTGAAACAGCTTCATGCTTCAGGGCACCAGTGATGATGTAGCCAAGCCACGGAAGAGTGGAATCATTGTCCAGTGCTGGAGTGGAGCAGTCAGGGGAGTGAGATGGGATGGTCACATTGCAGTTGCCGCAGCCAGAGGAGCTGAGGACAGCGAGGTGTTTTGCCTGTGCTGAAGTAACAGTGGAGAACTCCAAGATGAGCTTGTCTTTTTCTCCAGACAAGCGATACTTTTCTTCAGCTTTGAGACGGTAAGGTGACAAGATCCACGCTCAGCCATCACGCTTGCATTTAGTCTGTAAAAGTGCTTAAAATCCACAATATAGTCCATAAAAGTGCTAAAAGCTTAAAATCCTTAATAAAAGCAACCTGCTAGCCTAGCCGCCAGGCTAAAAACAAACCTAGCTGAGCTAACAGCAGTGGAGGCAGTCCTGTAAACCACGTCGAGTTGACAGCCAGTTTAAATCACTTAAGATCCATACATCTGATGACTGAAAACCTTTACCAAGTTTAAAACATATAGGTAAAACAGTGTAGCGTAGAAACTTGGCTTAAAAACTCGATAAAATGTCAATTTATGATGGTTTGAGATGAAGCCTCTGGCAGGCACACAAAACTCCAACGCATGCGCACAAATGACTGCAGAGAATTCTACCTACTGGATTGTAACAGCTTCACAGTGTAAACTATTCACAGTGTCCACCCAAAGTGATCCCATGCCATGGTCCATTCTATAACCCAGACCCAATTGACTGAGTTGGTGCAACTCCTTCCCTCAATGTAACATCTAGATCCTCTCCAGATATGTCCACAACATTCAAGAACCTTCTTGCAACGTCCAGCACCATATTAATCCTTTCCCACTTCCCCTTTATTTCAGCCACACAATTTATAACCATAGCAAAAAATGCCAGAAATAGTTTCTTGTCCATACTGATACAGATCGGCGCTGCAGAGTCTGGATCTGTGGTTGTGGGCCACTTGCTGCCCCTGTGTTCCTGCTCGACAACTGCTACTACAGTTGTTGTTATTGGCTCTGTTACTAATACTGACCTTATTTTTCCTATAGCTGTCATTGCTGTCATTACTAATTTATTAATATTAACACTACAATTACTATTCTACTATTTAAAAAAATAATAATAATTCTACGCGGCATTTGCATTGTGCTTCCCTCTCTCTCTCTCTCTCTCTCTCTCTCTCTCAAAACCTAACATGGCAGTGGCGGATGGCCAAGGTTTCAGCCTTTTAAAGGAAGTTTTTTCTTGCCACTGTCGACAAATGCTTGCTCATGGTGGGATTTGTAGGGTCTCTGTAATTAGTGCTATAAAGAGTACGGTCTAGACCTGCTCTATAGGAAAAGTGCAATGAGATAACTTCTGTTATGAATTGGCGCTATATAAAAAAAAATTAATTTAATGGAACTGAAACAATGTTAGCTGGAAGCTGGGTCCATGGAGGCAGTTCACACCTACATGTGAATACCTGGAGGATTGTGGGAGACTGAGTTCAATGGCTGTCCTTTCTTTGTTTACAGAACATGCAGAGCATGCAGTCTCCTAATAAAAGTTCAGTTAAAGTCCCACAAATGAATGAATTCAAATGGTGGAGTGCAGTGGTCCCAACAAGGGCTTCTCCTACATATGGCCATCTTTGGTGAATCATAAAGTTCTATTGTGAGATTCAGTGTTTGGTGGGTGGTCAGGGTTTGTAATCTAACACAGTATGGTCTAGTGAAGTACAGTAACAAGAATGCAACAAATACAATATTTTCTCTATTCACATAACTTGATTGGCTGCTATCTGATTAGTTCAAACTAGATCTATTTTCAGAAAAAAAGAGTTGATTTGCACCATAATAAGCTAGTAATATCAATAATAAGACACAGACTGATCCACAATGGAATCAAGTCAGCTCTACTGTTTCAGGTATTTTCAGCCTCTCCTCCATCTTGGAAATCAATGATGATGTAACCTCGACAAGATCTCCATAGCTATCGCTCAAAGGCTGGGACTTTCCATGGATGGACCACCCCAGCTAAGAAACTTTAAGGTGGAGAAACAAAGTGCAATTTTCTACAATATTTAGAGAGTTAGAATGTTTTAATCTTCCTCAGTTTCAGACTAAGCACTCTTTAGTACCCTGCGATATTGACTGACATGGATCAGCTGACTCCTCAGACTGTGCGTGTTCTTTGACACCTGGGAATGCAAGACAAAGTCAAGGACCAGGAATAGAGATGAAGACAAGGGCAAGGAACAGGAACAGGAACAGGAACATAGACATAGACAAGGGCAAGCACCAGGACCAGGACATAGAAGAGGAACAAAGACCATGTAAAGGTAACATGAAAAGAAACAGAAACAAGGGCAAGAACAAGAGCAGCAACAAAGACAAGGGCAGGAACAGCAACAGAAACAAGGACAGGAGCAAAGACAAAGACATGAACAAAAACCATGGATAGAAATGTGGACAAAAACAAGAATAGGGACAGAAACAGGGTCAGAAATAAAGACAGGAACAAAGAGAAGTACAGAATAAGGATAAGGACAAGGACAGGACCAGCAACTTCTGAAATATTAAATGAAAACACAAAATAGAAAAACAAAATCCTCATATACTGTATATATATATCGTATTTTGTGTTTATACAGTCTTTACACACCTCTCTTAATTCTCTGGCCAGTCGTTCACTTCACTTCACTTTCTTCACAACCAGCTACCTGGAGAGCTGACGGGGCAGGACTTGGAACAGTCAGTGGCTAAATCAGAGGAGGAAACAATATTCTCTGGGTAACAGAGAAGAAGGCTCTGAGAGGAAGTTTAGAGGAATGAGAAGAGAACAAAATGAGGACAAGCAAGGGAGAAGTGACAAAACGTGAATGGCGAGGGCAAGGAAGAGAGTGGCTAAAATGTACTTTAATCAGCATTATGAAGTGATTAGTTTAGTTTTTTTATTTGCACACATATACAACAGAATAAAACTGATAATAGAAATAAAACAGATGTAATAGGTGAGGCCAAGAAGCCACAGGCTTATACAACGGACTTCCCCTCAACGTAAGACGAAAAAAAAACTAAACTAGGAAATCCAACATGATTTAGCAAAATACAAAGAAGATACATGTGTAAGAAACACACACAATTAACAGAAGAATTCACCAAATCAACAGATAATAATCATGTGACTGTTTTCTGCATAGACGACACATGATTAAAGACTTGTTGTTGTGTTGCACTTAATGTTCTACATGTCAGTTTTACGCAACAGGTTGAATCCATGACAAGTTGTGTGGTTATTGAAAAACAACGTATGACACATTGGCCTTATTCAGTGGATTCACCTATATCATAGCAACTTACAAGTGATTTAAATATAACTATTGTATATTCATATGTTGGGACACAAATGTAAATGTTGGGTTGTCTTTACCCTAGTCAACTTTGGAATAAACAATACTAAAGAAGCTTTTAGACTGTGTAACAACAATGATAGTGTTATTGCATATCACACTCTGAGAGACGGTCTAATAAAATCTTGGTTGCAATCTGTGTCATATCAATTTAAGGTGTGTCAGGCTGTGCAATGAATGAGTGATGAACCGCAAGAAATAAAGTAGTCTGGGTTAGCTCTATAAATGCTTGCCTACTAGCTGCTGTTGCTAACTGGAATATGTGTCATCAGAATCAGAAATACTTTATTGATCCCCGAGGGGAAACTCTTTTGCTACAGCAGCTCACTATCATGTCAGTGCACACAGGAATAGAAGTACTAAATATATATATATATAAAAACTTTGTCCTTCACCCTCCGCGGGTGGTCTCATCCTTCGAGCTCGGGTCCTCTACCAGAGGCCTGGGAGCTTGAGGGTTCTGTTCAGTATCTTTGCTGTTCCCAGTACTGCACTCTTCTGGACTGAGATGTCTGGTGTTCTTCCAGGGATCTGCTGTAGCCACTCCTCCAGTTTGGGGGTCACTGCCCCGAGTGCTCCGATGACCACGGGCACCACTGTTGCCTTCACCTTCCAGGCCTTCTCCAGCTCTTCTTTGAGCCCTTGGTACTTCTCTAGTTTCTCATGTTCCTTTTTCCTGATGTTGCCATCACTTGGTATCGCCACGTCAACCACAACGGCTTTCCTCCTATATATATATATATATATATATATATATATATATATATATATATATATATATATATATATATATAATACACTATAATAGTACCAAAGTACCAAATGGGTATAAGTATAAAGTAAAATGAGTGTGAAGTACAAAGTGGGTTTACCGGTTGATGATAATACAGTATAAAGTAATAGTGCATGAACTGCCAAGTTAAGTGTAGCTTATTTATAATGAGACGGAGGATATTGCACAGCAGTCATGTACTGTAAGCTAGCCAGAGCTAACAGATGTCTATCAAAGTGTGACTTGTGGATAAAAAAAAGTTTTGTAAAAGCATGGATGAGTGCCATATACAAGTATTTTTACTGGTTTCCAAGAAGTGGCTTTATTTTCAAATACTGAAAATGTCCATGTATAAACTATCAATGAGTTTGTAAATGGGAAACACTTCTATTTACAATGCTGTTATCCAGCTAACTGATTAGTTCTGGTTTTCCAGACAGGCTACAGGTTATCCTGTCAAAAAGTTAGGTTTTTGACAATACAAAGGTATATCTTCCACAAAGTTTAATTTAAAATTTTTAAGAAATATCTTGGCCCCCGGCCTCTCATTTGTTCCAGTTCATCACAGCGCTTTTCGACAAGTCGTATTATATTATATATGTATATTACCGTATATTGTAGTATAAACCTGGATTAGGTTTGGCTCATATCTGGTGGACAACAGTAAAACAAAAGTAGTTTTTTTAAGTGGCCATGATCTGGCAAGTCAGTTTAAACTGCCTGTAGACTACAACCGAATGACAAGGCTTTTAGACAGATGCAGCCCAAAGATTCTTGCTATCTGCGCTGTGTATTGTTGTACCTTTAACTTCTGTTCATTCAAATGATAAGGAGTTATATAAAAGATGATCTGGAAAGAGTGAATGTTTACCATCAAGTTACCATTAAATAATCATGTCACTATCTGTATTTTGAGGAAAATGCAATTATAAATTAGTTCATTACAATAATCAGTCAAAATAGCATAATGACAGTTTTATTGAAATTTGACTCAAACATGTACTGATTACATCTTTTCATATGCCTGCTTTTTTTCTATCGCACAACATGGTAAATACTTTAGAATTTTCTAGCATGCTGAAAATACTGTTACTGCATAAAAATAACGCTTTATTTTTGTAATACCATCCCCATTCAAAAAGCTTTATTTAAATACATCAAGTAATAAGACATTATTACTAAATTATATTTTTTGTTACTCTTTGTCCAGTTCTATTTGCATGTTATAGACTAATAGTAAAACCTAAAGGCTATGTGCAGCGTTGTAGCTGGCCGTGGGAGGGGTGAGGGGGGAGAGAGGTTTATTGTACTGACTGTTGTCCTAATCCGTTCTTAGAGGATAGAGGCTTAGTGGGACCTCAGGTTAGGTTGACCACAAATATTGCTTCAGAGAGGGACATCCGCACAACCAAGACCTTCTCTTCATGTACAGTTTAGATTCATTCCTTACTCTAACTCGCCTTCATGTTTGTGGATCTTTCTCAGGCTCTGAAAACTCTTTTCCAGTCAAATCTTCTGGATTAATTGAAGGAGCTAATCGTTTCCACTGGGCTAATTTGGAAGCCATTTTAATAGCTGTTGTAGGCTAGAGAAAGCATTGTTGTTGTCTTTTTTAGCTATCTATCTATTTTTTTATTCAAATTTCTATTTGAACCACAAACTTCTGAAGATGAAGGACCGACTGGCGCAGCTGAAGGAGGTAGGCAGTATTCTGTTAGTTGAGTAAGTTATTTGTCATATTTACCCTGTGGAGCACCTGCTGTTGGCACAGGCCCTAATGTCTGCTACTAGCCTGCAATATGAATTTACTTATTTCACATATGGGTGCAGGCTACTTCACCCATATGTGAAAATATGTGAGGAGGCACTGTTGCTCAGTCTGGATAAGTTGAATGTTTCTAATGACAGTTAAAGATCAGCTTGCTACCATTCCACATTTATGCCATTTATATCACCAAACAATAGCATATTTCAGTGAATATGAAAACTACACTCAAACTTTCTTATTAATATAATTTATTTGTAAATATTTTATAAGAAGTAGGCCTATACAGGGGCATATGACTGGGGGGTCAAGGGTATTAAGTATGGGGGGCCCTCATGTGAGGAGGGCCCACAAAGGTACTAGAATGAACAACCGTGGATGCAGGGAGGGGCCCATAGAGAATGCCTATGTACAGGGTCCAGAATTTTGTGTTACGCCCCTAGGCCTATAGTCCTAAAGCCTGCGTCATCCATAATGTTCAGTAAAAGCTTGTTATATTATGTAAGGCTAAGCAGTTCGATTAGATGAATTCACTGTTTAGTTTCAGGCATGCAGAGGGAAGGCAGTCGCACGTGTGCAAGCAACGCATTCATTTAACCTGCAGTTGGTCTCACATGACAGCGGCAGGCACACATAGCTTTTGGTGGAAATTTGGGGGGAAAACAGCAATTCATTATGAAGAGGTGAACATGTCTTACATTATCCCAAAGATATAAAGTGTTCAAAGCTTGGAACCAGAATATAGCTTCAGGGCTCCTTTTTTAAAATAAAATGTTGTTTTTTGCTGCATTTTGTATATTTTAAATATATTGGAAGTACTGGAGTATATTAAAAGTTGTGTAGTTACTCTGGCTTGCTCTTCGTCTTCAGCTTCAGTATCGACCCCCTTTTGAATTTGTTTGTGTGTGTGTTTAACAGAAAAGTGATGCCGGAGGCGATGACATTGAGGTTCCTGTGGAGAACGAGGCTTTTATGGATGATTTCTTTGCTCAGGTATTCTATTTGTGTCTGTCTGTCTATTCCTCACATTTATAAATGAAAATGTATTTCTTGCTTATTGACCTGTGTGTGTGTGTGTGTGTGTATGTGTGTGTCTTTCAGATTGAAGATATCCGCATCAGCATTGACAAGATTGACGAGAGCGTCACAGAAATAAAAAAACTCTACTCCACCATTTTGTCGGCCCCCACATCTGACCAGAGTAACTGCCTCTGACACAAACACACACACACTTACTCAATATTTCTAATAGTCTTTCTGTTGCTTCTGGCTGTTTATAATCTCCTTCTGCTCTCACTCTCTCTTTCAGAAACACAAGATGACGTTGAAGCCCTCACCAATGAGATCAAGAAGTCGGCCAACAACGCAAGAAACAAACTTAAGAGTCAGTATTGGTTCTTTTTACTTTCCTTTCAGGCTCAGGTTTGTTTGTTTTTGTCCAATGACAGAAACTATTTCCCAATTAAAACAGGATAAAGTGGGTACAAACAATGGATGGAAGAGTTTTTCGAGTGTTATTGAAGTCTGAGTAGTCCACAAAGGAAATTTCCCTCAGCTCCTTTACATTGTGGTGGTGGCAGGGGTTTCAGAGACAGATATCTGAAACCCCCTGCAGGGTGAGGTACCACTTGGGCTTGATACTTCATGCTGACAAACATGTCTTATATGAGAAGCATTTTGAAACTCACTTTAGCTCAACTCTTCCCACTGTGGCCAAGTGCTTGCTCATGGTGGGATTTGTTGGGTCTCTGTAAATAATATTATAAAGAGTTCGGTCTAGACTCTGCTCTGTAGGAAAAGTGCAGTGAGATAACTTCTGTTATGAACTGGCGCTGTATAAATAAAACTGAATTAAACTGAATTGAACTGCTCCCATGTTTGAGTAGATATATAGACCGTAATTATACTCCAGTGTTGTTTCAAAAAAGGTCAGATTTCTGTTATGTTGTGTTTACATGTGCACAGTAACAACAGCTGTGGCTTAGTGGCAGAGTGGGTCGTCCACCAATCGGAAGGTCGGTGGTTCGATCCCGGCTCAGTCCACATGTCCAAGTGTGTCCCTCGGGCTGTATATCACACTGTATACACATAATGTATACGTAGTGTGTGAAGCTTTGAGTGGTCAGAAGTGACAGAAGTACAGTCCATTTACCCGTGTGTGTGTGTGTGCATCAGGTATTGAGCGCCAGCTTGAGTCAAACACAGATGAGAGGGCCTCAGCCGACCTCAGGATACGCAAATCGCAGGTCAGACAACATTAAATTAAGTTTGCTTGACCCACCTTGTATACAGTATACAGCTTCTCAACCCTTCTACTCTCTGATGCCCCCTGAATGCCCCCTGAATAATTAATGTAGTAAACTACATTAAACTAAATAAAATGTTAGTCCGTCTGGGACACACCAGACGGACTGAGGTCAGAGGTCAGTGGTCAGTGCAAAATGTTTGTCCATGTGAGGACTTGACCTAAACTGGGAATTTTGTTTGTGAATTACACAAAAGAACAAATGATTTATTGATTATGATGTTTCATTGTTTCACTTTCTCAAGTCAGTTAACAGCACCTGCGTTTTCATTTCCCCCAGCATGCTATCCTGGCCAAGAAGTTTGTTGAGGTGATGACAAAATACAATGAGGCTCAAGTTGACTTCAGAGATAAGAGCAAAGGACGAATCGCCCGGCAGCTGGAGATCAGTGAGTTGATTGTCAAAAGGATATGATCACTTACAGCAAACCTTGATATGGACACATTTTGTGGTGTCGAGTTGAGTGGAAATACTTTATCATTTTGGACATGGCATTAGGAGCCATCTGAGGCTTCATCATCACTTTTCAAATTGCATGAACACATTTAGATTTTCCAACTACTTTCCACATGTCACAGTCATACAGTGTCACGTGTGCTGCTATAACTCCTTCAGACGTCTTCTGATTACACATTATGACACATTTCATTTTTGTTGTTGTCAAGTGTAATGCTATTATATCACCACTGCAGTTTGTTAACATGACAATGGCACCCACTACCCACTTTCGACAGCTCATAGTTTGGAACAAGAGCCTTAACCACTTTTGACATGTCATAGTATGTAGTTGTCAGGTATGATAAAACCAATTCTCACCTGTTTTCAAGTGATAAACACACTTTTGATGAATCATCTGGGGATTTACGTCAGGCTGAAGTACCTTTAAGATACAGCTCATTAGGGCTTAACATGGTACTGGCAGCTACATGAGTCTACTGATCACTTTTCAATCATAGTCTATTGAAAGTGAGTGTTAGATGGGTGTTACAGACACTAAAGGCACCCTGCCTTTTCATTGTAAACAGACAGTTTCGTTTAACCTGCAGTCAGTGTACAGCGTGTCAGTTCCTGACATTTTCTCATCATGACTGCAAGATGCCAAAAAAGATGTCAGTCTGCCTCTACCACCTGTATTTATTTTAGACACTTGTGTAACCGTCCTTTCTGTTCATCACAGCGGGGAAAGCAACGACTGACGAGGAACTGGAAGAGATGCTGGAGGGAGGCAACTCAGCCGTCTTCACTGCCGGGGTAAGGCTGGCAGTGTGTGGGTCTGTATATGTAAATGCATGCACACGAAAATAACACAACGCACCTGAAAAGATGAGTCAACTAATCAAAATGAATGGGCAACTTTTGATAATCACTTAATCATTTTAGTCATTTTCAAGCAAAAAGACCATCATTTAATGGTTACAGCTTCACCAGGGGGTTTTCTTTTCCTTGTCTTGCATGACATTAAACTGAATAAGTGTTGCTCAGATAAAACAAGACATTTGAAGATGTCCCCCCAACTCTGAGAAATTGTGATGGACATTTCTCACTATTTTCTGACAATTTATAGACCAAACGATTAGTTAAGAATATAATAGGCAGATTATTTGACAATAAACACAACTACAAAATAATGCAATCCTATGCGCTATTGGTGCAATAAATACCACCCATAATAAGACGGTGTAGTCCCTCATTCGTCCAGCAGTGTTCCATCGTAGAAAAGGTTTCAGTCGTAGTCATCTGGACGCTGTTTTCAGAATCAAGACGTTTCGGCTCCCATCTGGAAGTCATTCTCAATTGTGAAAATGGTCTGAGAACTCAGAAAAAAGCTACTCCGTGTTGCTTAAGCCCCGCCCTCAGGGAGGAACCTTCCTGTGGGCAGCTTAAATTTCTGAGTTCCAGGTCCATTTTTCACAATTGAGAATGACTTCTGGATGGGAGCCGAAACGTCTTGATTCTGAAAACAGCGTCTGAAACTACGACTGAAACCTTTTCTACGATGGAACCCCCATAATGTTTAGTTACGACTGTGTCACACAGGTAGATTCTGATCTGTGGTCATTTGTGGTGTTGTTGTGTTGGACTGTATAATGCAAAGTGTACATTATACATTATATGTACATATGGTACTTAATATGCGGTTGAATGAGCAACTCTCTGGCACAGGTTCAACAAGTCCACCTGCTGAACTTGCACAGAGTAGTAAGACACTTCATTCCTGCCTGTTTGCGTACATTTCCACAACTGCGACTTGTTCTCTGATTATCTGCTTCTGATCTTTTATTTATCTTTTTGAAGTATTCTGTTTCTTCCACTCATCTCATTTTGTCTGTCTGTCCTTCTCCCCCACCCCAGATCATGGACTCGAAGATCAACCAGCAGGCCCTGAATGAGATCGAGGCTCGTCACAAAGACATCATGAGGCTGGAAAGCAGCATCAAAGAGCTCCATGACATGTTTGTCGATATCGCCATGCTGGTTGAGAACCAGGTGCACACACACAATAATGACACACATCGGAGATTCAAATTTACAGTTTTGAAATTGCAATGTATGAAGAATATCATTTGAATGAAGATTTCAAGACAATTCTCTCACTATAATGAAACTGGGCATTAATAATAGGGCTGCATTAACATATGTACGACACTTGGTGCATTGTTTTACACCTGTATTGTAGCCATATGGGCTTTCCAAAGTTTCTGTTACAACAGCAGCTGATCCCAGAGCTGTGCAGGAGAACTGATCTAATAATCAGTGAATGTTTGTCAGGCTGCTGTGGAAGCTTCCAGCTCTGTCAGTCCTTCACGCTGCACGTTTCCGATTATAAAACTGCTCAGATGCAGGTGATCACAAGCAGCAGATGTCCACCTACACAGCACGACACATTCACACTTCCTGTGAACACAGGAATTTCAAAGACAAAACAAAGGAGTTGGAGCACTTCCTTGTTGCTGAAATGCATCAGGTCAATATCACGTACTGTACAGTATGTGTGCCACTTGTTATCTGTCTGTCTTTGTGTGTTCTCTTCTCTCGCATTATTCCATCTTGTCCTGCCCTCCTCTAGGGGGGCATGATTGACAGAATCGAGAGCAACATGGACCAATCGGTGGGCTTTGTAGAGAGGGCAGTGGCCGACACCAAAAAGGCAGCTAAATTCCAGCAGGAGGCGCGCAGGGTAAGTTGAGCCTGCTTCAGCAGTAACATGGACGTAGTTGCAGGTTTTCTGTAGTCTTTTGTTTCCTCTCATCGCTCTTTTCATATAACATGACTGCATTTACTGAATGATGCACTGGACTTAGTTGTCTTTCATTTAACCAAACATAAAAATGACAACAAAAACCCATGATCAAGCCAGGAGTTGCATACAAAGTAGCTGAGACTACAGAATGACTTATGTGTAGGAGGCCACTTTGAAATTGTTCCTTTTGTTGGCTTTGGTAGAATGAATATCCCCACACTGAAGTACAGCAGTCTTTTCCTGTTTTTCGCACTGGTTTTGGACGCAGTTCTCACCCACTACGGTCTCACGTTGTTACCTAGTCCAGTTAGACGTTTTGTTTTCGGGCCTGTATCTTCCCATCCTACCAGCTGCTTGTATGAGGAGCAGACCGGGAGTAAAAACCGAAACAGTAAGCACTGCAATATCTAATATATAATAATTTTCTCATTCACAAACACGCCTCTCAGCCACTGTCCGTGGTGTGTGTTTCTCAAACCAACTTTGGCCAAGCATAATCATTGTGGATTTTGCCATTTTATACACAAAGAGTGAAGTGATATTACCGACATTAGTTAGTAACATTGTGCAAGACTTTGAATTTCCATCAGAAATGTTATATTTGATATTATACGGCTTTAAAGAAGAGCACGGCCTCTTGTAGTTCAGTTCAGTTGTATTTCTGAAAAAAAGGGAGGAAGATCACCTGAATTGTTTTCATGTAGAGCCACATTACTTTTTACAGTCCGCCTTCTACTGCAGTACAGACCGAACCAGACTGTCACACATAGCAGAATACAGAACGTTCGGTGGGCTCTGGTTAAATCCTAGCTCAAGCTTGGTGTTGGCTGCGACCCCCTCCTCAACTTGTTCTTGACTCAGTCGTGGATTTGTCTTGAATGATTGTAACTCCAAAGTTGTAGAGGAGGGTAATGTAACACTATCTTCCTTTTCTGTCTCTGTATCCTTGTCCCTCCTGTTCTCCAGAAACAAATGATGATCTTCTGCTGCTGTGTGATTTTGGTCGTGATCCTCGGTTCATTTGTCTACAGCTTCATTAAGTAGAAAGCCTGAATGAGGCCAGCCACCAGCTGAGTCCACACAGCACAGGATGAGGAGAGACCTGCTCTCAGATGGTCACAAAATATGGCCTGGGCTCACTTCACTGTCTTTGCAACCAATCAAAATAGAAATGAGGCTGCAAATATTTGCATTCCTTCTGAGTTATTTCTGAATATGTTATGAAAACTTTCTTAACCCTCTCAGGGTGATCCACATTTACATTCCGTTTCAGTGCAGTGTCTGGTTAATTAAAGTTATATCTAAATGCAGCTTTGAAGAATATCCACCCTCCTGAAAGGTCTGAGAAGAGATCTTAATATGACTCCCAGGCATTTAGATCGAATGTGTCGGCTCCGCTTGACTTGGATAGTCCGTTTCTAGAGTATTTGTAACGTGTCAGCTGTTTGACAAATAAAGGTTTGGTTAGGCTCAAACAACATCTAGTATCTTCATGTATTGTCACATATACTCTATTGCTAATCTGTCAAACATCTACAGACACCAGCGACACAGCTGAAATGTTACAAATACTCTGTAAGCTATCTGTAGGTGACTATCCAAGGCAAGTGTTGGCGCAGTTCATCTGACTTCCATCAGCATTCGCAGACAGCTGCCGAACTCATGGGCAGCCATGTGATGTCAGGGTTCAACAGAGCAGGATTCCAACCAAATATCAGACAAAATATTACAGCCCCACCACAAAAGGCCCTCAGAATGTCCATAGTTGAACCAACAACAACCTGAACAGTGTAGGCTTCACAGATGCGAGCTGTCATATTGGGTTGCATTAGATTTAGTTGTACCTAATGAAGTGACATTTCAGTCTCCTTGACGAACTTCAGGATGAAGGGTCAAGAAAATGTTTCATACACACTGAGCAGTCATTTACGCCTTTCATCTTTGGCTCTGACCTCAGTAAATGTACTGTTGCAGTATGTGTATGAATGTGTATGGTATTAGGTGCAGTTTTTGTCAATTAATGCTGGAGTATATGAGTAGGACGTTCCAGGAGTGTTGATTTTAGATCAGCTAAATCTGCAGAGAGGACGAGTTGACCAGATGGTGGCACTAGATGAAAGGTCGAGGGATCACCAAAATATTTACACTTGATTGTGTAGGGGCCATGAATAACCGCAGCAAACGTCATCTCAATCTTTGTCCACTTTTTCTATGTAAAAAAAAGATTTCTTCATTTGTAGGCTCTGTGTATTCCAGTCTCCTTTTCACTTCCTTACAAAGCTGTCAAACCTGAAAGAAGTGAGCTTCAAGAGTTTTACTGGCCCATGATCTGCGGTCTCAGATGATTGAAACAGTTAAAAGACACTGGTAAGTTGTCAGGATCTGCCTTCACAAATAAACTGAAACGGTGAAAAATAATAATAAAATCAAAACAAAGTACAAAGTGCTTCACAACAAGAGAAATAAAACACCATGAAATGAATGAGAAAGGAATGTTGTCATATCCAAGAAACAACTGAGAAGGAGTTATAAATGAGGAAGAATGCATAGCAATGGTTGTTAACATTTGAATGAAGTGAAAGCGGGCCGACCTCAGACAGATCTCCTGTGACTGCATGACTACCACACTGCCCATCATCAGTCAGTATCCTGAGCATTGAGACGGCTGTCTCCGTACATGTGTCTGTTATTTGTGTTTTGATGTGGAAACCACACTACTGTCTCAATACTTATGCTATCGACTGCATCTAATGATACAACTCCTAACATGTTGTGGATCAGCACCTGCTATGACTGGGCCTTTATTCAAATCAGCTTTCAGTGTAATGATGGAAGGAAGTGACTTTCCTGAAAGAAAGCACAGACTGGAGTTTTGATGTTGATGACTGATATTAGACGCTGTATGACCTAAGAATAGAAGGAGTTAGATTAGAAATGGAAAGAAACACTGCCCCGCTGTATGTGATTACACTGACACTGCCTTGGGGGTGTTTTACTGCTTCAGGTCTTTGGTGTTTGTGTATTCATTACAAAGCTTGCTTTCATTTTTAATATGTCTATGTGTGTTTCCCCCTCCTTTTTTGAAGGACTACAGCTGTATTTCCAAAGCAGTTGTTCTTGTTTCATGCCATGGTTTGACTCTGGTTGGTCTTTGACATTTGCATCCTTCCTCTTCGCTCTAGATCCACTGCAGGTGTGGGCTGACAGTAACACTGCAGCCTACTCTTAATCCATATTTGGATTTTATCTTTTGCAATTTTAGTCTGCTTGAGACTAAAATTGGTCACTGGCTCATGCATAGACCAGCAAAAGAAAATGTCACTTTGCTTCAAATTGTCACATCTTTATCTTACCCCATGAAGAGCTGGTTGTTGAAATATTGTGCAGATTTATTTTTGGGAACAATACAAGCAGTGGTGTTTTTTCATACTCATCTAAGTGTCAAGCTACAACAGGAGCAGCTGCCAAAAATACCCTGTGGCTGTTATACTGTCTGTCCAGCCCTGTCTTCACTGGCTGCTGCCATCGACAGCACCTTGAATAATAACAGACTGATGTCAAACTCTTTTCATTAGGAATTGAGCAGCAATCGAATGAGCAGCAAATGTCTGTCCCAACAGTGAGATACATCTGACATCTGGGTGACTGGGACTTTCCACTTCTAATCTGGTTTGTTCATTTTACCTGTAAATATGTTTTTTGACTTGAATGCAGAGTCACTGTTGTGGGTGTCCACATGACAGCAGGAGGACCCCACTTTCTTAGCCAGGGTTTCCAGAAGGCTGAATGTAAATTTAAAAAATCGTAATAACCTTAATAGTTCAATCTAATAATGATTTTTTTAAATTAAAATCTTGGGTCTGAAGTGTGGAGGCAGGTTGGAAATTAGGCAAGACTAATGGTCAACCATGGCTCAGTCAGCACTGGCCATTCTGTTCACCTTTATTAAATTAGCTTGTGTGACACTTGGATAACGTAGTGTGATTTTGTGTGTCCTTCAGTTTCTGCGTACACTATTTAAGGTCTGTTGCTTTGTAGCAGTTTTTAAGGGACATTATTCTATTGTAAAAAAAAAAAAGAAAAAAAGACGTCTTTTGTAATTTTGTCCCCTGTTGACGAAAATAAAGTCCAACTGTTATTTATTTTGCTTATAAGGGATTATTTACATTTTGTTTCAATCGTGGTTCGCGTCACAGTTTGGCACGTTCCTCTCGCTCGCCGTATTCTAGCTGTACGTGTTTTGAAAGACAAGTCACTGCCACCAATCACAGGAGGATTGCAACATTTTCCAACCAATCGACAGTAGTTTGCTCAAAGTACACTTCCATTTATGGACCTGCATGCACTTCCTCGTTGAGGTGGAGGCTACAAAACGTGTCCCTCCGATGCGAGCCTTTGGGAGTGCAAACACAGGACACAGGAGACGTCACACATCTCGGATAACTGAAGGCGTCTGTAAGTGGACGGACCTGTGTGAATATGGGGGTAAGCATTGTAAAACAAGTTATTTTTTAGGTAGTTCGGATTATGTATGAGTGATGACTAGTTATATTGGGTAATGGGGCGGTGGTTAGTGCGTTGTATCATCGCGTGATTGGCTACTTCTCTTGACTGATCGTGTGTTGTCCATTAGTTAACGTTATTGGGATATATTAACCAATGAGGCATAAGGTCGTTTTCGAATTGTGCCGTTATTGGTTGCTTGCAAGCTCCTTTATATGTTTATTGGTTATTCTTGTCCAATCACAGTTTACAAGTCTCCCACGTGAATGACACTGCTGTAGTCAAATGAATGCTTTACCGTCCTATCTGTGATTGGTCCAATGTACGTTTGTGGGCGGGATATGGTGACGTTTTGTGATGGGATGGAAAATGGCGGCTGTTAAGGAGACCGCATTAACTTTATACCATATTAGTAATAAAAGCTGCAACCATGTACGCCCTATTCTTGCAGTGTATTAGAATGTTGTCATTTTAATACGACTTAAGGTCATGTAGAGTTTTTTTTCTATCGGTATAAGCAGGACGCCTTCCAAAAAGCTAACATTAACGTTAGCTGGACACGACTTGGAATGGTGAAGGCAAGGAACAAAGCTCGAGTATTCAGTCAGTCTTGATTTTATGATAATGATAATTGTATCATCACTTCCATTCAGCGTAGTAACGTTACTGTAATTAGCCTATTTAAATGAGTCGGGTTCCAACTTAAACTTCCCATATCCAGCCGACGTTGGTTCACCAGACCTGTGTGCAGTCAGTGAGTTGGAGCGTCAGGCAAGAAACTGTTAACGTCAGATGAGTTTTGGAGCTTTTCAAAGACAACAAATGTCTTATTGACATCTCAGTTAGCTAACGTTAGCCAGGAGACTGATAAGGAAGTTAGTCACTTTTCTGTGGCACGCTGCGCCTTCCAGCTGTTTGTTTACTATGCAGTGGAGCCAAGCGGCGCTCCGCTAACGTTACAGCTGACGGTGGCTCTCTGATGGCTCGAACACTCTGCAGCGCTAAATACGTGGATTTGTTTGGACAAAGCTCGGTTTTCCAGTGATAATGGACGATTCCAAGCCACGGTACAGCAAAAGGCTGGTAAGTGTTACAGTGGATTATTTTTTCACTATCAACACTGCTTTCATCGGTTAATTCAACAACCAAGGTAAGGTGTGTGCTGTGCGCATTCACCTACACGCTGTCTATAGATGTGTCAGTTAACCATGGCAAGATATGAAAACAGCGACAAGGCCTGGTGGAAAGAAATGCCACATTTCCCACAAAGTTAACCCGTGACAAAGTATCTGGTTTTAGACAATACAGTGCAGCCTTCATTTGAAGCTGTGGCTTTTCTGTACCCAGTAGGACAGAACTTACAATGTGTGAAATATGAACTGTGATTTGATTAACTGTCACATGATGAACCTAGAGAAAGGCATGGGGGGACAGTGTAATGTGCTGGACACTTCTAGTGCCGCCCAGACCGATATATATCTGCTGATATTAGCAGATATGTCAGTATTAGCGTGTATGCAGACAAACGACAAGAAATTCAAATACAGAAATGCCAAAGAAGTTTTGTTGCAGGGTCACCATCCTGTAGTTTGTCCACCAGAGAGTAGTGCAATTGTAATATCTATTATTAAAACAAAATTAATATTGGCTAATGTATATCATTGCATTTTTTTTAACTCTCAAAAATATCGGTATTAGCCTGAAAAGTCTATCGCTGTTTCCCTTGTGAATGCAAGTGGAGGAGGAGTTGGAAAGACAAATGGCCGGGAGTGAGGAGAAGGTTGAGGCAGCGGGGGCTAACCTGTCTGATCCACTGAAACATGTTCGCTACTAAGGAGCTGTGGGCGCAAAAGACCAGGGAAGGTCCACAGACAGACGGAGGCAGGGCTACAAAAATGTTGTTGCGAAGGACAAAAGGAAACCTAATGATCGTCATCACTCACCATATCTCCTTAAATGACAAAAGGGGCCGGTGGGATGGCGAAAAGGGCTGAGGTTCTGGTCGTGGATGGAAAAATGTATGAGGAGAAGAAGAAAGGAAAGAAGCAGCAGACTGTTGTTCTGTCATTTTTGTTCTTCCAGTTTGACTGGAAGTTAGTGGAGCTAATAGTTGATAAATCATATTACAATTACAGTGTGTTTTTTGAGCTGTGAGATGGTCATTGCATCTGCAGAGGTGGTGTGTGTCTGTGTGTGTGTGTGTACCAGTGTAATGCCTGCACACTGAACAACAGATAAAGAAATGGCCTGCGATGCCCCATTCAGTATGAGTTTGTTACATTATTACATTACATATTTTGCAAATTCAGTGATGTAGTTTTTCTGTAACTTGGTTTGTTGGAATTGTGAAGTGCGGCATGCCATTAGATTCTTGTTATGCAATACATAGGCTAGTACAACTGGTAATTGATTGCTCAGTGTATATTGCAAATTTAGGTTTCTGTATGTTGGAAATGGTATTTAACATTCTGAGAAACTGTCTTTCAGGCTTCTCATTTTTATCCAGCATTGATCAGTTTCACCAGCTTAAATGATCTGTTGTGCTGGCAGTTTTTATCAGTTGTAGGTAATGAAATCCATGAATAGGACATACTACAAAATGAAAGTCTTGGCTGTTAGCAGTAAAGAGAAGGGGATTCAAACACACCTTTTGATTTAGGGAATTAGATTGTTGAGGTATTCTGCTCGCTTGGGAATTGTTCCAAAATGTGACTGGGTGTAGGGTATCTTCAGGTCTTCAAGTCTAAAGCATTTAGTTTCCTCAAAAAACGCCTTTAAAAGTCTTAAATTTAATTTACAAAAGTCTTCAGTAGACATTCTCCACCTCTAAACTAAAAGTGGGGTTGCTGTGGCGGGTGGCGGGGGTTGCTGTGGTGGGGGTTGCTGTGGCGGGTGGCGGGGTTGTGCTGCAGGAGGCTGTTCAGTCCTTTTTTGGGGAGTTTCAGTCGGCCCCATCAGACCTGTAGCAAACACGGTCACTACTGCAGCTACAGTAGCTCGGACGCTCATCAGCTCAGATTTTAGCTTAACACTTGAATGAACTTAAATCAGTGAATCACTTTTAACTGGTTAATCCGTCCATCAGTGTTCTGCCTCTTATCAGGGTCCAGGTTCCATTAATTGAATTGATTATATCATGAGGACTTGTTGTTGTATACAGCTGGGAAGGACTGACAGAAATGTGATGTAGTAGTAATAATAATAATAATAATAATAATAGCTAAATGATCATACTTTCATTCTTTGGACAGTATGACAGTGAAACAGGTATTAAATTCATCCTTTGTGGTATTAAAAACCCTGCAGAAAGCCTGTGGGTAACAGATACAGCTGTCCATGTTTTGCAGTGGTTAGACAGGCCTTTGTATTGGATCGCAGTACATTGTGAAGTGTGAATAATGTTTTATCCACCTCTGCACCTTGATCTGGTCATCAAGGCATCACTCCAGACGGTGCTTGATTTGTCAGGACAGAATGAACGTAAAATACATTAGTTCCCTAACACACTTTAAATGTTTGACATCATTTAATCTTGATAGTAGAAACTGACTGGCACAAGTACACAAGGGCACATATGAGTGTAATAAGAAAAGTCTGTATTAAGATAAGCCTATTGCATGGGTGAACGCAGACACCGGGGAAGAGGTGGGAGAGCTTATGGATCACAGGCCGGTTGGGGGCTCAGCCTGGGATTATTCCTGTCACCTGTCATGACCACCATGAATTAGTGCCAGTGTTTGAAAGCAGTGTTAAGATATTTTGTCTGCTAGTCAGTTTGAAGGGAAGATCATTTAATAATGTTAAAAAAGAAGTCTACCTTCTGACAGTTGTACCTGGTGTGTTTTTCATCCGTCTTTGTGTTCCGGTTTTGTCTCCACTGAGGCTATTTTCCACTCTGGCCCTTTTCAACTTTTGCACAGTCCTAGTTGAACATGCATGCTGTTGTTATTTAATATACAGTGAATATTTAGAAATGAATGGTGTCTAAATGTGTTGAGGTACTCCTGGTAAGGAAGACTGTCCAGTTTAGTGTAAAATCCACCTTAATCTCTTCATTTTGCAGCCTGTAGTTTGTAGACACATCTGTTGTTTTGGGAATCGGTTTAATTGACAGTTTTGGTTCTGGTCCTGGCTCTATTATTTGACCATTTGTCCTTTTCTGTCACCTATCTTTACCATGCTTCTTTTTTATATTTTCCCCCATCCACCCTTCCTTCCCCCTCCCTAGCGGGCCGGTACCCGTCGACGATACCATGACGACGGCATCTCCGATGAGGAGATTGATGGAAGGAGGATGTTTGACCTGGAGGAGAAAGTCAACAGTCAGAGGTTCAGCTCTGACCGGGTCATTCGCATGGAGGGAAGAGGTAGGCGAGCACAGTGAGGTTTCCATTGCTTGTATGTGGAAACCTGGTTCTCAGGTTAGAAAAGTGAAGTGGAAAAGTCCAATTAACGTTAGGAGAAGAGTTTTCGGCTGGACTGCAGCAAAGCGGCAGCCAGCCCTATAAACGCAAAAGTGTTGTCCTTGATTGAGAGATGACGTTTCCCCATCGGGCGTTGCTCTTTCAGAACGAATAGGTGCGAACACGCCTGAACTACGTCCTCAGGAGGCTTTTACAGTGAGGCGCGTATTACTAAGTGTCATTTGAGTCTGTGTATCATCTATTCATGTATTACCACAAAACTGTTATTTTGCTTTGTACTCTTTGTCTGCTGTGCACAGTCTGATCTGCAGCGTGCACTGACCTCGCGGAGCGCACAGATTCAAAGGAAAAGTTTGTAAAATAATATTTCATTCTTTATGTGTTTAAGCATGGGAGTTTAGACATCCTGTGATGCACTATGAAAGATATAAGAGGAAAAAATAATGCTCTTGTTCCCCTAATTGACTTTGATTTGACATGCTCAGGTCGTACAGCGGCATCTAGTGGCCACGGTCGTCAAAGGAGCTTCATTTGTAATTTAATACCTGTAAGATACTTACTGCATGACTTGGTGAGAGATCTTTCCCAAACATAGCCAGCTTTTGGTGGATCACTTCTCTTTGTGACACCCACACAGGGACGGAAGTCAGTCAGAGCCGGGGGGTGCTGAGAGAAAGTCACTCTATATGATGATGTCATGCTAAAGGCTGCACGCCGTTAATGGTTTTTGCATTTATTTGAATGGTGAGGATCATTTGTATCTAATAGTTATTAAAACCATTTTACATCAATTTTAGAACATTTACACTACACCAGACCTCAAACTTGAACACCAACATACTGTGTGTCAAAGCACTGAAGTCAAGCATGGAACCTGCAAGGAGACGATGAGGGAGTGAGACAGCGCGTGCACGTTGGGTACAGTTGCTGCTGTGAAGCTAACAGCCAGAGGACGAGACGGTTTCCCAGAGCAGCACAGCAGCTCCAGACAGCGACGCTCACAACTCTCCTGCTGCTACAGCTAACATCACAACAGCAGCACAGCTTGGCTAACTAGAAAGTCAGCGGAATGAAAAATATCACTGGGAGCACTACAGGAAATTGCAGATGAACATTTAATATCCAGGAACTCAATTTATAGACACTACCACTGACTATCCGCGTAACAATTTGGCCACAATGTAGCACACTGACCATACTCGCTCCAGCCACATACTAGGTTTCCTCCTAGTCTTGTTGTTAATAAAGCTGTGACGGAGTTGAACACAAACAGTTGCCTGATGACAACAGTAGACATTAATACTGATTGACATGGCTGCTTCTTGCCTCCCCATGGCTGACACACAGATGACCATGTCAGAAGTTTTAAATGTGCCACGTAGCATCATATCTGGCTGTCTGTCCCAACCACCAGTTTCAGCCAGGAATCAGGAATGTTGAAAAATGACTTTGGAACAGTTCTGTCACATTTTGTTCGTATTTCTTAGACTTGACGTATGAGTTCATCCAGAGAGGCGGCCTGAGGGACCCAATCATCGTTGAGAAGCCTGATGGACTGGGAATCAAGTAGGCATCCTCTTTATTTATCTCTTCATCCTTTCTTCTCATACATCTACCTACTTCAGTCTTTTTTTTTATCAAGTCTTTTGTTAACTTGCTTGTTCTTTCTTTTCCATGGGGGGGCTGACATGATTTGATATTTAAACCAAACAACGTGAATAACCTCTTGTTCTGTAGGATGCCCGATCCTGACTTCAGTGTCAATGATGTCAAGATGTTTGTTGGTAAGACTGCAGACATTAAGTTTTCTTCCTTCAATTAATTAGATGCTACTACAAGTCTCAGGTTTAGTCCTGGCTAGGGATGGGTATCGTTTGAATTTGATTGCAATTCTGCTTATCAATTCTGCTTATCAATTCTGCTTATCAATTCTGCCTATCGATTCCCAGTTTGAATTCCAATATGGTGTATAAAAAAAAAAAGAGAGCTCAACTGTTTAGATAACAAAAATATCTTTTTGCCTTTGCTCTGTCTTGCACTCAGTCTATTAAAGCTTTTACTTTCGTAGTTTCATTAAAATAAGTAAATTCAAAGTCTTTACATTCACAAAGTAAATGCATACAATAAAAACGTATGATTCAATTTTATTATATAGCAACAATTCATAACAGAAGTCCACAGTACATACATTTTCTCGTGGATGCTGCGGTATTTGACACTCCTCAGTCTTCTTCATCTTGTCACGGCTCGGGATCCGTGGCTCTGGAGGTGCTAGCGCTGGCCGACGACGCACTCGGGCTAGCGGCAAGACATCAAACACTGAACATTCTTTCAGATCGACATCATGCTGCCTTAAATGTTTGGTCAAATTTGATGTGCAAACTGACTTCCCACATGCATTGCACTTTGCCTTGTTGTTTTGTTTTTTAATAGTGAAGCCACAGTTTGGAGTGCTTACCGCGCTCCATCTTTCACTGCTGTTTAGCCATGCGTGCTCGTATCTAAACGAATCGACACGTTGATGTGCCGTAGACAGGTCCTGGCAGATATGTAGTCTTTGTTTGCAATAACAAAGGGTTATCGCGTTCATGAACCGATAAGCAGAACCCAAATTCAGATTTTGAACGGTTACCCGGTTCTTGGCCTTTTAGATTTGGTTTTAATTTGGAACTGGTTTTTGGTTCCCAACCTTAGTCCTGGCAGCAGCTGTATGTCCTGTCAGAATGTCCCTGAATAAGACATTTATGAGAGTTAATCATAATTATGAATCATTTAGTCTATAAAATATGAAAGGATTCAAATTGCTTATTTTTTCTGACTCAGTCAATAAATCCAAAACCATAAAGTATTCAATTTACAATGATATGACAATAAGTACATCTTCACATTCAGGAATCTGGAGTCAGCTAATGTTTTTCTAATTTTACTTGATAAATTACTAAAGGACAATTTACTGTCAATCAACAGATCACTTAATTAACATTTGTTCTCCCTAAAGGTAAGGCAAGACCAATGCCACAAATAGGTTATTTCATCCCCAAAAAAGTCCTAATTGGGCTAAACTACTTGGAAACTGACCCGTGGCCACCTTTTGTAATTTAGGAGAGAGTTGTTGCTTTTGATGTACTTATTTTTATGTATTAAATTGTCCTTACATCGACTCTATGTACTGATGTATAAACTATGGCCTTTAACTGTGTCTTCTCAGCTGCTGTTTTGGGATTTCTTTGGCATGCTGTGACTAATCATTGCCCAAAAAAACCACTCTCAGGTAGCAGACGTATGATAGATGTGATGGACGTGAGCACTCAGAAGGGGACAGAAATGTCCATGGCCCAGTGGACACGTTACTACGAGACCCCTCCATCTCAGAGAGAGAAGCTTTATAATGTCATCAGCCTGGAGTTTAGCCACACCAAGCTGGAGAATCTGGTCAGGAGACCTGCCACAGTACGTACACACACTTCATGAAGGGCTCGTGTTTGTGTGGATTATACATTTTATACATAACCCATGCAAACAGAAGCATTTTAGCAGCTACAGTAACTCTGTCTATGCCAGTGTATTCTCAAAATAGTAGTTTGAAATGAAAACATTTGAACTGAAAGTGTAATTCGTATGTTGTGTTACCTCAGAGAAACAGTAAATTAAGCTTCTTTCTTTCTGCGTGTGTGTGTAGGTAGATCTAATAGACTGGGTGGACAACATGTGGCCTCGTCACCTGAAAGAGAGACAGAGAGACTCAACCAACTCCATCAATGACATGCAGTACCCCAAAGTACAGAAGTAAGCCCCTCATGCTCACTTTTCTCTGGAGACAAATCTATAGAAGATGTGGCTGGAAAAATGACTTGATTCAGTATTTCATCTAATTAATTAATCTTAAAACAAACAAATGAATGGATTGACTTTACATTTGAATGTAAACGCTGCTGATGTTTGCGTGACTCTGCAGATACTGTCTGATGAGTGTCGAGGGCTGCTACACAGACTTTCACATTGATTTTGGAGGGACCTCAGTGTGGTACCACATACTGAGAGGAAGCAAGGTAGGGCCGGAGGGGATTAAGCCTCATAAGCTGTTCTTATGTGCTGTAGAACTCCAATAAATGTCTTAAATGATTTCTGTTCCACTCCGAAAACTACAAAGTGACATCATGTTGTTGACCGGTGCAGAGAGCGGAGTCTGTTTTGAATTGCAGTTTGTGTTTTCAGGTGTTCTGGCTGATCCCTCCCACCCCTCAGAATCTGGAGCTGTATGAGAACTGGGTGCTGTCGGGGAAACAGGGAGACGTTTTCCTTGGAGACCGAGCATCTGACTGCCAGAGGATTGAACTGAAGCAGGGCTGCACCTTCATCATACCCTCAGGTATACATTTAACTCTCACATGTATGCTGAAGGATTTCAGTGATGTGACAAAAATATTAGTGTGTGTGTTATACTCAGGTTGGATCCATGCCGTCTACACCCCTGTGGACTCTATGGTGTTTGGAGGAAACTTCTTGCACAGCTTCAACATCCCTATGCAACTTAACATCTGTAATATAGAAGACAGAACGCGGGTAGGTGCAAACACGCTCTCCTATAAGCTGTAAATGACAGGAAGTGATGGATTTTGTACTGATTAAGTGCCTTCTTCACCTCCACCGCAGGTTCCAGTGAAGTTTCGTTACCCCTTCTACTACGAGATGTGCTGGTACGTGTTGGAGCGCTACGTCTTCAGCCTGACCAAGACCTCCTATCTCACACCAGAGTTTCAGAAACACTCGCTGGGCATTGGTATGAACACAGGCAAACATAGGGGCTAGTATGTATGGAGAGAACATTTTCATGATGGGTTTTTGGTTTAGATTGTGTAACTAATTCCTTGTGTCAGGTCTGAAGAAGCCATCTGGCTCAGATCCAGCCAGTGAACAGGTGAAGGAGGAGGAGGAGGGTGGTGGTGATAGTGATGAAGAGGGTTCAGAGCAGCAGTCTGACAAGCCTACAGTTAAAGTTCACCTGACTCCCCTTGAGCTGGAGGGAATGTGGAACCTGCTGGGTAAACTGGAGGCTCTGCCCTCCAACAAGAAGTGTGTCCCAGCAGGGATACACAACGCCCCGGCACTCATTACACACATCAAGGTATGACTCGTGAGTGTTATTTTGCTGCTGCTGGTGTAATACAACACTTTTCTTCTTGATATTTAATGCTGTAATCTGCTTTCTCTCCCACCACTCTTGTCTCTGCTGTCCTGCAGGCACTACTGAAGGAACATGCCAATGACAATCCCAAACTGTCCTACACAGGAAAACCCATCGTCAAGTGGCCAAAGAGAGTAAGGGTCTTCTCTTTAGACACCCAGCACATGAGTACATGAATAGTAATGATGATAATGGTATATCTAGAAGTGCTAAGTCAAAGGCAACTCGACTTGCTTTATCTTTATCTAAAATAATCCATGACCTGCATGACTGAAAATCTTGAAAACCTAAGTCTGTAAACCACTTCTCAGGGCTTAAATTAAGTAAGACTTGGAAGAAATGTTTATTAATGTTAGTATTGAATTGTCAAATGTTTGCTTTTTGATCGGGGGGGGGGGGAGATGACTTTTGTTTCCTTTTGAATGTAAAAGAAATGAGTGTGCTCACGAGGAACAGTCTATACTGTATTATCAGCCAATACCATCTGAGAAAATACATGTCGCAACCAGTATTGGTGTGAAAATGCCATTTTTCAGCTTGCAGTGAAGTTCTATCATTTAGCAAATATACTCCTTATTTGGACCCAGTGTTCGTAACAAATATTGGATGTTGTACTTGTGTTTATTGTATTTTTCCTCCTGTCAGCTCAGCCATTCTTTACTTTTCTGCTCTCTCCACCAGCCCTCGTGGTACCAGCCTCCTCCTCCACCACCTCCTCCTCGTCCTAAATTGGCCTCCACTCCTGTCATCCCACGACCACAGAAACCTGCCTCCTCCATGTCTGTGCTGAGACGGCGCAGGGTCAGGTAACAAAGCCTGTGTGTGTGTGTGTGTGTGTGTGTGTGTGTGTGTGTGTGTGTGAGAGAAACACATTTTGCCACTTCAATTAAAGATGGGCTTCAATGTTTTAGTCACTCTAACTGGGTTTCAGTTATGTTTGTATTAGGCCTACCTCAGTTTACCTCAACAAATTCCAGTTCTTTGGAGCCAACACCAATTATATACCGTTATAATTCACGTAATTATGCAAGTGTATGATTTAGCTGTCTTCGGTGATCATCCATTTGCTGTTATGTTTTCCTTCTCTGCAGGTGTAAACGCTGTGAAGCCTGTATGAGACCAGAGTGTGGAGACTGTAACTTCTGCAGAGACATGAAGAAGTTTGGAGGACCAGGGAAGCTCAAGCAGACCTGTGTGCTACGACAGTGTCTCTCTGTAAGTAACTCTTATTTATTTATTTATTTATTTATTTATTTATTTATGTTGGATATGTTTGTTCTGTAACTTGTCCTGTCCCCTCCAGCCGGGCCTTCCTCTGTCTGCAGTGTGTGAGATCTGCAAGGAGCCCAATCAGGAGGAAACTGGAGACCCCTCCCTCACTCTGATGGAATGTTCCAACTGTGCGCAGATAGTTCATCCTGCCTGCCTCATGGTAATCCACACACATTTGGGCTGTGTCTGAAATTAGTCCCTATTTTATATATAGTGCACTATATTTACCGCCATTTTATTTGAGTGTCTGAATGAGTGTAACATTTATGCTTGTACAGTGCCCTCAAAAATTGAAACTGAAAAAGTTCTACTCCATTCAGTCTTCTGTCGCGCTGTTATCGCAGACGTGTGGACGAACCGCAGACGCTCGACTGTCCCGCTGTTATCGCAGACGTGTGGACGAACCGCAGACGCTCGACTGTCCCGCTGTTATCGCAGAGCGTGTGGGCGAACCGCAGACGCCGACTGTCGCGCTGTTATCGCAGACGTGTGGACGAACCGCAGACGCTCGACTGTCCCGCTGTTATCGCAGACGTGTGGACGAACCGCAGACGCTCGACTGTCGCGCTGTTATCGCAGACGTGTGGACGAACCGCAGACGCTCGACTGTCCCGCTGTTATCGCAGACGTGTGGACGAACCGCAGACGCTCGACTGTCGCGCTGTTATCGCAGACGTGTGGACGAACCGCAGACGCTCGACTGTCCCGCTGTTATCGCAGACGTGTGGGCGAACCGCAGACGCCGACTGTCGCGCTGTTATCGCAGAGCGTGTGGACGAACCGCAGACGCCGACTGTCCCGCTGTTATCGCAGACGTGTGGGCGAACCGCAGACGCCGACTGTCCCGCTGTTATCGCAGAGACGTGTGGACGAACCGCAGACGCTCGACTGTCGCGCTGTTATCGCAGACGTGTGGACGAACCGCAGACGCTCGACTGTCGCGCTGTTATCGCAGACGTGTGGACGAACCGCAGACGCTCGACTGTCGCGCTGTTATCGCAGACGTGTGGACGAACCGCAGACGCTCGACTGTCGCGCTGTTATCGCAGACGTGTGGACGAACCGCAGACGCTGCATTGATTTGGACCATTCTTGCCCTGTGGAGTTTTCTTGTAAACAAACAAACAAACGTTATGTTTACATTCAGTATCACTTACCAAAATCATTGTGTGTATCCTTCAGGTCTAACAAAGCTGTTCAATGTATTTCCTTTCCCATAAAACAATATAAAATATTTAAAAGTATTTTAAATCCAGCATTGTTTCCATCCATGTTTACTTTCTAGCAGTCTTCTTCTTCCCTGCCTTTGTTTGTGCATTGCTGCGTATCTTGGTGCATTACAGCCACCTGTTGATCAGTGGAGTAGTGTGAAACCATTGTCAGCAATGTGGAACGCGTCACCCACACACGTGGGTGCATGTGTGTCCTCTTCGCGTGCACACAATAAATAGAGACGCACTCATAGAAAACCAGCTCCCTGTCGCCATTACAGGTCAGAACCTCCAATCTGTCTCTTGTGAGTCCCCCAACTTTATGGAAGTGCAATACTAAATTACTGGAGTATTGTTTTACAGTAACATACATGCATAGGTACTGCATGTATAGGTCACATTACACTGACACCAGGTGTGAATGCACTCGGTGTCTCAGAAACAATAGTGACCTAGTATAAATAAGGTTTTAGTCTTGCTGGTGTTTACCGTTTTACTTCCCCTCTTTTCTTCCGCTATTTCATCTATCCTTTTTCTAATAATATGTCTGCTTTTGTCTCTACAGGTTCAGGGTGAAGGAGTGGTGAATAAAGACCTGCCCAGTTGTTGGGAATGTCCAAAGTGTGTCCAGGGGATCACTGACCCAGAGGTACACAATGTCTTAAAACACACACACACACACACACACACACACACACACACACACACACACACAGGGTTTCCTACTTCTTGTATGTACATATATATTGAATACACTGCTGCACACACACTTCTGAGTCTCTTTGCTCTGTCTTGCACTCAGTCTATTAACCTGGCATTCACACACACTTGGTTGCAGTGTGTCAAAGCTAATGGGTATTGTGTGTCTCCTGTCTGTTTTGGTTTCATTATTTATTAAAATTTTTTTGTTTTGTTATTTGGTTGCTTTATGTTCTGTTTGTTTTAAAAAAACTTAATTTAACTCCGTCAGTCATCAGGCAGCGATGAATCGATGGCTGCCGGCCACCAGCAGCACATCCGTCCCCGCGGCCCCCTGGTCCTCAGGCTGGGCCCCGGACCCTCTGCTACCATAGGGGGTCCTGTGGGCTCCCAGCAGGATGGGGAGGTGCTCCGCTGTGGTTTCTTCCCTCCTCCTCCTCTTCTTCCTTCCTGCTCTTCCTCCTCCTCAGCGTCACTTCTATTGGTGGCGGCCCCTCTGCCTTCTCAGCCAATCAGCTCGAGACTGGTGAGAGGTGCCGCCTACTCTGCGTACATCCACCCGTCTGTCGCATGCACCCCACCCCTTTTTTCCTCTCCATCTTTTCCAAGAGAACAGACACAACTCTTGATGTAAATGTTACTACTGAAATGATCTTGTTTCTGACAGAGAGACTTCTGTTTTCGTAGTTCATACAAGAGTCGTGCCTCTTCTCTCAGGCTGTTAGCTGTTTTTCAGATCGGATTCTGTGCTGTTTTCCCTTCTCCATACTTTCTAAATGATTTTTCTCATGGCTCATCTTAATGGACTTTGTGTAGCCTGGTTTTAACAAAACCACCCTTTACTCTAGATTTGGGGTTGCACTCAGAACTTGAAGAGTTGAATTGCTGAAAAGAAAAATGAAAGCAGTAAGTTGTCTATGGACACAGCATATATGCTGTAAAGCTTTGTGCAGACTTTTATAGTCAGTTTGGTCGCTTTAAAGGGGCAATATTATTTGGCCAGAATTTTATTTTAAAACATTAAAAAAAAAAAAATGAACTAACCTTATCAACAAAATGTGAAGTAGTAACAGTTCTGATGTCATGTCAATGATGTATTGTGTTGCAGAGATAGCTACTGAAATTAGCATGCTAACCTGCTAGCCCCGGCCCGTCCTGTGTTATAATACCACTTGTGCCTCGAGAGGCGATAGTCCCATAGAATAGTTCCGGTATTTCCAGCTGGGAGATATGTGCGAGCGGCAAGTTCGCTACGTTACACAAGGCTCTCTTAGCTTTTTAGTCTAATAAATAACAAAATAAACTCTCAAAATGTCAAGTATGGAAATATTTTTACACCTATTTTCTTTATAAAACAGAAAAATCCAACCGTACACCTTCTGAATTCACGTTTCTCTCTTTCACCGAACTATTACTTCGTAAAAGATACTTCACACTCCACAGAAACAAAATAAAACTCACCCAAACCGTCTTGGTCAGTCTTTAAACTGTTCCTACAATCACCAACTCTGGTTTGGTCGAAATCAATCCTTAATCCACCAAGTTACATGTGAAAAATATTCTGGCTGTACACGCTGTTGTTGCTCTCCCGCTTGACTCCTCTCCTGAAGCCGCCATGTCTCCGTCATCCCCGGCCTCGGTACTGTATTCCCTGTCGTCAAACTGGCCTCCATCGGTCTCGGAGACTGTGTTCGGTCCCGGTCTGGCCGTGTTCACTGGGAGGCTGCTGATCCCAGTTCTGTTGCCCGCTCACCCGGCTCCGATTCTGGTGCCCATTCCGGACTCAGTCAGTTAATGGGACTGCTAAGTTAGCTGCACGGCTAACTGAGCTAACTAGCTAACGGCAGTTAGCAGCAGTTATGACCTGGTATGTGATATGCTGCTCTATTTTTTTATTTATTTTTTTTTTTTGAGTATGAATTTGACAGATGGAGAGTCTCAATTCTTACATATTGCCCCTTTTTTAAATAAGTTGATTTCAGTACCTTTTTATAAATGTATTAGGTTTGCTCTTGAGAATGTAAATGTTATCAGTGCGCTACTGGACACCTCAGGCTTCACTTCTTCAGTTTCAAAAAGGATATTAGAGAAGCTGATGTCGTTCAAGGTGGCCCTCTTCACTCGACTTTCAGCTTAAATCCCTGAATGGCTTTTGAGAGACTGTACACTGTCCTGGTTTTTCCATCACTGCAGTAACTGACTTTCAGTTGTAAACAGAGAAAGGGTGTTTGGATTGCACTTCTCCTCCAAAGAGCCTCATTCTGTTGGCCCGCTGTTCCCAATGCAAAATGGAGAAAAAGGGTAGAAGGATTTCTTGTCCTTGGGTTGCACCTGAGTCAGTCATAAATATTAAAATATAGATATTAAAGGCTTTTCTCTGACTACAACCAAGCAAAATCTAATAGTAACAACCTCATCACTGTTGTACCAAATGCTTGTTTCAGATGTCAAAGACACATCACTCCCAGTCTTGTCACACACAAACAACGTGTTGAAATATCAATGACAGAAATTATAGGAATATTCTTTCCATTGTGACATTGTAGTTCTGTATGTTCAAAATTTCAAAAAGCTACTTTTGTTTCAGGGTCCATCTTGTTATTTCTAAGGCAAAAGTGGCAAGGAAAAACGTCCTTTTAAGAGGCAGAAACCTCGAGCAGAACCAGACTTAAGGTTGTATCGACACGACAGCAGTGGATGGCCGCCCACCTTTAACTAGATTTAATGTTATCGTAGAAAAGGTTTCAGTCGTAGTCGTCTGGACGCTGTTTTCAGAATCAAGGCGTTTCGGCTCCCATCCGGAAGTCATTCTCAATTGTGAAAAACTGGGACGGGAACTAGAAATGTAAGCTACTCTGTGTTACATAAGCCCCGCCCTCATGAAGGAGTCTACCTGAGTATCTGTTGATTAGCTAGTTTCACCTGAAACTGACCTAATAGTTTCCAAGATGGAAACAATTAGGTCAGAAAACAGTGTCCAGATGACTATGACTAAAACCTTTTCTACGATAGAACACTCCTGGACGAATGAGGGACGAATGAGGGACTACACTGTCCATATTTAATGTTGACGTAACTATACTTTGAGTGTGAGTAGATAATAGCAAGAGCTTCAGTTCTGGGTAAACTCTTCCTTTAATGAGTCACAACTAGTCACAAGTCTTTTGCCGTGGCTTTCAGTAGAGACTTGCATGTGTTCCATGATTTGCCTTAAGAGGCTTTTCTATCGACTATAGGCTTTAGCTATTGACATCAACACAATATAATGACAGCTTCTGTCCAAAAAATATAATCAGCCTTCAATAACTTTTATTAATGCAAAGCCAAACTGTCAGAAGAATCACAAATATAGTATATAATAAAGCTGCTTTCCCCCTGTGTCCACACACGCATCGGTGGCAGTAGGCTTTTTTCAAAGATTTATTTTTTCTGATGTAGACATTTTTTCCTTTTCCTCCAGCAGTCTAAAGGAGACAAAGGTGAAGGCCTTCCAATGGTGAGTGTTTATTGTGGGATGTCTATTTTAACATGTTGAGTTTATTTCTGAATACACTTTTAACAACTTTCTTTTTGTCTGTTTTTCTCCATATCTCTCATCCCTCACACTGTCCTCATTTTCATTCTGTGTCTCCTTCCTTTTATCGTTTTATTATTATTCTTCCCTTCCTTCTTTCCCTGCATGTCCAGAAGCGGAAATCCTCCTCTCTGCTTGATGCTCGTATGGCTAAGATTTACCGACGACAGAGACACAGCCACGATGGAGACGACTCTGCCAGTGACGATGATGATGAAGGTTTGTCTGTAGCACCTTTTCACTGCCTGCTGCCCGCCAGTACTTTTGTTTTGGATTAATCACAAAAAACGGAATAAAAGGTTTCTCAAAATAAAAAAATAGTTGAATTTCAGTTTGACATCCAGATATCTTTTGTTGGGATTGTGATCCCTTTATTCTGACCTGATCGTCTGTCCCATCCATCCGTCCGTCTATGCAGCCACTCAGAGGAGAAAGATGGCGCTCCATGCCCGAGGGGGGAGACACTCTTCCAGGAGGGGGTTTGGTGCCAACAGGAGAGGCCTGCTGAGAGGAGGCTCGGCCCACAGAGGTAGCAGAGGAGGAGTCGTGACTCCCGGCTCCTCCTCCGTCCTCAAGCTAAAGCGAGGGATGAGCATGAGGGAGGGTGCGCGGAGAGGACGAGGGGTGAGGCTGCGGGGAGGCTCCAGAATGCAGCGAAGAGGTGACGAGTCTGAGGAGTCAGACGATGATGATGACGACGAAGAAGAAGAAGAAGAGGAAGAGGAAGACAGTGAAGACGGAGGCAAAGAACGACAGCATCATCGACGTAGGAGGAGGCGCAGGACTGATGATGAAGATGAAGATGAGGACAGTGAGGGGCAGGAGTTTGACCCTGAAGAGGAGGAGATGGACACGCTGGAAGATGAGGAGGAGGAGGAGGAGGAGGAGGAGGAAGGGTGCTGGGATTCAGATCCAGAACCCCCGGTCCTCCTGGTGTCTGATCTGAATGATGACCTGCTGAGTGGCTCCTACCTGACGGTCACTCTACAGCGGCCCCACAAAACCAAGAGACAATCTGGTAAAACTTCAAATCCCAACAGTTACAGTGTAATCAATTTAAATTTGGTCAAATAAAAACATCTAAAGTAAATAGTATAGTATATATTCATGTTCCATAACTGAACTGTAAAGTAAAAATGAACGAGTTAAACTCCAACTGAGACATGTTGTTGCTGCTCAGGCTCCATAGTTCCAAAGCTAGAAGCAGCCATGGGTCCGAGGACCTCTGCAGTGGGTGCTGGTGGTCAGCAGGGCTTCATCCAGAGAAAGACTGCTCTGTCCAAACCTTCACGACTCAAGAGTGCCGAGACCACAGCTGACAGCGTAGCCCCGAGAGGGCCTGGCAGGTAGAGCTCGACACGTTCAAATTCAGTTGAATACACCACCACCACTCCTGCTACCGCCACTCATGATATAAAATCTTGTTATTTAAAATGAAGCCTAGTGCCGGTTAAGACACCGTGGATTATTTGGACATAACATGACTATTTTCAATGTCAATAAAAAATGTTCATCAAAGTAAATGTGTATGGGAGCCAACAAACAGCCCAATCACAGCAAGAGTTGGAAGGATTACATTATGTGGGTAATGTTAATTGTTACACCTTCTATGTAAGATGAAAACTATAATTTGTTAAAAGTATTAGTATTGTTTGGCGGTGTATCACTGTGCAGAAATTACAGGTTCAATATGTATTTTCAGTACAAGTATAGGTAATGAGTCAGCCGGGTGTGTGGGCGGGACCTCAATACCGCGGCTCCAACCCCGATCACTACTGCGCAGACTCCAAATAACGTCACCGCAAGATGGCTGCTCCCGTATCCGGATATTTTGGCTTTCCCTCACCTCTCCCTCACCCCCTCCCCTACCTCTCCGTCACCTGGTCTAGGGATTGAATTACTGCTAAGCCTGATGGCTATTCCAGCTACTAACAAGGCTATACTATGAGAAATGCCTTCAGTTGCCAATCGACAACAAAACGATGCAGGCCGTACCCGGCTAACTTTCTGCCGACACTCCACTTGTTCCCTGCGGCGCTGCACGCTGGACTGAGTGGTTGGGTCGGCTCCGTCAGGACCGCTCCGGCCCTCTTCTGGTTTTTTACCAGCTGTGCACTAAGCTCAGTTGGCTTTAGTTCATTTAGGTTGTGTCCACATCTCTACTCTTGCACTCTCTCCTCCGTCCGCCCTCATATTACAGAAGACCCGCCCTCTTGAGAATGGCAACCAATCAAAAATGTCACATGACAACCTGTGGCCATGACAGTATTAGTATTGTGTGATGTCAGGCCGTTGTGTGATTCCTCAGACATGGAGTTACCAACTTGCATTTAACAATGTTGACAGAGTTTTTGTCCAATCCATTGCCTGAACCCTCTTAAACTAGTACTCCTAGTTAATCATCGGTATGGTGAACAAAGCCAGAGCAGTTTAGACTGACAACAGCTTTCTGTTCCAGAAATGCTGTGACGCAGACTGTATTGTCTTCATAGGAAACTGTACTGAACATCTTGTACCAAACAACACGTGCACTGTTATGCGATTTGGCTAATAATTAAATGCTAATGCTAATGTCTTTTGGAAATGTGTGTGTGTGTGTGTGTGGTATGTATGCATGTGACATCATTAACCCAAACACCATTTGATATGTTTGATCTCGTAGGCCGCGTCTGCGGGGTAACCATGGCGACAGAGGCACTAGAGATCGCTCTGCGTCGTCTTCAGAGGAAGAGGAAGCTGCTGCTCCTCGTGCGCCCTTCTCCCTGTCTCCTCCGTCCCTGTTGTCTCTGCCGTCCTTTAAGGACGTGGGCAACGAGGGCGGGGGGGAGAAGGAGGTGTGGGTGTCTGTGTTCAGATACTTGAACAGAGCCGAGCTGCTGGCCTGCATGACCGTCTGTAAGGCCTGGTACAAGTGGTACGTCACACACTTTTATTCTACAAACTAAACCCTTTGGGTTTAAGTCTTGGAGTTGGCCTCGTCCTTAACTGGAGAACAAGAAGCAGAGCTCTGACACAGCTTGTGAATAACCCGACCGCGTCTCACTGTCCTGTTCAGGAGCTGCGACAAGCGTCTGTGGAGCCACGTGGACGTGAGTCGGTGCAGCCCGCTCACTAACCAGGCCCTGGCAGGCATCATCAAACGCCAGCCCAGCTCTCTGGACCTCTCCTGGACCCCCCTGGCCAAGAGACAGCTCAACTGTCTGCTCACCAGGCTCCCAGGTACTGACAGGCACACACAGATTCCCCTGTCCCTACATGTCTCATTGCACCACCTCTGTCTGCCTTTCTCTGTGTGTCTTCAGGTCTGAGGGAGTTGAGGGTGACTGGTCTGTCCTGGTCGTGTTTGTCAGCGCTGGTCTCTCCCATTCTGCCCTGCCTGCGGCTGCTGGACCTGCGCTGGTGTGAAGGCCTTAAAGACGCCCAGATTAAAGAGATCATCACCCCGCCTGGTCAGTAGCAGCAGAAATGAGCGGGCTCAGAGCTCGTTTGTGTACTTGGGGCTCTGTTTTGGTGAACTTGGTCGATCAATCAATCAAACTTTGGTTCAGCTTCGGTTGTTGGAAGGTGCTATAGAAATACAGTGCTGTACAACATTAAAAACAAGATAAAAAATAATAATGATAATAATAACAGTACAAACAGGTCAGCAGAGCACATGACAACATTAAGATAAAGAGAAGTGTCGCAGGGCCACTAAGCTATTCTAAATAAGTGGGTTTTAAGTTTGGCTTTGAACAAAGGCAGCTCAGTGATGACCGTAAGTCAGCGGGCAGAGAGTTCAGAGTTTCGGACCGGCCACTGCAAAAGAACGGTCGCCCCACTGCTTGCCCCGGGACCGGGGGACCTCCAGCAAATCGTAGAGCTCTGCCGGGTCGCTGAGGGCTCAAGATCTCACACAGATGGGAAGGTGCGAGGCCGCTGACTGCATTAAAAACAAATGTCAAAATTTTAAAATGAACTGAACTGGACAGGGAGCCAGTGCAGGGAGTACAGGACGGGCGCGATGTGCTCGTGTTTCCGACTGTTAGAGAGCAGGCGGGCCGCAGCGTTCTGCACAAGCTGCAAACGGTGAAGACCGGCTCGGTTAACTCCCACAGAGAGCGCATTACCGGAGTCTGTGCGGGAACTAACAAAGCGTGGAGAGCTTCCTCCGGGTCACAGCGGCTGGACAAGGGTTTAACCTTCGCTGGGAGGCGCAGCTGAAAGAAGCTCGCCCCGACCACAGAATCCGTTTGCTCATCAAATGTTGACTGCCCCAAATTTTTCACAACGTGGTTAAAATGGGGGTCAACGCAACAGGGGACTTTGACTTGAGGGGGGGTGATGATGCCCATCCAGCAGCGTACTGCAAGCTTGGCGCCAAGAATGAGTTTGTCCCCTCCTCCTCTCCTGTCCTCCTCCCCTCCTGCCCTCCTGCCCTCGTCCCCTCCTGTCCTCCTCCCCTCCTGCCCTCCTGCCCTCGTCCCCTCCTGTCCTCCTGCCGTCCTGTCCTCGTCCCCTCGTCCCCTCCTGTCCTCCTGCCGTCCTGTCCTCCTCCCCTCCTGCCCTCGTCCCCTCCTGTCCTCCTGCCGTCCTGTCCTCGTCCCCTCCTGTCCTCCTGCCGTCCTGTCCTCCTCCCCTCCTGTTCTCCTGCCCTCGTCCCCTCCTGTCCTCCTGCCGTCCTGTCCTCCTCCCCTCCTGCCCTCGTCCCCTCCTGTCCTCCTGCCGCCCTGTCCTCGTCCCCTCCTGTCCTCCTGCCGCCCTGTCCTCCTCCCCTCCTGTTCTCCTGCCCTCGTCCCTCCTGTCCTCCTGCCGTCCCTGTCCTCCTCCCCTCCTGTCCTCGTCCCCTCCTGCTCTCCTGCCCTCCTCCCCTCCTGCCCTCGTCCCCTCCTGTCCTCCTGCTGTCCTGTCCTCGTCCCCTCCTGTTCTCCTGCCCTCGTCCCCTCCTGTTCTCCTGCCCTCGTCCCCTCCTGTCCTCCTGCTGTCCTGTCCTCGTCCCCTCCTGTTCTCCTGCCCTCGTCCCCTCCTGTCCTCCTGCCGTCCTGTCCTCGTCCCCTCCTGTCCTCCTGCCGTCCTGTCCTCCTGCCGTCCTGTCCTCCTGCTGTTTAGATTACATTAGTCTTTGTTCTGTCTTGCTGGCATTAATAATCTGAGGGATTCTTACCATCCATGACACTTGTCTGTACTGAAGGCCTTTCTGTTACTGTGGCGACGGTCTTTCCAGCAGCAGACCGTTAACCCAGAAACCCCCGGCCACATCAAACTGGATTATTCTGCTGGAAATCAACAGGCGTGTTGGAGACTGACTCACTGAAAAGCATTCACACAGTTCAAAATCAAGTAAAGCTGCTCTCAGCGTCTCCATCCAAAACACCGGGTAACCGGGGAAACGGCTGCACGCATCATCGTGTTTTTAAAGCCATTTTAATTACAGTCCAGGTAGAGGTGTGGCTGTGGTGTTAACAATGCGTCCCAAGGATCCCGTTTATGTTGCAGCATAAAGATGATGATAAAGAGTTGGTGTGGCTGGGGATGCAATATTACATGTGATGACAACAGCAACAACAGAAAAGACTGTTATGTAACATATTGACTGTATTGTATTCAGACCCTTACTCACTCAATAACAAAAATGGAAAAACCAAAGAAAAACAATTTGGTTTCAGATTGTCAGCAGTTATTTTTGCAAGTAGTCAAATCGAACTGAATTAAACTTCAAAAAGAATTTCAGAAATAATTAAAATACTATATGTGGGGGGAAAAAAAAACCTAGACCGCATATTAAATTCCACTTTCATTTTATTTCTGGCACTATGGGGGAATTTAACTGCAGGGGCCTGTTGCATGGATTATTGCGATGACAAATAAAACTACTATTAAGCACAGAAACAGAAGGCTCTTCAACAGCAATAAGTCTCGTCTGAGGAAAACTGTCCCAGCGCTCAGTGCGTCGGGACGGGGGGAGCCCCGGAGTTTAAAGGGGGTGAAAGTAGTGAACGTGACTGGCCGTGACTGTCGCAGCCTCTACCGCGCCAGCCTGTATGATAATGTGCTCTTTCTGACCTCAGCACGTATCTAAGCTCGCCTGGCCACGGAAATAGCAAAAGTGCGTCGGCATCATGACGTGGCGTGCACGGCACACTCGACTGCGCTCTGCGCGTCGCCGCTGGCGTCACTAAAATGACGCTCAAGTGACCATTTTCTTAAACTTCCGTCTGTCCCTGTAGGTTCAGAGTCGTCTCGCAGCAGACTGAGGAACGTGGTGACGCTGCGTCTGTCCGGTCTGGACGTCGGCGAGTCCACCCTGAGGCTGCTGCAGCGCCACATGCCCCAGCTGGAGAGGCTGGACCTGGCTCACTGCAAGGACATAACGGACTCGTCCATCGCCCTGCTGGCAGCAGCCGGGACTCACACCCGCAACAACCTCACTGAACTCACACTGGCAGGTGGGCTTTCAGCTAGCTGCTTCTTTGGCAGAAGTTTAGTTTCTAATGACATTAGTAGGGATGCCCCGGCCTTTAACATTGGGTATCTGCCGAGACCGAGTCCGGCCCGATACTCGTACTTGCACAGCAGCAGACGATATCTGGCACTTTGAAATAACAGGTATGCTGACTGTGGCCCACCTTATTTTTCACAAGCTACTTGATCCAAATAGTGAAGGGCCTGATTCAAAACTATGAAGTTGATCAGCTTAAATGATTGATCTGATAAGAATGAAAGATTAATTGGAGAAGGCGACTCCTGAAAGTCACGTGAAGCGATCCGCTGTTTGTTGTTGGAACTATAGAAACACTCTACTTGCGATTGTACAGTGCCAAGTTTCACTTTGGATGAGAGCACTTCCTGACGTCTGTCTGTCTGTCTGTCTGTCTGTCTGTCTGTCTGTCTGTCTGTCCAGGATGTAGTGAGCTGACAGACGGCTGTCTGTCCTACCTGAAGCGTCTCTCCTCCCTGACTCTGCTGGACCTCAGAGGCTGTAAGAGCATCAGCAGACGAGCCTGTGACGCCTTCATCTCTGACCTGTCCCACGTCGCCCTCTACTGTATGATGGAGGAGAAACTCATCCAGCGCATGGACTAACGCAAACACCTTGGTACAGCACACACTGTTCCATGGTCGAGAATAAATCCTTTCAGTTTTAGTTTTACATGCTCAGCCTCTTGTGTGTCTTGTTCTTCAGGTTTGGAGTCAGCTGTTAGAAACATTAAACCCGACTGAACTGGCAGTTCAAAGGAAACGCTCCAGAGCTCCTAAAATCAGTCTTCTGATATAATGTGTAAATAAAGACCTCGTTGGAGATGTGGGAGGGTGTAGCAGTTTGCCTCTTGTCTGTGTGCTAAGCTAGGCTTGGCAAATACTTGAACTTGATATTGATATCAATCTTCTCATCTTTCCAAAACGTCAGAATCTGTCTTTAAAAAGTCTTGAATCACTGACTTAATTGACCCCAAAGATGTTGGTGATGTCTGGAAGGTTCCATCTCTTCGGTTCTTCCGTCTGCAACAGATTTAATCAGAAGTCTGGTTAAACATGAGACCACCTTTCCTGCATACAGACTGACGCTGCGTGGACGAGAACTGAACCTACGTCTGTTCACTAAACTTGAACAAAGTGGGTGTTCCGTGTATATATGTTAGAAAAAATGGACAATATCAATTGTCTGAGTGAATCTTAACCTGGATTAAAAAGTGTGAAAACTTAATAAAATGTGAATTGTTGAACTTTCTATTTGAAAGTCTTATTTGATTGCCACATACAGAGATATGAAGTATTATATACTGTGGTCATCTGTAATTTCAATAAAATCCCCACATATTCAATATGGACTACAAAATAAGGCACAGGAGACCTTGATTCGAGTGTGCTGCTGCATCAGATGAACGGCGGGTTGGAGGGTCTGGAGCACACCGTCCTTCGCTGGTCCGGCCTTCGCTGGTCCAGCCTGGCTGCTTTCAGACGCGTGGAAAAACCGGCGCGGCCTGGCGGTAAAGTCCAGCACTTTGCGTTTGCCAGACACGTCACTTTTCTCAGGAGGATTTGTGGAAAGGTGTATGAAAGAATGGGGGGGAAAAAAGATTATAATAAATAAAAAAAGCATCTCGTAAGCTGAGCAGGGCGGTCCCGGTTTACGTTGAGGGAGAAACCTGCTGGGAAAACCACACAGCTGACAGTTCAGAGCACTTCCTCGCTCACTGGGGTTCTGCTGGGCAGGATGTCGAACCGTCTAAACCAAAACCAGTTTAAAGAGAAAATGAGACGGAGACAGACGGCTGCATCTCCGAGGCATTACTTTTTCCTCTGGATAACCTTTTCTTTTATTTCACACTGTGCCATGAATGCATTCACTCTGATGGTGTTAAACACAGCAGACCCCTGCACCAATGAAAAGGCCCAATCCTTAACTGGACTGATGATGTCACAGTTTCATCCAGTCATTTCAAAGTCAACACTCAGCATCGCCATGAAACCTGTTAATGCAGCGCACACCTTAACACTGGCACTGCACAAACGCTTCTTTGTCTTGTTCACAGTGGGAATGAATTTGGTGTTAGGTGAGTGTACAGGAGCTGTTAACAGCACTGCACTCTGACATGTTCCAACAATGTCTGCATGCAGGAGAGTGATTTGGATGGTTTAGTTGCTATTATTTAAAAATCCTTACAAAGACACAGATGTTCCAATCTCAACTTTTATTACAAACCAAAAACGCGTTTACATGTACGAAGAAACGCCAGTGTGTGTGTGTACAGTGTGTGCGAGTCATCAGTCTGTGTGTGTATGTGTGTGTACAGTGTGTGCTGAAACTGGCTGGGTGTGTGTTCCCGTCTGTCTAATAGCTCTTGGTGGTCTCGTATGAATCTGGGAAAGGGAGGCTGATGTGTCCACTCCCAACCACCAGAGGCAGGATTCCAGCGTTGGGAACCACGTTCCAGGACAGCGTCAGAGTGATGTTCTTATTGGCCCTGGAGACGAGACAGAAAGTCACATTACATAACAGATGTACAAAGTGTAAAAATGAGCACTTCAGATTTTATGATGATATTCACAAGCTTTAAAAGGGCACTCCGCCAATTCAACTCATGAAGTTCAGTTTAGTCGTCATGAGGAGTACGCCTCTGAAAACAGTATAATGTCAAGACTGGGAAAATAACTCTGATGATGTCATAGTGATGTCATCAGGGTTATCTCAGCTTGGGCTGAGTTAAGTCTGTGCTACAAACTGAAAGATGTGGGCATTTATCAGGCAGGGAGGCTCTAATAAGATGCTATTGAGTTGAATTATGGGAAATGTAGGACCCAGTATTTCTGGAGATTGGTCTAGCCTGGAAACCAGACCAATCTGCCGAGCTCATGTTTCATTTTCTCTGGCAGATGCGTCCGGCCCGTCTCCCATTCAGACAGATATCCACCCGTCCTGGATTTGGTCAGGCCAATCACAGCCATTTATCTAATATGGGGCGGGTTTGATACGATGACTGACAGAGGAGGTTACCAGTTCAGATTTGAAAAGTCACAAGTCACACGTTTTGCTGCTCTGACTGGTTGATATTGCGCAAGGCACCAGGCTCACGAAAATCTGATCAAACTATCAAACTAGGCAGTGCTGATCAAATATGAATCAAGATTCTGCTACTGCATGTTTCCCGCCTCAAATGTTTTGAGAAACACCTTTTATTGTACTGTTTAGCAGTAATTTGAGAAAGTTTGTGACCAGGCTGCCTTTTTTTTTTCTGCTGTTGAAAACGGACCAAGCACCGCCACAACTTGCATGTGTCACTCAACATATTTCTTTGCTCTGATTGGTTGTAATACACATTTGCGAATTAGTCTGGTGATGCCAGGCTACGACTAAGCCTAAGCCATCCGTCAGTTCAAATACTTCCTTTTATTAAACTTCAGATCACAGGTCATCCTCACCCTGTCTAAGTTTGTCTATTCTATCTGGAAGAAGCTACATCGCTATACAAAAGAATCCGCTGCACAGGCTGCGTGGATGCCAATTTGGGATTTGCACAATTTGTACAGGTGGACGACTGACAAAGTTAGTGATTTCTATAATGATAAATGGTTTAAATCATTCGCAGATTTTAACTCAGATCTCCCCAATCAACTGCCATGGCTGAGGAACAGGAGGGCATTACTGCTTTTAGGAACCAGGCTAAGAACCACCCAAGGCCTCCTACTGAGAGAGATATCTCAATTTAAGCACACAAACTATCACAGAAGGCCCTGGTGAAATAACATCTGCTCTCCAGGCTTTGAAGAGTTTGGACCATGGATCGAAGCTGCAGTACAAGCGGTAATGAATGGAACGATCCAGAAGGCTCCACTGGTGTCGCTGTACCTGTACTGTGAATAAGAGGGCTCACCTACATGTAGGTGAAGGTTTTTGGTTGATGCATTCGAGAAAATGAGTGTGTTCTGACAAAAACGTATAAGGGGGGTTCTGTTTAGACCCAATCCGCAGCATCAAGTTGCCGTCTATGGCTTTTGCCAATGAGATGATTTTCTGTAAGTGGAGAGGTAGCGTGGCTCCGCCCATTCAAGACTGGACTGACTGAGAGAACGGTTACATACGTCTTCTGACTGGCTTTAACTTTCTTTGGTCCAATTCATTTAGTGTGTGGACTGCTGGGGCCTTTGTGTTTACTGTTGGCTTTGTGTGTGTTGTAAGATCTGGCGTGGACTCTGCTCTGATGTGAACTATGTTTGCCTGCTTTGAAAAATAGCACACGTTGTGTTTTGCACGGACGCTCCAGTACTCTTCAGAGACACGGCCACAGACATGAGGACACATGATGACACATTCAAGTCTGTGTGCTCACAATGTAATTCAGGTGGTGGATCCCGCGCAGGTACATGAGCGGGAGCAGTGGTGCGACAAGTCTTCAGATCCTTCACTTTAGTAAACGAGTTTAAACAACAGAATGTACATAATCCGATAACGTGATTCAGCGATTTCACGCTGCTTATTGTGTACTTTAACTTTTGATACTTTCTTACTAATAACATGTAAGGAGCATTTTCATGTTGTAGCTGGTGGAGGTGGCGCTAGTATATTTATAGTATTTTTATATACTGTCGGGAAGTTTAATCCTAAACAATGTATGGTTTCATACACTCCTGATAGGTTGTCTGTGTAAAATGTGTCAAAACTTCATCTGAAAGGTAATTAGCAACTAAGAAAGTGTGAAGTAAACAGTACCATATTTCTCTCTAAAACAGAGTGAAGTACAGGTGTAAAATAGCAGAAAATGGAAATACTCAAAAGTACAAGTACCTCCAAAAAGGTACTTTTTATTCACGGAGCCAAAAGATTGGTGAATCTTATTTTATCCAGCACCAATGTCATGAGAAATATCCAAACCTAATGGGCACATTGCCATGAAATGTACTGTGAAAGCTGTACTGTGTGTGTGTGTGTGTGTGTGTGTGTGTGTGTGTGTGTGTGTGTGTGTGTCTAACCTGAGTCCGTTCCCGTCATCAAAGAAGAAGTATTTGGACTTCATGTCTCTGAGGTTCAGTTTGGTGTTTTCACCTCGAAGGACGATCTTATCCCACAGCACCACTTGGTTCAGAGACTGACACACACACACACACACACACACACACACACACACACACACACACACACACAATGTCCATTGATCAACAGAAAAACTGTAATGAGACAGTAAGCTCATTTTCATCCGTTATCCGTGGACAATGTTAAAGGGAACCTAAAATGCGTATTCCTCCTCTCACCTGTACAGCTGTTCATCATCTGGATAGTTTGGGTGTGAGCTGCAGAGCTTTGGAGATGTCTGCATGTTTGAATATAACGGGACTACGTGGCCCTCGGCTTGTGAAGCTCAGAGCGCCAAGAAAATAGGATTTTCTTTCTCCCGATAGTTCCCACATGAAACTGCGGACCCGGGTCAGGATCTCTGGAAACAGACGTGGCTGTTGAGTTTTTCAGATGTATTTTCTTGGCGCTCTGAGCACAGCCACGCTAAACATAAAATGACATTTGTTGTGATTATATGTATTTGTTAAATGAATACAATATATATTACGTATTGTATTCCATATATTGACATATCCACTCAGCGGCCGCTTTATTAAGCAGCAGTACAACAGCTCTGCCACATCTTGTACCGTTCCAAAGCTTGGAAGGGTCAGAAAGGTATGAGTTTATCTATGTTCAGTTTGGAAACAGCTCTCAACATAAAGCAGGCCGGTACAGCGCTGCAGGAAGAAGCCGCTCTGAAGGCTCAGCAAAAACGGACCATTACGAGCTCTGTAGGACACGAGACAGCTGCTGGACCTAATGTGTGTCTTACTACAACAGCATTGTAAATGCAGGGATTTTACACTGGACATTGTTGATTAATATTGAAGACATACATAGTTTTCCTATTCGTGGCAGACCCACATATACACCCCGCCACAAAACCAGGGACATGAACCAGTTTCAGGCCGTTTGCAGACAGAATGAAAGGATCGTTTCAACAGAAAGCTGGCTGCTGTCTGTGGGACAGAACTGCAGTATCACTGATCACATGCGGACCTGAAGAACACGACCTGCTCATAATTCCACTTCTTGATGAAAGACCAATAACGTGCCTGTGTGTGTGTGTGTGTGTGTGTGTGTGTACTATGACTTACATTGCTCTTTGTGGCGTACTCAGCAGACAGATAGAGAAACAGCTGTTTAACGTTCCAGTCAAAAATTGGCTGCAGATGTAGGAAAGGTTGAGGAACAATAAGAGAACAGACATTTACCCTGCTGGAACCCTGTCTTTTTACACCGTCTCTCACTACACAGGGACCACGTCAACACCATAGCAACAGAGCATAAACTCAGGGGTCAAACTGCTATTACAGAACACAGAGACGCCAGTCTGCTTTTTAGGGACGTCTGTAGAAACTGCTCACGGTGAGGTCTGTGGATTATCCTGATTCTGGAAAGATTTCATTAAATGCCACTTTTATGCTCTGATCACCAATAGCAAATTGTCATTCACCTCCATTGTATTGGGGTGGAGGCAGACATCTCTCAGATGAAACTTGTTTTTTGCCTAAATGTCCACAGGTTTTTTAACACACAGTAAATATCTGTGTATGAATGGATAGAGGAGAGTGTCAGTGATCCAGGAATAGAAGAAAGTCTTGGTACTGTCAAAAACTATATGGAGATAGTGCAACACGAAAAAGGTTTTTGTCACTCCTATTATTATTCTTTGTGTTACTTCTATTTGAAGGATAATTGTGCTGTTAAAGGTCCCGTGTGCAGGGTTTAGTGGCATCTAGCGGTGAAACTGCAACCATTTGAATCCCGCTCGCCTCACCCTCCCCTTCCAGGCGTGGAGGAGAAATTATGGTGGCCACGAAACTCGCAAACAGCCCTCTCTAGAGCCGGTGTTTGGTTTGTCCCCTTTGGGCTGCTGTAGAAACATGGCGGTGCAACATGGCGACCACCGTGGAAGGGGACCCGCTCCCTCTGTAGATATAAAGGGCTGATTCTAAAGGTAATGGCATTACACATACATTAACATACTTAGAAATATTATATTCAATTTCTGCCAACAGCTCCTCCTAAATGTTCCACACTGGAGCTTTAAGTTTCAGAACTACAGTTCCCATATTACTTTGGGGGATGTAAACAGGAAGTATAATGTTGCCATGGAGTCAGTGAGTTAGCTGTGAGCTATAACTGGAGTCCCGTGTTTCAACCTGTATGTGTTGACATGTAGTCAGACTGTCCCATCAGAGCAGCTGAACCAGCAGTCAGCAGCTCCTGTCTGCAGTGGACCCGTGGACGGACAGACAGCTGTCTCTGGATCACTGTGAGACTGAAGGAAACTTAGAAACAGCAGGATTCTCAGGCAGGTTCTGCAGCCGCTTTCTTCTCTGGTGTCTAAACTGGTTTCTGGAGGTTTATTCTGGACGGACGTCAGAGACGACGATGTCCTCTGGACGTGTGAGTTCAGATCTGACTGAGTTGTGACTGAGAAGGAGTGCAATACATGTTTGATGCAAACTGCATCAGTCTGTCTCTAAGCGTTTTAAAGTATCTTAATCAGCTCCGTGAGCTGTGTGGCACTGCTGCAGCGCCACCCGCTGGCCGTGTTGGTGAGCGGTCAAACCAGCAGCCAATACTAAGCTCACAGTTACGAATTCTTCTGTTGTCTCTGCACATAGGCCAGTATTGAAAACAATGAACGTCCAGACGTCTGAATAAACGCACAGGCACGAGCAGCACTGTGGCAGTCATGCTGGAGGCCTATATACGGTAGATCCTACGGATCTGTGGGATCACATAGACAGTGCTCTTATTAAAATGGATTCTCTCGACCCGGGGGGCCCTGTTGGGAGACAATACCTTTTACCATATTTCTGGCTTGATTCTTGAAAAGAAGAAAAGGAACCACAACAACTGTGCATTTCATGATCAGATGTCACTAAATAAGACTCACTCGAGATTAGAACCTGGCAAACAAGTGCGCAGCTGCCCGACAGAGCGGCTGACGCTGGCTGATGGCCACCGCACTGCACACCACAGCACGCGTACGTTCGAGTAGCAGTATTCTAAAGGATATCAGCTGAGAGGTCAAAGGTGATGAAACCCAGATCACTGCGCTCTCTGGGTCCTGTGAAGTCATCAACGTTCTTCCTGTAACACAGGGAGAGAGAAGGGAGCTGAAGGAAGAGATGTGACGGAGGAAACAGGAAGCCTAAAGTGTCAGCAAGAAGACTGAGGGTACAGAAGTGATGCGGAAGACATTTAACTGTGACTGGGGGGGAGGGTTTGGGCTATGCTAACATTGGTTCAGACTGCTATCAATATACACAGCAGCTTTGATTTATAGATTACAGATTGTCAGAGGACGGTTTGTTGAAATTCAATCACAGGCTGTGAGTTAAAGAAATTCTAAATGTCTACGAGCGTGTATGTGTATGTATACTTCGTAATGCAGTTATTAGCATGAATTTCATTCATCACAAGTTTATTTATGTTAAGATGATTTTATTGTTACTTGCATTTCCTACAAAAGCAAGAATCTAACTGTTAAATAAAAGCTTTTGTTTTACAATTAGCTGACCTGTTTCCATTCCTTTTTCTAACTGCGAACTTCAGTACTGAAGTGGAAGATTTTCTGACGCATTAAATTGTTTATTTAGTTGAATAGTTTAGTACGGCTGAGAGTTGTTGCAAAAGGTTTGATACAGATGCCAACACGATTTAAGCAAATGGGATATGGGATTTTGGATAAATGAACGTTTTTGGCTAAATGCAATGTAAAATGAATAATACAGTGATCTAATTCAGGACATGTGTCATCAAAGAGTATGTGAACTGTATAAGACTGTGACCTGCGTTCATTCATTCAGCTGTGAGCTGTTCAACAGAGCACTTCAACAACGTTCCTCACTACAAGCACTTCTGGCTTGTCTGCCTTCAGGCTCCATTCACAGTTCAAGACCTGTCAACCTGTACCAGTCCCAGTCCCAGTCAGTCTCTGTCCCAATCCCAGTCCCTGTCCCAGTCCCAGTCCCTGTCCCAGTCCCAGAACCAGAACCAGAGAGTTTCAAGCACAGGAAATATCAGTGTCAAGTTTGACAGAAGGCCCTGCAAGCTGTGTGTTCAGAACTGCCTCCCCGTTAGCGGCGTTAAAGCGTCAGTAACATGTTACACAGCTCACGCTGTAATGCAGTGCATACATAGCACACTGGGAAAGCACTGAATGCTAACAGCTGTTACACACGATGCTCGACAACGAATCTTACAGCATGACTTTCGAGACGTGGATGTCCACAGGAACTCTTCTGTCTTTGAAGGCTGTCGTGATGAAACAGCCGAAAGTTAAGGCCGCCATGACGCTCAGAGAGAAGGCGAACAAAGAGTTAGCTCTCGACAGAACCGTATTCATCTTTAAATAACAGCTACAACTACGGGAATGTTAAAAAATAACAGCAATTCAATAAGAGATGTATCGCATAGGTTGCACGCGGTAGCTAGCTACTGTGTACAAAAAATAGAATCAAGTTTTATTTGACTCACTTGTTACTTCCTGTTCATGCGTTTCAAAATAAAATTTTCACGTGTGTTTTGGATGTTGGGCCGTTCTTGTCATCGAAAGAAATATAGTAAGATAAAAGGGATGATTTTGTATATGAAAATACACTCTAGAATGTGATTTTAGTTGTGTACATTCAAGCAGCCCAAGAGAGAATCGCTACTTATCTGTGTAATTAATGTTTGCAACAGGCTGACAAAAAAAGTGCAACAGAATTCTCAAACAGAAATTTTGGACTAGCAACTCGAAAGAATCTCCTGTAATAAAAAATGTATTCAAGTCATTGCAGTTGTAGTCTTGTTCTTAAAGATTGTTTAATCTCCTCTGGGAAAGGCAAAATGGGTGTACTTCCGTTTCTGTTTGTATCGTCGTTAACTTGATGCAACAGCAAACAGGAACAGAAAAGAAATTGAAATGCGAGCGATGAGTAAGCGGAAGAGGCGTATGCTTTTTCCCATAACTTTATTCATAACAAATTCAAGAACAACATAACAGCAGACCGGCACATACGGGTACTTCGCAAAACGTCTTGGCCGCGCCCCTTTGGGGATGGAAAATTGTATATAAACACAACGCCGTTGATATATATATATATATATATATATATATATATATATATATATATATATATATATATATGTATATGGCTTACAGAGAAGCAACTAGTAGCTCAGTGTTCCAACATCCACAAGCGGCAACTGCTATCACAACTTGAGTTTGACGAGATACAACACAAATGCTACGGCAAGGGGGAGCCAGGACTACAGGTCAGAGGGGAGCCAGCGGCGGCTCCCCAACCGGAGATTGTGTATGAAGCCCCAACAAGTGCAATCACGCTGAACAAGGCTGCAATGGACCTGAAAGATAAGATCATGGCGAGAATGAATGCAAGGCAACCCCGACACCAGTTACAACGGCTAAGTGAAGTACCATCAGAAAGAGAAGATGTGAATGCAGCATTGAGTGCGATCCCTACCACAACCATCACTGAAACCAGTGAGCTGATATACGCCTCAGCAGTGATCCTCGAGATGCTTGGCTATAAGAGCAACTATGGGAGCCATGAGAAACAGTACCCACCATGGAAATGAAGGCTGGAGGCAAAAATCAAGGAGGCCCGGAGAGAAGTGAGCCAACTGATAGAGGCCGAGAGAGGTGCAATGAGAAAGCAAGCACCCAAGAAGTACAACCAGATGCCCATACCTGAAGCACTCGAAACTGCCAAACAAAGGCTCCAAGCCTTGGCCAGCCCCCTAGACACGAAAGCTCCTCACCATGCATGGAGGGTTCCATCCCAAATCCAGCACCCTGAGACTGTACGCTAGCCGTAAGGAAGGCGGCCGTGGACTAGTGAGTGTGAGAGAAACCATCCAGGATGAAACATCCAAGATCCACAAGCACATCAAGGATAAGGCCCCAACAGATGACATGCTCAGTGAATGTCTCAGACAATGGGGAACAGAGGAAGACGTGCTGGAGGAGGGACCATCATGGGAGGACAAACCCCTACATGGGATGTACCATCGGAACATAACTGAAGTGGCTGATATCAAGAAATCCTACCAATGGCTAGAGCGGGCCGGACTGAAGGACAGCACAGAGGCACTCACCATGGCTGCACAGGAGCAGGCCCTGAGCACCAGAGCAATAGAGGCCCAGATCTACCACACCAGACAAGACCCAAGGTGTAGGCTGTGCAAAGAGGCCCCTGAGACAATCAGAATCAGAATCAGAAAAACTTTATTCATCCCCGAAGGGAAACTCTTTGTTACAGCAGCTCGTCTTTGCATCAGTGCACACAGGAGAAAGCTACTACTACTAGCAAAAAATATAATACAATACACTATAAAAACACCATATAAACAGGTGCATATAAGTACAAGATAAAATAAGTGTGAAGTACCAAGTGGGTTTACCAGTTGATGATGACAATACAGTATAATAATACCATGCAATAATATAAGTAATAAGTAGTGGTGCATGTACTGTCGAGTTAAGTGTATCTTATTGAGATTATTAAGATACTGCACAGCAGTAATGTTGAAGATCAGGGAGGCTAAGGAGAAGTACAGGAGGAAGCTGGAGTGGAAACTCCAGCAGAACAACATGAGAGAGGTCTGGAGCGGCATGAAGACCATCACTGGCTTCAGACCGACTGGCAGCAGAGGAGTTGAAGGCAGCGTGGACAGGGCCAACAAACTTAATCTGTTCTTTAACAGATTCGACACACCAGCTCCTGCTCATCCCCCCTCTAACTCAGCTGCTGTCGGCCCTCAAGCTCCTCTGAGTACTCTGCTCCCCCTCCCCATCAGGCTAACGGCCCTCTTCACACTGACAACTCCCCCCCTCCCCTGCCTGTAACCTCTGCTGTGTGCCTGACTGCTGACCTTGCTGACATTGTGGGGGTGGAGCTGGACTCTCTGGCGGTGGTGTCAGAGAGGAGGATGCTCGCCAAACTACACGCCATCTTGGACAGTGTCTCCCACCCGCTCCATGACGTGCTGGTCAAACAAAGGAGCACCTTCAGCGGAAGACTCATCCCCCAAAAATGCACCACAGAGCGCCACAGGAAGTCATTCCTGCCTGTGGCCATCAAATGCTTCAGCTCCTCCCTCTAAGTGTCAGTCTATATGACCCTAAGTCATTAAACTGTGACATAATTGTGCAATACTTCCTGTGTTAATACTCCTGGGCAATATACTTAAATTCCCTATTTATTGATATTGATTTTTATTCATACCTCCATTACTGCTGTGCAATATCCTCTGTCTCATTATAAATAAGCTACACTTAACTTGGCAGTTCATGGAGTTCATAGTTATCTGGAAGGGCGAACCTCTGGGATGACTGTAGGTTCAAGTAAAAATACATGAATGCATGTCCATGAAATTCAGACTGAGGCTGCCATAGTTTGACCTACTTTAGGAAGCTCCAGTCTACATATACAGCAATTACTGCTTACGTTGCACTGCTATGTTGTGTGTGTGCTGGGGGGCAATAGCTACTACTTACCAAGCCTAGCTGAAAAAGCTGTTTAAAGTTAGACTGATATAGGACTGATACCGGTTCTTTGGTGTGTCTGGTCCAGTCAGTTAGTGGGGTGCACCACACCGGTGTGGAAACAATGGCCTGCTCTTGAGTGGGGCCAAGACCAAGGAGCTGGTAAAAAGAGAAAACAGACTCTGGTTGGAGGGATGTACTGTAAATGTGTCAGCATGCTAACAGACTGGACTGAAAGTGTAGCACTGAGGGAGGCTGTCCGCAGGAGGGGACAGAGAACACTCTACTTCTTGAGGCAGCTTAAGTCCTTTAATGTGTGCAGCAAGATATTGCAGATCTTTTGCCAGGCTGTTGTGGATAGTGCAGTATTCTTGGCTGCAGTCTGCTGGGGCAGAAGTATCAGAGCCTGAACAAACTGATCAGGAAGGCTGGCTCTGTGCTGGGGACATCTGTGGGGCCCAAAGAGTTGGTTGTGGAGAGGAGGATGCTGCACAAACCTCAATTAACATCTGTAGGCCAGTACACGGCTTTATATGCATCTATTCTGCTATCTTAACTCTGCCTGTGGGTATAAATATATCCAATGTACAGTCAATTGTCTTTTAATGTCCAGGGACAATCTGCATATAACGTTATCTAATTTGCACTACTAATGTACAGTATTGAACTGGGCGCCATCATTGTACAAGGTCTCTCTCTCTATCGCTACATTTCTGGGGGGAATGTGATTTAAATCTTTTGGAATGAATAGGCCACCTTTATATTGACACACAATATTGGCAAATTCAGTAAAACACTAAATGTATAAATGTAATGTGGAGTCTGATCAGAAGTCAGATTTGATGTGATTCAATGAACGATCCTATGTGGAACACAAAGAGTTAAGAGCAGACTCCACGTGGGGTTCTGTCTGCCAGGCTGTCAGCTAGCCGACAGCTCGCACTTAACTACATACACAGAGCTGATTGGTCCACTTCAAGGATAAATATAGGGTCTCTCGTCCACACGTGGGCGTGCACGTGAGATGGTCACGTGCGTTGATCATAACAACAACAAAGCCGTTCAGCCAATCAGATTGCTGCAGTCGCTCCCAGCCCTGACTCACCCCGCCCCCCTGTTGTGGCTCGCGCTCCTCTGCAGTCGGTGTTGAGCGGTAAGCGCGTGAGGTCCCTGAGAACATACCAGAGGTTCCGTCCGCTCCGGACATGTCCCGGAAAAGGGGCGCTGAGGCCGGACCGCTACCCGAACACGTCCCGGAGAGGAAGAAGGCCTGCTGGGGCATTCTGACCAGCCAAGGTCGGTACACTGCTGCGCTGTGGCAAAGGTAGAGATTTACTCCAGAAGGGGGTCAAACATGAAAATATAGGCGTGTAAAAAAGTGAAGATTTATTATTAGAAATAAAGTAACCGAATGAATAACGTTACATTTGATACAAGTTGTTGGTAGCTCTGTGGGCTGTAGGCAGCCTGATTCCGTCCTTGGCTTCCAGGTTTCCTTCCAAACTGAAAAAGTGAAAGAAATATCAACCCTCTACTACTACTAATAAAGTTATAATCATTTATTATTATAATATGAATTTGATTCAAATCTCACAATGGGGTCACTTCAGTATAATTGAGTTTAGACAGTTCAGTTCTGCAGTAAATAAGTAGCTGATCAGGAAGCTTCACATCCATCATTTTAGAAGTGGATAACAACGACAGTCATATGTGACTTTTGGGCAATATCAAACCATTCCATCAGTCTACATACTGTGCTTTCTGCCAGTGCTGTGGAGGCGCACAGCTCACATTATTCATGAGCAGTAGAGAAAAGGCGTGGGGGTGGGTAAAGAGTTAACTGGGAATGAGAAAAGAAGGAAAGTAGAGGACAGCGGAGAGCATGCTGCGGTGGAGCCCATTCCTGTATTATACTGGTGTATGAACTTGGCACATGGCAGTGTTCATTACAAGTAGAACTTCACGATTGAGCGTGTCATCCTTGCATCCTTCTCTTCTCAGGCTGTATAGTAGGAAGGGCGATATGACAGTACTGTGAGGCGATATAGAGATTTTACGGTTTATACTGATGTAACTGTCCCTTTAAAAGAGCACTCCGCAGATTTAGCATTGCACTCCTATAACATTGTCATCATGAGTAAACATTGACTCATGATGGACAGTTTAAAAAAAGGATCAAATCGATGCAGCAGGACCAGAGATTTCGTCTTTTTTACTTGTCAAAACCTGACACCTACATTACCCACAATCCAACTCGACTGCCGACAGCTGTGTGTGAGATTGTGGTGTGTTATGCTAGTAGCGGCTAATGTAGCCTGCAGCCTGCAGTAGAGAGGAGCAGCGGGCTGCAGAGGCCTGCTGAGCTCACTTCTTTCTGACTCCACACCAACACGTATAGTGACACCACTCGAGGACGTTTATCAGATTCACTCAGCTCCCTCTGAGACACCAAAGGCTTCATACTACTTGTTTCACATATGCACCACCTTTCATAGTTCACCTTTAAGATCTCTGATGGTATTAGTCCATTGTGGATAGTGAAATCAATGAGCAGGACTGCAGTGTTGGAAAAGTCAAATTACTCCTGAAGGTGGCCTGAAGGTTAAAGACCACGTGTTGTAACGCTGCTAGTTTCGAGTCCAGCTGGGGACCTTTGTGGCATGTTACTCCCTATCACGCTCCCTCATTTCCCGTTGTCTCTTTACTGTCAACTCTAATAAAGAGGTGAAATGCCCCAAAATGCTTAAAATCTCGTGACCTATCCACCAGTCAGTTTCTGAATAGATGTGGGAAAACATGCATGAGGCATGCATTGAGGAGTCTGGATCATTGTAAAGTATATCTCTTTGAGTTTACAGGTACACTCGCACAACACAAGCAGCCAGTTGGAGGGACATTAAGAATGTTGGGGTGCTGTTGGGCATTCATGAGGTTTGAGAGTTTTGATAGGTGGTGAGTAATGTCATCTAAACAGTACATGCATGTGAGGCTCAATCAATTCGTAATGGGCATTTTTTAGACTGTAGCCCAATAACAATATACCGGCACATGTTCTTTTTTTGGTCGCACTTTATTTTACGGTACACCAATAAGACGTAATAAGCCGTACTTTGTATCAAATTAGACCAAACACGGCTCGACAGTAACGGTTTCCAGGTTGCTATTGGCAACCATTTTGAAAAATTGTCAGCCAATTCTTGGCCTTTGGTTGCCATCAGTGGCAACCACTTTTTAACATAAAAAATAGGGACAGCAAACAACAAACATTCACCTCAAAATACATTAAATTGTAATATTTGTTGTAGGGCTGTGCGAATATCAATTAATGTGCAGATGCAATACGGTCATATTCGAGGGGTAGTGACGTTACTTCAGTCAGCCACGAAGTGTGTAGCTGAGCTCAGGCTGTAGTATAACAGTTAGTGAAAGGCTGCGTGCTGTGTTTGCTGCCACAGAAAAGAAGTAGAAAGTCCCTGTTTGTGTAACGTTACTACAGCGTCCTCTGCTCTTCACGGCAGAGCTCAGGTCCAGACTGTTAGCTAGTTAGCAGCTACGAGTCATTCTGGAGAAGAGAAAACGCGGTCAATCATGCTCGCCCTAGCACCGTTACACAAGCGGGGACTTTTTATTTCTTTTCTGTGGCAGCAAACACAACACGCAGCCGTCCAGTAACTGTTACACTGCTAAGACTCACGTTCACAACAAACCAGCTACACGCCGTCACACACAGGTTACCCACAAGGCCACCTTTGTTAAAGGGGAGGCTCGGCCGGTGACACACGTGCAGTTAGGCTGTGGGTGTGCTAACCAGAGGTGGAAGAAGTATTCAGGTCCATTACTTAAGCAAAGGTACTGACACCAACCCCACTGTGAAAACACTCCACTACGAGTAAGAGTACTGCATTCTAAACCTTACTAAGCTATGCAAGTCTTATAGTGAAAGTCGTCCAGCCTGGCAGCCACTTTCAGAGGTTAGTGTTGAGCCCTGCCAAAACTAGAAATAATATGTTCTTTATTAGACAGTTATACCCTAAATAAACACCATACACCTAAATTATGCTGTAGTTAGACCCAAAAGATATTAGACAGAAATGTCCTCACAGGCCATAAAAACATGGCTGCATGTCTGTAACTCACAGCAGGTTAGATGAGAATAAGAAGGCTTTGTTGGTAGCTAACAGCAGATTCAGATGAGCAGATAGGTTAGGTTAGTTTGTTAAGTTTGATCTCAACACACTCGATAAGCTGGCAGAAGCAGCCAGTCAGTTATTCAGCTACTTATTCAGCTAGCCAGTAAGCTAGCTAGTAGTTATTTTTAGTATTTGCAGTGTGTTGTCAGTGTTCAGTGGAGCTGCTTAGGTGATCTTCCGGTCTGATCAGCAGGCAGGCAGGAGGTGTGGAGGTCCTTTCAAAATGTCCTATATCTACCAGTGGCTGGATGTGCCCTGGGGAGACGGAGATATGGGTATGTGGTAGATAAGACTGTGTGTTTCTGTGGTGTATACTGAGGTGTAGTTACTGCTGCCACAGCTGTTGAGAAAGAGCTCGCTAGCACTAAATATAACCACAGGGAGCAGCGCTGAAGGCCTGCTGCAGATTGTGTTTTCATCAGATATTTTCCTTTAATTCAAAATGAGTGGGGCTATGACTAACAGTCGTTATCAGATTTTGAAATTTTTTTAAGTTAAAGCTACTACTGTATATGTACAATTGTATGTGATTCTCTCTGTTTTGCCTTTTTTTTTGGCTTATAGAAAAATAAGAAAATCAGTTCCGGGGGCGATCACTCGCTCATACATTTAAATATCTGATGCAGCAAAACGGTGGAAGGAAAAATATATTTGCTGAATCAGAAAGGAGAGGTTGGATCTATTTTCTTAAACTTGATGATGAAAGTATGCTTGCTCTATAGCAGTTAACTTTTTTGGGTACAATTCAGCTCATCCCGGTGACCCTGACTTCATAATCAGTACAGATCATGTAAGTCGTCTCCTGACAATCCATAACTGCTATGGAAAAGGTCACAAAAACGGTCCCAGCTTTTGCTGAGAGATCTTTAAATCTCTAAATGTTTTAAAAAAAAATTATAGTGTCAAAATGATTCTGACAGCATTAGTTTGTAGTAAAAGTAGACAATTCCAGTGAAAATCACTGCAGTATCCTTTGCATACCTGTCACATTGTCTTTTTAGATACTACCACCAGGAAAGCCCAAAATGTTCTAATCTCACACATTGAGAGAGAGAGAGAGAGAGAGAGAGAGAGAGAGAGAGAGAGAGAGAGAGAGAGAGAGAGAGAGAGAGAGAGAGGAGAGAGAGAAGAGAGAGATAGAGAGAGAGAGAGGCGAGAGAGAGAGAGGAGAGAGAGAAGAGAGAGATAGAGAGAGAGAGAGAAGAGAGAGATAGAGAGAGAGAGAGGCGAGAGAGAGGAGAGAGAGAGAGAAGAGAGAGAGAGAGGAGAGAGAGAAGAGAGAGAGAGAGGAGAGAGAGAAGAGAGAGATAGAGAGAGAGGCGAGAGAGAGAGAGAGAGAGAGAGAGAGAGAGAGAGAGAGAGAGAGAGAGAGAGAGATAGAGAGAGAGAGAGAGAGAGAGAGAGAGAGAGAGAGAGAGGAGAGAGAGAGAGGTTTAGAGAGAGGGAGGCACAATGCAAACACCACCTAGAATTTTGAAATGTAATTGTAGTGTTAATATTAATAAATTAATAATAATAGGAATGACAGCTATAGAAAGAATAATGTCAGCATTAGTAACAGAGTGAGTAACAACAACTGTAGTAGCAGTTGTCGAGCAGGAACACAGGGGCAGCAGGTGGCCCACATCCACAGATCCAGACTCTGCAGCTCCGGAGGTAGAAATACCTGCTGAAAGCGACAGAAGGAGAGAGGAGAGAAACGAGAAAGCACAGAACTACGGGAGAGAGAAGATGTCGAGTTAGTAACATGCAGTAATGGGATAAAAATGCATACAGATGGAGAGGGAGAGGAGGAGAGAGGAAAGTCTTAAACCTACTCTTAAATGTAACAAAACTGTTTGTCTGCTTTCTTGTCTGTGTGTGTGTGTGTGTGTGTCTCCAGGGTCCTGGGCAGATCGCTCCCCTCTCCATGAAGCAGCTTCTCAGGGTCGACTGCTTGCCCTGCGCACTCTGCTGGCCCAGGTACATACACACACACACACACACACACACACACACAGAACACTTTGGCAGAGTGACACAAGTTGAAGTACTGCCCCGTCACTTCGAGCATTATTAGTTTTTGCACTTTGACTGCTTGGACCAGAGCAATTTGCCCAGAGCATCTTCATTTAGTGCAGTGTGGAAACTGTTATCGTAGAAAAGGTTTCAGTCGTAGTCATCTGGACGCTGTTTTCAGAATCAAGACGTTTCGGCTCCCATCCGGAAGTCATTCTCAATTGTGAAAAAATGGGACGGGAACTAGAAATTTAAGCTACTCTGTGTTACATAAGCCCCGCCCTCAGGAAGGAGTCTACCTGAGTATCTGTTGATTAGCTAGTTTCACCTGAAACTGACCTAATAGTTTCCAAGATGGCCCAGTAATCAGTAATCAGGCCTATTGTTTTCTGGCTGCACCTCCCTCATCACTGTTAAGTGCCTGATTAGCATGTGATAGGCGTGACCAAGGTGATAATACACTGTGATAGACTTTGGGCAGATTGAATCTCAGACCACCATTTCTGTTCAAAGAGGGGTTCTCTTTTTTCACAAAAATGGCTTCCTTGACTCCCCGTTCAAACCAACTCTTCTCTCTACTAAGAATCTTCACCTCGCTGTCTTCAAATGTGTGGTTTGTAGCTTTTAGATGCAAATGCACGGCGCTCTGTAATCCTGAGTTAGAGTGTCGTCTGTGCTGATAAAGTCTTTTGTGAAGCGGCTGTTTGGTCTCGCCTATGTACCGTTCTTTGCAGTTTTCCTCACTGCACTGAATGGAGTAGACAACATTGCTCTGTTTCTGTGTGGGTAACTTGTCCTTAGGGTGAACGAGTTTCTGTCTTAAAGTGTTGCCTGGTTTAAAGAAGACAGGAACATCGTGCTGTCTAAAGATCCTTTGTAGTTTTTCAGACAGTCCAGACACATAAGGAATGGAGACACCGTTCCTTCTTGGTTCAGTTACACTTTTGTCCTGTTTTTTGGCTCTTTTAACTTTGTTGATAGCCCAAGTAGGATAACCACAGGCTGAGAGAGCATTCTGGACATGCCTCTCCTCTTTCTTCTTACCCTCTGAGCTGGTGGGCACTTCTTTGGCTCTGTGTTGTAATGTCCGGATTACACCCAGCTTGTGCTGTAATGGATGGTGTGAGTCAAAGAGCAGGTATTGATCCGTATGTGTTGGTTTCCTGTACACTTCTATCTGGAGCTTTCCGTCCTCTCCTCTGAGAGTAGAACAATCAAGAAAGACCAGGTGGTTCTCTTTGGCGTCCTCACGCGTGAACTTGATGTTGGGATCCACAGTATTGATATGCTCTGAGAACACTTCCAAGTCTTGTTTCTTGATTTTCACAAAGGTGTCATCCACTTAGCGGTGGAAACTGTTGTTGTATTGGGCTGTAAGCCTTGGCTCCACCTCAGAACCGTGGCGTCAGTTTAATTCAAGCAAACTGTGAAAGCCGTCTATATGGAAGCAAATTAAGGTCATTAATATTCTGAGCTTGTGAAATGTTCACAAATCATTTCACAGCCTGCAGTTGTACATCACCTTTTGTGTGCATGTGAAAAAAAGTTGCATGCACATATCTGAAAAAAAGTTTTGCAGCTGTAGAAATATTTTGTGTTTGTGTAATTAAAATATGTGCAGGAATATTTTCAACAGTGAGGTTTCACACAGTCTGAGAAACGGACACACAAATGTCCGATCTTTGTGTGCGACACTGAAGCTACGAGCTACGAGCATGAATTTCGGCCCCGTTTTAACGCCTGTGCTAACGAGCCAATCAGCACGTTTTCCACTGACCATCCAATCAGAGGAGGTCAAACTGTCCAATCGAGGGCCAAAGGTTCTAGCGCGTTGTGGTTACTTCGTCCATCTGTAGTAAGCTGGAGTCAACATGGAGCAGCCGAGGGAGACGGGTCCAGTTTGTTCTCACGTCTTTTCTGGTAAGTGGCAGTGAGCCTCTCCTAACTGAGAACGCTTTGAACGGTAGAAACACAGGTTTGGTGTTTGAAAATGACAGTAAAAGTGGTTTCTAACTCGTACAGAATTTAAACATGAACCGAAGGGCGAAATATTTGTGTAGCATAATTAAGCCCTTATTGTTGGTTAGCTGATATTAGCAACGATGCTATCGCTAGCATAGTCGCTAACGCTAACTTTAGCCAAGTAGACTGACAGAAGAACCACTAGTTAGCCAATGTTTGGCTAGCTTTAATCTTTATGCTGGATAGGCTGGAAGTGACAGTCTGGCTAGTCTGCTGTTGAATGTGTGTGTAGGCTACCTGGAAGTTATAAACCAAAGGCTACACACACTAAACTTTATCATGAACTAGATTTATTTAAGAGGGAGCTTGAATTAAACCTTGATTTACACATCACCTTTGCTCATACGATGCTGCTAATATTCAGCAGTAGTGATCCACCTGTGTAATGCAGGCACTACAGCTTTGTCTTAGGAGTTCATATATTTATTTGATATTTATTTTTTGACAGCCAGACGAGCTGTCAGAGCAGATTTAGCCATTAAACTTACTGCACTGTTTTGTTTGTAGGCCTGCTAGTTTGAACCTATACAGTCTGTGGTTTGAGCCCACTGTTAGCTTGCACACACACACACACACACACACACACACACACACACACAGACACAGACGACACTAACATGTTGGTTCCTCTCTCAGACCAACAGAACATCAGTCCAGCCCTGCGCTGTGGTCGGTAAGGAGAAATATTGGAACTGAAATTGACAACAGACTGCATAACTTGACTGTGGATGACTGTTTAGCATCCTTACACCTTCTCATTTAGTTTAAAATGCCACTCACACATGAGTTAAACTAGGTAATGCTTTATTTTATGTTCTGTGCTGTAGAGACTATTGCATATCCTCAAGTCCTAAGAGGCAATAAGAGAAGAGATTGAAGGGATGCAGTTTTGCCTTGTTGATACCAAAGTCAGTATTATCACACTTTTATTTAGACATTTGAACTTCCTGGAAAATTCCAAATCTTGAATGAGACTTTGATAATAAATAGCAATAATAATAATAACTTAAGGACTTGGGATTTAAATGAGCTGTGAGGTTGGTTTTCTCTCCATCACCCCCCTCACCCCCCTTCCACTCCTCCCGACCTCCTCCTTCCTGTCTCTAACTGCACACCGTCACTGTTGGTGACTCTGTGGCGACTCAGCAGTAAGTTCACACACATGAATGAAATGTTGAATTTCCACAGTGTGCCATGAAGACGTCTTATACACACTTAATAAAGTGGGAGTGAAACACGTTTCATGACTCCCGTGTGTTTCACATAAATCGAGCAACAACTGGAAATGCAGTATTATTAATGGGGGTATTTGGTGATTTTGATTTTACACTCGCGGCTTAGTTGGATTTCTTATATTGAAAAAACAATCTAATGTATGTTTCCCTTTTGTCCTACTTGTGTCCTGCTGTCCATCTGCTCTCCTCTATCACAGTGGCGCTCTGTCTTTGGAAGTTTGAAAACTTTGCTGAGTGTAAAGAAGTGTAAAAGTAATACCACTGCACACACTGGATTAATCCTCCCTGATTCACATTTTGTACCTAATCTATAAGCATTCACATTGTCTGAATCAATAAGTGTATATAAGTGCTTTGAATCTGTAAGTAATAGTAGCATTGACATAGTATATACATATATATAATATTCATCCTTTGTGATGTACCTTAAACTTTTGTTTGACCTTACATATCTGTAATATCCTCACAGGCTTGACAAAAATAAATTGAATAGTGTAGAAACATAAATGTGAACTCTTTTCTGTGTTAATCTACCATTCCTAAGTGCTTTTGATGACTAAAAGCATCTATCTTCTGATCCTGCTACGTTATCATTAATATTGTGTTCAGTATATTGGCTGTGCACAGTAAAACATTACATTTGTGGTTTTGGAGCACAACAACAACGCCAAGGAAGGAGGTCAGCAGGATGCATCATGGGTATCACAGGTATCATATGCTGGCATTAAAGAGAGGACTTCACATTGATGAACTTTAAGATCACAATAACTGTAATGTTGAAAGAAAATGAAAGAATATTATTTATATAATTTATTTGTCTTTTGTACAGAAAATCACATGAAATGCCCGCAGCCGTACTGTCCTTAATATTAACGTTACTTGTTCAAACACACAACAACAAACATTAGCCAACAGACTGCAGCTAGCTAACACATTAGCTAATATGCAAAGAAGTAACTCTGGGATGCACGCACAGCTGTCTTGATATCTCTCGTTAATCACGATGTAAAACTTTACTGGCATGTTCCTGCTAATCCCCCACCCCCCAATTTCACAAGCTCAGAATATTAATGACCCTATGAATACATGATTTGGGCCCGGGTCTGTTCCAGTCTGAGTCAGCTGGTGTTGAGTCGCCAGATAAAAACATATAGGGTGTGTTATGTAAATAGTCTAATCTGAAGTCTTCAGATCCAGTCGCTGCTGTCGTTCTCACAAAGCTTTTTAAAAAGATCCGAACAAAAAGCTTCTTACTCTCTGCATGTTTAACCCAGAACCCTACTGAACATCACATGCCGTGGTATTCAGGTAGGGATATAAGCTACACTAGAATAGGACTGGTAGCTCATTTATGGCACTATCAGCAGATAATGTCCCATTTGCAACTTCAGTCACAACACATAAGAAATGTTTCAAAATATGAACTCTAGTCACACACTGTCAATAGTTTTATCAAGATCCCTGTAAATGAATGTGTTAGCTTTTGTTTATGTTCCAGTCCAATGTCTAGTACTCTTTATTATGAGGATACCTTCTCACTGTAACTCACAATACATGCCTTTTTTTATTCCCTTTTTAAAAAATCTAAAAATAAAAACACTGCTTAACCGCCATCTCTTTTGTCTTTAATTTAATGGCTCATAGTAGCATAATCCTGAACTTCATGTATCCATATGTAAAGCTGGTGTCGCATCAGCTGGGCGGAGTTGATTTTTGTTATCAGTTATAAATTTGTCTTTCACTGCGTGAGAAAATGGACATGTGGCGTGAGAGCGTGTGAAAAGTGTCAGCGTGTGAGAATTGGATGTATTATTAGGTCTTATTATACATACATAGTTGGCAGCCCTGCATGGCGTCCATGTTTGTTTCGGTACAAGAACACGTGACAGTTGGTGTTCTCGTGGGATTTGCAGGGTCGTCTGCCGCCAGAGCTCCAGAGGTGACTGAGTAAATCCACCAGACAAAACAGTGAACCACTGCTCAGTCGTAAGGTTTATGCTCCTTCCTGACTGTCAAACACTAAATGCTCTGTGCAAGTTGGTAGAAACAATGTTTAGGTGTGGTTTGTCTGTTCTTTGAGGCTTTCAGCTAGTCTTCAGCATTGTCCCAGGCTTTATGCTAGTGATCCACAGTTCTGCATTATTATCTTCCATAATAACACGATTTTGAGGATGGCATCCCTTCCCAAACACCTGAAGAAATGATCCTGGGTCTGCTCTGCCAAAGTGTGAAAATGCCTTTTATGTATGCTTCAAACAGTCTATGTGACTTGATGTACACAAGGTCTGCAAGCACAGACATACTTTGCATAGCTTGGTATTCATACTTCCAACACAAAGACTGCCATGCATTTTAAACTCCACATCCCTCAACAAGAAAACACATTAACTAGTGGTTCCTGTCCCTATTTATTCAATCCAGTTTTCTTTATTTTAATGCTCTGTGTATTGGATGAATGAACATAAACTACTCAAGCAAAGTCAATACCATATGAACAGGAAGACCTTTTAAACATGAGGAGGAAAGGAAAAGAAAATTATAAATAGATGCATAAACTAACATACATACAGTACATAAAGAACGGAGACAACAAAATCGCAGTGGAATGTGTTTCTGATGCATATTTACAGTCTGGTCTGAAGGCTGAAACAGAAATGATCCATTTTGTCCAGTTACATAAATATTGTACACCAGGTCAATCCATTCATCAACACCAGGCATTTCTTAGTTAGAGATATCTTCCAAGCCACTGATAGTATTATTAAAAAATATTTATCCTTCTTCCTCTACTCAAGTTCCTACAGTTTAATAAGGTACACCATCAAAAGACGGTGTCCAGGATGCTGTGAATTTTAGTCCACAATGGAGCCACAGAGGCACAACTCCACAATATATGAAAATGATTCGCGCCTCTGTTCCCACAAGATCTCCAGCAGTCAGTCTGATTTGAATAAGACTTCTTTTGGGCAGAGGTACAGAAATAAGGAATAACATTCTTCCAGCTAAATTCTCTCAAAGGACAGCTTGTTGTTTTCCACCGTTGTCTATCTGCTCCCTCTTCTCTTGTGTGATGATCAGTTTGCCCTCTGTTTTCTGTTTTGTTCTAACGTGTGAGTGAATGTGTTTTTCTTTGTTGAGTTGTTGAAGGCTTGAGTATAATTTTGAAGTGACCTTTTTACAAGATCCATCCTCAAATGCTGTCGTAAATATTTGAAGCAGCTCATTTTCCACTGTTACATTTTTCACATTTATACCATAATATATTCTCTCATTTGGAAGTGTCTAAATGGTCTTGATTCTGCAAATTGAAATAGTCCTTAATGTCCTGGGCACTCCTTATTGTACCTTGACTTATGAGAGCGTAATGTGCTGTGAGCCCCCTGGAGGACCAACCTAAATCTTTTGTCATGCTTCCTAGATATAAATCATGGGTCATAGTTTAGCTGCCTTCTTCCATTTGAATTGAATTAGGTGTTTCATTCCACATCTGTAGTAAGCTAATAACCCATGGCTTATTGTTGGAGAGCGGGTTGGATAGTGAGGGGTCAATTTCTACCGCCGCTGCCGGTTGGGTTGAGGGGGGGGGGCACAATGCAAATTCCAAATAGAGATTTAAAACATTAGTAATGGTAATGGTAGTGGTAATAATATTAATATTAACAATATAATAGTAATAATAATAATAAGACTGATAACAACAACTGTAGCAGCAGTTGTCGAGCAGGAACACAGGGGCAGCAGGTGGCCCACAACCACAGATCCAGACTCTGCAGCTCCGGAGGCAGAAATACCTGCTGAAAGCAACAGAAGGAGAGAGGAGAGAAACGAGAAAGCACAGAACTACAGGAGAGAGAAGATGTTGAGTTAATAACATGCAGTAATGTGATAAAAATACATACAGAGGGAGAGGAAGAGAGGAAAGAGGTGCATCATGGGAAGTCTCCCGGCAGTCCTGCCCGCTCACCATTGAGTCTGGTTCTGTCCAGGTTTCTGCCTCTTAAAGGAAGTTTTTCCTTGCCACTGTCGCCAAATGCTTGCTCATGGTGGGATTTGTTGGGTCTCTATAGGAAAAGTGCAATGAGATAACTGTTGAATGAATTGGCGCTATATAAATCAAATTAAAAATTCATATCTGTTTTAATGTAATGTTTTATACACCAATGATAAAAACTGGTGTGTGTCACTGCTGTGTAAAATACTTTGAGTTAGCAAACACCAATTTGTACTGCTCTGAAAAACGTGTTAATATGATACAAACAATGTTACTGAGTTACAAAATGGGAACTTTTTAGCTTCTACCGTGGAACTTGACTTAAACATCATCAGTATAAAAACTGTGCAATGATTATGTTTGCTTGCTGTCAATGGTGTACATTAAGAACCAGTATTACATGAAGTTTGGCACGATGTTCTTCCCATACGTGAGCAGGAGACAAATTCATGTCCTAAAGACAGAAATCTGGGAATCTGGGAAATGTGCCAATACTCCAGTCACTATCATTTACTCAGAATTCATTCAAATCAGAAAGTCCGACTCTAACAACAACTGTAGTCATAATAATGTGTGCTTTCATTTTTAGGGATATCACTCCAACATTGTCACCATCGATCACGTGACCCCTCTCCATGAAGCCTGCCTGTCAGGACACGTAGCCTGTGTCAGAGCATTAATAAATGCTGGAGCTAATGTAAGTATTCTTATCACCACCATTATTATATGTTCACGGTGTGTTCACCCTAAAACACATTAGCACTGTCATTAAACAGCTGCTGCTGTTGTAGTGCTCACATCTGTGTGTGTGTCTAGGTGAATGCTGCTACCATCGATGGCGCCACTCCTCTGTACAACTGTTGTGCCTCTGGGAGTGTCAGCTGTATGGAACTGCTGCTGCAGAATGGAGCGCACACACACATGCCACACACACACTTCCCCTCAGCTCTGCACGAAGCCTGCAAGAGAGGTAAAGACACAGAACAGGAACCTTGTATGCCGTATATGACAGGGCTCATGTGTAGTTATAGTTGGATTAGTCTGTGTGTGTATCACCAGATTTTGGTGGAATTTGGCTGAATGACTCATCTCACTTCTGCACAGTGGCGTTTTCAAAATGAGGCACTGTTGCGGCACTGCTCAACAGGGGGAGTATAAGTTGGACTACAGTTACACTTCAATTCAAACGTATTACTTCAGCATTGAAAGTTTGTGAATGTTTCATCATTGTGTGTGATTGTGTGTGTGTGTATGTGTGTGTGTGTGTGTGTGCAGGTAATAGCCAGTGTGTAGAGTCCCTGCTGTCTCATGGAGAAGATCCAGACTATGAAGTGTCCCACCTGGGCTCTCCTCTGTACGTGAGCTGTCTACACCGACACACAGCCTGCTCAAAGACTCTGCTGCACAGAGGTGTGTATCATCTACTGCAGCGTGTAGCACACCTGTGTTTCCTCCTGTACTGGCAGCAGGCGTCCCCAGTTTTATATGAGCCACCTTTGTTTTGGTCTTTTTGGTCCAGAAAATTCGAAGCTTTAGCCAGTGTGCTCAAAGCTTTGCAAAGTTAATGCTGCAAAGTGGGCTGTGATTCCCAGCCTGCAGTACTAGCAACCCTTTCACATTAAAGGCTCTAGACATACTGTTTATTAATGCGACTTTGTTAGTCCAGATTACTGCATAGATTCCAGTGCTCTCGGCCAGTGGTTCCAGACTTTTTTGGATTAGAGGAAAAAGATTAGGAAATATCCCTGTAATCATCTCGAGACCCCTCAGGGCGTCCTGCCCACAAGGCTGGGAAGCGCTCCTCGAGGCTGTTCCTCTGTGAAGTGATGTTTCTCTCTGTCTATTCTTCTAAACTCTGTGCTGCAGCATAAAGGGTCAATTTCTACGGCACAGAGGTCAGATTGTGTGTGTAGTTCTCTATTCTATCGACACTGACTACATTTATATTTAATATCTTTTATTACATTTGCCTCTTGTCCTTGTCTTCTCTAGGAGCCAGTGTTAATGTAGGCAGAGGAGGGGACAGTCCTCTGCATGCAGCGGTCAGACAGGACAGTGCTGATCTGGTGTCAGTGTTACTGGACTATGGAGCTGATGTCAACATCAGAGACAGTAACAATCAGCGACCTGTGGAGCTAGCGCCTCCTGGTGGAAAAACACAACAGCTGCTACTGACATTTGAAGGTACTGCAGTATTCTCTACTGCGGTGATTCTTAATAATGATGCATGACAAGTGGAAACTCAAGCTGAGCTGTATCACATCAGTAAGAGGAAATCATTCTGTCTCTCTCTAGTTTCTCCGAGGAGTCTCTGCCAGTTGTGTCGTCTCCAGATCAGGAATTTGATTGGCCGATCCAGGCTGAAGCTGCTCCCCCTCCTTCCTCTCCCTTCCCTGCTCACTCACTATCTGGAGCACACGTAGGATGATAGGCGTGCCAAGCCCCTTAATAACCACATTTCATGTTAACATATCACCACGACTTCAGATGCATGGTTGAGTTTGGCTACTACAACATCATTACATCAAATTACCGTAGGATTTACTGTGCTGCACACTCTGGTACACAGTACATTGCCTTTGTGTTGCCATAATTGACACAGTCTCTGTTTATTTTACGTTTCCCTTTCAGACGATTGTCTGACCGAGAGTGACAGCTGATCCAGACTTTGAACTCATTTTGGCTTCATATGTTGGAAAAGCACAATATGTCACTTGAATTTATTTTCCATCAGCAAGTGCTGGCCTTCAAGTATCTGTATGTATATGTAAATACCAATAAACGATCCATGACAAGACCTCAGTGACCTGTCCAGCAGTCTCACAGCAGTGAGCAGTTGAGTGGGCGGCGGGTCTCCCCCGGGGGGGTCCAAACAGTTTCAGAGGAGGCTCGGTGAATGGAAGTGAAAAAATATTACAGTAGTTTTCAAAAGGAGATCACATAGAACAGTACGGAGCCCCCTGCGGGTCACGGTGAGAAGTTTTTCAGGACTACTCTTGCATTCCCTCGCAATGTTTTGTTACCTCGCAATACTTTGCTTCTTCCATTCCTTCAGAGCCATGTGTCTATTTCTGCTCAGCTGCTCCCAGCGCAGCGCCCCAGTATATCAGCTCAATGAATTTTACTTTGAACCAGGCATTAAAGGTCCCGTGTGCAGGGTTTAGTGGCATCTAGCGGTGAAACTGCAACCATTTGAATCCCGCTCGCCTCACCCTCCCCTTCCAGGCGTGGAGGAGAAATTATGGTGGCCACGAAACTCGCAAACAGCCCTCTCTAGAGCCGGTGTTTGGTTTGTCCCCTTTGGGCTGCTGTAGAAACATGGCGGTGCAACATGGCGACCACCGTGGAAGGGGACCCGCTCCCTCTGTAGATATAAAGGGCTGATTCTAAGCTAACGAAAACATGCTTATGAATATTATATTCCATTTCTGCCGACAGCTCCTCCTAAATGTTCCACACTGAAGCTTTAAGAATGCTGATATAGTGCTGCTGCTCAACAGGCCCGCACGGTTGTGTAATTAGTGCAAGTAAACTTAAACGACTTCTGAGATCGAGAGGTCTCTGCAGAAGAAAGCAGGACGCTGTCGGCTTCATCCGTCAACAGATACTGTCCTCTGGCCTGTGCTGGACCCACAGGGGTTCACTGAGGACGTGATGTCCCTTATTCATACGGCTCCGACCCAGAAGTGCGCTCATGTTCTGTCTGGTAACTTCTTTGCGATGGACATCATATAAAGGTGAGGAGTCCACTAACAATGCAGAATGCATTAACTTGAGAATCTCCACACTACCTTCCATTCCAAATAGACATACGGCTCAGAAGGACTGGAAAAGTATTTTGGACGGAACGCAAAAGTAGTCTTCAAATAAATTCTCGCTGTGACCTTTAGGGGCCTCCGTATTAACGTTAGTCTACTTTGTGTGGTATCATTAAAAATGCATTAACAACAAATGCATTAAACGCTGGGTGATGTTCGGTTGTTATGTTACATTTTCTATGTGGAACTTCACGGCACCAAAGATGAAATGACGACTTTGCGTGGGAACGCAAAAGTTGTCCTCAAATAGATTCTCGCTGTGACCCATAGGGGGCTCCGTAAGATCCAGAATTGTTACCCCCCCATTTCATAACTTCCCATCTTGTTCCCCAGTGCCTACATATGTAATGGTACGTACTGCACCGGTACACCGTTAGTACAGAAGTAAGTAATTATGCTGTACGTTGCGGCCTGTAATCTAAAGCATTACCAAAAGTTGATGACAGACAGACTTAGACAGACTTATTGTCCGTCAAGGAAAGGTACGGGGTCTCTTCTGCTTCATCTTCATCAGCGATCAACAACACGTACCGCAGCTATCCGAACATGCTCTGCAAACTACAGGCAGCCTGCAGGGGGATCTAACAGGACGGACATATTCTTCGAAGGCTGCTGGGACTGTCCGCCCCCGCTGCTGCCGCCTGATGTCGTCCACTTTCCAGGCGAGGCCACTTCATCTGCCACTGCCACATGTATATATTGCACGGCATCGTTTCATAATGCCACATTTAGTCGTTATATTCCAACGGTGGGGGCGTGGTTCCCACAGAGCCGTGAGACCGGACGCCGCCTCGGTAAAGCTGTCTCGCGGCTCTGTTCCGTTGGAATATAACGGATGGAAATAAATGCAGCATTATGAAATCAAAGTTCCATGAAAGAAATAAAAGTAGTCCTTTGAAAAACGTCCTTTTAAAAATAAAAACCTATTCATTTATTTCATAGGCATATTTCTGGATTTATTTAATCTCGACTAAAATGGCATTCCATACAAACAAGCCTTATGGTGTCCGGGCTCCATCGCCGCCACGTCACCGCGCGTCTTTTGTTTACCCACCACCACTCCCTCTGATTGGCTAGTACTCATTTCTTCCGTTGGTTAGGGATAGCCAATCAGAGGCAGAGTAGGGGCGGGACTTGGCGGAAAGCTGGTGGGGGAAAAAAACAGGTGCTCCACTGATCCGTCGCCATGAAATCGCCTGTATTCTTCATCAACATTGAAGGATTTTTTCACCAGGCGCTGGCGAGCGTAGACACGCTCTCCTCTGTTAGCTAAGTAAGGCAGTTCTGTCAGCTTTCACACCTCAAAATCTCAGACACTATCTGCACTGCCAGGCGTGCCCAGCGTGCCCCCACTCCAGCACCACGGCAAGCTGCAGGAGATGATATCCCTGAAGTCACAGCAACAGAGAGAACAGTGACGGTAGTAAAAATCTGGTGTTTTATTTGCTCATTCACCCACAGTTCAGCCCATATTAAATCTCTGCTATAAGTTAGATATTTACATCATTCAAGGCCCTTCACAAAATGCATCGTGATCGTCTTTACAAAGAAATCTATTTACATTGTACAAAACATTGCAAACACGATCATCCATACACCAAACCCTCTTCCCCTTCCACAAACTAACACAAAAAGCAGTCAGATTTGTCATTTCCCCCACCATAAGTTGTGTATTTCTCCCCAGCAACATTCCCCACCCCCACAGCCCCGCGGGTTTTGTTTCCCCTGATTTTCCATTTTCAGACCGGCAGTTACTAAGTCACAGTCAGCTGGTCAGCTCCTCAATTACGCATCAAGACTGTCACTAAGGCAGGCAGTTCACTGTTCTTAAACGTTTAAGTTCCTCTAAAGCATCAGTGTCTGTAGAAGTTCATGGAAAATTAATTCAAGCCAATGGAAAATCAACAGAAGTAAATGGCAACCAATCAAAGTTAAGAAGAGGACAAGTCATGCTATTGTGCATTTGAAAGCATATTCTCGCAGGGATGGGTTCAGACATGGCACTCCGGGAACGGACCTGGAGCTGGTTTAGAGAAACCAGGAGGACGAGCATCGTTCACATACAGTCCTGCTTATTGATTCGCCAGATTTAGCTGTTAGATTACTGTATTAGCTCCACGCTCAAAGTGGGGATTCTAAAAGTGCAAATGAAGAAGAAACTAAAGTAATTCAATATGTCAGTGTCCTTTTTAGGAAAGCGAGCTTTACATACATGTCACTGGTATCTGAGAGCGCCTCCACCTTTTGTCTGGCCCCAGAGGAAGGTGGATGTATTTTGGCCTAATGGCTCTTTAAGAAGCGGATGACCAATCAGGACTGAGCAGAAAAATGCTAAAAAAGCGCTGATTGTTTAGGTACAGAAAACAAGCCGGGACTTTAACATCAGCGTGACACCACGCTTTCAGATTCACAACTTTCAACAACGTTTCCATTCACTCCTCGTCTATTAAACTGATCTGGCTCACTGAGTGTTCTCTCTCCGATATGTCCAATAAATGCTTTGTTTTTGACATCCTATTTTAACGCACTCTTCCAGCCTGAAAGCCAGACAGAAGCAAGCGTTACGCCAGCCAGTGTTGGTAGCAACACTTCACCTGGTTAAACACACCGATGATGCGATTGAATCCTCCACCAATAAAAAGGACTCTTTGGTAAGTGAGCTAATCAACTGACTGAAAAGGTCTAATTAAAGCAGGACTGTTCAGTAGTTGGAGTTAATGCGATTCATTTCATAAATCAAATGTAGTGGTTTAGAAAAGGCCTGAGAGGCCACTTCAGTGTTCGTCCAACTGGTCATTCTGAGGACCCGTAGCTTCAGCCTCCTTCCCAACCAGTTCTTCTGCCATCTGGAGTGTCTGTGTCTGTACATCGCACCAGCCTCGACTTTGCCAAAGGCATATTTTGGCTGATACCGACAGATGTGGGTTGAAGCAGTTAATCGATACTCAGTATCTTTAAATTCGACCATGTGGACTCCGTCGTGCTGTAGGTGCACTGACATGGACTGGCTCATATCAAAAGCATTATTTTCTTTAAACGGACAGTATCAGCTTGATATTTCTGTAAACGTGTAGTATGGATGTATTTCTTGATGTGTGTTAATCGGCGTGTATGTCCTCAGTCTTCATACAGCCACGATGTTGTTCATCTCCCATTTCTGAGTGGTTTTACTGGTGTCACAGTCTGATATGAAGACTTTGTGGAGCAGGTCGGAGCGGTCCAGACACTTCCCTGTTAGGACAGCACAGATGAACATTACCATTAGGAACAGGAATATTTCACTTTCATTACAACTTCTCCCATACGGATCCCTGAAGTGAAGCTTATCCAGCGGGGGTGATGTATGTCTGAAAGCAGAGCGCCAAGGCTTGTTTCAAAATTCCACAGCAGCAGCACCCTCTGAAACATGGCGTCAATGTCATGTCATACTTCAAAAAGGGAAACAATCACGTGACCCTGTGACCACTGCGAGACGCCTGAAGCCGTTTACCGCTTCGCTTGGTTTTTTATATCACGATACAGTAATTGTTCTGTAAATTCAACAAGAACTGTATTTAGCATATACACAGAGACGAAGCGATGGCTCCTGCGGAGGAAACGGGGGCTGGACCAGGGACCCTCTGTGTGGGGAGCAGAAGTGTTCACCAGTTTGCACCACACTACTTCACAGCAGACTGTATCTAATGTCGAATACTGAAGTGCAGGTTATGTGCTGGTTTCATACGAAGCTTCGAGTAATGAGCCCGTTTCTTACAGACAGCCGTAATGCTTCAGACAGCTTCATTTTGTCATCACTGCCATGCAACAATAAAGCAGAGCAATTTGAAAATGTCGTTTACGTATAAAGCACTAGTGGTTTCGAACTGTACAACGTGCAGGTTCATTTAGGTCGCGCCGAGCCTCATTTAGTGTTTCAACTCGAGCCCATATGGGCCTGGAGTTTTGAGGCTTACACCAATACTGAAATTAACTAGTTTTTTCAAGATAAACAATACTTGTTTTCTAACAAAAACATTTCTGATGTGGATCCCTTAAAGTCGGTTATTAAATGGCTGTCACCAAGATACAGTATGTAGTGAGCCAGAAATTTTACAGGTGAGAAATAAACTTGTCAAAACCAAAAACAACAAGAAACCAAACGGTACACCACTCTGGTAATGAAATTAGAATCAAAAGCCGCTATAAACAACAACAACAACACAAATATAATAAACTTGAGAAAAGAAAAGTAGAACTTGAATGTAAAAATAGAAATCATAATAGTAAACAATACTAAATGTCCTCAAATATTTGACATTTCGGCTGACGTGGGTGTACCTGTGTCTAGTTTAAAGAGCTGAATGTCACACAGAATGGAAATCGTGCCGGAGCTGCCGGCTCTGTCTGATCGGACGTCCGTGTTCTCTAACTGTACAAACGGACGGAGTACTGCAGACCACACCGGCAGCAGGCTCATCATGTTAGAGTGAGTGCAGGCTGCTGTAGAATTTTGATAAAACTTCACTGAAATGACGGCGTCCTCATATTCCTTCCACTGTAACATGACGACTGTCAGCGAATCACTGTGTGAAAAATCCATCAAAACTGTTGTCTGTGTTAAAAACAGTGCAGATATTTACCTGTTGGCACATGAGTGAACCGATGGAGATCCTGCACACACAAACAGAGAGAGTGGTTGAATTCTTGTTCATCGTCTACTCTCAGCCTGTCCTGTTTTGATCAGAAGTGTGTGTCTCACCTTGAAGTACTTCCACTCAGTGTGCTGGTTCTGATCACAGTGTGTGACGATGACAGCTGAATTATCACCTCCTCTGGTCAGGCACTGGTCGTACTGCATCAGCTGGTTGGCTTCATTGATACGGAACAACTACACACACACACACACACTACTGTAGTCTGTGCTATGACCATTGGTTAGTTATCTGGTTCAGTGTAAAGTACTAGGTGCCCTGAGGCCATTAAAACCTGCATCTGGCAAAACTTGACCACAGGCTACAAACAGCTGGACATCTCTGCATTCTTTCCATTCTGAAACCCCATCAGGGGCTGTCCCAGAAAGCGGCTTTAGTGAAAACTCTGAGCCAGTTAACCCCGAGTTTAACGTTCCAGAAACAGATTTCACTTTAACGCTGGGTCAGTTACTGTGGTAACATCACCTCAGTGAGGCAGCTTTTCTCCGTCTACTCCCCTCCTGGCGAGCCTGGAGGAGCTGTCAGACATGCCGTTCATCTCCTCATTCAGTCAATATAAATATCGATATGCGTATCGAAGCACATTCGTTTGCAGAGGTTTCGTCCGCAGAGTGAGATCAAAATTTCGGTTGGATACCTAAGGACTCTCTTTACTAACGATACTGCTTCTATGATCTCTGCATTCAAATATTACACATCATGAATTCACCCTCAGCCCAGAATGAAATCTATACATTGCCTTTCTCTTTTGCAAGTGGAAGTGTGCTTTATAACACTGTGACAGGTTGTTAGAACAGTTCCCTTGTATTGAAACGTTTACTGCACATTACTGTGGTGATCTGAACAGAGCTACAGGAGATGAAGCACCACGCTACATGAGACAGTGTTTTCTTACCTGGTTGCCCCCCATCCTGTGGCACGGTCCTATTTCCACATTGCCTCCATTTGTGTGTCCCATACTGTCGATACAGTAACTTGTCTCAAATCCCCGAATCTACGTACATATGGACAGGATACACAAACACAATCTCATGGCACAGGATAATACACGAAATGGTTAAATCAAGGCGTCTAACAACCATGAAAGAAACAGTAACTGAACATGCTGTGTGTGTCTGTGTGTGTGCCTACCTCCCCCCATTCGACATTTTTAGGAGGCAGAGGGTAGTGCAGTGGAATGTCATAGGCTATTTCCTCCATGAACCACTTGAAGCTCTTGCATCGATGTTCCTCCCTGACGAAGATCAGCCAACAAACAAACAATTCATTTACAACCAGTGAACTTACAGTTTCACTGTGAGCTAATAATATATTCATTTCTTAACCAATTCTAAAAAGAAAGAAAGAATTGCATGAATGTTCAGCTTATTTCAAATGTTAAAAATCTTTAGTGTGTCTAAAGTTGACTTTAAGGCTAAAGACATCTTTTGAAATGCAGGGCAGAATAAAATATGAGCAGGAAAACTAAAGCAACTATAAATTCCCCTGCATGTGTGTCGAGGTCTCTTCTGAAACATCAAAAGTGACGGTTTGGGTGATCGGAGACTATCCTAATGCTTTAAAGAGCTCAAGTTTAGATACTCAGCGTCACTGCAGACATCATTAATAAGTGAGCGGTCTTCTCTTGCGGTACTTATAATGCAGAGATAGATCATTTCCTGATATGGTGCCTATACACTGCATAACAATTTTCCAAGTTCATTCCATGTCACAGTAGGCAAGATGGGTCTAATAAAGTCTTAGCGGTGTCAAACTACGACTTCTACTTTGAGGCATGTCAGGTTGTGAATCGTAGCGCTACAGTGTAAACAGATGCAAGCAGAGACGTCATCAAGGTGCCATCCATCTTCGCCACTCCTGTTTTGAAAATGTAGCAAAGCAAACTAACCTTGATCGTAGTGCGGACACTTGTATTCACTGAAAACACTCAAGGGGAGCAGAGTGCGGAGCCTCAGGCCATGGAAAAGTAAGTTTGAGGTAAACATGTTTTTAGCAGTAGCTATACGCTAGCTCACCAGTCTATTCTGTGTCATTTCATGCAATCTTCTGATTGGTTGGTTTGTAGACGTGGGTCGTGGCAGCAGTCACACACTGAAGATTTGGTGCTAACTTTTTACACTGCCGACCAAAAACAGCCTGTGTCCAAATTCTGACAAAGCTCTAAACCGGCTGTCTGGACTTTTCTTACAGTGGGATCTCCATGGTCAACTTTCGTCTGGGACAGCCTAAAAATCACAGTGTACAGGGGCCTTCGGGTGGGAAACTGGTGGTCAAATGAGAATTTCAGATGTGGAAAAGTGTGATCAAGTGAGACAAAAGAATAAAAGTAATCTATTAAAAATAAATACAAAGTATGCGTATTTTGTTGTATGTAGGTTATACCTGAAGCGTTTAAGCTCGCTGATGTCTCCGTAGGCTAGAGTGAGAGTTTCAGGACGACTGGCGTAGAAGTAGTCCTTATATTCATCCCACCATACCTCCACCACACGAACATAGTTCTGTCCACACAAATTGGTAGGTCACACCTCATAATATACAGCAAGTGTTGAGAAGAACAGACAACATGCAAACTGTTACTTTACAACTGGTCAGTGCTACACTGGCTCTAAAACTGCACCAATAAATGATGCGTACGCACGAACACCATGCATGTGCCACTTCCCACATGAACGGGCCTTTATGAAACCTCTCAGGCGTCAGACCTACTTCTCTATCAGTGAGGTGAGCGATGGAATGGAATAATAAAACTGTTTGTTTTGGTTGATAACCAGTTTCACTGATTGTGTGCATTACAGTCTACACACAGATCTGTAAAATGCCAATGATGCTTGTGCACGTGCGCACACGATTAACGAGACAAACAGAACCATGCTTCCACAGCGGCATATTTCTGTCTGTGTACAGAGGATTAGTGACTCTCCGCAGAGAGCGTGAACCATTCTACCTTCAGAGTGGGCGACGATCCGACATGTGCAGGCGGAGGGTTGCCCTGCCACCCCTGAAGTCTGTAGATATGGCCGACACGAGAACACGGCACAAAGAGCAGCTGGCCGCCACACTGCCAGATCTACAGGAACACACACAAAGTTAAAACTCCAAGGTGAATATTGCTCTAGACCCTTTTTAAATCATGTGTCAGGCCATTCAGCCTCAGTGTGTATACACTGGACTACTCCATGTATACCTTGTATGATATTTCAAAATTCTCTCCTCCCCATATCTGCAGTCCTGGATCATACAGACCCAGCTCAAAGAAGAAGTCTCTCTCTATAGCAAAGAGACCGCCCGCCATGGCTGGAGACCTACAGGCAGAAAGACAGACACACGTCCAGAAACAGACACAGCATGACTCCTGACACTAAAGGTTACTCTGTTTTCCAGGTATCTGAAAATCTAAATAATCACATCATCGATTCTGTTCAGGTTGGTCTGAGACTCAGACATTAAACAGTTCATTTCTGTCTTTAACAAAGCACAGTCAAGCAGTTACTGCATTAATAACAACAATGACAACACATACAGTACCACACTGACAGAGACAAAGTCTAAGCAAAATGAGAAGTTAGTGAAAGCAAAGCTGAGAAAAAAAGACTGACAGCAAGACATGATGAATGAAAAAGTGACTGGGAGAAGGCGGGGGTGATGGTGCCCCAGTTCGAACCCGATTCACACCAGAGGCTCCCCTGTAGACCCCACAAAAGGTCCCAACACAAACTCATCAGTCCCACGGCTTTTAGATTAGGACCCAGTCAGTTATGCTGTCACAGCCCTTTCAAGTGCCTGTAGTTCAGGGCTAAGAAGCAAAGGTAGGTTCACAGACAAACAGGAAGGGATTTGCTAAACTGGCCTTAATTACTGTAGTTGGACCAAAAACATCAGAAGGACAGACGTATGAGAGTAAATCCCACTGAATTAAACAACACATCGTGGTGAAACAGCAGAAACATTGAAGCACAGCGGCAGTCAGTGGACAGGACAGCAGTAAGCTCCTCCCATCAGTGAGACAGCTTTGCTTTAGTTGGTTAGTTGTGATATGCAGTAAGGGTTAGAGTCGCAGTCATAGATTTGATATAATTAAGTTTTCCAAATGTAAATATCTGAAGAGTTGGTATTAACTATCAGCTGTTGCTACCCACACACCCTGGGCCTCATATTTCTGTTTGAGGTTCATTTAGGCAGTTCTACTGAGATGAGTTGGTTTTCTGTATTTTTGATCCCTTAGCATTTCTTCACAAGTTAGGTAAGTTATTAATAGTCTTAATGTCAGACATATCATTAGCATGTGTCCAGGTTAGTTGGGATGTCTGTCTTCTGTGTAGACACAAGGCATTGGTTTTCTGTACCTATATGGCTCGGTCACAGTTTTTCGGAGTTTTTTTTCTCTGTCTCCCAGAGGAATTCTCTTCCAGAGCATGCTCCAATCCCAGGCTCCTCTAGCGAACCCGTCCTGGTCTCCTCCACCCTGGGGATCGATGGTGAAACTCTGGCCATGGACGGAGTCGATCAGAGGCACCGTACACACCGTTCTGACAGAGTGGGGGTGGGGCCATGTATACAAGATACATGGGAGGGAAGAGGTGTAGGGGTGGTGTACATGTAGAAAACAAAGAAAAGGCAAATACGGACAGCAGTGCCAGTGAAAACACAAAGACATGGGGTGGGGTGTCGGAGACCAAGACAGAGCGAGACAGAGTGGAGGATAGGACAGGTGGGATGAAGGGATTGGAGATGGAGACACAAACAGAACAGGGATGAGTGTTAGCATGCTGGCTGCGGTGTGTGTACCGGTAGGGCTGGGTGGTATGCTTTCTGTCGGCCTTCTCTCTCTGGCTAAGCGGTACTCTCTTCCAGAGCAGGCTCCAATCCCATGCTCCTCTAGCCAGGCCGTCGTCATCTCCACCCTGCTGGGGCTCCATACTGTACTCATTACCATCTATATAGTCTATCAGTGGTACTGTACACACTGTCCTACACACACACACACACACACACACACACACACACACACACACACACAAAACCTAGTGTCTGTATTGGGCTGTGATGATTAGTTGAACAACACACGCTGAATTCCCTTCGTGCCCTGTTGAGGATGTTGCAGAGGGGAGTTTTACAGCAGAGCAGTGGCGCTCAGAGAGCAGAGCTCCAGGCCTCCCACACGGGGGGGCTGCTGTAGACGCCACGCAGGAGATGGTAAACGCACAGCAAAGTGAGGTGCACGTCATGTCACAGCAAGATACGTATACAGTACATACAGTTCGTACATATACTGAATTGCTATCAGCAGATATAGTACTAAATGTGTGGTATTGATAGATATTAGAAATTGGAGCCATCTCTGGTGTGTGTCTTTACAGGGTGATGCTTATTTGCACCAGTGGCCAGACCCTTCTTATGCATAAATATACTGTATGCATGGTACAGAATCCTGCGGCAGTCAGCCCTGCCACAGAGTACGAAAACACTGTTGCTGAACAGGTAAGCCCAAAGTCACTGCGACTTTTTCTTTGAACGTCTTGCTCCGCCGGCTCAAATGTGTGATGTTTCAGGTTTCAGAGCTGCAAGCGAAGGCAGATTTAATGCAGTGATAAGAATGAACATAAACTCAGAAACCTTCTCTGAGCGAAACATCTGGAGCAACTGAAGGAGATGTCGACATCGAAAACACAAGCAACCCACAAAGCTCTCTCAGCGGCCCGGGGCCGAAAGGACACCTGCACAGTGACTCTTTAGTTTGGAAGAAACACTGCACTGATGTTATGTGCATGCACCAACACTAGCTTACTAATAAACTGCATAATGAAATGGTAGCATAAATCCTGTATTTGTACCATCAAATTCTGATTTAATAAACCAGTCTGTAAACATCTCTGGCCAGCCTTCAGAAACTCAAAAGACATCGACAGCTATCGTCACATGTGCGCGGCTGAAAAGGTTTGTAGGTGTAGGTGTAGGTGTAGGTGTGTGTGTGTGTGTGTGTGTGTTACCTGTCTTTTGAAATAGGAGCAACCAGAGGAGCATACCAGTTGATTCCAACCTCACAATGAGCATCCAGGTAGATCAGCACCTAGAACACACACACACACACACACACCTGGATGTCTGTGCTCCTTTCTGTTTATCGGGAATGTGATGCTGTCAGTCTGCTCAATGCTACTAACTGGTGATTACAGTGTTTCACACCTAGTTTAAGGCCCAAAGTTAGAACCTGTATCTGCAATTTTGTAATATTAACAGTATTTGAAGGTAAAGCCAGTGAGAAATCTTCACACAGTAGTAACAACAGATCACAGTATACCTGTCCTTTACTGGCCTTCTTGGCTCCTATACTCCTGGCCTGGATCAGGCCTTCTCTCTTCTCATTTCGGAAGAGTTTTACAAGACCGTTCCATTGCTTGATGTACTCCTCCAAACGCTCCTTCAAATGGGCTGCAAGCACGCACGTGCATGCACGCACGCACACACACACACACACACACACACACACAAAATAAATCAATCAATCACACACCTTCATCTTATCACAGTGGGAGAAACAATGAATCTCGTGCCCAGACATGAACGGCAGCCCTGGACAGATTTGGTCCGACTATGAAATGACAACAACAGTAGTTAACAATGAAGTGTGAATTTAACTTGATATTTCATGCATTTCCATACTGACCTTCCCTCTTTGTGCTTTTGCACCGTGCCAACAAGCAGAAGGGCTCGTGCCGATTAACATCACGATCAGTTAATAACCTTGCTACAAAATGTGACTTCACCATGGAGGCCGAGGTGAGCGGTCAGCTACAGCATTCAGCCAGACACCGGCGCTTAGGGAGCCCTCTGAAATATGACTTGTGTTGGTGCGTTCATGCTGAAGGCATGACATTTGTTTCCCAACCCCTATACTGTATGTGAGGAAATAAACCCACCTTTGTTGCTGAAGTCATCTATCATGACGATCTCAGCCAGGTATTTCCTGGGAGTCCTCTTGATGACACTGTGGACGGTTCTCATCAGTGTAGACCAGCCTTCATTATGGAAGACTATCACCACACTGGAGGTCAGCAGTCTGTCATCATAATGCCAGTACTTACACCTGGAGAGGTGAAGAGCACGTCAGTTACATTCATTCAGAAATGTTACAAGGTCCCATTAGAAATGGTGCTGCCATCTCTCTAATGCAAATTACAGAGATGGCAGCAATCACTGTGCAGAAATAACCAGAACCTCGTTGAGGCCAATATGGGAGCTTCTAGTAGTTCATGAGAGGTTCAAATCTAAATTGTTTAGATATATGAATTCAATCACATTCTTATGATTACAAAAACATTACACAGTGTTATAAAGTATTTAACAACACCGCATGGGAAACCTTTAAAAAAAGGCACGGCGCTTCAGTGGGCAAATACGTGTAAGCACACATTCCCGATAAGTTACGTTGTAGCATGAACGTCGTATTTCTACTGTTTACCTTGCGACAGGCATGACAAAAGATAAAATAGTTGCTGCCGTGATAACTTTCCAGAGTTGTAAATCCTGGCTTTATCTGGTCTGAACACATTATGTGGGGCTGTGACAGACGACTGACACGCTGTAGATTCAATGGCCCCCCCCCAATGAAACTCAGCTGTCAGTACACTCATTTCAACACACTGTGATAAGATGAAACATAACAATGGCAGAAAAACTCACACACACAATTTTGTAAGGCGCCATAAATATGGAGCCACACTTAAATACACATCTCCTCCTCTACAATGATAATGAATGGGTATCTATCCTGTAGATTACACTTGTTTCATTCACTTGTGGATTCTTAGCATTTCACTGTCTAAAATACAACATGTACACTGCTGTTGCCACTGCTGTTTGTCTGTAGAGGGTATGGAGTATGTTTCTCCACAAATCTAAAGTAACAAAATCCAATTAAAACCAGTGGTCTTGTAACGGAGGGTGTGGGGGTTTTCACGTGTTCCTGTCCTTTTGGGCTGGATGTGAATGTATTCTTCTCCTGTGTGACGTGACAGTGAGCAGCTGTAACAAAGAGTTTCCTCCTGGGGATCAATAAAGTATTTCTGATTGTGATATTATTGCTGGAGGTTACCTTAAAAGCAATAGTAAAAATATTGCTGTGGATTAATTTGAAGTGTGGGCTGTCAGCTTATGTTAGAGCTTCTGAAAACACTGGGTGGGGCGCCAAACATGGTGCACCCATGATGTGGTAATGTAAAGGACTGGCTCAACCGTCCTGTGTGATCTGCATCTGTCAGAACGGTTAAATGCAGCTTGTTCAGTGGGGTGTGTATGAGCCACACCCTACCACCTTCTCTGTGTGTGTGTGTGTGCTTGCTTAAAAGACAAGTCAGTCATCAGGTGTTTGGGCTGGATATATTAGACAAACAATCAGGAGGGTGTGTACGTGTGTGTGAGTATTACTTTAAACATGTGGAAAAGCATGAATGAATACCTCCTCTTCACTTTGACCGAATCACTCCATTTCATAGAGGCCAGCTTGCTTTGATGTACTCATTTACTTAAACTAATCAAGCAGACAGCCCAGGGTGATAATTTATCCTAGCATTATGTTTGCTTTTATTTGATAGATAAAACTTGGCCCGTGCTTGCATTATTTGGGAGGGATGATTAAACTGTTCCTACAAGACACAGTGAATGCTGTGAAGTGTAGTGGTCTATTAATACAGACATGCCATATTAGGATAAAGTTGCAAATTGGTCAAGTGGTCTTGTAATAGTAATCTAGGGCTAAAACAAATGACACAATGAGTAAAGAAGGTGGCAGATTGGTAGTCCATATGAACAGCAGTACTCACTCTTCATGGCGTATATCACTGATGGTTCTGTCCAGTGAGATCATGTCACTAGCCACCATGTTGAAGCCAAACTCTTTGATGGAAGCCTGGACGGCGTCTTTGTACTCCGGACCCAGGACAAAAGGCTTGGCTCCTTCACCAGGACCGCCGGGGACCCCTGGAGGTTCAGGTTCCTTGGGTTCAAAGTTTCCAAGTATACCTTTCTTCAGGACAGGGCTGGTGTAGGCGTGTGTGTCAGGTCTGAATGTCACATACTGCTGCTGGATCACCTGCATCTGGTCGGGCTGCTGGTCAGGGTTCTGGGGATGGTTGGCTCCTCCTGGAGACGTTAACCAGAAACCAAAAGATCACACAAAACCACAACACACAAATGCTAATACAACTATACCTTACGTCTTTTGCCCTCTTTCTAGAGGAAAATGCTATACCTTGCAACCACTTCTTGAAGGTAAAACTTGTACATATGCACCTGTTAAATGACAGGTCACCTGCACACCTGCACCTGCTTTAGCCACCGTCAATACAAGCTTGAGTCTTTTTCTAGAGAATGTCAGAGCTGAGTTTGTTTATGGGATGTTTAAAAATGGAACTCTGCGTGTCTCACCATGTTTGAGTCTGATGGAGTTGAGGTCGACCTCCACCCCCTCCACATGAGGCCAGGGCACCACAGGCTTAAACTGATCTGCTGGGTCTCCTTTGGGCAGCAAACTGTCATCCTGTATGGAGGGATACGACAGAGGGTATTACACAGATGCACATTATTATTACATCAGAGAATAGTACAGTGGTTGAACATGCTGGGACAAAGAAATTAATGAAAATGACATATTTTAAAAATATGACTTAATATGGCTATGGACAGTGAGCAGGAGGATACAACACATTTGGTTCAGCACAAAATTGCTATGTGTATCATTTAGGAAGATTAATTAGAACTGATCAGAGCCTGCCACAAGTAATCGCTAACAGAGGGGGATAAGTGCAGGCTACGTAATTCCCTGTGGGTTTGTCAGGGTAAGCAAACCTACAGAGCTTTAAGGCTCAGTTTGCTCATTATTTAGTTTTAAAACTTGCACAGTTACGGTATGGAGTCTGAACCAGTCTCACCCAACTTCCAAAAATGTCCGACACACACTGCACACTACCTGTCCTGCTTTGATGTTTTTCCTCACATCTAGTAACCAAAAATGGAGCAGCTTTAAAGACACACCCCAAGATTTTGTTATAGTGGCCACTAAACACATCTATGAACTGTGTAGAGTTTCAAAAAAATCTTCAGTGAGGTAGGAGGAAAGTTTGGGGGACTTCACCTTTTGACCACTAGTAGCACTAAGGAGCAATGTTTTTATGAGTCTCTATTTTGTTTGTTCTCCTGCACGCACACAAGGTTGTACGAGCACGAGCACACGGGTGATGCAATGCCCATTCCTGCCAGTGGTTTTACACTATTCCAGTGATCTACAGGTGGCGATAACGCATCAAATTGTTCTTTAGAGGCAACTGTCATACTTAACCCCTTGATTACTGATGAGACAGAAACATAAAAAAGGCACCTATTGATTGAATTTAAATTGACCATAAAAGTCACAGCCCTAATAATCCAAGCCAAGCCTAATGAAACAAAAATCTCAACTTGTACAAATGGTTTTCGTTGCTCCCCTACACTTCGACTGCACAGCTGAAAGAAGACTGTGGAGATGACAGCATGCACGCTTAACTGTGAGCTCCTGTTGATTATGAAAAGGTTCCTGATATCTCTGACTATAGAGCACATTTATAGACAAGGCGTTTTTCCTTCATACAGCCATTTTGTGGCATACTTTTTATGGTAAGAATCATATACACTAAAAATGCCTTTATGAAATTTTAAATTGATTCTTAAAGCTGCACTAAGAGGGACGGGAGTGGAGACACAGAACTCCTATTGCAGATCTTGGTTGAAGACGAGGTTGACAAGACAGAGAGGCTTTCAAGTTTCTGAAGCATTTTTTCTGTATATTATCAATAAAGTTGTGTTAAAGGTTCAGTGTGTAGGATTTAGTGGCATCTAGCGTATTTTTGCAGACTGCAACTATTTGAATACCACTTGGATTATCCTCCCGTTCCAAGCGTGTAGGAGAAACTACTGTGGCCTGCAAAAAAAACGCAAAAGGCCCTAGCTAGAGCCAGTGACTGGTTTGTCCGTTCTGGGCTACTGTAGAAACATGGCGGTGTAACATGGCGGCCTCCGTGGAAGGGGACCCGCTCCCTCTGTAGATATAAAGGGCTGATTCTAAGGTAACACAACGATTCTTATTTTCAGGTGATTATACACTAATGAAAACATACTTATATATATTATATTCAATTTCTGTCAACAGCGCCTCCTAAATGTAACACACTGGACCTTTAAAGTCATATTCAGGGGTATTCATATTTAGGAGGACGCTGTGATCAAACATTAACAAGCCTCTTGCTTAACTAAACTCATTACTCTGCAGTGTTTCTTCAGGGCAAATTACAGGAGATAGCTTGTAATAGACAAAATATTCCTCTGACTACTCCACATCAAGTCATTTGCAGGAAGGCAATATCTAGCCTGAAAGAACTAAAACTGACATAATATACTCACTTAATGCATTGTCTTTTATTAAATTTTATTTATATAGCGCCAATTCATAACAAAAGTTATCTCATTGCACTTATTGTCCTATAGAGCAGGTCTAGACCATACTCTTTATAATATTATTTAGACCCAACAATTCCCACTAAGAGCAAGCACTTGGAGACAGGGGCAAGGAAAAACGTTCTTTAAGAGGCAGAAACCTCGAGCAGAACCAGACTCAGGGTGGTCGGCCATCCGCCGCTGCCGTGTTGGGTTCGGTTCGGTTGTGACTGAGTGAGTGAGAAGGAGGAAAGAGGATATACAGCAGCAAGTTCCACAAAGAGATGTAAAATAATAGTAATTGCTGCTAGGAATAATAATTGAAGTTTGGGTGTTCAATCCTCCAAGAGATTTAGGTGTTTATTTGATTCTTGTTTTTTTTTTTTTGCCTTGCCAGGAAAATGTGGTGACTGCTAAGTTGAGAGAGGAGAGCTAGCCTAATGGTGGATGCACTGGAGTCAAGGATATGAGATAGTTGAGAGAAGCATATAGAGAGAATACAGTAGCACAATGCAAATTCCACATAGGATTTTAAAATAATAATATAATGGTAATATTAATGAAACAACAACAACAACAATAATAATAACAATAATAATAATAATAATAATAATAATAATGTGGTTGTCAAGCAGGAAAACGGGGGCAGCAGGTGGCCCACAACCACAGATCCAGTCTCTGCAGCTCCGGAGGCAGAAATACCTGCTGGAAGCAACAGAAGGAGAGAGGAGAGAAACGAGAAAGCACAGAACTACGGGAGAGAGAAGATGTTGAGTTAGTAACATGCAGTAATGGGATAAGAATGTATACAGATGGAGAGCGAGAGGAGGCGAGAGGAGCTAAGTGCATCATGAGAAGTGTCCTGGCAGTCTAGGCCTATAGCAGCATAATTAAGGAGTGGTTCAGGACTCACCCAAGCCAGCCTTAATTATAAGCTGTATCAAAGAGGAAAGCCTTAAGCCTACTCAAATGTGGAGATGGTGTCTGCCTCCCGAACCCAAACTGGGACCTGATTCCACAGGAGATGAGCCTGACAGCTGAAGGTTCTGGCTACCATTCTACTTTTGGAGACTCTAGGAACCACAAGTAACCCTGCATTTTGGGAGCGCAGTGTTCTAGACAGGTAATAAGTAGTGATGGGAAGTTCGGCTCTTTTCAGAGAGCCAGCTCTTTTGGCTCAGCTCCCAAAGAAGAGCCGGCTCTTTCGACTCCTGAACGGCTCTTAATTTAGGATTTTTTTGTAGGCAAATGTATTGTTTGTGTGTTGAAAACATTTCATGTGCAGTGTTTTTATGAGAATCCTTATAATTGCCTAATTTTGTGCATTTATTCTGGGAAAAACTGGGAGCCGGCTCTCACTCGATGCGAGCCGGCTCTTCTGATTCACTACAAAGCATTGGCTCTCAGAGCCACATCTTTTGCACATGACACATCACTAGTAATAAGGTATTATGAGCTTGTTAAGATAAGAGCCAAGATATGATGGTGCCTGACCATTAAGAGCTTTGTAGGTGAGGAGAAGGATTTTAAATTCTATTCTGGATTTTACAGGGAGCCGCAGCATTCTGGATCAACTGGAGAGTCTTAAGGGTCTTATTCGGGTAGCCTGATAAGGGATTGCAATAATCCAGCCTAGAGGTAACAAATGCATGGACTAGTTTTTCGGCATCATTTTGAGACAGGATGTGCCTGATTTTTGTAATGTTACGTAGGTGAAAGAAGGTAGCCCTTGAAGTTTGTTTCACGTGGGAGTTAAAAGGACAAATCCTGATCAAAAGATGATAACTGAGGTTCCTTATGGCGGTGCTGGAGGCCAGGGCAGTGCCATCTAGAGAAACTATACCTTTAGATAATGCGTCTCGGAGGGGTTTGGGGCCAAGTACAATAACAGTTCAGTTTTCAGTTTTGTCTGAGTTTAACATCAGGAAATTGCAGGTCATCCAGGTTTTTATGGCCCTAAGGCATGCTTGAAGTTTAACTAACTGGTTAGTTTCATCTGACTTGATCGATAGATATAACTGGGTATCATCCGCATAACAATGAAAGGTTATAGAGTGTTTCCTAATAATATTGCCTAAAGGAAGCATATAGAAGGTGAATAGAATCTGTCCAAGAACAGAACCTTGTGGAACTCCATGACTAACTTTGGCGTGCACGGAGGACTCACCGTTAACATGTACAAACTGAGATCGATCTGATAGATAGGATTTAAACCAGCTTAGTGCAGCTCCTTTAATGCCAATTCCAAATGTCCCAGTCTCTGTAACAGGATATGATGGTCAATGGTGTCGAATGCAGCACTAAGATCTAACAAGACAAGTACAGCGACAAGTCCATTGTCTGATGCAATTAGAAGGTAATTTGTAATTTCACCAGTGCTGTCTCTGTGCTATGATGCACTAAATCCTGACTGAAAATCCTCAAATAAACTATTGTTATTTAGAAAGTCGCACAACTGATTGGCGACTGCTTTCTCAAGGATCTTAGAGAGAAAGATAAGGTTAGATATAGGTTTATAGTTGGCTAAAACCTGTGGATCAAGAGTGGGCTTTTTAAGAGGAGGTTTAATTACAGCGACTTTAAAAGAATGTGGTACATAGCCTGTTAATAAAGACAGCTTGATCATATCTAGTAAAGCAATGCTAACCAATGCTCCTTCTTTAAGCAGCCTAGTTGGAATGGGGTCTAAGAGACAGGTTGATGGCTTTAGATCAAGAAATCGTTTTAGTTAGCTGAAGAAGGTCGATAGGAGCAACGCAGTCTAAATATATATTAGGTTTTACAGTTGTTTCTAAGGTTCCTGTGTTTGAAGATGAATCGGTACTGGTTGAGGGCAGGACGTGATGAATTTTTTCTCTAATTGTTAAAATGTTATCATTAAAGAAGCTCATGAAGTCGTTACTACAGAGGGCTATAGGAATACATGGCTCAATAGAGCTGTGACTCTCTGTCAGCCTGGCTTCAAGTGCTGAAAAGAAACCTGGGGTTGTTTTTATTTTCCTCTATTAATGATGAGTAGTAAGCTGCTCTGGCATTACGGAGGGCTTTCCTATATGTTTTAAAACTATCTTGCCAGACTAAACGAGATTCTTCCAGGTTGTTGGAACGCCATTTCCTTTAAATTTTTTGGGATGTTTGCTTTAATTTGCGGGTTTGGGGGTTATACTATGGAGCTAATCTTTTTTTATTATCTTCTTTTTTTAGAGGCGCGAAAGAATCGAGTGTCGTTTGCAGTGCAACAAGATGGTCAATTTGGGAGGGGCTGAAATTAGCATAGGATTCCTATGTATATCGAGACATAGCATTGAATTAAATGCAGATGGGATCGCTTCCTTGAATTTAGCCACAGCACTGTCAGATAGACATCTAGAGTAGGAGTTTTTGCCTAATGGTGTGTAGTCCAGTAATAGCAGTTCAAAAGTTTTTAAATAATGGTCCAATAAAGAAGGATTCTGTGGAAAGACTATTAAATGTTCAATTTCAATGCCATATACCAGAACAAGGTCGAGGGTGTGGTTAAAAACAGTGAGTGGCTTCATGTACACTCTGACAAAAGCCAATCGAATCTAATAATGAGATAAACATAGTGCTAAGGCTAGCATTTTCAACGTCCACATGAATATTGAAATAACTGAAATCACAAATCTGTTTTAAAGGAATAAACTTAATAAAAAAAATAAATTAAAAATTCAGAATAAGGACCAGGAGCGCGGTACACTATAACAAATAGAATTGGCTGTCATGTTTTCCCGGTTGGGTGTGAAAGACTAAAAACAAGGCTTTCGAATTAGTTATATTTCATATTATAGTCATATTTCCTTTAGGTTTAGGGTTGATTAATAAGCTTGAGTCGAAGATGGCTGCAACTCCACCTCCTCAGCCGGTGCCTCGAGGAATGTGAGAATTAATATGACTGGGCAGAATGGATTCAATTAGGCTAACAAAGTCCAGAGCCCACACTTAATTCTCCTATTTTGTTGTGCTATTTCAGCTGTAGTAATTTTGTTTAGGTTTTTATGTATAATTCCTCTTCTGTTAACTTTTGGTTTTATTAATTTAAGTGGTCGGGGGACAGACACCTTCACTAAGGAGTTTTGGGTGGGTAACTGCTCTGGAAGCGCAGAGAAGCATGTAGGACTGCAACTCTGCCTCCTGGTCCAACTCTGAGTTGTCATGGTTTTTGGTCCACTAATAAACTCGGCCAGATTTCTGGATGGGAGAGCTGCTCCATCCAAAGTGGTATAAATGCCATCTCTCCTAATCAGTCTGACATGGTCTTTGCATATGTACACACCGACTCAACATTTACTTTAGTGACCTCCGATTGCCGTAATCGGGAGTCGTTACCGCCGACGTGGATAAGAACTTATATTTGTCCAGAGTCAAAAAACATCACTGCAGACCCATCACACCCTGGTCACAACCTGTTCCAACTTCTCCCCTCTGGTAGGCGCTACAGAGCACCATATGCCAAAACAACCAGACACAAGAACAGTTTCTACCCACAGGCCATCAGTCTGATGAACAGTTTACACCTGTCACATAGTGTCAGGAACAATCCCTGTGCATTAACCTTGTGACAAAAACATCCACTGTACCTGTAAATTATTTCATTGTTTCATGTAAATGTTATCACTTTAACTCTACACACACAGTACATACTGTCATATCCACCTACCTCATGTATATAAAGCACATGTTACATTAATCAGATTAATTTCAGCACCATTGCACTAATTGTCTTACAGTTGTTTTTTGTACTAAAAATGATTTTTATATACACATACATACATACATACATACATACACCTTATTGAGCTTGTTGTCCTCGTTTTTAGCCATATGTATGTCTATTTCTGTGTACGTACATAGAGAGCAAGAAAAACCAGTCAAATTCCTTGAATGTGTACACATACCTGGCCAATACAGCTGATTTTGATAACAATCTTACTGTATTTATGTTTATCTTTGGCCAGCAGTTTTAAATAGGATTCAATGTCACCTGCTCTGGCCCCATTCATGTTTTCTTTTAGTACTGATGTGGTTGAACTTCTTAAATTATACCCACAGAACTCAAACTGCAGTCAGAGCTGATGAAATTAAGTAACAGGAATAGAGGTCTGCACACACAAATACCCAGCGTTCCACACAACAGAAGGTGTATATCCAGATGGAACATCAATTATCAGAGGACCAATGAGTTAAATTAATGCTGGGTATGGGAAAAATCAACACATATATGTGCTTAAAAAGTATTTAAAATACTCATTGGATAAACTAATATTTTTGTAAATGATCTTTAATTTACAAATTTGATTTCATTTATCTTATCTAAATGAGATGATATTATTCATTTCAGAATGTATTATGTGGAGAACACAGGGGCAGCTAGTTGGCACACTTTAACTGTCTTGCACAATTGTACCAGTAGATAGATTGGATAGAGATTTCAATCTACTTTATTAAAAAGTATTTTACTTAAAAGTGACAATTTTTCCTGACTGTGGGGTATGTTAGCAAAAGTTATGAGGTTGGTGCATCCTGTAGCTCTTAATTACTCACGGAAAAAATCTTGACATTTTATAACAGGCATAACTTCTTTTCATCCCAGAAACACCAACCCATTTTTTAAACTGTGAAAACCCCAATAATGTCAACTCTATCCAGCCCAGTGCATGTTCTTCACTCATTTTGTGTCAGTTGTGACAATTTCAGAGGCAAAAACAAGAGGCTAAATAATGTGATTACAAGAAAGCTATATCACTGTTTGTATTACTTGAACTGATCATTTAAACAATCGCCTTCATAAAGTTATCTTCATGGTCAAGCTGCCAAGTTTGACGTGACGTCCTCACTGTACGGCAATGGCAAGTGCCAAAGCCAAACACACAGTATTCCGGACACTTTGTGGTCGTAATACCAGGTCTTTTAGCAAAGACATGACTGAACTGCTGTCAAACTTTCAACACAGTTCCGCCTTAGCGACGCATGACACCAACCTGGTGACATATGCGGATATGTATCCGGGAATGAACGTGTGTGATTCAGGAACGTAATGTTAACAGTAACATGTGAATAGAGGTACCAGTATTAAAAACTGTACCAAATGTGTCTACTCACTACATAAGTATCACGGCAGCTAGCGTTAGTTGCTAGCTAGAAGTAATCTCCATGACAACCAAGGTAGTAAGGCTAGCCAACAGCTGAATGAGTGGGTTCTCATGTTATATTAGGAGTGATGCTTTTTACTCTTGAATACACACGCAAACCTGCGACTACGACCACTACGATCAGTAATCATCCACAGACTTGTAACTCATTTTGACGTGTGACGGGTTGGAGTTCTGCTAGCACGGATAACTGTTACGTGTGGTTTCCTCTGTTGGATACGTAGCGTTACGGTGAACTGGTTTGCTGTTGTCAACTCACCCGTTTTTCAAAAGGGTTTTCATCGTTGGGTTTCGGCGACAGAGAAGACCAGAGCACCACCAAACCAAGAAACGTCCCAATGACAAGCAAACTCCGTAGAATAAATCCTACTTTCAGCCTCATCTTGGAAGCGCTTCCCGGTTAGCCAGGCTGCCAATAGCTAAGCTAGGTTAGCTGCTACTGCTCCCAGCAAGGGCAAACCGTCTGGCAGATTAGCCAGGCAGCTAACAACTAACCTAACTAGTTAGCTGCTGATGGTGCAAGTTTGAACAAGGCTGTTACTAACTCGACAACAGGCAGTGGTAGGATCGCGACTCCGCTAAAATGATACTTTATATCCACCAGGCTGGTGGAAACTGCTCCTTTCCGGTTCTTATCCCTGTGAGCTTCTTAATAGTTTGTCTCCCTGACCTGCTGCTGCCTCTGATTCGGCGTAGCAGCCTCCTGCATTGTAGCTCTGCCCAGCTGAGAGACACACGCCTACCCTGTAGCGCCATTAAATAGCTCACCTCTGGGCGCTGTGGCGCCAAACAAGCAGAAATGTTGCCTGATATATTCATTTTTCTGTAGTATTTTCAGTTTCAGTCAGATTTTTATTTAAATTTTAAATATTCAAATTATATCCTTTCATTTTGACATGACCTAGTGTGCAACAGAGGTCACTCATGGACTTACGGACAGTTTTGCCAACTTGGCGACTTTGTCACTAGATTTAGCAACTGTTGCAGCAAGGGCTGGCTCAAATAGTGGCAGCAGCTAGTAGTTGCACTTCTGGTGGCAGCCTGAGCTGCCACTGACCTGCCCTTCACCACAGCTGCTCTCTGCCCTTCACTGCTACTGACCTGACCTGCCCTTCACCACAGCTGCTCTCTGCCCTTCACTGCTACTGACCTGACCTGCCCTTCACCACAGCTGCTCTCTGCCCTTCACTGCTACTGACCTGACCTGCCCTTCACCACAGCTGCTCTCTGCCCTTCACTGCTACTGACCTGACCTGCCCTTCACCACAGCTGCTCTCTGCCCTTCACTGCTACTGACCTGACCTGCCCTTCACCACAGCTGCCCTCTGCCCTTCACTGCTACTGACCTGACCTGCCCTTCACTGCTACTGACCTGCCCTCTGCCCTTCACCACAGCTGCCCTCTGCCCTTCACTGCTACTGACCTGCCCTGCCCTTCACTGCTACTGACCTGCCCTCTGCCCTTCACTGCTACTGACCTGCCCTCTGCCCTTCACTGCTACTGACCTGCCCTCTGCCCTTCACTGCCACTGACCTGACCTGCCCTTCACTGCTACTGACCTGACCTGCCCTTCACTGCTACTGACCTGCCCTCTGCCCTTCACTGCCACTGACCTGACCTGCCCTTCACTGCTACTGACCTGACCTGCCCTTCACTGCTACTGACCTGCCCTCTGCCCTTCACTGCCACTGACCTGACCTGCCCTTCACTGCTACTGACCTGCTCTCTGCCCTTCACTGCTACTGACCTGCCCTCTGCCCTTCACTGCTACTGACCTGCTCTCTGCCCTTCACTGCTACTGACCTGACCTGCCCTCTGCCCTTCACTGCTACTGACCTGCCCTGCCCTTCACTGCTACTGACCTGCCCTGCCCTTCACTGCTACTGACCTGCCCTCTGCCCTTCACTGCTACTGACCTGCCCTGCCCTTCACTGCTACTGACCTGACCTGCCCTCTGCCCTTCACTGCTACTGACCTGCCCTCTGCCCTTCACTGCTACTGACCTGACCTGCCCTTCACTGCTGCTGTTTGTGACGTCTGCTAGTGAGGTGCCAAAGTTTCTAGTTTATGAATGTTAACAGTCAATGTAGTATTAGATTTGCTCACGTTCACAAGTCTGACCTAAGTCTTCTGTCAGAAAAACTCCAGCAATCCAGGAGTTCAGTCAACAATCTTTAATAATGTTCCACAGGAGTAAAGGCAGATGTGTACATTGAATCGCGTATCCAGTATTAATAGATTAATACTTAATTGATTATCAGTTTGTAAAGTTGTGGTTATCTGAAGGAACATAAGCAAACAACATATATAATTAGCGCAAACTGTTCTGAATAGGAGGAAATAACCACAATAATAGCACTTCTGCTGGAAACAGTTGGCTACACAAACCCTACTCCAAATGTCCACAAGAGGTCTCTCTTGGCTGCAACAATGTATCTGCAGCACGTGTAATACTACTGTGCTTACTTAATCCAAATGCTATTACTTCTCAGAGTTTAAAGCATGGTCACATTAGGGCCTCTATACTCATGCTATTCCCTTTAGTTTTTCTATCCTCACATTATTTTTGTTATTTTCAGACCCTGATACTTAATTTATTTTCTGACCTGTTTTATAGTGTATCATATCGTTTTCTAGTACTTCTCCTGTGTGCACTGACGTAAAGGCAAGCTACTGTAACAAAGAGTTTCCCTACGGGGATCAATAAAGTATTTCTGATTCTGATTCTGATCAGCAGAACAATAGCAGGTTTAGGTCCACAACCTGCAGCACCATCTACAGATAGGCTACATTAGCTGCAGAGTGCAAGTATTTACTGTTAGGATGAAACAGAAACTTTATTTATGTGTTACAAGACAGCAAAGTCAGTATGATGTACTGTGTTCCGTTGGTGGTGAACACAGTACATCATGTGGAAAACACAGAAATTTGTGGACAAAGTGGAACATCTCCAGTTGGACCCAGATGACGTTATGGTTTCTTATGATGTAGTGTCCTTGTTCACTTGCATCCCCACCTCAGAAGCAGTGATAGCGGTGATGAGAAGACTGCAGGAGGACTCCACCTTGCAGCAAAGGACCAAGCTTACACCTGAACACATATGTAAACTATTAGACATCTGTCTCAACACAACCTACTTCCAATTCCGGGGACACTTCTACAGACAGATTCACGGCTGTGCTATGGGCTCTCCGGTCTCTCCCATCGTGGCCAACCTGTACATGGAACAGTTTGAGAAGAAGGCATTATCCTCGTTTCCGGGCACACCACCAAGTCATTGGTACCGCTACGTGGATGACACCTTTGTGAAAATCAAGAAACAAGACTTGGAAGCATTGTCAGAGCATATCAATACTGTGGACCCCAACATCAAGTTCACACGAGAGGACGCCAAAGAGAACCGCCTGGCCTTTCTTGATTGTTCTACTCTCAGAGGAGAGGACGGAAAGCTCCAGATAGAAGTGTACAGGAAACCAACACATACGGATCAATACCTGCTCTTTGACTCACACCATCCATTACAGCACAAGCTGGGTGTAATCCGGACATTACAACACAGAGCCAAAGAAGTGCCCACCGGCTCAGAGGGTAAGAAGAAAGAGGAGAGGCATGTCCAGAATGCTCTCTCAGCCTGTGGTTATCCTACTTGGGCTATCAACAAAGTTAAAAGAGCCAAAAAACAGGACAAAAGTGTAACTGAACCAAGAAGGAACGGTGTCTCCATTCCTTATGTGTCTGGACTGTCTGAAAAACTACAAAGGATCTTTAGACAGCACGATGTTCCTGTCTTCTTTAAACCAGGCAACACTTTAAGACAGAAACTCGTTCACCCTAAGGACAAGTTACCCACACAGAAACAGAGCAATGTTGTCTACTCCATTCAGTGCAGTGAGGAAAACTGCAAAGAACGGTACATAGGCGAGACCAAACAGCCGCTTCACAAAAGACTTTATCAGCACAGACGACACGCTAACTCAGGATTACAGAGCGCCGTGCATTTGCATCTAAAAGCTACAAACCACACATTTGAAGACAGCGAGGTGAAGAGTCTGAGTAGAGAGAAGAGTTGGTTTGAACGGGGAGTCAAGGAAGCCATTTTTGTGAAAAAAGAGAACCCCTCTTTGAACAGAAATGGTGGTCTGAGATTCAATCTGCCCAAAGTCTATCACAGTGTATTAACACCGTGGTCACGCCTATCACATGCTAATCAGGCACTTAACAGTGATGAGGGAGGTGCAGCCAGAAAACAATAGGCCTGATTACTGATTACTGGGCCATCTTGGAAACTATTAGGTCAGTTTCAGGTGAAACTAGCTAATCAACAGATACTCAGGTAGACTCCTTCCTGAGGGCGGGGCTTATGTAACACAGAGTAGCTTAAATTTCTAGTTCCCGTCCCATTTTTTCACAATTGAGAATGACTTCCGGATGGGAGCCGAAACGTCTTGATTCTGAAAACAGTGTCCAGATGACTACGACTGAAACCTTTTCTACGATAGTATTCTAACATTCTGAAGAACAATGTTTAAAAAAAGACTTATTGTTACTCCCCTAATTGCTGAGATGCATGTGCATTCTTTTTGACTGCTAGAGAGCTCAAACTAACAACTCTTTCCATGACATATTCCTCTTATTTTAATCAAGCACCCATTCTCATATGTCAAACTCCTTATTTACTCAGGCCAAAAGTCTAAAAATCTATAAATCTATCTATCTATCTAATCTATCTATCTATCTATAAATCTAAAAATTTACAGTGCTGTGATTGAGAAATAAGGAATACATCTGAAAAGCTGGAACCAGAAAAAGTGTCTTCACTCTTTACATGAATTCAGTTAACTGACCATGACTCCATGGAAAGCAATATTGATACTGTTCAAATAAAGTAAATTATACTGAAAGTGAAGCAACTATCAAAACTGCGATTTACAATTTAGCGCTTCTCTGGCTAACCAGTTAAATGGTAAATTATTTAGCTGTAATTTTAAGTAGGTGTCCTGCAAGGTTACTAGGTTTCAACTAGAGCAAGGACAAGAGCACACACCAGTTGCGAAGTCTCTGCTTTGGCTTCCAGTTAGTCTGAGTTTATTTATTTTAAGATCTTAATATCTGTCTTTAAGTTGTGCACTTTTCATCAGGCTTGATACCTGATATGCTGCCACAATATGTTTCTTGTAGAGACCTCAGATCCAGAGACTTACTGCTCACAGTGACAACACATCAGACCAGATGGGAACCCGCCCTCTGCTTTTTTGCACTCAAAGTCTTTAATGTAATCCCAGAAACATCAATTGAGGCTTTTACTCACTGGTTTAAACTCAACAGAGGAAGACTTTAAACCTTGTTTTTCCCCATAATATACATGACTCCCACTGTAGAAAGAGAACTTGCTATCACTTAATGGTTTTAACTGTGACTTGGTTTCACTGTCACGTTGTATTCACTTTTAGTTTTATAAACTTTATTTTACTGTAGAAGACTCAAACTTTCTATTGGTACTGGTTTTACTGTGCATGTCAACCAGCGACCATTTGCTGATGTCTGCTGATGTCAATATGCATCTGCTGAGCTACTGAATAATACTACTACTAAGTTTCTCAAGTGTTTCAAAGACTCCTGGTGATAGCTAAATATCCTCACAGACAATGCAACACCAGTGACGGACTTGTGGCAGATTCATTATTTTATATGCATTGCACGCATGTAACGGAATAACAATGGAGCTGAATATAAACCTGGTACATGAATCAAGTAATTTTTTTAATCCAAAAATGAAAAATAATAACTTGTCGGGTCCCTGAGAAACACTACAAAACAGTTCACAGCTGGACACTACTACAACAGGAAACAACGGGTTAATGCCGTTTAGCCTTTCACATAAGCTCCAGACAGTTTCTGTGCGCTTTTCATTTTCAGACCCTGTCAGTGACTATTTCTAAAAAGCAACTATTCAGCCCATCAGGGAAATATATTTGAATACAGTACAGCGGAATTCACTGCCCTGCTGCGGCTCTTGCCCCCCTCAGGCGGTCCGGGTGGGGCAGCTTCACTCTTCGGATCAGGGTGTCACAGCTTGTGAATATCTCAACAGGTCGTTTGAGCTGCTCTCTCACTCTCTCTCTGGGTTAAGACATCACTACATGTTGGAAATATGCGAGTAGTTGGTTTGGTCTTGTAAATATTTAAATTGTTCATTGATCTCCCCCCTCCCTTTGTAGATGTATTTATTGTTGACTTCAAATATATGAGTCTGTGATTCTTTAGCCAAAGATTTCTCTATCAGCGTTTTAAATTAAGGAGATCTCTCCCTCACTGCACGAAGCAAATGAATGCGTGATGATGTCATCAACATGCAAATGAGTGTATTTGAGTGACTTTTGGAGCGAGTGCTGCTGCTTTGATTGGAAGAGCTGGCAGCACTGTTTACCCGGGGATGTTAAGCAGGTGTTACTGCCCTGCCTCATACAGGAGTCTGCAGGAAACAGCAAGCAGGGGATGACAAGTGGAATATACACACAGACAGTGTGCATTAGAAGCATGATACGTGACTGGAGACTGTTGTCTGTGGAAATTCTATTGTCTGAAGACTGCATGGGGAGGGCTGGGGTGATACTGTGGGTGTGTGCAGGTAATTTTACCTCTCAGACGAAGGCTTCAGGAAATACACTGTGAACAGGGACTTCTCAGACCCTGTGACATGGACTGAGAATCTTCCTACTTACTGAATGTGTGTTTGAGTCTGCAGTCAACCACAAATGATTGTTCACATAATGAAACCCTTGATAAAGGGTTAAACCTTTTGACAATGTTGACACAATGTGCACACACTGAATGACAGAGACTGAGATGCGTTCAACTAAACCAGGGTTTTTCAAAGAAGTTACCAGACAGAACAGGATCAGACTTCTGGGTCGGAGCTGTGTGTTTAAGGAACATCAGTTACTGCTCCACACTTACAGAAACAGGCCTTCTACCAAAACCTGTTTCAGCACTGAAGCTTCCTTGGATTTGCTTTGTGCAGAGGACAGAGGGCCCCGATGTGTCTCTGCAGGTGGTTCAGTGCTGAACCACAGACTGTCTGCAGCATTTCACTCGCCTTCTTGTCTGTTGCTTTTTTTGACTCCAACAAATACAGCACATGAGTGTTATGAGGTAGATTCAGCTGCACATCTGTAACTCCTCCTCTGGAGACGTCGCCTCTTCCTCAGTGAACCCCTGTGGGTCCAGCACAGGCCGGAGGACAGTATCTGTTGACGGATGAAGCCGACAGCGTGCTGCTTTCTGCCCTTGAATCCTCCTCATAAAGTTTTGTTGGGGGGGGCTACTGACTACAGGCTAATAAAGCTAACCCGCTCACAGGTATGATGAGTGGCAGGGATGGGACTCCCACATAACAGACAGAGCTCTATCTTTGAGCCATCAAATCAGACAGAGTTTGCATATGTACATAACCCCGACTGTATGGCCACGAGACCCACCAAACCTACTCCGATTACACTCCACACCGTTTAACCGGCCCTCGCCGTCACCACAGACTGTATCTATGGCGTTACTGTAAGCGGCGCACCGGCGCACTGACGTGGCGCAGACCCGCAGGTAGGCCAGCCGGATTGGATGGGTTTATTGCAGACCTGCGACAGCCACAGATACCGGATGTTCTATTCCAGAGCATTTGGTTTGATTGCTGTCGGGGTGTAAAGAGAATTTCAACAAATATAACAAAAGATGCTTCTGAAATACAGCACCTACCCTAGCTTTAAGAGACTTAGGATGTGCAAAGTGGGGGTAGGACTGGAAAACCGGCACAGTGGAGTTAGGCTAGAGTCGGTCAAGGAGCAGGAGTCGGAATCGAGTAGCGGGTAAATACAAACAACTGTATCGTGAATGTAATAATAGTGGATTTTGGGAGTGAGGACGAAGGATGGGAACATGGAGGTATGGAGTGGCAGAATGTGGCGTTCAAAAGGAAGAAAAAGAAAAATGGAAATAGTGGTAATTTCAGCAGTTCGAGGTCAGAATCTGATGAAATGGCAAAGAGAGCTAGGGCATATCTGAAAACCAAAACAAGGCCTGGAAAGTCATAATTGAGTTTGTTGATCATTTCCATCTCATATCGGTGGCTAAAGCTCTGGAAGAGGATGTAGGCAAAGTACTTGAATAACAAGCGTATACTTGTACATGCAGTGAGTCAAGAACAACAAAACGCTGAAAATGACTACACTGGATGTACAAGTAAAAACCCATGAACCTGGCTCAGCTGCTTGATACAGGGGAGTCATATCTGGAATACCACTGTCTCTCTCAATGGAGGGAAAGTGCTTGATGCTAAACGTATTAATACTAAAAGAAATGGAGAAAGAGCAGAAACGCTGTCAGTAACCATCGACTTTGAAAACAACCTCCCAAGAAAAGTTCTGCTAGGCTTCTTCAGCTTCATTCCTCCGGCATTAAGATGCTTTACATGTCAAAGAAGGGCTCATACTGCCAGCCAGTGCGAAGGAGAAGAAAGAGCATTCAAAAGCATGCAAGAGAAGTCCAAAATTTCAAATAATAAACAAAGTGTCATATGCAGAGGCTATTAAGAGGGTCAACAAGGAACATGAAGCAGTGGAAAACAGTAATGATCCTCCAAGTTCAGAACACAGACAGACACATTGTCTCACATTCATTAAAGATGATTTAGCGTACAGAAGAATACATCCTTCAGGTGGACCTGGATGCACAGTTATTGAGGTGTATAGAACACAAGGCTCAATCAGATTAATGAATTATTACAATCCATGTCAAACTAACAGCAGCAGTGTTTGAGGAAATGCTGGGAGAGGAAAGTCACAGAGAAGTCTGGTGCTGTGATTTCAATGCACACAGTAGTGTATGGGGAAGTGATCGTACTGATTAGAATGGTGCAGTGATTCAAGAAGCGATAGATCCCAGAAATCTTGTTTGTCTAAACAATGGTAAAGGAACGAGATTAGATATAAATAAGATGTCATGTATTGATTTAACACTGGTTTCTGCAAATATGGCTAGTCTATGTGAGTGGAAAATATGCAACGATAACACAGGTGTTACGGAACAGACAGGTAGGGAACACCGAGATAGAACCAGAATGTTCTTTATTGGATTATTGCCAGATATTGTAGGTATGGAGAGAGGGAAGTTATTAGGGGGAAGGACTCGCCTTAGAGGGAGAACGCTGGGGACAGGGGAACGCTGGGGACAGGGGAATGCCGGCGACAGGGGTGTAACGCCGGGCAGCGTGGAGAGTCCTAGTCATGAACGAGGTCGGACACAGACTGAGGTAAGTGCAGGGCTTATATGCTGGCTGTGATTGGGACTAATGGGGAGCAGGTGTGGGTGATTAGTGGATGGTGGAGCCTGGCATATCTGTGACAATAGGTAGTGACCACTTCCCATTATATGTAATATAAATATAGATAGATATACCCAAGAAAGTTCTCCTATATATAGATGGTGCTTTGAAAAGGCTCCGTGGGACAAAAGAATGCTGCAGGGAATTAGCTCGTAACATTAAAATGAATGAAATGTAGATGAATGTGCTGCTGAAATGACATGTATGATAACTGAAGCTGCCTCAGAAAGTATAAACTGTACAACTGTGATAAAGAGAATAAGAGACCTGCGCCATGCTGGAATGATGAGTGTAGCTTGGCTATTAAAGAAAGAAATAGTGCTTTCAGAAACAACATGAAAGTTGACAAATTGATGGAAAATAAAAGGGAAAGAGCCATAGCACGCAAAATAATGAAAACAGCTAAAAGGAGACAGTTTAGTTCTTCTGTTGGAAGAGAGAGAGATGTGGCTCGTGTATGGAATATGGTTAAAAGATGGTTAAACAATAAAACATCAGTACTTGCAGATGGAGACCAATCAGCAATAACAGAAATGGAAAAAGCCAAGCTCCTAGGAAGAGTCTTTGCCAGCGTTCACAGTGGAAATCACCTCACTGAGAGACAGAAAGGAACGAAGAAGTCCTGAAAGATCATGAGAAGGTGCTGGTAAAGAGGTAGAAACCAGCTCCGCTCTGGATGTGGACTTCACCTTAAGGGAAACGAGAAGGGCAGCAGATGTTCTGCTCCGGGACGAGATCAGCTGAATTATGCTGTGTTCGGTCAGTTACCACAGGGAGCGTTAGAAACAGTGGTGACACTTTTCACTAAGATACGGACAGAGGGAAGACTACCTGTGAAGTGGAGGATGGCATGAATCTGACAGCACTAACCTCACACTAAATGGATGGAAAAAATGATTGCCTACAGGCTATCATACTTATATACTAGAAAAAGGAAGACTGTTAAACGAGTATCAGAGTGGATTTAGAAAAGGAAGATCCACTGCAGATGCTCTAATTAAAGTAAGTCATGAAATTGCAAAGACCCTTAATATGAAGGAAATGATGGCTGTAGTTTACTTTGACAGTGAGAAAGTGTATGATTCCATGTGGAGAGAAGGTCTGTTAATTAACCTGAACAAGCTAAGCATGGTGGAAGGTTGTATAACGGGATCATGGATTTTCTATCAAACACAACATTTCAAGTAGGATCAGAAATCTCAGATTTTTGTTATTAAAAACGGGATATCCCAAGGTAGCGTCATTGGTCTAGTTCTATTTAATATCATGATTAATGATTTCTTTGGAAATACAGGGACAGGTGTGCAGTCAGCAGTGTACACAGACGATGGAGCAATCTGGAAAAGGGGAAAGAATTGCTCACATGTGTTGAAAAGTTTACAGAAAGCAACAGGCAGTGTAGAGAGATGGTCGTATGGCTGGGGACTCGAACCTTCAGGAGCAGAACCATCAGGCTTTACGCTGCTCAGTGAAGAGAGAACAGCTGACGAGCAGGGGTTCACACTACAGCAAGCCTTTAAATATCTATGGACTGATGAAAAACACACATGGAAGAAGCATACTGAAGATATCGAGGCCAAATGTAAAAAGGTGTTAGATGTAATGAGGTGTGTGGTCGGAAGTGAACGGGGAGCTGACAAAGAAGCATTATTACACTCATACAGGGCTCCGATAAGAGCTGCTCTGGACTGTGGCTGCATGGTGAATGAAGCAGCAGCAAAACCTCACCTAGAAACACCGGACAGGACACGACACAGAGCACGAAGACTTAGTTTAGGAGCATTAATGCAGCGCTGGTTGAATCCAGTGGACTGCCTCTGCATCTGAGGAGAACTAAGGTATCTCTAACATGCTGGGTGAGAAGATAAGGAAATCTGCAAACACTAGAAAAGAGGAGAGAGTGGGCAGAGAGGAAGGATAACACTGGGTGCATGGTTCAAGAGTATGTGAAGAAAAGTTACTAGAATTATCTTAATATTTTACAGATGGATCAAAACACTCAGGTAAGGAACCTGTAGGGCTGGGTATATACCCCCCAGGATCTGACCGAGGAAGTGTTGGAGGATCTCAAACAGGCTCTCAGGACACACAGCAGAGGAGGTTAAACCGGTTAGTGCCGCTGCAGTACAAAGTATACAGTCGGGAGAATCGGTCCGAGAGGATCTTTTAATCGAGGTTTATATGAGCCCACTGAATCTGCAGCAACCGGGAATAGACATTCATTTCTCACGCTGGAACAGAGGGAAATGAGACTGCTGATAAACTTACTAAAAATGCACTAAACAAAAATGATAATGACATTTTAGAAATTTGTTTTGGGAGATCAGAAGCAAAATCAATAACTCGTCAGGGAATAATGGCAGTAAAGTATAAAATCCAAAAATCTGTCAGAGTCAGAAATAATCAGGTAAATGTAGGAAAGAAGGCGTTATCTGTTCTAGGCTAAGACCAGGACACACAGGACTCAGTGCTTGTTATATGCACAGTTTAAGGACCCAAATGCAGAACTCAAGGAAGTGGTATTTGGATGAGATAGCAACCGTTTTATTATACACTGCAAGTAACACTGGGGGATCCTGGGCTCTTCCAGAGCGGCGAGGCTCCGGGGACGGAGACAGGGAGTGTACGTTCTGGCTTGGTCAAAACCAGGGAGCAAGTCCAAACAAATCCAACAGGGAGCAGGCAAAAGTTCACGAGTCCACAGTACAAGCAAGGTCAAAAGAATCCATATTATAGGACTCACGGTAAGAAATGTCGGTATGGACAACGAGCCGACAACAAACACAGGAAAAGACCCGGACTAAATACACTAAGGTAGGTGAGACAACAAGAATACAGGTGCAGTCAATCAAGGAGGGGCCAACAATCTAAACTGGAAGGAACACAAACAAAGACAGGAAGTAAAACCACACGACACACAAGGGGAGGAGAACACTACAAAATAAAACAGGAAACAGGACAAAACCCCAAACTATGACAGTGCTAGCTTGTATACCATGAAACAGTCAGTCAGATAAATGTGAGACTTGTAACTGGAAGGAATCTGCTGAACGTGCTGATGGGATGGAAAGAGAGAGACTGAAGGGCCGAGTGGCAGAGAGGCAGGGAGCGGAGCGTCAAAGGTCTGTTAGGGACCCGGGAGAAACACTTACAGGTTCAAAGGGCTTTATTTAAAGATTTGAAAGAAACAGCTTTCATATCTAGAATATAACATGTATAAAGAGGTGTTTTTTGTTTTATTTTCCCCCCGTTTGTTAGTTTTGGTTAAAGTCATGATGTTACACACTCCGATACAGTAGGTGGCGGCATGCACCTTTAACGTTGGTTTGCAGCCCGCCAGCAAATCGAAGAAGAAGATCCACTCGGCAGTCGTGCACGTTACTCATTGGTTGGCGACGGCAAAAACAGATGACGCAACACGGAAGTTAAGATTTTTTGTGTTGTGTTCGGGTTGTTTCACCACCAGTCAGGTCCAATGTAATGCAGAGTGAGACGTTTCCGGTTTCATAGTAACTTTAATTAGTTGTTGAGAGAAACAACGACTGTCAGAATCTCGTGTAGGAATAAACAGCAAGAAAATGAAACGGTTTATTGCCGTTTTGTTGCAGTTTTTGTTGGTGGGGCACATCAAGAGTTGGGATGACGGTAGGTTTAGCTTCCGTCGACTTCTGCTTGTTAACATTTGATGTTTGACTTAAGTTTTTTTTATAGGCAGCCGCCATGTTTAGGAAGTGTAGCAAACTAAGTTACAACAGTAGCAGTGACCATCGGCAACCAGACAGACAAAACGCCACAACTTCCGCTCACAGCCTTCCAACTTGCTCAGCGAATTTTGAAACCAAATTAAACATATGGCCATTAACGTCTGAAGTAGCCTACACGTTATTTTTAATGCTAACATTTTAAAAACAGTCTACGCATACAGACCCTGCAAGAATATCCACATGCCAAGCTACGTCTTCTAGCTAAATGAAGTGACTGACGCTCCTGCTCATACAGTAATGTCATGTCGGTTCAGCTCCCTCTGTTACCCCCCCGTCGTGTTTCCCCCCCAAGTAGGCCTGCATGTTGACAAGTGCGTCATGGCTAACGTTAAAATAAACATACTACTAATACAAATAATAATGACATACTATTATTTTATCTCTTAAATGTCTCAACAAATCCATCTTACTATCCGCTGCAATGGTTCTGCATTTGGACACACTGGACTGTGGTGGAAGGCTGTATGTCCCGCCTTCCTTTGCCTTCTGTTGCATTAGTATAGAATGTACAGGGGCCACCCGATATTTTCCACTCTGAAAAGCAACTATAAACTCTGAAGACAAACAAGTCTAAATTTTTTGACAAAGGTATGTTAAAAAGTATATGGAAATGTTCTGTTGGGATGCTGTTCCTAAAACTGACCACAGAGAACACTCCCAGCTTCACACAGGAAGGATTTCTTGCAGTACTGTTGTGTGCATCCACCATGTACACTGATCAAAATGACTAAGAAATCGAAAAGGCATGAAGCTCCATTCTCTGGAAAACCTGTTGCTTCCTGAGTTGCTGTCTGTTTTAAAAATCCAACTCACACTGGCTAGAAGAAGCCCTGAATGTGATACTAGGCATTTTGTTCCAGAGCAGGAGCTTTTATATGTTTGTAAGGTGACTTATAATATTATAATGGAAGCCAGTCTTTTTCTCCTCCCCCCACTGCAGGCAGCGTGCTGCTGCGGGACGTCCAGGTGTTGACTCTGTACAGGGATCGCTACACCGCAGCGAGGCGCTCCAGCCCCGTGCCTCAGCTCCAGTGTGTTGGAGGCTCCGCAGGCTGCCAGACCTTCGTCCCAGAGGTGGTCCAGTGTCAGAACAAAGGCTGGGATGGAGTGGACGTACAGGTATAGGGCCTGGGGTTGGGCCTGGGGTTGGACTCCCGGCAGCAGTACCACCAGCTTTGTCATGCATTCCAACCAGAGCCCGACTGATAATCTGCCAGGCTGATATATGGGCCACTCTATATTGGTATCAGCACACATGTCATGACATGTCAAAGATATGTCTGAGGCCATGCAGAAACAGTGTGTCCATTACAGAGTTTGTCCACCAGAGAGCGCTGACAGGTTGATTTTTACGCTGTAAAATATCTCGCTCAGTACACAGCTTGGTCACAATTCTAAATGGTCCATCTTTTTCCACTTCTAGCAAACACAATGGCTGTGTTTGCTGGTGGGAAGCCAGTGAGGGATCTTGCAGCCTCTTGGTGCTGCTAGTTTAGACTTTTCGAGAGTTGCGACTGACTGTACTGTTGTACTCATATCTGCTGATTTTGGAAACGAAAGCCGTTTCGTCCTTGATGCGTTTGAATCTGAGAATAAGGTTTTGAATGGTGGGGTCACCACTGGTTGTAATTTTCCTCCTCCCCCTCACAGTGGGAGTGTAAGACTGATATGGACAACGCTTACCGATTTGGGCGCATTGAGGTGAGCTGTGAGGGCTACAGCCACCCTGCTGATGCCTACATACTGAAGGGCTCCTGTGGGCTGGAGTACACACTGGAACTGACTGGAGAGGGCCGGAGGAGGACACACAGCAGCGGGGGTTCCCACAGTGGATTCAAGGGATTTGGAGGTAGGAGGATGGAAATATGAGATTTACGAGGCTTCATCTTCACACAAGGACCAGATAGTAGAAACGTTTGTTTTCTGTTTGTCCGTCTCAGGTCTTGGGGGCTTTGCCTCCAGTTTCTTCAGCGGTTTCTTTGGAAACAAGCATCAGCGTGACCAGCACAACCAGCAGAGCCGCCAGAGCCCGTACCCATCAGGCAGCGAGGACTCAGGAGGCCTGCTGGTGCTCGCTGTGCTTCTGCTCTTAGCCTACGGCATCTACAAGCTGTTCCTCAGCGGGAATGCAGCCGGGGGGGGGCACGACGGCCCACAGGCCGGTTACCCCAGAGATAATCACCATGGCTCCGCTGCGGGACCACCACCCCCGGGATTCAAACCTGACTTCACAGGTGTGGATAGAGCAACAATCGATGGTCCGGTTTGCACTGCAGATTCTCCGTGGAAAAGGCGTCGTCAGCAACACGTCTTTGTTAGGGAGGATGTGCAGGATTGTCATGTTCTTTTCTTTGTAGAAGTAGCTGTAGTATGAAATAAGATTACAACTACCTTGCTGAAACCTTGAATCTGTTCTTGTTTTGTGTTCAGGCTATCCTGGTGCCAACCCAGGCTACGGTTTCCACAGTGACTACACTCACGGACAACAGTACCCAGGAGGCCGAGCTGCGCCTGGCACAGGCGGAGGCTTCTGGACCGGCATGGGGACAGGAGGGGTGCTGGGATATCTTTTTGGTCGTCAGAGGTTAGTAAAGCGATGGAGAGAGGGAAATGAGTGAAAAATAGAGAATACGTGACTTCCCAGAAAACCCAATCTTAACAGTATTCCACTTCCATTCCGTTCAGAGCCGTCAGGTTATTTGTGCTGTGTGTTTGTTTCGCAGAAGCCAGCCCTACAACTATACCTACTCCAGTTACACCGACAGCAGGCCTCCTCCTGCTGGAGACTCCTCCTCTTCCTCCGGGACGCGCACTGCTTCAGGTAGAAGCCCTGCACGTTAGCTAACAGAGCCACGTGTGAGACCAGACACGTCATCAGCCTTATACCACCTCTGATATCAGGCAGCTGAACTGATTCGATATTAATGAAAGGACTGATACTGAAAGGAAATGATGATTGTTATTGGGGTGATATGACAGTATACACTGTGAGACCATAGAGAAGTGTCAGCTATATTTTGCTTGACTGTTTGAACCATATAAGTACATACACTGTGACTTTATTCATATCACCCACGCCTAATGAGTATTATTATTATTGTGGGCTCCATGGAGTGGCTACTGGAACGCTCCATAAATGCTGTTTCAGAGGCATTTACACATTGACGAGGTGTAAACACAAACTTCTGGCTGAAAACAGTGTGTACTGAAAAGTTAAAAAGATTTACATGAGAATAGAAAATAAAAGCAAAGGAAAGATCAGGATTAGATCAGGATATTCAGAAGTCAGAATTACCAGATAATGCCTCCAGTTCTTTTTGCCTGGAGTGAACGCAGTGTGTTTCAGTAGTAGTTGTAACAGCGAACGTCTCCACAGGTCAGTAGCACCCAGGCACATGCTGTGCGTGCAGCTGGCTCACTAACTGCTTTGTTTGGTTGTCAGGTTTTGGAGGAACCAAGAGAAGATAGAAGCTGTGGAGGTGGACGGATTCTCTACAAAGGACGGCACTGACACAACTGAAACTGCTGCACCGGTAACGGACCAGCTCGGCGTTTGCCAGTGAAAGCACCAGGAGGAGACTGTGTCCAACAGTTCTGTGTTCCTCTGGAGGGTTAGGGTTAGTGATGCCAGCTACTGACAGGAAGCACTTTAGGCTTTGTGTTTGGAAGAACATGGAATGACTTCCATGTGTTTTCAGAAGATGACGATCTTGCAGTTGTTCATTGATTTGATCGGCATTTTGTTCAGTGGGAATCTACTGTGTAATTTCTACATTTTATTCATGTGGTCTTGTAGAGAGAATAGCTATCTGTTTTCTCTCTGCAGTCTCTTTTCTAAGCACCTATTGACTTTCTTTGTGTGAAGAGTGTTCTGCCTCACACACACATCTATGAAAACTGCAGCATCTTTTGCATTCACATAAAACAAATATACGGAATAATAATATAATAAATAATATGCACAGCTTCTCCATCAGTTTAACTGCAGCTGAACGGGGGTAAGAATCATGCCTGAAATGGTTCGAACTGGTAACACCACCTGTACATTCATCCATCTGTCAGTCTCATTATTCCTCTCTTCATTTGCTTCACCTGCTAGCCCTCATACCTTTTGCTTTCCATATCATTGAATCAACTCAGTTTAAATGTGTATAGCGTGTTGTAGTGGATGTGTGATATTTTGGTAACTACTGAATAAAATAAGTGTCTTTTTAAACCTGCTGCTTTTTGCTCTCCTTCCCAAAAGTAAAAACACCCGCACTGTAAGTGACGCACAGTTTGTTGGCATTTGATACGTGATATCATCTGAGAGGAGCAGAGTGAGGAGCAGCTCTGATTTTCTGTGTGTTCAGGGTCAGGGTCAGGGTCAGCCCTCACAATCTCACAGCCGAGTACTGACCAGGCCCGGGCGTGCTCAGTAACACTGTCAGTACTCACTCTTTACAGTGTGTATGTGCACCAGTACCCGCCTTTCGTCAACACACTGTCTCCTCCTTCCATTCCTTTCAGCATAAATCAGAAACTACTTCGCTACAATGAGAAGAGCAAGTATTGGCAATCATGAAGTAGTTAAGTATTCTTATCAACAGCGCAGTATGTCACTTTATCTGTGTGGACACTGACTAATATAAGGAAGCAGTCATTGGTTCCTGGTTATTTAGCACCTGATTCAGAGTTGAACTGCAGGGATTCATGCAGGAAGTGATCAGTATGCACATTCACAGACTTGTGATGTAACTTCTTGGTGAAACTAATAATATCTCAGGTTCAAGTTGGGCAACTGTGGCTTAGCAGCAGAGCAGGTCTTCCACCAATCAGAAGGCCGGCGGTTCGATCCCAGCTTCCTCCACCCCACATGTCAAGGTGTCCATGGGCAAGACCCTGACCCCTCACTGTTTGTGAATTCTGTGAATGTGATTTGTAGTTGAAGCGATTTGAGTGGTGGAAAAAGACTAGAAAGGCGCTCTACGAGTGCAGTCCGTTTATTTGAATCTGTGTGTAAAAACTAAACTTCCTAAAGATTTGCTGTCCCGACTTTCCGTGGATTCTGATGTAGATGTGAGGGTGCCTGCCACAAACTTTGCGTCTTTTGTTGTTTTGACATACATATGAATGTCTAATTTGGTATAAAACAGAAGTTATTTCTGGTATTGTAGCATTACATTTACACACATCAGACATTACATTCCTACTAAAAGGACACTGAACAACTCCAAATTTGATGATTTTCATATAAAACTAAGTTGAAAGATTACGCATCATCTGTGTGGAGGCATTACCACCCTCGCTGGTTATGAAACATTTTCAAAATCACATTGGGTAAACCAATACATTCAAGGCAAAAACATTCTCCTCATCCATACAATTCCACAAATAATCAGCATTTTTTGGCTGTTGTAATAATTGATATAATATGTTAATATTAAAGACACTAAATGAAATGGAAGAAGCGTCCTCTACTTTCCTCTGTCCTCCTCTGGCTGCGCTGCTCTCAGCAAGGTTTGATCCTTCAGAGCTGTCTTTATCTTGGCCAGACATCTGGGACTGCTTCCTCCAGACTGACACACACACACAGGATCACAGCTGATCAACACATCAGTTGAAGAGGACTCATCAAAATAGTGAAATAACGGTTCCTCGTACAAACCTTTCCTGTGGAGAGCTGCTGTTCCTCCTCTCCTCCTGAAGCTGGGATGTTATAGAAGATGGAGGCAGGGAAGACTTGTGGTGGCGAGGTGGAGGATGGAGAGTGGCCGAAGGACTCTGCTTCAAAACAAGGCTCATGTCATTCTTCTACACTTACTTTTTGCATATTCCCTCATATAGAAAGATGGTCTGTCATATTTTCCACTATTTTCTGTGTTCTGCTCTGTGTGTGTCAGACTTCAGACGGTGTGAAACAGTGCATGTGCAGTAACCAGGCTAGATAGTAGACTTTTCTACATGGATGGATATTAGAAAAGAGATGGCCGCCTGACCATGGCTCCCATCACGGCGCTGTTTCCGTGCTGCTCTGCGTCTCCTCTTGCTCAGCTTGATGAGATACTTCTGAACTGAACTGTCCAGAACCCTCTCAGACTAGCAGACACAGACAAATGCATATGACAATTAAAACGTGATCTGATATTTAACACAAAATACTGAAATGGCACATTTTATTGAACCTATCACCAACCTTAATATCAGAAAAGTATGTGTTTGCAGGCTGCACAGGCTGGATAAACTCCACTGTGTCGTAAATGTCTTTGGTTCTGGGGCCTGTTGAAGAAGAATCAACACTCTGCAATGCTACCAGTATCTCAGGAATTTGTTAACGCCGTGCATTTTATAACACTAGAGAATACAGAAATATCAGGAGTGGAGTAATGGATTTTCTGAAAAGACATCATTTTAAATTAAGAAGCAAATGACCTGTGAACAGACTTTTCTCTGCCTCGGAGCCGAGTCATTGCCTTCTTTCTCTCATTCTATTCAAAGTCTCGAATCAAACTGAATTTGTATGTAGAGGGCCTGGAACAATGGCCAAATATACTGCCTGAATATGAAGACCAGATGGTAAAGTCAGGTTTTGTCAGTGTTCAAGTTTTACAGTATATATGAGTTCATATCAGACTAGAGAAATGAACTAATATCATGTTCTACAGATGCCTGTTTGAACTTTTGTATTCAGTAAAGTGGGGAGTGAACAATAAACCGCAAGGCTGATATCAGTGAGATCAGTTATGAATAGTAAAAATGGGATTTGATTTCATGATATTCTTAAGGATCGTAACTTTAAGGAGCAGTAAATGAGTCTGGCTTTCAGTGGGCCAAGTTTATCTGAAGGGGGTTTCAAAGACTTTCCACCGGACTGTTTACCCCAGAAAACATTAGGCAGACAAGCTGAAATGTAAGATACTGAATATCAGTAAACATCTATGTAGGTTTTCATACAGCTTCAATCCAAACATTAAAGAAAAACCACACGTCGAACCCAGCAGTTGAAATCAAAGGATAATCCATCATACATTCTTATAAACACATAATCCACTCTGGTTATACTTACTCATCTGACTTGCTTCACTGTGCAGTAATATATTTGGTATATTACTGTATATCTGTTGCTCGCGTGTTTGGCTCTTTTGGGTGATATTTGATAGATCGATATCCTCGTAGACAGGCTCCTCCTCTGGGTCGGCAGGGTTGCCTTCAAACACATCCAGAGCGAGGTCCAGTTCAGCACTAGAGTTACAGTGGAAGTCCCCACGGAGCTGTGCTGTGTCCTCTGAGCGTGTCTGGTATGGAGGTGGGTCGGGAGTGGAGCTCTGGTCTCTGTACAGGAACTGTGACCACTCATCACCTGACAGGAGCTCCTCCACCAGCTTCACTGGACTGCAGACTTTGAAGGAGCTGAAAGGACTGTGTCAAATGGCGGGGGAACAGTATTAGTAAAAGCTTTGTTGTAAGCTTTTACATGTTCAATATGAATGTTTTTGTATGACAGGTAAAAATAAAAGATAAAAGAGTATCACATTTGCTGAATGGTTGCATATTAAGAGAATCTGCAGGAGATGAATAGAATATCTACTCCTCAGACACTTCACTGACCATCTGCAAGCAGCCCAGTCTTCTATGAAATGCTCCCCGTTTGGATGATTCAGCAGTACATGATTGATGTCCAGTGCTAAACTCAGGCCCCACTCCTACCTACCAGAGCAGCAGCCCCCACCCCCTGCATCGCTCACAGTCGGTGGAAATCTTTTTTGCAGGTTAAAGGAATAGTTTGACATTACTTACGTTCAAATTTGAGGCACTTGTACTTTACTTGATTAGTATCTTTTCATGCCATTTTCAGCTTCCACTCCACCACATCTCAGAGAGCAATATTGTACTTTTTACTGCACCACGACCATCTGACAGCTTTAGTTACTTTACAAATTGTACATACAAAACATATGAAGAGCTTCTAAAATGTAATGCAAGTGTGAAATCTTCAGTCAGAGATTGGGTTGGGGGGTTAGGTGGACACACACACGCACACATGCACACGTGTGTAGGCCTGTGAGGATGTGTGTAGGCCTGTGTGTAGGCCTGTGTGTAGGCCTGTGTGCAGGCCTGTGTGTGAGGATGTGTGTAGGCCTGTGAGGATGTGTGTAGGCCTGTGTGTAGGCCTGTGAGGATGTGTGCAGGCCTGTGTGTAGTCCTGTGTGTGAGGATGTGTGCAGGCCGGTGTGTAGGCCTGTGTGTGAGGATGTGTGTAGGCCTGTGTGCAGGCCTGTGTGTAGGCCTGTGAGGATGTGTGCAGGCCTGTGTGTAGGCCTGTGTGTAGGCCTGTGTGTAGGCCTGTGTGAGGATGTGTGCAGGCCTGTGTGTAGGCCTGTGTGAGGATGTGTGCAGGCCTGTGTGCAGGCCTGTGTGTGAGGATGTGTGTAGGCCTGTGTGCAGGCCTGTGTGTAGGCCTGTGAGGATGTGTGCAGGCCTGTGTGTAGGCCTGTGTGTAGGCCTGTGTGTGAGGATGTGTGCAGGCCTGTGAGGATGTGTGTAGGCCTGTGTGTAGGCCTGTGAGGATGTGTGCAGGCCTGTGTGTAGTCCTGTGTGTGAGGATGTGTGCAGACCGGTGTGTAGGCCTGTGTGTGAGGATGTGTGTAGGCCTGTGTGCAGGCCTGTGTGTAGGCCTGTGAGGATGTGTGCAGGCCTGTGTGTAGGCCTGTGTGTAGGCCTGTGTGAGGATGTGTGTAGGCCTGTGTGCAGGCCTGTGTGTAGGCCTGTGAGGATGTGTGCAGGCCTGTGTGTAGGCCTGTGTGTAGGCCTGTGAGGATGTGTGCAGGCCTGTGTGTAGGCCTGTGTGTAGGCCTGTGTGTAGGCCTGTGTGAGGATGTGTGCAGGCCTGTGTGTAGGCCTGTGTGAGGATGTGTGCAGGCCTGTGTGTAGGCTGTGTGTAGGACTGTGTGCAGGCCTGTGTGCAGGCCTGTGTGCAGGCCTGTGTGTGAGGATGTGTGCAGGCCTGTGAGGATGTGTGTAGGCCTGTGTGTGAGGATGTGTGTAGGCCTGTGTGTGAGGATGTGTGTAGGCCTGTGGGTAGTCCTGTGTGTGAGGATGTGTGTAGGCCTGTGAGGATGTGTGTAGGCCTGTGAGGATGTGTGTAGGCCTGTGTGTGAGGATGTGTGTAGGCCTGTGAGGATGTGTGTAGGCCTGTGTGTGAGGATGTATGTAGGCCTGTGAGGATGTGTGTAGGCCTGTGAGGATGTGTGTAGGCCTATGTGTGAGGATGTGTGTAGGCCTGTGTGTAGTCCTGTGTGTGAGGATGTGTGTAGGCCTGTGAGGATGTGTGTAGGCCTGTGTGTGAGGATGTATGTAGGCCTGTGAGGATGTGTGTAGGCCTGTGAGGATGTGTGTAGGCCTGTGTGTGAGGATGTGTGTAGGCCTGTGTGTGAGGATGTGTGTAGGCCTGTGAGGATGTGTGTAGGCCTGTGTGTGAGGATGTGTGTAGGCCTGTGTGTGAGGATGTGTGTAGGCCTGTGAGGATGTGTATAGGCCTGTGTGTGAGGATGTGTGTAGGCCTGTGTGTGAGATGTGTGTAGGCCTGTGTGTGAGGATGTGTGTAGGCCTGTGAGGATGTGTGTAGGCCTGTGTGTGAGGATGTATGTAGGCCTGTGAGGATGTGTGTAGGCCTGTGAGGATGTGTGTAGGCCTGTGTGTGAGGATGTGTGTAGGCCTGTGTGTGAGGATGTGTGTAGGCCTGTGAGGATGTGTGTAGGCCTGTGTGTGAGGATGTGTGTAGGCCTGTGTGTGAGGATGTGTGTAGGCCTGTGAGGATGTGTATAGGCCTGTGTGTGAGGATGTGTGTAGGCCTGTGTGTGAGGATGTGTGTAGGCCTGTGTGTGAGGATGTGTGTAGTCCTGTGAGGATGTGTGTAGGCCTGTGTGTGAGGATGTATGTAGGCCTGTGAGGATGTGTGTAGGCCTGTGAGGATGTGTGTAGGCCTATGTGTGAGGATGTGTGTAGGCCTGTGTGTAGTCCTGTGTGTGAGGATGTGTGTAGGCCTGTGAGGATGTGTGTAGGCCTGTGTGTGAGGATGTATGTAGGCCTGTGAGGATGTGTGTAGGCCTGTGAGGATGTGTGTAGGCCTGTGTGTGAGGATGTGTGTAGGCCTGTGTGTGAGGATGTGTGTAGGCCTGTGAGGATGTGTGTAGGCCTGTGTGTGAGGATGTGTGTAGGCCTGTGTGTGAGGATGTGTGTAGGCCTGTGAGGATGTGTATAGGCCTGTGTGTGAGGATGTGTGTAGGCCTGTGTGTGAGGATGTGTGTAGTCCTGTGAGGATATCCTACGGCCAAACACTTATGAACACTGAAACAGGCTCTACTGTGAAACAGGTCCTCCTGTTCTTGTCTTTGTAATTATTTGATTTGTCCAATAGTCACAGCGTTGTGAAGGCGTCACTTCGGTCGTTGTGACGGCATTTCTCACTATTTTCTCAAGTTTTACAAACCAAACAATCAATCAATTAATGGAGAAAATACTCAGCAGATGGATCTAAAATGAAAATAATCAAGTCATTAGTAAAGGATCTTCTCAGCTAACTCTCAGCAAGAAAGAAAGTAAGTGCATTTCCCAAAATGTCAAATTCTTTCTTTTACCTCAACTCTAAATTTGTGCTGTTGGTTGAAAACAGATGTCTTTCCCAAAGCTTTCTGCCACAGCTGACCCACACTGACATTCCTCTCCACAAATATTTTACAAAACACTAAAGCATACGCCATTATAAAAAATATTATAGAAACATGTCAGAGGAAACCTGTGGTGCAGGTTACACTTTGTTAAGTAGTATATGGTTGTATTATGTAGGGGAAAATTAACAATTTTGACTGAGCACTTGGAGTTTCTAGCAAGAAGTATTAATAACAGCCACTTCAAAAAAAAAAGCTATGGCTTTGGGGCCCCCTGACCCCTGGGGCCGCTGGACCTGTTCAGTAATCCATCCAGGCGCACGCCTTCAGACTGCCTGTCCCTGAAGACATTCATAATGCTGCACTTGCTTACTTTCTCACCTCCACACAGCCGACCAATCCCTGGGTGAAGTGAAGTGAAGTGAAGTGAAGTGATGTGTGCATTTTGGATTGTTGGTTTCGGAGAGTTACAGTTGTCTGATGCAGCCCTGCCAGAGAGGGGAAATCAGACGCTGTTCTGACGAGCACTTTCTTTGATAAAGAATTCTGTGGCCTTTACTCCGTCTCTCAATACTGTCTGACTTCCTGTCTGTGCCACTCGGCCCATTGGTTCCTCCTGAAGACAGAAATCTTTCAAAACAGCTCACAAATATATACTCAGTCAATTCCTCAAACAGCTGCTCGCTGTAGTTTTTATCAGACTAACAGAAGGAAACAGTGCATTTGTTGGGGACTATTTCCAGCGGCGGATGAATCCACATCTGGTGCTGTAGTGAGTGTTTGGGGCAGCAGGACGGTGTGTGTGGGACTGAGGCAGAATAAACTCCAGTGTGTGTGTTCGTGGTGATGAAGGAACATGTCACCCAGTGCAGCAGTGCGGCTCATGTGTGCTCAGGATTAAAGATACACAGTAAAGCAGATAACTGCCCTGATCCTATCACACTAGTTTAACCAACAGCCTGCTAAAACCAAGTTAACTGATTGGAGAACCAGAGTTTCCACCCACATTCCACAACTTCACAGGGCTATGCACGTGTGTGTGTGTGTGTGTGTGTGTGTGTGTGTGTGTGTGTGTGTGTGTGTGTGTGTGTGTGTGCATATAAGAGATGATGACTGTGGGGAAAACAGGGGACTTTCCTACTGAGTAATAAAGAGAGGTAGAGCGATGAGAACAGAAAGAGGAGGGAGGAAGATGAGGCTACAGCATGGGAGAAAAGAGGAGGAGTGGAGAGGAGGGCAGCTGGAAAGAAAGAAAGAAGGCGAAGTGGAAGACAAGACCAAATAATGAAATACTGAAGTGGTGAGGCAAGTTTGACTAACAGTGAATGTTTCCTGATGAAGGGTGGAACTCCCCCACTCTCTCTAAATAAGACAAGGACTCTAAGTACAAGACAGTGTGTGTGTGTGTGTGTGTGTGTGTGTGTGTGTGTGTGTGTGTGTGTGTGTGTGTGATTGAGAAAGAGACAAAGGAGGAAGTTGTGATGAGGAATGACAATAAAGAAATGTGCCAGAATGTTTTAAAACTTAGTATTGTTTCAGGAATAAACCAGAATGTTTTCTGCAGTTTCAGGGATCGTATCTGAAGGTGGTTTCCAGTCGGACTGTAATGGAAACTTGACTGTTTACTCCTTTAGATTATCAACATTAACAAGCAACAATGATTAGATACAGGACTTTTAGGTCATGAAAAATCGGGACTCTGCTGAGAACGCTGTGACATGCATCCGGCTTGAGGAGGTAAATGTTGTACTTAAAGGAATACTCCAACAATTTAGTATTGCACTTCCATAAGTTGGGGACTTGTAACTGAACGAAGGAGGCTGAAATATCCTGACTTTTACAGCGTGTCTACACACTGCCTCAGTCCTCCGTCTGCGTCTACGCACTGCCTCAGTCCTCCGTCTGCGTCTACGCACTGCCTCAGTCCTACGTCTGCGTCTACGCACTGCCTCAGTCCTCCTCCGTCTGCGTCTACGCACTGCCTCAGTCCTACGTCTGCGTCTACGCACTGCCTCAGTCCTCCGTCTGCGTCTACACACTGCCTCAGTCCTCCTCCGTCTGCGTCTACACACTGCCTCAGTCCTCCTCCGTCTGCGTCTACACACTGCCTCAGTCCTACGTCTGCGTCTACGCACTGCCTCAGTCCTCCTCCGTCTGCGTCTACACACTGCCTCAGTCCTACGTCTGCGTCTACGCACTGCCTCAGTCCTCCTCCGTCTGCGTCTACACACACCGCCTCAGTCCTACGCCTGCGCTCACGCACTGCCTCAGTCCTCCTCCGTCTGCGTCTACGCACTGCCTCAGTCCTACGTCTGCGTCTACGCACTGCCTCAGTCCTCCTCCGTCTGCGTCTACACACTGCCTCAGTCCTCCTCCGTCTGCGTCTACACACTGCCTCAGTCCTCCTCCGTCTGCGTCTACACACTGCCTCAGTCCTCCGTCTGCGTCTACGCACTGCCTCAGTCCTCCTCCGTCTGCGTCTACACACTGCCTCAGTCCTCCTCCGTCTGCGTCTACACACTGCCTCAGTCCTCCTCCGTCTGCGTCTACACAGGATGCGTTCAGGCACAGTACTGATGCCGTAGTCACACGCATAGAACGGAAGAAAATAGAATTGAAGCGTAAAACTGTGCTTGTGTAAACAGCTGTATTGATTAAAGTAGAAGCGTGTTGCATCAGACTGTAGCTGAAACGCCTCCTGTGTAGACACACTGATAGCCTTAAGTCTGAGCCAGGCTTGAAAAACACTGGACCCTACAATTCCCATAATGCAACTCAACGACATGAAGTATTTTTCTCATTTGCATATAGACTGTACTGTAATATGCTAGGACAGAGAAAGTGCTAAAAATCTCTCCATAGTCTGGCATCAGTTTATCAGTTTTATTTCTCAGGCTGAGGCAGTTAGTCAAACACACTGAAGGTGTGTGTACACCTGTGAGAGAGCGAGAGAGGGAGAGAGTGTGTGTCTTCACCTTTCAGATGTTGCGTTTCTTCTTTTAATCCTCCCCTCCACCAGGTCAGCATGGCTCTGTGTCTCTGTCACTGCTGATTGGTCCCCCGCATCTTCATCAATCCCTTCCTCTTCCTCCTCCTCCTCCATCCCTCCTTCCTCCCCATGACTCCTTTCATCCTTGATAATAAGCATGTAATAGGAGCATATATTTTTGAAAATACTGCTACAGGTTTTGGTTTGCAGTGTATGTGAAGCTTTCAGTTTATTTCATAAAAAACATGTTTCTTGCTGGAACCGTGGAACAAGCAGCACACACAGGTTGTTTGGGAAACAGAAGGCTGCGGCTGGCTGCTTGCTACAACGTGCCAGGCACTGCAGAAAGAAAAAGGGATTTAAGTGAAACTTACCTGTGTCAATTCAGTAACATCCTCTCTTACTCCACCCATCTCCATCTCTTCCACTTTGATTTTTCTTTTCTCCTCTCTTGCCTCTTTCAATCTTCCCATCACCTTCTTGGCAAGCTTCTTCACCTTTCCTCTTGCATTGGTCTTCTGGTTTGTTTGCTTCGGCTCTCCATCCGGAAGTGTCTCAGCAATTTCCTGTGCGTCCTCTAATCTCTGCAGCCCTGGTTGACGTGTCCCCTCCACCTCTGTCCCTGCCCGATGTCCAGATGGAAATTTAGAAATCACTTCACAATCTTGCCTCCCTTGCCCAGACATCTGGATTTCTTTGTTATATTCTGTGTTTGAGTCTGTCCCTAAAGGGTTGACCCGAGCAGGGCCCCTTTGTGGAAGAGGACCAGGTTGGACCTGTCCATTTGCTTTGTTCTGGGGTTGTTTCCCTGGGTGCTGAGACTCGCGATGCTCAGCTGTGAGCGCTGCCGTTGGTCTGTTTCTACAAGGGGGCTTGAGACAGAATATTTTCCCTCCTTTTGGCAATTCCACCTCCTGATTCACTCTAGATTTCATTACTGTCTCTTCTAGTAGGGAAGGCATCTCTGTCACGGTTGGAGTGGTCAACTCAGTGTCTCTGGGATCTCCATTTACCTTCCCTATGTCCTGTCCTTCACTCTCATCCCTTTCCTTGACCACCAAGTCTTTCCACTGTTCGTCCTCCTGCTTCCTCCTCTCCTTTTCCTCTTCTATCCCAGCCCTCATGGCACCGAAGAGCTGTGGAGGTTTGATGGGTGGTTTTGGGGGACATTTTGGATGTGGCTTTGGAGGAGGCTGTGGTGGAATCATTCGTTCTGGTTTTGCAGAAACTGTAGATATACAGTACGTATAATTCAGTTGAATTCACTTGTGTGAGAGTTTTGAAGCAGAGGTTTGAGGAGTTTACTGTCTCTACACCTCAGAGCAGGTGTCTGAATAGCAGCTTAACGCCACAAACTGCACTTCATGTTTCTGTTGTGGCCTGTGCCCTAACCTTAGAGTTTGTGGGCGTGGCTCTCCATCACCCAACACACCTGCAACTCATCCACTGATCAAGCGCTGCAGTGTATCATCGCCACATCGTGTTTCAACCCACGTGGTAGTTCGCAGCCCCGGCTCCTAGACTACACGCTCTAGTCTCTTTGCTCGCCTCCGGACTTGGACCTCAGCCATTCCTCATCTACCCACGCCTCCCCTCATACCCCTCGGTCTCCGTCCTTTGGTTCCCATCCCTCAACCCCATCAAGTCTCTGAACTGTACAGTAAACTCCGTACCTTAATCACCTGTCTGAGTCTGCCTCTGTGAATCGGAACAGTTTTCTTCTCCTGATCTGTACCTCCCTCTTGGGTTCCCCACCAAAACAAGCTCCACAGGGGCATCTCCAGGAACAAACATGTTCTATTACATGTTTTATATTATACTGAAGTCGCCTGTGTGGGTGACCAAAATAAGATATCCTGATATGTTGTCAAGGCGTAACTTACTGCTTTATTTCATGTTGGAATAAAATAACAGTTAAATATTTAACTACAAAGTAGGAATTCCTTTTGGATTCACTTTTTGGCATTCAATCATACTGGGATGTTTGCTGAAACTGGATGTGGCACCGCCCCACCTGGAACGTGTTCCACCAGCTGCTTCTACCTCACTACATTTCAAAGGGAAATTGTGCTTCTTACTCCACAACTACATTCATGTCACAGCTTCAGTCACAAGTGAAGAGATTTGGCATTGAAAGCATAACGTGACATGATGCATATAAACTATTATGTATTTTTACAGATTAAGCTATCCAATAGTGTATAAAGTAGAGCCAGACCTTGACCAGCTATAACATGTAAATGTTGCTTATGTGTGTATGATGAAGAAACAATAATCAACTAATATAAGAATAATATACAGGGGCCATTCTGCTGCATTTTGCTGATAATACTTCCATACTTTTACTTAAAGCTGGAGTTTGGTGATATTCACTGTGGGTTTGTCGCTGCCAGTGACCCCTGTCACATTGCACAGAAAAATATTGATTAGTGCAGCTTTAAGTAAGATTTTGAATGTAGGACTTTATTTGTGATAGAGCATTTTTACATCGTGGTGTTGCTACTTTGACCCAGGTGTAGGGTCTGAATAACTTTCCCACCACTGCTAAATTTGATCTCTTCAACAGTCTGTTTGTTTGTTCCTCCTCGTAGTCTGTAATGTGCCCAAATTGCAGCAGCAGCATCTGAATCTCCCTACAGAGCAACATATATTTAGCTGAATATTCAGAATACAGATGCAGTCTCTTACCACTTTTCCCTCTTAACTCGGCAGGTGTCCGTCTCTGTGCGGGTTCCGTGGTCGCGCTCTGCTTGTCCCTCTGCCACCGGTTTGTGTCATCTTTGATTTTATGCTGCCTCATGTTTTCCAGCTGTTGTATTTTAATCCCTTCTTCCTCCTGTTTGTCATGCTCTGTGATCAGACCGTAGTATCATTAACTGACCAAACCAGTTCTGCCTCGTGCTTTTTTTGACTCCCTCTGTTGCATTTTTGGATTTTCTCATCTTTGTTTTGGTATTACCTTTCAGAGAGGTACCTTTTCTCTGTCCCGGGGGATTTACAGGCTTTAAAGCTGAAGTCACGCTTCATGAGGCTGTGGCACAGTGAGAGAGGGGCCTGATGAGCAGAGCAGACATGTGGACACATTCCATGTCTGTATGGACGATGACGCATCCTCTAATAACAATGGCCATTGTAATGACTCACATGTCCTTTCTCAGTCATTAAACTCTTCTAAGTCACTATAGGTACTGATAATGAACATATTTTGAAATAACTAGGGGTACCCCGACCAGGATAATAAGAACGTTGGATCAAACCTGATGAAGCTGGCCATCCAGAGTGCAAGGAGAGACCAGCAACTACTGCCCAAACAGGAGAGTGGAAGGAAAAAATATTACAAATCAGTAACACTTGTCTCATTTCATACTTTATCAGCCAATGCAATGGCATGAAGGACTGCTTTAATAAGTGCTCAAAAGGAAAAATGTTGTTGATGGGCCTCTATTATGGTATACAGTAAAGTTATAAATTGTTGTGTGCCACATGTTTTCAAACATAATCATTTAGTTAATACCATCTGGATAGCCCGAGGTTACTGTACACCATGTCTAACATTCTGCATACAGTTTTTGAACTTCTTTAGCGAACACACAGACGGCTGCAGCGGCCGGCCGCCCCCCTGAGTCTGGTTCTGCTCGAGGTTTCTGCCTCTTAAAGGAAGTTTTTCCTTGCCACTGTCGCCAAGTGCTTGCTCATGGTGGGATTTGTTGGGTCTCTGTAAATAATATTATAGGAGTACGGTCTAGACTCTGCTCTATGGGAAAAGCGGAATGAGAGAACTTCTGTTATGAATTGGCGCTATATAAATCAAATTGAATAGAATTGAGATACTGTATATCTATTTGTATTTCCTATGAAGGTTATGCACATGGATTTTCTTGTGGTTAATGTGTAAATGAATTGGTCTCTCGTTTGGCTGTTGCAGCAGTAGTGTGCGATATACAGTATTTCCCTTGTGCCTAGGGCTGGAACGCAGCCGTTTCTTTCTGCTGCTGGGCAACATTAAAAAGTATTATATACTATTTGTGAGTGCTGACAATTTCATTTGCATTCCTCATTTATATACACAACCTTCATTTAATCAGGTCTTCTCAGTGAGACCAGACAGACCTTACAGCATTTAGAGAGAAACAAACTAAAGGACATACGGCATCAGAGACAGTCACAGACGTCACTACATAGCTAAACTCATTTCTATATTTTGTGCCTCCTCCGTCCTCCTGCCTGTGACCCGGAAATCGATCTCAGTCCACCGTCTTGAAGGACGTCTCACTTCCTGACATGCATCTCGAGGAGAGAGGGGGCTCGCAGGAGGAGCTGTGAGCGAGGGTGCACAGGTGTGTCCGTTGCAAAGTGTTTTCGGCACGTGTTGCACACAAGAAGCGCGGCGCAGCTGGAATCTCCAAACTGTGTGGCAGCAGGACGCCACAGTGATGCTTCTGTATCCACACGTTGTATTCATGATCTAAGATGATCCTGCTGCGCTGTTCTAACCGCATTCCTGAATGACGTTTCACCTTCATATTAATTCTGATTTATCGGCTGCACCCAGTTCAGCTGTTGTAACCGTGACTTGATGTTTACACCTGCAAACAGCTGCTAACGTCACTTTATTAGACATCAAGAACATTCTCCGATCAGAACTAAGGTTCTGTATTTCATGTTGTCTGCAAATGTCATTCCAGAAGTACAGATTTTATAGTCCTGAGAGGACAGCTGCAGCCTCAGTAACTCCGTCACATGTATAATATACTGCAGCCTGTATGCAGGAGGACAGGAGAGGAGGTGAGGAGAGGAGACAAGAGAGGAGGAGAGGAGGAGAGGAGACAAGAGAGGAGGAGTGGAGACAGGAGAGGAGGCAAGGAGAGGAGGTGAGGAGAGGAGACAGGAGAGGAGGAGATGAGACGAGACAGGAGAGGAGAGGAGGAGAGGAGAGGAGGTGAGGAGAGGAGACAGGAGAGGAGGAGAGGAGACGAGACAGGAGAGGAGAGGAGGAGAGGAGAGGAGAGGAGAGGAGGTGAGGAGAGGAGACGGGAGGAGACAGGAGAGGAGGAGAGGAGTTGAGGAGAGGAGACAGTAGAGGAGACAGGAGAGGAGGAGAGGAGACAGGAGAGGAGGCAAGGAGAGGAGGTGAGGAGAGGAGACAGTAGAGGAGACAGGAGAGGAGACAGTAGAGGAGGAGAGGAGACAGGAGAAGAGTGAGAAGAGGAGACAAGAGAGGAGGAGAGGAGAGGAGACAGGAGAGGAGACAGGAGAGGAGACAGGAGAGGAGGAGAGGAGACAGGAGAGGAGAGGAGAGGAGGAGAGGAGGTGAGGAGACAGGAGAGGAGGAGAGGAGACAGGAGAGGAGAGGAGAGGAGGAGAGGAGGTGAGGAGACAGGAGAGGAGGAGAGGAGACAAGACAGGAGAGGAGGAGACGAGACGAGACAGGAGAGGAGAGGAGGAGAGGAGAGGAGAGGAGGTGAGGAGAGGAGACGGGAGGAGACAGGAGAGGAGGAGAGGAGAGGAGGAGAGGAGTTGAGGAGAGGAGACAGGAGAGGAGGCAAGGAGAGGAGGTGAGGAGAGGAGACAGTAGAGGAGACAGGAGAGGAGACAGTAGAGGAGGAGAGGAGACAGGAGAGGAGTGAGAAGAGGAGACAAGAGAGGAGGAGAGGAGAGGAGACAGGAGAGGAGACAGGAGAGGAGGAGAGGAGACAGGAGAGGAGAGCAGAGGAGGAGAGGAGGTGAGGAGACAGGAGAGGAGAGGAGACAAGACAGGAGAGGAGGAGAGGAGAGAAGACAGGAGAGGAGGCGAGGAGAGGAGATAGAAGAGGAGACAGGAGAGGAGGTGAGGAGAGGAGACAGAAGAGGAGGAGAGGAGGAGAGGAGACAGGAGAGGAGCAGAGGAGGGGAGACAAGAGAGGAGGTGACAAGAGGAGGAGAGGAGAGGAGACAGGAGAGGAGACGGGAGAGGAGACAGGCGAGGAGGAGAGGAGAGGAGACAGGAGAGGAGGAGGTGAGGAGAGGAGACAGGAGAGGAGGAGAGGAGGTGAGGAGAGGAGACAAGAGAGGAGGAGAGGAGGGGAGACAAGAGAGGAGGAGAGGAGGGGAGACAAGAGAGGAGGACAGGAGAGGAGACAGGAGAGGAGGTGCAAACAGAAATGAGAAAGGCCTTGTATATGTTTTTTTTTGTGCGCGTTCACACTTCAGTCAATTCAGGGGGGTGGGCCGAGAAGCAGGGCAGCCAATCCAAACCCTCCATTTTCCATCATGTGATTTTGGAACCCGGAATAACAACAACAGCTCCGACTGTTGATTTCAGTCTGTCTGGAAACTTGCGGAAAAGCGAAGGATACGTTTTGTATAAATCAGCAATGAAGTCGGCGCTGCTTCACGTGTTGGCGCCTTTTCTACTCTGTGCCGCCTTGGCGAACACCAGCCTGTTCGCCGATGTCGACGTGGACTTGTCTTATGAGCATTATGCAGAGAAACGGGTTGATTATCTGCCCGGTTTCCTGGCGATGCCCTGTAACTGTCTGGTTAACGTGGCTTATATCTACATGGGACTGTACTGGCTGCTGTGGCACAGAGGCGTCAAAGAAACAGAACAGAGCCGGTACATGAGAGAAGTGTTCGCCTTCATGGCTGTCTTTTACGGACATGTGCAGTGGACGCGCTTGGCGGTGCTACGGCGCGCTCCCGCCGTGCTCGACCAGTGGTTCACCTTGCCGATCTTCGCGTGGGTTCCTGTGTGGATCCGCTTCATAGAGCGCGGACCGGCGAAGTGGCGCGCGTCGCACGCGGCAGCGCTCGAGCTGTTCTCTATCCTCAGCTACGGCCTGGCGCTGGCGCACGAGCGGGGGTTCGAAGTGGCGCTGGGCTGTCACGTCGCCCTTGCGGTGTACATGGGAGTTCGCGTGCAGCTGCGGCTCGGGGACGGTCGCACGCGGGGATATCTGCTGCTGGCGGTGCTGTCATGTGCGGGGTTCGTGGTGCTAAAGCTGCTGGATCACCGGCTCGCTCGGCACCGGCTCTTCCAGCGGCTCACCGGACACTTCTGGTCCAAAGTGTGCGATGTGCTCCAGTTCCACTTCAGCTTCTGTTTCCTGACCACGCTGCCACAGAGGGCGCAGCGGGAGTGAGAACCGAGCGGGGGAGATGAGCGTGTAGAAGAGGAAAAGTCGAATTCATCTCAGACGACAATGATTTAGTAGCAGTTCAGTGGGCTATTAAACATTCTCCACATGGCTCTGAGTCTGTCATGATACGCCTTTGTCCAAATATTCACATAAAACGGCTCAGAGCTACACAGAGCGATCAAAGCAGCAGCTAGGCTTCACACTTCCACAGTGCAGCCCCAAGTCATGATGCCCCCCCCCCGGCTCTGCCACAGTCCAGACTGTAATCAAAGTTGCTATATGCAGACTAAATGTTAGATATGACTCATAATGCAAATAGCCTAGTGTGTAAACAGGTTTCACACGTATTTCTGAAAACTCTTTCTAGCTGCAGAGTCTGACACCAGCTGGGAAGCCCCCACACACTGAAGGCCTTTAAATCCAAATCCTGGATCTTCGGACATTTCACGTGTGATAAACGATGACGAAGACATGCTTCAAACTCATATCTCACATATGGGATGTAAAAGATCACATGTGAAATCAGATTTCACATATAACGTTTAATGTGCATTGCTGTTTCACATGTGATTAATTCACAAATAAGCACGTGTGGTTTTTGGACATTTCAGGTGTGAAAACATTGTAAAGGTAAATATGGCAAGTTTTAGGCAACAAACATAAATAATATTTTTTAACCACTTGCTTTTTTGGTGGATTTGGAGCAGGATTTAGACCTTCATGCTGGGGAATAACATTAAACACCTGACTGAATAATTCAAATTAAAAATCCAAATAATTAAAAATGCAGGGGAGGGAACCGCTGAGGGGGTGTGAACTCATGGCTGCAGTTTTTCTAAGATCCTGTCTGGGGCCCTCCTTAGGAACTGAGCATTTGGTGGCTTACTGTATAACTACCAACGTTCCAAATCTTAATCTTTTTATTGCATTCAAATATATGCCAAGGGACAAAACACTGACATACTACATGTACATACTGTTAGACAATGTTAGACAACACTCATCTTTCACATGAAACAACAGTTTACAACACCATGTACAATCCACACACTGACCGTCCTGTCAGTTCCCTAATGACTTGCTGTTAAACAGGTAACACCTTGTCAATCTTCTCTCAGAAATTCAGATTCAGTACCTGCCAAGTTCTGGTAGTACATTACATTAGACAGCCTTCTGGAAGACAGTGACTTTGGCATGAACAGCAGAGAATAAAATGTAATCTCCACTGTAAGTGGCCTACTTAACGCCATTGCTTCTGGGTTTACTGCAATAAGTTACCCTTGGGCTACATAGTGAGATATAAATAACTGTAAACTATGAGCTCCAGGTGATGACATCATCAGGAAAAGAGTATTGTCAACATTGTGTGTTCGCATTATAAATTACTGGTACACCAATTTCATTCTAATTTCATTAAAAGCTGGAAACAAAAACAGTTTGGGTGTGTCACTATTACCTACTACAAAGTATGTTCTTGTTTCAAAAACATTTCAGGCTGAAAGGTATAGAAAACCTGTAGTGTCTGAACTGATAAAATTATAATTGAAACATTTCAGGTGGAAAATTGGATGACTGCAACAAAAATAAAATGTAGCAATTAGAATATATATTTCTTTACATGTTAAAAAGAAAGAAAAAAGACTTGATATTATATATCTTACGGAGAACAAAGAAGTGGGCCTTTCATTTCTCTGAAATCCCAAAAAACAAATTCACATGCTTACAGGTCATGTTTAGTGATAGCAGTGAGGACAGGCTCTGACGATGGTTTCCTATTGGTCCACAGCAGGGCCAGGCCCGCCTCCCGGAAGTCCTGATGGGAGCAGTAGATTAGAGGATTCAGACCACAGTCCAGGTATGACATCACTGATGACAGTGTCCTTAACCAATAAGGTGCCGGTGACAGGTCCATCCTGCCCAGTAGGATCAGCTGATTGGTCAATGGAGAGAAAGAAACAAAGTCAGTCTCTGAGTGGGCAAATATGGGTTCACTCTGCAGCTTTTACATCTGTGTACACGCAGATACAGTAGCTCATGTCTAGTGAATGAGTGCATGTGTCACCTCAGACACAACAAAGGGAGTGTAGCAGAGCATGTAGGAGGCCACCAGCAGAGGAGTGACTGCAGACAGATCTGCTTCATCATCATCACTGAGACAAAGAGGAAACAAGATGGAGAGGATGAAGTAACACTGGCTTTGTTTACTTGTACAGAGCTATTTCAATACATATTAGAAATAAGTTATGATTGCTCGGTTAAGAAGGGAGAAGGACTGTGTTAGGTGGTTTAGACATGGTATCAGGGAGTAGAGATCTTTTGGTAAACCCACCCCCCCAGGATCAACGCAAACATCATGTTGTAATGGACGGTAATGCATTCACTGGTGATATGTTCACTGACTGTTGTACGTACTGAAGGGCATTTGAACAGTGATGCCTTCACTGACCATTGTACGTACTGAAGTGAATTGGAACAGTTACGTGTTCACCGACTGTTGTATGTAATGAAGTACATTTGAATGGTGAAATACGTTCATTGTGTGTTGTACAGTACATACTGAAGTGCATTTGAACGGTGATGCACTGATAATTGTACTGATGCATCCATCCACCTGGGTTAATTTTTTTTACTTTTAATGGAGCTAGACTAGAAGTTTCCCTCTGCCTCCAGTTTTTGTGCTAAGCTACGTTAAACATGTCCTGGACTTATCTTTGTGCTGGACACATAGACATGAAATTGATATCGATCTTCTCTTTTGAACCTGTATAAGATGGCAAACTATACAATTTCCCAAAATGTTGGAATGTACCTTTAAAGTTCATGATTATTGAATTTAAAAATACCAATTGCAGTGACGTTTTCAAATGGCTTTTAAAATTTTAGGTTTTACTCCCACCTGATTTTATCTTCTCATATACTGTACCATACAGCATAGATAACACAGTTCAATACAAAATCAATAGCAACTAAAGGATCACTGGACTAAAGTTAATTTTAGGTCCCCTGGCATAAACAACATCAATTACTGTATTTTTAATTGACTGAAACATCATCTGACCAGTTTCCAGCTTGTGTTGTGTCACTTGACATGATCTTTTTTGAAGTGTTTTACCTGTTGCAGCTCGATCGGCAGCCGGTGGCACTCAGTAGAGAGCAGAAGAAGATGACCAGGAAGGGAGGGAAGATACAGACAGTTAAAGCACAGAGTATGTAGACCAACATGTCTGAGTAGCTGCTTTCCCAGAAGACAGCACACAGCATCTCTGCAGGGTCATACCTGGAGTAGAAAGTAAGTAAGTAACTTTATTTCAATTGCACCTTTCAATAGCAAAGTGCTTCACAAAAGAAATAATGCAACTGACATAAATACAGACATAACAGACTTAGGAAGATTAAAACACAACAGGAGAGGAAAGAGAACAGAGACCTTCCATTACCTTAGAGACAAGACAGGGAGGAGCAAAAATAAGAACTTCTGTTTTGTCAGCATTGAGCTGTAGGAAATTATCTGCCATCCAGTTTTTTTATAGCGTCTAGGCAGGTATTTAAAACTGACAATTTAGCTATATTTTGAGGCTTAAATGAGATGTATAGTTGAATATAATCTGCTTAGCAGTAAAAGGCGATACCAGTAAAGTGTCTTATTATGCCCAATTATATCTATCGATCAAGCCAGATGAAACTAATCAGTTAGCTAAACTTCAGGCATGCCTTAAAGACATAAAGAACTGGATGACCTGCAATTTTCTGATGTTAAACTCTGAAAGTTATTGTACTTTGTCCCAAACACCTCCGAGACACATTATCTAAAGATATAGTTGCTCTAGATGGCATTGCCCTGGTCTCCAGCACCACCGTAAGGAACCACAGAGTTATCTTTGATCAGGATTTATCCTTTAACTCCCACATGAAACAAACTTCAAGACTGCCTTCTTTCACCTACACAACATTGCAAAAATCAGGCACATCTGGTCTAAAAATGATGCCGAAAAATGAGTGCATGCATTTGTTACTTCTAGGCTGGACTACTGCAATTCCTTATTATCCGGCTGCCCGAATAAGTCCCTTAAGACTCTCCAGTTGATCCAGAATGCTGCGGCACGTGTACTGACAAGAACTAGGAAAAGATATCATATTTCTCCAATATTAGCTACTCTGCACTGGCTCCCTGTAAAATCCAGAACAGAATTTAAAATCCTTCTCCTCACCTACAAAGCTCTTAATGGTCAGGCACCATCGTATCTTAAAGAGCTCATAATACCTTATTATCCGACTAGAACACTGTGCTCCCAGGATGCAGGGTTACTTGTGGTTCCTAGAGTCTCCAAAAGTAGATTGGGAGCCAGAGCCTTTAGTTATCAAGCTCCTCTCCTGTGGAATCAGATCCCAGTTTGGGTTCGGGAGGCAGACACCATCTCCACATTTAAGAGTAGGCTTAAGACTTTGCTCTGTGATAAAGCTTATAGTTAGGGCTGGCTTTGGTGAGTCCTGAACCATCCCTTAGTTATGCTGCTGTAGGCCTAGACTGCCGGGAGACTTCCCATGATCCCACGATGATCCTTCTCTCCCTTTCCATCTGTATGCATTTTTATCCCATTACTGCATTTTACTAACTTGACATCTTCTCTCTCCTGTAGTTCTGTGCTTTCTCGTTTCTCTCTTCTCCCCTTCTGTTGCTTTCAGCAGGTATTTCTGCCTCCGGAGCTGCAGAGACTGGATCTGTGGTTGTGGGCCACCTGCTGCCCCCGTGTTCCTGCTCGACAACTGCTACTACAATTGTTATTATTAGTCTTATTATCATTATTTTTCCTATCACTATCATTCCTATTATTATTATTTTATTAATATTAATATTACCACCAACATTACATTATTATTTTCAAAATTCTATGTGGAATTTGCATTGTGCTTCCCTCTTCCCTCAAATATTTAAAATTAGAATAAAATAAAACTAAAAACAATATATACAGTTATATACCTATTATACAAAAGGTAGTGTCAGGGTCCTGCTATGCCTCTCTCCCCTTCCCTGTGTTTCTTGTCGGTCCCCTGTCTCTCTGTGTGTATCTCTCTTCTGTATCTCTTGGTAGACGGCAGCAGGGTGAACAGGCTGTGGCTGGGGGGGTACTGTCCTTTAGTATGCTCTGGCCTCTGTGCAGGCACCTCACAGATATCACCGATGCTCAGTAGGTTGGTACCAATGACCTTCTGAGCGGTTTTAATCACCAGCTGCAGAGCCCTCCGGTCCTGGGCCATGCACATCCCCTACCAGTTTGTGATGTTTCCAGTCAGGATGCTTTCTATTGCTCCTCTGTAAAAGTTAACAAGAACTTGGCACGGGAACTTTCTTAAGTTAAGAAATACAGCTGTTTCTGAGCTTTCTTTACTAGCGTGGAGATGTGAGAGGACCATGACAGGTTCTCCGTGAAGCCGATTCCCAGGCACTTAAAACTGTTCACCTGCTCCACCTCAGCTCCACTGATGTAGACAGGGGTGTGTGTCTTTGTCTCCTTTTTCCTAAAATCAACTATCAGCTCCTTGGTTTTGCTGACGTTGAGCAGTAGGTTGTTCTCTGTGCACCACTCTGCAAGTTGTTGATTTCCTCCTGATATGAAGTCTCATCGTTGTTTGTAATCCAGCCGATGATGGTAGCGTCATTTGCAAACTTCACAAGAGAGTCATGGGTGTACATCGTGAACATGAGGGTGCTGAGCACACAGCCCTGGGGGGCTCCGGTGTTGAGCACTAGAGTGGAGGAGGTGTGACCGCCAATCCGAACTGACTGGGGTCTGTTTGAATGCTGAGCTGAAATCAATAAACAGCATACTGATGTAGGTGTTGTTATTTTCAAGATGTGTGATCGCTGAGTGGAGGGTAGTGGAGATGGCATCCTCTGTGAATCTGTTGGTTCTGAATTCAAACTGGTGAGGGTCCAGGCAGACTGGGATGTTGTCTTTGATATGCAGGAGAAAAAGCACTTCATCAGAATGGGGGTGAGAGCCACAGACGTTTAGAGCAATAGACGTTTAGACTAGACACTGCAGACTTTTTATTCACTTTCAGCAGGATTCTTCTCACATCCGCTGTGGATACTGGACAGTGGCCGGACCTCTGAAGGCGGAGTAGTCTTGACAGCTGACTCTGTGTTGAGGAGATCATAACGAGCACAAAATGTATTTAGCTCATCTGGTAATGTGGCCTCACACATGATGGGGGCGCTCCTGCTTTTGTAGCCTGTGATGGTCTGGATCGCCTGCCACATATTTGGTGTTGTTGGTCTCTCTCCAGTCTGTCCTGATGTCTCAGCTTTGCCTCCTTGATGCTAGTTTTCAGTCTTGCTCTGGCGGTGCTGTAAGCTTTCTTGTCACCTGAACAAAAGGCAGCTTTTTGGCTCTGAGTAGAGCTCTCACCTCTCCATTCATTCAGGCTTTCTGGTTGAGGAATGATTTCAGTGTCTTTGTGATCACTACATCATCAACACATTTGCTGATGTATGATGTCACTAATGATGTATATTCCTCAGGTTGATGTGGTTCTCCTGGGACAGAACAGTCCTGTAGAGCTTCTGTAGCTTCATCTGTCCACACTTTAACTGTTTTTACTGATGGTTTGACCCTTTTACTCAGCTGGGAGTAAGCAGGCAGGAGAAGCAGAGAAGTGTGGTCTGATTGACCAAAGTGGGGGCGGGGGAGGGCTTTGTAGCTGCGAGAAATGTTTGTACAAACATGGTCCAGGGTATTACTTCCCCTGGTGGGGGTGGACATGCTGATGGAATTTAGGTAAAATAGTTCTGAGGTCTGTTTGATTAAAATCACCAACTACAATAAAAACACCATCTGGTTGTTTTGTCATGTGACTGCTGATGACCTCATACAGTTCCTGCAGTGCATTTTTGAATTTGTATCTGGGGTAATGTAAACAACAGCAACAAAAACACTGGTGAATTCACTGGGCAGATAAGTGCTTTGCACTGCAGGGATTGCTGGCCGCTGGCACAAACGGGGGCCGCCGAGGATTGCAGAACACTAACCCATGGATTTGAAGCACTTTGATCCACCATAGACACTCTGATGAATAGGAGAGTTTGGCGATCCATCAGTGACAAACAGGAAAACGAAATGAACAACACACAGGACAGGTAGGACAAAACAGGATAGCGGCAAAGCCAAACACAGGCACCATCATGCCACTGCCAGGAAAGAAGACATGATGAACACTAACTGAAAGCATTAAGTAAACTACATACTTGATCCAGGCATAGAAAACAGGGACACTCCCAAACACCACCCCTGTCACCCAAGAAGCCAAGCACGCTGTCACCATGACAACAAAGAGAGCATTTCCTCTGGATGCCACGCCCATCAGCCGCTGCACACAGAGCACAGCTGTAAAGGAAAAAAAAGAAACCCTCAAACTGACTGCATCAAAGGAATTATGGGACAGTTGCCTAGTATAATGGTATTATTAATACAGCGCTGTTACCATGGCTACTACTGTAGTACTGACACAGGGATGGTTCTCATGACTAGCTCTGTTCGAGTAAAGCAGGTAGATGCATCAGAAGCTAGAGTTAACATATGTATCAAGAAAGATTGATACTGCTTTCAGTTTTAGCTTGGTTCAACAAGAGTACTGTGTTTTCTGGCCTCTGTGAAGGGCAGCTTGTCCATTTCATATTTTGTATTGTTCCCATGTTCCCATTGTTCCATGCTTGCTCATGGTGGGATTTGTTGGGTCTCTGTAATTAATTAATTATAAAGAGTTCGGTCTAGACCTCTATAGGAAAAGCGCAATGAGATAACTTCTGTTATGTACTGGCACTATATAAATCAAATTGAATTGAATTGAATTCCCTTTATATCTCTAATATATAAGTAAAATATAGAATATCACCAGTTTAAAGTACTGGAGTTTAAAACTTATGTTAAAATGACTCATATTTTAAACCTAATCACCTAAGATAGTAATCACTCCAAAAACACATTGCTTCCAGTCTTCCATTACTCTTGCATTTCCTGGCTTTTTTTTATATGTGCGAAAAGATTAGATATTTTCACCTTTTTGTCACAAGACAAGGACTCACACCACTCTTCAGGTCTCATCATTTTACACAGTTTGGACTCCTTTGGTGTTTTTTAGGTGCACGTCTCCCCCAGTGACCCGTCTCTGTGTGGGTGTCTCTTAAATCAGTAGTTCTTAATCAGTTTTGTCCGATGTACCCCCCACGCCACGTACCTCTCCATAGTACCCTATTTGACAAATGGGTCAATGTCTGCTAGTAATTTAAGGTGAGAAAACAACTTTAAATTTTAAATAAACTAATTTATAATAACCCTTATAATAACACAAGTTACAATGTTCACTAACTGCAGCATAGCCTAAGTGCAATGTACACAAATGCTATATTCCAGATTCAAAATGGTGACTAATGATCCTAGATTTGTTAACTAGAGATTAAAAATAAGTCATGAAACAAAGGATTAAACATAAACTTGGATCAATAAATCTTAGATTATCCTTAAACTCAGAATGAATATAAGCCTTAATGTAGGACTGTTACTGTGGCTTCCACTGTATGGAGAACAAGATGAAGAGGTCTCTATGAGTGTTTATAGAGCTGTGTGGTACCTATGCTCCCTATAGAGGAGGTGATGAAGGCAAACTTCAGCAGGCTGACGACTTCACACCACGGTGACCTCTGACCTTCTGTCAGCATGGCCAACAGGGAGCCGGAGATGATGAGGAGGGAGCAGCCTTCACAACACAGAGGTTCGTTATCAGAAATGAAGACTTCCTGCACTGAGATTATATGTCAACACTGTGCTGAATGTGTTACAATACTAGAATCAAATGAAATAATGAGGTGGGTTGAGAGATAGTGGGATACACCAAGAAAGTAAATTACACCATATAATCCTGTAATGCACTAGCACTGATGTCAGTGTAAATTGTACCTAAATCTGACAAGGTGAGACTGATGAAAGGAAGCGAATAACGACAGCAGAACTGACCCCTGCACTGAAAATGAAAGACAGAAGAGGAGAAGTGAACATATGTTGAGATCACACAAACATCATCATCTCCCAAAACATTCAATTAATTTCAACCATGGCCCATTATGGTCTTCTGTACTTACAGACACAACTACCATTAATAACATTTCACACCAATGTAAGGAACAACCATACCACCTTACCATGACTTTGACCAGCAGAACAAGACAGTTTCCCACCACTCCCATGACCATCTCCAGTCCCAGCACAGCCACCAGCATCCACTTTTCTGCCTCTGGCCACGGGCGTTCCATGAACACAGTCCCATTAAACCACTCACTCACTGGAAGACAAAGAATACAGAGCATAGCACAGTTTATTATAAAATAACCACATAGAGTTGGGGGAACTCATGTCCACCAGACTAGACGGTATTGCTGACTGAGGTTCACAGTTTTTCACAATTGCTAAGTCACATTTCTTTATAGGAGTTCACTTTTTCTTCACACAGTCAGCACAACAGTTCACTTCGCATCCAAAATTCACTGATGCAACCAAAACACTTGATACACATCTCAGGATCAACTCTTGTACCAGAACACTGACAACATTTGTCTGCCAACAGTACCACTTTGTTACTCATTATATTGCCCATAAAAATGACTTACAACAGGTAGCATTAAAATTAGTGTCACTATTGTCCTTGTAAAAATATCTTTTAGTTTTTTCATATAGCATAAACCATGAATCCATTACAACAAAAATAAGGTCAGTTCTTTATTGCACTGGATTGTGCTACCTCACTATATGTCACAGAGATGAATAAGAAATGTTGCAATAGGCTTTATTTATTTTTTTGCATAGAGTAATTCCAAGTGCAGAAAATAAAATGAAATAATTCCAGTAATGCAACACAAAACTATACAGACATCCAGCATTCATTGTGTCCAAGAGGGACATCTGATCACGTGGCTAGTGGTCATGAACTTTCCACCTCCATGAGAAAAGATTTCCTCTGTGGGGCTGAGGAGAGTAAGGTGGAGGGAAAGGTGACACCATCCTGGGATGGGCTGTAAACCACTCTGTGACTGGAAGAGATGGTGAAAATCCTTCTAGGTATTCGATTTTCAATTTTGGGATTTGGATATTCACACACACACCTACACCTCTGTCTCTTACTGCACACCACTGCCTACACACACCAGCTTGCCCCGCCCCGCCTCTGTTTCTCTCTTGCTGTATCATACAGGGACAGACACAAACAGGCTGTATGTCTGCTCTGTTGACTTTCTTTGTCAGCAGTATGTTTTATGAAGTCGGCCCAAAAACACAACTCGCGTTTTGGATTTTTTCACCCGCGATTCCGTTTTCACAGTAACAGGTGAGCCGCGTGTGGAGGAGGCTTGTTGATAATGAAGTAGCCTATCGAAACGATCGAAACCAACGTGGTACCGAATGACATCTGCACCAACCAGGTGTGCTCACTGTTGCTTTACCTGGTCCATGCTTGTAAAATATCCACCTTGTCCACGTAATACCAGAATACGTCTCTCTCTGTGTTTCTCTGCAGAGCATGTGTGATTGTAGTATACCTGTATGGGCAGTGGTGGAATAGTTAACCAAGTACTAATTAACTAACTAAGTAAGTACATTCACTCAGGGACTGTACTTAAGTACAATTTAAAGGTACTTGCACTTTACTTGAGTATTTCCATTTTATGATACTGAGTACTTTTTACTCCACTACACTTATTTGTCAACATTAGTTACTAGTTACTTTATAGATTCAGATTATTATTACAAAATATAAATCAACTAATAAATTATAATATATTATTATGGATTAAGGTACCCAGCAGTATATAAAGTAGCCTACTTAAATTTAGCCCTATCTTTACCACCTGCAACATTAGTGATGCTTACACATTAAGGCATCACTAATTATAATCCAGTGATATAAATTATTCTGAAATGGGCCATTCTGCATAATGAGTACTTTTACTTTCAGTACTGTAAGTATATTTAGATGCTAATAAGACGGATGGCGTCGGTCTCTCGAGCGGATAAAAAAATTAAAATAAAAAGTCATGCTCCGCATCTCTCTGTGTCTGGCAGAAAAACTAATTCCAAAGATTTGTGATAGTATGTAAACATGCAAAATGGAGTGTAAATACACAGAGGTTTGAGTGAGAAAACAGTTCATGAAATTAGAAAAATTTGATCACTGAATGCATTTTGTGTAAAAGCAATAAAAAGTGATCCAGTTAGTCCACATTGACTGCTGCTGTGCTGACTGTGTGACGAGTTTTGAAAAAGTGAACTATAGAGAAATGTGACTTAGCAACTGTAAACAACTGTAATTATTTATGTAGCATAAACCATGATTCCATTCCATCAAAATAAGGTCCCTTCTTTATTGCATATATGTATATGTATATGTATATATGTACATACAAGCCAAAAAGAAAGCCAGACATGCTACAAGGAGGAACTTGAAGCTAGCATGGACGAGCCAACGGTAACTGAAAATATGCTAACTCAAGATGAGACTAACCATGACCAAGGTCTAATTTGTCAGCCAAGTGCTGAGAAATGACTTTTCCACACAGGTATGCAAAGTGGTTTCATCTAATAACCCTGATGTGGATCACCCGCTCAGGGATTCTTTGAGCAATTTTTCTGCTGTTACTCTGCCTGAACTCGCAGACATCATGTCTCTTATGAGAGTATCTTCCAGCCCTCTGGACAAAATCCCAACTAGGTTTTTATTGGAAGTTATGGATTGTATTGCGCCCCTTTTACAAATTATTTTTAACAGCTCGCTGTCTACTGGCTGCGTCCCAGATTACTTTAAAACAGCTTGTGTCCAGCCAGTCCTAAAAAAACCTGGGCTTGATCCCACACTCCTGGATAACTATCGCCCAATCTCCAAATTGCCTTTTATTTCGAAGATTCTCGAAAAACTTGTATCCAAGCAGCTTCTTGCTGCTGTGGAAAACAATAATACCTTTGAAAAGTTCCAATCTGGCTTTTGTCAGCACCACAGCACTGAGACAGCCCTTCTCAAAGTCACTAATGACCTTTAAATGAATGCAGACGCAGGCATGTGCTCAATTCTTGTGCTGCTGGACTTAAGTGCTGCCTTTGACACAACTGATCATGGCATTCTTTCAGATAGACTGAGGCACTTGGTGGGCATATCTGGCACTGCACTAGACTTTTTCTCATCTTATCTTTCCAATAGGAAATTCTGTGTCAGCATTAATAACTTCATGTCATTCTTTTCCCATATCAAGTACGGTGTGCCTCAAGGTTCAATTCTGGGACCAATACTGTTCTCCTTATACATGCTTCCTTTGGGTGATGTAATCCGCAGACATGGTATTTCTTTTCATTGTTATGCGGATGACACACAGTTGTACCTCCCTGTCAAGCCCACTGACCTTAGCATGCTGAGTTCTCTGCAGGACTGCCTGTCTGACATAAAAAACTGGATGTCGATAAATTTTCTTCAGCTCAACTCAAATAAAACTGAAATCCTTGTTATTGGGCCCCAACACATCACTAAAAAATACTGCCATCTACTGGTAACCTGTCACAACATATCAAGCCTGCTGCAAGAAATCTGGGTGTCTGTTTGATAGCAATTTATGTTTTGAGCAACATATCACTAAGCTTGTCCAATCATGTTTTTATCACCTCAGAAATATTGCAAAAATATGATCTATTTTAAATCTTAGTGATGCAGAAACTGTTGTACATGCTTTTATCTCCTCACGCCTTGATTATTTTAACTGATGAAAACTAAGGGGGACAGAGCTTTTGCTATCAGGGCCCCGAGGCTCTGGAACAACTTGCCCGAAGAAATTAGATTGTCTGAGTCAGAGTCTTCGTTTAAGTCTCTTCTCAAAACACATTTTTATCTGAAAGCAGTTCCTGATTTTACCTGAACTGGCTGTTTATTTTATTGTTCTCTTGTTGTGAAGCACTTTGTACTTTGTTTTGTTAAGTGCTCTATAAATAAAGTTTTATTATTATTATTATTATTAATAGAGGGATTAAAGAAGCTATTGGGGCTTTTTCCGAAAGACTCAGAGAGGTCCGCATCAGCACGGCGGAGGACTAAATCACATCACTATCAACGGATGCATCCGCAACACGGAGCAATGACCAAAAGCTTACCTTCAATATGGAGGCGATAGATAACCTGAGACTGGTTGGATTGCCTGGGTTGGAGAACGGAGACGCAGTAACATTTTTAGTGGCTACCCGAGGCTACCTCTTAACACGGATGCAGAACCACCAGTTACCATCAAGCAGGCCTATAGAATAGGCAAGCTGGCCCAAAACTGGGACAAGGCCCAGGGGACATTGCCGCAGATTCTCCTTGTGAAATTTCTGATGTACCGAGACAAAGACAGAGTAATGCGAGCAGCGCGTCGTCTTCAGGACAGCCTCGTTATGTCCTTCCCGGACCTATCAGCTGAAGTTCAAAAGCAGCTGAAACTTGTCGACAGGCTGAACCAAGGACTGCGTGATCTGGATTCTCAAGAGATACACAAGTATCCGCTGCTACTAGGGGCCTTTCTGTGTGGCGATTAAGCCCACGATAGTTGCATGATAAAAACTTCTTAAAATTTGTTGAAATAAATGTTGATACTTATTTTCAGTTAAAGTTAACTAAAAACTTCAGCATCAGTTACATGGGAGGCATTTAAAGCCTTTATCTGAGGGCAAATGATCAGGTGACATCAACACATGACATGAGAGAAGAGTTTGGCAAAGCTGTGCCAGATTTATTCAAGATGCCTAACTGCCCTTGAAGGGGTGTGTGTGTGTGTGTGTGTGTGTGCTTGGATCACACCCATCTTCGAACTCAGCCTTCATTTTGACCTCAACTACACATCTGTAAAGTTGCGTAAGTCGGAGGAAGGGACAAGAATAATAAATCCACAAGAAATGAATAATGTTTTTCAGGAGCTAAAGATTCTCCAGTTGAACTATCAGAGCTGTCAGAGGCCATATTTATAAAAAGTTCAAGGACAAACTCCTTGTCCCATTATTAGACATGTTTGAAGAATCGGTTGAAAGGGGTCAGCTGCCACTAAAATGAAAACCAGGGAAACCCTCCACAAAGTGTCCATCCTTCCACCACCATTTCTCTCATCAACTCTGATGTGAAAATAATAGCAAATGTTCTTGCACAGAGATTTGAGAAACACCTGCCATCTATTGAGGCTTTAGATCAAAATGGTTTTATTAAAAGAAGACAAGGCTTCATTATATACGAGTGTTGAACATCATACATGCGAAGAAAGAAGCACCAGATACGGCCGTGGCAGGACTTGATGCTGAAAAAGCCTTTGATAGGATTCAACATAAAGTGCTCGCTCATTTTGGAGTTGGCAGTTACTTACTCAACTGGATCAAAATTTTATATTATGATTCAAGAGCATCCGTAATGACCAAATATATAGTATCTATACAGTTTTCTCTTTACAGAGGCACCATTACTTTTTGTTCTAGCCATTGAGCCTTTAGTTATTGGAATTAGAGACAACAACAGGATAGCAGGTATTAAAATGAATGATTTTGAGAATAAAGTAGGATTGTATGCTGACGATATTTTTTGTGACAGATTTAAAACATTAATAGACCAAGCAAGTCAAGTTGGGTTGATGGATTGTTGCAATGTCTGGCTATGGAGATCTATAGTAAAGGGGAAATACAACACTTTTGAAAAGATTTGGGGGTCATTCATGACATTTCTGGAAGGGGAAGATTTTGCTGAGGCCTTGCAATTAACTGCTGTTTATTTTTATTATCATTTTGACTTTTGAGCGGTTATGTGATTATTAAGTGTCGGATCATTTCTTTTTATCCACCAAGATGTGATTTTAGTACCTGGTCAACAAGTACGACAGCAGAACTTCCATTATATTCAAAGTGCCTTTATGTGTTTTGTTTAGGTGTGCCTTTTTTTGTGCCTTTTATGTTCACTGTGAAGTGTATGTTTTTCTATGGCATGTGGAAAATACAATAAACATATCCGATAATGAATATTGACATACTGAACGGGATATATGAAAAATAAAGACAACAAATGTGTGAATTTACAGCTTATGTACAGGTTGTGTGGATATGGACTGAATTCAATTTTTTTCCTAAGACCTACAGAACATATACAGAGATGATTGAACAATCAGTCCAGAAGACAAAGACAAAGCAACTGATGGATGGTGTGTGTTTTAGTTGGCACTGGTGCAGTATTCTCCTTATTTACCAGCTACTGAATGTAAATTAAAGTGATCAGGTGAGATGGTCTCAGACTGATGACATCAGACCATTATTCTTATCTTCCAGCCCCGATGTTTTCACACAGACGAAGCCAGTTTACTCATGCATGGGCACAGGCAGGGTTAAATCTCAACCTCAGTCTTACAGTATTTGATATTTGATAGAGAAAAGGCTACACTTACTTTTTCTGTGAGCCGCCAGTCCACAGCCTTCAACAGCGGTTACTAGGTGTTTGTAGTGGAGAGCTCAGATATAAGTGTCATCAAAACCATTTTCAATTAAAATTCACATGCTCCATTTAACTCAACTAGAATGGCTCTGACGCACGTTGTGGGTGTGCTTCTACTATTTCTAACTACTACTGCTGCCATTATCCTGTAGGTGATGGTAACATCAACAGTAAGGAAGATAAGCTAATTTTAGGAATCAAATGCAAATATTATTTCAAACAATCTGTCTTTAAGCTGTAGTTTTTATTAGTTATTTCTCTGTGCAGTTGTATTTTAAGAAAGTTATGCCAGAATTGCAACCACTATACTTTTGCTGCTACTATCACTGCTGCTGCAGCTAACCTTCACGGGGCAGGTTTACATCGATGACCTGGTAAGAGATAAAATGTCTCTTAATTAATAAACCCTCTGATACCCAAGTACAGTTAACCCACAAACCCTAATACAACTCTGTACCTTTTTTTCTGACAGAGTGAAGATGAGGGGAAAGGTAGACAGACATACATAGTAAATCTTCTTGTATGAACTGTGTTATATTTAGGTCTATTATATTACTGTATTGTTGCTAAAACCTCCAATCTTATTCTTATTAATAATGGTTGTAATAGTTGTATTACTGATAGTGTGTGTTGCAGAGTTTTTGAGCCCATGGTTCAACCCAGACCCGGGCTGTGGAGGTGTGAGAATTAATAATTTAAATGAAGGTTGCTTGCCTATTATATTAATACCATGTTGAAACTTCTGTACACACATACACACACACAGGGCACGAGGCTTAACAATTCAAAGTGTTGTCCTGCAGACTTGCTGACTGCAGGGAAAAGTTGATTAGCTGTTGCAAACAGGCTTACATTTATACAAAGAAACAGGGAGATCAGAAAGAACATCATGTACTGAGGACAGTATGTATTGTAATGACCATGACAGGAAAAGCATCAGTTGTGGGGAACGAAGCAGAGAGTTTAGCAGGTTACAAACTGAGGGAGTGTAGGATTCCTCCCCAAGGGCGCTGTCCCCCCCCCCCAGAAGGGTGTAATCGTGTGCCAATAGGCTGGACCAGCCTGTGCACCACCGAAGGGAGAGCTAAGCCTAAACCTCAGCTCCTCCCCACCTCTGTAGAAACCTATCAGATAGTTGCACATTCTTATTTAAAACTCTGTGTAATGTTAAGAAGAGCACTCTTTCCTACAATGTTGACTACAGATTAACAGGTTGCTGACTGTGGTTTTCTGAATAGAAAAGATCCTTGTACAAGATATGTTTTGATTCTCCAATGTTTTAATAAATGCCAAATTAAGGAATAGCTTCTCTCCAGACTTTTCTTTTGCAAATAAACGAACATGCTGACAGCAGCCATGATAAGAGCTGGTCGCATTATCTAGATGCTAAGGAACGGTGCTTCACTGCTTCCTTTCTTATCTCCTAGCACAGGAGACACTGGACCATCCTTTACCAAAGGAAAGGAGATAATACTGTCCCACAATTCTTTGCAGCAGCGACGCACCATTGTAGTTTCACCACAGCAGACCCACGTAAAGGTAGAAACAACAGAGCACCATAGACTGTATGAGCACCTATGAAACTAACGCATGGAAATCCTTGCATGATTGGCTCCAAATCCATAAATATAGATTTCTTCTCTTTCAAATCAATCCAGTTAGTAGTACTCTTAAAGAACAAGCATACTAAATTTAGTTAACAATATCATCGTAATAAAATACTACATACATAAATGTTGTTTTGCTAAATCAACGTTGATTGTTTTAAAGAAGTTTATTTTAACCCAAGCCATGATCTTTTCCTAAACCAAACTGCGACTGTCACCTGAAATGTTTCTCAGCAGGTTTTATTTTGAAACTCTTACCAGACGTTGCATATTTGTTATTGCTAACTTGACCGCGGAATGAGAACGTGTTGAAAACGTGACACTGCCGCGGTGGACCGGCGTGTGTATTACATGTTTTGCTGTGATACCGGGTTGCAGCAGCAGACCGGCGGCGAGTGATAGTTTAGCAGAGTATTTGATGTCCCGTACGGTAGACAGTGCCGGGAAACTAGGAGCACTCGGTCAGTTTCGCGGCACCGATTAGACGAAAAACACATATGGTGTGTGTGTGTGTCAAACTCCGACAGACAGCAGAGGACAGAAGCAGCGCGCCTGTAAATGACACCAAGACGCGTCGAGACTCTCAGCATAGTTTGTTATTACATGACTGTTCTGGTACAAACATTTACCCTCCACTGTGGCGGATAATCTTCCAGATTTACTCGCCAAACGGAAGATCCACCCATATTTGGTGCTTGGCGGGTGTTAATTTCGGACCCTGCACATCCAACCTACTACTCTGGTTATTTAATTGGCTTCAAATGAGGCTTAACGTTAACACAATTTCTCTTGATTGTCCCTCATTATTACAAACTCCAACATTGCTCCAGTGTGTGGGCTAGCCACATTAGCTGCGGAATGCGCTAATGCCAAGTTCAACAGGCCAACATGCAAAATAAACAGTAAAGCAACATAAAAAAAATGACAAAACGTACAGGTTCCAAGTTTGAAGTTGGGGTCGATCCATCCTTGAGCTTCAGGTTTGAAGCAAATCTTTCTTTGTACTGGCCTTAGTTGAGAAAGCAGTCTGAGGTAAAATGGTTAGCACACACATATAAGCTTTCCAGTTGTTGTGGAAACATTCATCAAACAAAGTGGGTCCACTGGGTCTTAACTTCCTCAGCTGGTAGAGATCATAGACTGTATAAAAGACGTCACCCATTGGTCTGCGGACAACCATTTTGAAGCCTCAAGTTTGGCGTTTTGGCCGTCACCATAATTGGACGAGAGGGTGGAACTAGCTAGCTTGGTTAGCAAGGTGCATCCATAATTCACGTTAACTGTGATATTAATTGGGATGCCAATTTTGGCCAGTGAAAAACAGGCTTAAAACAAAATGTACTTACCAGAACAGCCGACTCCTTAGACTGTCTTTCAGTGCAACCGCACGCTGAACAAGATATTTTTAGGCAACCAAAATGTTACAATTAACTTTCATAAACTGAAAACACTGTGAAAGGGTCAAAGTTCGTAGACGAAAACCCAGACAGCACCCAAAAACAAGTTCACGGCAAGTTTAATGTACACAGTAGGGATGCGGGGGTCATCCCATAACCTGCGGGTCGGGTTTGGCTAAGCTTCCTAGAAAATATCACAGGTTCAGGCAGGCGGGTCGAAAAAGTGACAAAGCAGCGTTCTGAGTTATTAATAACGTACAGAAACATTGAAGGTTAATGAATCCTGGGTGTCAAATTCACTGAAGTCAAAGTGATATGTATAGGTTGTGTGAAATATATCTGTATATATGATGCTCACGTTCACAAGTCTGACCTAAGTCTTCTGTCAGAAAAACTCCAGCAATCCAGGAGTTCAGTCAACAATCTTTAATAATGTTCCACTGGAGTAAAGGCAGATGTGTACATTGAATCGCGTATCCAGTATTAATAGACTGCTGATTATCAGTTTGTAAAGTTGTGGTTATCTGAAGGAACATAAGCAAACAACATATATAATTAGCGCAAACTGTTCTGAATAGGAGGAAATAACCACAATAATAGCACTTCGGCTATTATTGAAACAGTCGGCTACACAGTGTTATAAACAGTACTCCAAATGTCCACAAGAGGTCTCTCTTGGCTGCAACAATGTATCTGCAGCACGTGTAATACTACTGTGCTTACTTAATCCAAATGCTATTACTTCTCAGAGTTTAAAGCATGGTCACATTAGGGCCTCTATACTCATGCTATTCCCTTTAGTTTTTCTATCCTCACATTATTTTTGTTATTTTCAGACCCTGATACTTAATTTATTTTCTGACCTGTTTTATAGTGTATCATATCGTTTTCTAGTACTTTCTCCTGTGTGCACTGACGTAAAGGCAAGCTACTGTAACAAAGAGTTTCCCTACGGGGATCAATAAAGTATTTCTGATTCTGATTCTGATCAGCAGAACAATAGCAGGTTTAGGAATCTCAGTTAAATAGTATTCTAACATTCTGAAGAACAATGTTTAAAAAAAGACTTATTGTTACTCCCCTAATTGCTGAGATGCATGTGCATTCATTTTGACTGCTAGAGAGCTCAAACTAACAACTCTTTCCATGACATATTCCTCTTATTTTAATCAAGCACCCATTCTCATATGTCAAACTCCTTATTTACTCAGGCCAAAAGTCTAAAAATCCCGAGGCTATGAATTTACAGTGCTGTGATTAAGAAATAAGGAATACATCTGAAAAGCTGGAACCAGAAAAAGTGTCTTCACTCTTTACATGAATTCAGTTAACTGACCATGACTCCATGGAAAGCAATATTGATACTGTTCAAATAAAGTAAATTATACTGAAAGTGAAGCAACTATCAAAACTGCGATTTACAATTTAGCGCTTCTCTGGCTAACCAGTTAAATGGTAAATTATTTAGCTGTAATTTTAAGTAGGTGTCCTGCAAGGTTACTAGGTTTCAACTAGAGCAAGGACAAGAGCACACACCAGTTGCGAAGTCTCTGCTTTGGCTTCCAGTTAGTCTGAGTTTATTTATTTTAAGATCTTAATATCTGTCTTTAAGTTGTGCACTTTTCATCAGGCTTGATACCTGATGTGCTGCCACAATATGTTTCTTGTAGAGACCTCAGATCCAGAGACTTACTGCTCACAGTGACAACACATCAGACCAGATGGGAACCCGCCCTCTGCTTTTTTGCACTCAAAGTCTTTAATGTAATCCCAGAAACATCAATTGAGGCTTTTACTCACTGGTTTAAACTCAACAGAGGAAGACTTTAAACCTTGTTTTTCCCCATAATATACATAACTCCCACTGTAGAAAGAGAACTTGCTATCACTTAATGGTTTTAACTGTGACTTGGTTTCACTGTCACGTTGTATTCACTTTTAGTTTTATAAACTTTATTTTACTGTAGAAGACTCAAACTTTCTATTGGTACTGGTTTTACTGTGCATGTCAACCAGCGACCATTTGCTGATGTCTGCTGATGTCAATATGCATCTGCTGAGCTACTGAATAATACTACTACTAAGTTTCTCAAGTGTTTCAAAGACTCCTGGTGATAGCTAAATATCCTCACAGACAATGCAACACCAGTGACAGAATACAGCAATGACCAGCCAGTGACATATTTACCAATGCCAGCAACAGCAGCAAGCTCTGGCTTCATCCTTTACATTTTTACAAGTTAGAAATAAGAAAGTAAAAAACTTTTCTTTCACTTGCTGTCACGGATACGCCAGGCTCCACCATCTGTTAATCATCCACACCTGCTCCCATCACACTCCTGCTCCCCATCAGCACCTAATCACAGCCAGCATAAAAACCCAGCACTCACCTCAGCCAGTTGTCCGACCTTGTTTGGTACAAGGACTCCCCATGCTACTCTGCATAACCCTCTCCAGCGATCTCCACACCACCTCCAATAGACTCCCCCATCTCCATACCTGCACAACCTGATAAACAACCATCTGTCTCCATATCTGTGTCCCTTGCATGTCTGTCCGTAATAGAAGGTCGGACCTATACCGACGCACTATGCCAGCACTTCCTTAGTTGCTCTGTCACCTCCCGCTACACGATGCCAAGCGCCAGACTGGGCCCTTCTTCGATTCTGTGGTGGATAACAACGGTGTCCTGTGGTTCTATCCATCGGCGCTAGACAGGCAGCCCACAGGGCCAAATTCATACCGGGGCACCCGTCTGGCTCGAGGTGGTCCACGCATTCACCAGATTGCACGGCGGCCTGCCAATCATCAGCCTACACCCCGACCTGCCAATCTTCAGCCTACTAACCAGCTACTCGCCTGCACCGCCGCCCAGCGGCCCACCGCAGCAGCTCCTCGTTCCCGGACTCTCTGCCGGACCGCAGCAGCTCCTCGTTCCCGGACTCCCTGCCGGACCGCAGCAGCTCCTCGTTCCCGGACTCCCTGCCGGTTCGCAGCAGCTGTCCATTCCCGGACTCCCGGCTGGATCACAGCTGTTCCGCCGCCGGCTCCTGATCTGGTTCGCCGACCTCCAGAGGGTCTCTGCCTTCGCCGCCGGCCTCCAGAGGGTCCCCGCCTTTGCCACTGGCCTCCAGAGGGTCCCCGCCTTCTAGTGAACGATTTAATATCATATTGACTTATTTTGTCTTACTGAAACCTGGCTGGGTCATGAAGAATATGTAAGCCTAAATGAATCCACTCCGCGCAGTTATATTAATACTCACATTCCTCAAGGCACCGGCCGAGGAGGTGGAGTTGCAGCCATCTTCAACTCAAGCCTATTAATAAGCCCTAAACCTAAACTAAATTAGAACTCATTCGAAAGCCTTGTTCTTAGTCTTTCACACCCGACCTGGAAAAAAAGACCAGCCAGTTCTATTTGTTATAGTGTACCGCGCTCCTGGTCCTTATTCTGAATTTTTATCTGAATTCTCAGAGTTTTTATCAGGTTTAGTCCTTAAAACAGATAAAGTAATTATTGTAGGTGATTTCAATATTCATGTGGACGTTGAAAATGATAGCCTTACTACTGCGTTTATCTCATTAATAGATTCGATTGACTTTTGTCAGAGTGTACATAAACCCACTCACTCTTTTAACCACACCCTCGACCTTGTTCTGGTATATGGCATTGAAACTGAACATTTAATAGTCTTTCCACAGAATCCTTCTTTATCTGACCATTATTTAATAACTTTTGAACTGCTATTACTGGATTACACGGCATTAAGCAAAAACTCCTACTCTAGATGTCTATCTGATAGTGCTGTGGCTAAATTCAAGGAAGTGATCCCATCTGCATTTAATTCAATGCTATGTCTCGATACATAGGATACATAGGATTCCTATGCTAATTTCAGCCCCTCCCAAATTGACCAACTTGTTGATAGTGCTGCAGGTTCACTGCAAACAACACTTGATTCTATCGCACCTCTAAAAAAGAATATAATATAACCAAGAAGGTTAGCTCCATGGTATAACCCCCTCTTCTTTTCCTTTCGGCTGTTCCCTTTCAGAGGTCGCCACAGCGAATCATGTGCCTCCATCTAACCCTGTCCTCTGCATCCTCTTCACTCACACCAATTAACTTCATGTCCTCTCTCACTACATTCATAAATCTCCTCTTTGGTCTTCCTCTAGACCTCCTGCCTGGCAGCTCCACCCTCAGCATCCTTCTACCAATATATTCACAGTCTCTCTTCTGAACATGTCCAAACCACCTCAATCTGGCCTCTCTGACTTTATCTCCGAAACATCTAACACGAGCTGTCCCTCTGATGTACTCATTCTTGATCCTGTCCATCCTCGTCACTCCCAAAGAGAACCTCAACATCTTAAGCTCTGCTACCTCCAGCTCTGCCTCTTGTCTTTTCTTCAGTGCCACTGTCTCTAAGCTGTACAACATCGCTGGTCTCACCACCGTCTTGAACACCTTTCCTTTCATTCTTGCTGATACTCTTTTATCACACAACACACCTGACACTTTTCTCCACCCGTTCCAACCTGCTTGCACTCGCCTCTTCACCTCTTTTCCACAGTCTCCATTGCTCTGAACCGTTGACCCTAAGTACTTAAAGTCCTGCACCTTCTTCACCTCTGCTCCCTGTAACCTCAACGTTCCACCTGGGTCCCTCTCATTGACACACATGTATTCTGTCTTACTAAGGCTAAGCTTCATTCCTCTGTTTTCCAGAGCAGACCTCCATCTCTCTAGATTTTCCTCCACCTGCTCCCTGCTCTCACTACAAATCACAATGTCATCCGCAAACATCATAGTCCATGGAGATTCCTGTCTAACCTCATCTGTCAGCCTGTCCATCACCAGAGCAAACAAGAAGGGGCTCAGAGCCGATCCTTGATGCAGACCCACCTCCACCTTGAACTCCTCTGTTACACCTACAGCACACCTCACCACAGTCTTACAGCTCTCATACATGTCCTGCACCACTCTAACATACTTCTCTGCCACTCCAGACTTCCGCATACAATATCACAGCTCCTCTCTCGGCACCCTGTCATAGGCTTTCTCTAAATCTACAAAGACACAATGCAACTCCCTATGACCTTCTCTGTACTTCCCCATCAGCATCCTCAGAGCAAATACTGCATCTGCTGTACTCTTTCTAGGCATGAAACCATATTGCTGCTCACAAATGCTCATCTCTGCCCTTAGCCTAGCTTCCACTACTCTTTCCCACAACTTCATTGTATGGCTCATCAGCTTTATTCCTCTGTAGCTGCCACAGCTCTGCACATCTCCCTTGTTCTTAAAAATTGGCACCAGTACACTTCTCCATTCGTCGGGCATCCTCTCACTCTCCAAGATCTTGTTAAACAAACTAGTCAGAAACTCTACTGCCACCTCTCCTAGACACTTCCATACCTCCACAGGTATGTCATCAGGACCAACTGCCTTTCCACTCTTCATCCTCTTCAACGTCCTCCTCACTTCACTCTTGCTAATCTTTGCTACTTCCTGCTCCACACCAGTCACTTCTACTACTCTTCGTTCCCTTTCATTTTCCTCATTCATCAACTCTTCAAAATACTCCTTCCATCTTCCCATCACACTCCTGGCACCTGTCAATACATTTCTATCCTTATCTTTAATCACCCTAACCTGCTGCACATCCTTCCCATCTCTATCTCTTTGTCTGGCCAACCTGTGCAAATCCACCTCTCCCACTTTAGTTTCCAACCTAGCATACAAGTCCTCATATGCTCTTTGTTTGGCCTTTGCCACCTCTACCTTCACCTTACGCTGCATCTCCCTGTACTCCTGTCTACTCTCTTCAGTCCTCTCAGTGTCCCACTTCTTCTTAGCTAACCTCTTTCTCTGTATTCACTCCTGCACTTCCTCGTTCCACCACCAAGTCTCCTTGTCCGCTTTCCTCTTTCCAGATGACTCACCGAGTACCTGGTCTCCTGGACACACAGTATGTCCACCTTCCTTCACTGCATCATGTCAATCAACTCTCTAGCCTTCCCTGTCATAGTCCCAACATTCAAAGTCCCTACTGTCAGTCCTACATTCTTAGCTTTCCTCTTCTCTCTCTGCCCACAAACACACCTTCCTCCTCTCCTTCTTCGTCTTTGACCAACAGTAGTCCAATTTCCACCGGTACCCTGCAGGTCAACAGCACCGGTGGCGGTCGTTGTCAACCCGGGCCCCGACTGATCCGGTATGGAAGTCATTTTCACGATTCGCATTTTTTATTTGGTATGTGTTTTACGTCAGATGCCCTTCCTTCCTCTGCATTTATCCAGACTTAGGACTGGCACAAGAAGACACAGGCTTGTGCCCCCTTGCGGTTACATTTCCACGGTATAACCCCCAAAACCGCAAATTAAAGCAAACATTGAGAAAACTTCAAAGGAAATGGCGTTCCAACAACCTGGAAGAATCTCGTTTAATCTGGCAAGATAGTCTTAAAACATATAGGAAGGTCCTCCGTAATGCCAGAGCAGCTTACTACTCATCGTTAATAGAGGAAAATAAAAACAACCCCAGGTTTCTTTTCAGCACTTGTAGCCAGGCTGACAGAGTCACAGCTCTACTGAGCCATGTATTCCTATAGCCCTCAGTAACAATGACTTCATGAGCTTCTTAATAATAAAATCTTATCTTCCCATTCCAACTAGGCTGCTTAAAGAAGTTTTACCCTTAGCACTTCGTTACTAGATGTGATTAATCTGTCTTTATTAACAGGCTATGTACTACAATCCTTCAAAGTAGCTGAAATTAAACCGCTTCTTAAAAAACCCACTCTTGATCCAGGGGTTTCAGCCAACTATAAACCTACATCTAACCTTCCCTTTCTCTCTAAGATCCTTGAGAAAGCAGTCGCCAATCAGTTGTGTGACTTTCTAAAAAACAATAGTTTATTTGAGGATTTTCAGTCAGGATTTTGAGAGCATCATTGCACAGAGACAGCACTGGTGAAATCATAGAAAAGGTTTCAGTAGTAGTCATCTGGACACTGTTTTCAGAATCGAGACGTTTCGGCTCCCATCCGGAAGTCATTCTCCTTGTCATTGAGTGTATTATCACCTTGGTCACACCTATCACATGCTAATCACAGGCACTTAACAGTGATGAAGTAGATGCAGCCAGAAAACAATAGGCCTGATTACTGATTACTGGGCCATCTTGGAAACTATTAGGTCAGTTTCAGGTGAAACTAGCTATTAACAGATACTCAGGCAGATTCCTTCCTGAGGGCAAGAGAGAGAGAGATAAACAATACCTTCTGCCACTTTTTAATTGAAGGATGATGGATGGTGACCTTTGACCTTTGATTAACCCCCCCCCCCCGGAAGTGCGTCACACAGGAAGTGCGTCCGCGTCGGAAGTGCGTCATGCCGGAAGTGCGTGGCCTTATGTGGACCAATGAGCGTGAGGCAGGCGTGGTTAGCAGGAGCCAATGAGCGTGAAGCATGCGTGGTGAGCAGGAGCGAATGGGAGTAAAGTAGGCGTGGGAATGAAAAACCCTGTAAATTAAATAATATGATTAAATAATTCAATCATTTAAGTGAAATCAATAGTATCAAAAGTATAAAAATAATTGACAAATTTACCATCTGTAAAATCTAATCTTTCAGGAGCAAAAGACACGTCCTTCTCTGTTGTCTGTCCGGTGCAGAGTGAGGTGTGAATGAATTGGAAAGATGTGGGAGGGTAGGCGGAGTTTGCGTGAACCAAAGGGAGGGTTAGCCAATGGGAAAATAGGTTAGGAGGAACTTGCGTGAGGCGATGATTCTGTGAAAATGTGAAATAAAAAATAAATGATTACAGTTTTGAAGCTGAATAAATGTCCAGATATCCGTTAATGAATGTCTACAGGCAGCATCTCTTGCAACTCCTGTGCAGATTGTGTGAAGATCAAGGAATGAGGGTGTCAGATCTTCCTTTGTAATACTATCGCCCTAAAGACAGTTTGAAATCGGCTTGTGAATCTCCTCACACACAGAGTAAAGAAAACCACACAGCTGCCTAAGGCAATTATCAATCATCTATACACCCTGTGTCCCTAAAAGGATCAATCTTCCCTGCTCTTTCTGACGACACAGCTGCCTAAGGCAATTCTCAATCATCTATACATCCTGTGTCCCTAAAAGGACCAATGTTTCCTGCTCTTTCTGAAAGCCCTTTGTATGAAGACAGATCAAGAAATGTCTCTTTTATGGTCTTAAGGCATATTTAAAAAAGATTATACTTTAAAGTTTCACAATATCATAATAGGAAATTACAATAAGTGTCTTTAACACTGAGCCTGATGTCAAATGTCAAAGTACATTTGTATGTTTCTGTGTGAAGCCCCGTATTGGAGCTCTGGATAATAAACATCTCAAATGACAAGAAAGTAAATTAAATGTTAAATCTCAGAGGCTAATCTCTGCATCAAACACACACACACACACACACACACACACACACACACACACGGGAATCAGAGAAGATCAAGAGGTTATGTGTTAACAGGCCGGAGTCGGCACCCTGTAGCTGTCACCCTGCATCTGCAGTTAATTAGGGGTAATTTAGCTAGAAATGGGAATGTATGCATATGACTGTTGGCAGACCGGAACCAGTATATCCTGTCGATATAGACTGTTTGGTCATTGCATTGTTTTCACACACACACAGGAACTTATAAAGATATGGGGTACCTAGTGACTGTGGATATTAAAAACTTGGAGAATGGAATGCAGCGTCCTGTGAAGATCAAGAAGATTGGAGGAAGTGTGAAATGTATGCATTTACATAGTATTGTGTACCTGGAGGAGCTCAAGGTATATAACCAGCTGCTTCAGATCTAGCAGGGACAGTGTGTGGAGAGGTCTCTGTGTTGTGTCTCCATATCTATCCGTATTGGGGGAAATAAATACTAGTTAAAGACGACGCAGAGAATAGGACTTCTGAACCTGACAGCGGAGAATGGCTCAAGCATCCGGTAAATTACCTATATCTTTAAAGCTAAATTTTATGTGTTTAAACCTTTAGGCAGAAACATAGGGACTTTTTCATTCTTTGCAGTGACTCTTAACGGAGGGGTGAACCTTCAAGCAGAGGAGTCTGGTAAGTACAGGTCTACATTATGTATTTTTAATACTGAAATATCTAAAACACTTTTATTTCCTACCGTGATTATAAATTATATCTTTCAGAGTCATCAACTGATACCTCAACATCCGAGACCTCGTCTGATACTGACTCCTCATCTGTGCTTTCAGAGGCAGTACCCGGTGAGTTGCTACATTTTTTACCAGTTTTTTTTTTTTTAAACCTAAAACTTACGCAGAATATTTATCAAAAACTTTTTCTCATGCTAGATCTGTGGGGCGATTTGGACCAATATTTCCAAGAAGGGTTATCGCCATCATCACAGCCACAGGATGACGCAACGGGGCATACCTCAGACAGTCAAAACATTATACATTCTTTAGAGGCTGCCCGGTTAACCGGAAGAGATCCAGCTGATGTGATACCGCATCAGAATTTTGAAGATCAACCGCCATTTTACCGGGAGTCTGTCTCGCCCGCTAATCAACCGCTGATGACCGCGGAGAGGCCTCAACCAGCGGACAGGGATCCAGGATTCTCATCAGGTCGCAACCGCAGGAGAACCAGTTCTGAGATTCCATACCCGAGATCCCGCGGGGCTTCCAGCGAAGGATTTCCATCAGCACGCTGTAAGTCTATTTGCTTTTTAAATTGTTTTACAGTGCATTGTGAGACGATTCAATCATGCCGTATAAATGTAATAATTACCCAGAAGGGAGCAATGTACGTTCCTTTTCTCTCATTTTACATCATAAGCATACACGGAAGGTTTTGTATGTGTGAAATTAAATAGGCCATGCTTAAAAATGAACTTTCTACAAAAAGCGGAGTTTCATAAGGTATATTTGACTGTGTGTCGTTATAAGCTATTAACTGTGACGGTTGAGTTATAGCGTTATCCTGGTGTTTTTTTAAATATAAAGAGATAAGTTGTATGTGTGATATTAAATAGGCCTTGCTTTGAAACGTAATTTTCTACAAAAGCGGAGTCTCATAAGCTGTATTTGACTGTGTGTTGTTATAAGCTATTAATTGTGACGGTTGAGTTATAGCGTTATCTTGGTGTTTTTTAATTTACAAATAAGATGCTATAAATTCTGGGATTTTTGCTTTTGTTATTCTCATCAGTCTCTCTTAAAGTAAAAACAGCTGTTTTTGGTCCTTACTCTTGTCTTCACAACAAGTTGTGACTCTCTCACTCACACTCACTCACACACATACACACACGCGTGCGCGCGTGCACATGGTCTGACTGTTTGTTTACATACCTTAAGGGGCTGCTGTGTTTATGAGATCTGCCCGTTTATGAAGTTAATGTTTTCTTTTTTGTTTCTCTCTTTCTTTTTTGTCTCCAGCAAACAGACCCAGGTCCAGACCATCCAGGTGTCCTCGGTGCTGCGGAGCTACACACCAGCAATTGGAGCTGATGTCTAGAGCCTTTTGGCTCATTTGTCAGAAGTTAGGTGTACAAAGTGACAATTTGTAAACTGTTTCAGACTGTGATTTTTATCATCTGTATAATTGCAATGATGCTGATTTAAGGTTTTTAAAAGCGTTTGATTTGTATGAGGTCATGGAGACTCAGTAGCACAAAATCTCTAGAATGAGTTGGGTTTTCAAAACGATTTAACTGAAAATGATTTGAATGAAAACGACACAGCTGCTACATCTAACAGCTCTGAACAGCCGGTAGATCCTCTCCTTGCTTTAAATCAAGCTCTCGCTAACCTTGAACAGTTAGAGAATGAATCATCACCAAATGAAACAATCAGAATAAATAATGTCCTTGAATTGTTAGAGAGTTTAACAGACACAGTAGCACAAAATCTCCAGAATGTGTCGGGTTTTCAAAACGATTTAACTGAAAATGATTTGAATGAAAACGACACAGCCGCTACATCTAACAGCTCCGAACAGCCTGTAGATCCTCTCCTTGCTTTAAATCAAGCTCTTGCTAACCTTGAACAGTTAGAGAATGAATCATCACCAAATGAAACAATCAGAATAAATAATGTCCAACTCGAACAAAGTCCCACTTTATCAGACCTTTAGACGCCTCCAAACTACATCGATCTCAGCATACCCAGTCCTCCCGTGCAGCAAGGTGGTGCTCATATTTCCCCACAACCACGCGTTGTGCGGCGAAGCCGATTTGCAAATTATCAAATCAGACAGTTGTTAAACTTTCCACCCCCTCTTAACGCAGATGGAATAGTGGATTACAGCATTTTTTACAATACAGCTCTACGGCATGCCGATGCGTTACTACAAAATGCATTAGCATACGTGACTCCTCGAGACGCGGTACAGTTAGAGCTGCGCGGGGAAAATCTCCCTAGTAACGTCTCGGCCGTCTTATCTAATGACGAGCTCCCCAGCCTAGCCGACTTTGAAAGGCTCTTACTCCGTGTTGTGCAGTCTAACTGGGCCGTTATGGCCGATGGTCAGCTAGAACTTGTTGTAGAAGTGATCCAGAACCCTAGGGGTGGGGGGAAACGAGTTCTTGGGAAAATGCTAGACAGTGAAATCATAAAAAAAAAAAGACGTTTTCTGTACATTGTCCACAACAGAGAGAATCAACTATGTTTTGCCATCTGTCTGGCTCATCTGTTAGATCCTGATATCAGCGATAGAGAAGCCCTCGAACGCGGTAGACAGCTTCAAACATATGCCAGCGCTTGTGCTTTGTACAAAAAATGTACCAAATGTGCAAGGCTGTACTGCTGTGCTATAAACGGTAACGGTAAACAACACAAATGTCAGACTGCGAAATGTAAAATTTGCGACGAGAAATTGAACTCTGACTCTGAGACTGAGGTTCATCAGTGCTACATCCAAACGATACCCCCTGAAACAAAACACAATGAAAAAGTGGTGTTTTATGATTTTGAAACATATGTTGACAAGAACGGCATTCACGTTCCGTTTTTAGTGTGTACACGAACCTTAGATGGTAAAACATGGAGCTCTCAGGGTGCAGATTGTGCCAAAGAGTTGCATTTCAGACGACCTTTGTACAAAAACGCAGTGTTTATAGCCCACAATGCCAAAGGGTTTGACAGCTACCTCCTTATCAAAGCCATGGTCGAACAGGGATTAAAGCCCTCTTTGATTATGCAAGGATCAAAAGTAATTTGTATCACCGATAACGATTACAAACAAAGATACATCGACTCTCTATCCTTTTTAACCATGCGTTTAGCTAATTTCCCGAAAGCGCTCGGTTTCAATGATAAAGTAAAGGGGTACTTTCCTCATGGTTTCAGCTCAGAGGCCCATTTGAGTTATACAGGTGAGTACCCTCCCCCTCAGGCTTACGGTATTGAAACCATGACAATGGAGCAACTAACAGACTTTTACAGCTGGTATGCGACGGTGCGGCACGGCACATTCAACTTCATGAAAGAGGCTCGCCTCTATTGTCAAAATGATGTAGACATTCTCGCTGAGGGTTGCATGCTTTTCAGAAAACAGTACATCTCTGAAACCGCCGTAGACCCCTTCAGCCGTGCGACCATTGCGTCGGCATGCATGAAGGTGTTTCTGACAAACTTTCTACCACCTAAAACATTAGCGATCCCCTCTCCGGACGACTACAGGCGTCAGTTCAGTTCGCTGGGGCGCTTCTTTGTAGACAGGTATGCTGAAATCGCTGGGGTGAAATATGCCTATGAGTTTCTAGGATGTTTCTATCACGGCTGTTCAATTTGCTATCAAGCGCACGACACCTGTCCTCTGACGGGTCGCCCCTTCGGAGAGTTGCACACGCGCTGCGAGGAGAAATTACGTGAGTTAGAAGCCACGCACAAGGTAAAACTCATCATCATGCGTGAGCACACGTGGACAATGCTGAAAAAATCTCATCACGGGCTGAAGGAGTTTCTCAAACAATATAATGCTCCACAGCCGTTGTCACCCCGCGAAGCTTTGTACGGAGGGCGTACCTCTGCTATAAAGTTGAGACACACCGCTGCGTCGAACGAGACAATCTCTTATGTAGATGTGACATCTCTCTATCCGTACTGTAACACCAACTTCCCCTATCCTCTCGGATACCCTGAAATAATCTATAAAGATTTCCAAGAACCTCAAAGCTACTTTGGGCTAATCAGGGCAAGGGTCTACCCGCCGAGAGAGTTGTACTTTCCAGTCCTGCCCTATAGAACGACGGTGGGTAAGCTTGTGTTTACCCTTTGCCGAGCATGCGCCGAGCTCAATTTGCAGGAGGATCCGTGTCGGCATAGCGATGATGACAGGGCGTTGACCGGTGTCTGGGTCACTACTGAATTTAACAAGGCTTTGGAGATGGGCTATCGGATAGCTGAAATAACTGAGGTATGGCACTTTGATAGACGCAGTGATTCTATTTTTGTTGACTATATGCACACTTTTCTGAAAGGTATACAGGAAGCTTCGGGTTACCCTTCTGACGCTGTAGATCAGGAAAGCAGAGAAAAGTACATCAGCGACTATCATGCAAACCAAGGGATTTTGCTGGAGGCGGATAAAATCAGACCAAACCCTGCTAAAAGACAAGTGTCTAAATTATGTCTGAACTCCTTTTGGGGTAAGTTTGCGCAGAGAAGCAACCAAACACAAACCAAACTAGTCACAGACCCGGAAGAATTCTTTAACCTCATGTTTTCTGAAAAATATAAAGTCAACTACTTCTCCTTCGCCAGTGACAAAGTGGCTTTGGTTCAATGGTCTTACGGAGACCGCTGTATCCCGCTACCAAACAAGGTAGATAATGTTTTTATAGCCGCTTTCACCACAGCCTACGGACGTCTGACTTTGTACAGGTATTTGGAACAGTTGCAAGATAGAGTCCTTTACTGCGACACAGACAGCCTCATCTATGTCACAAAAGAGGGAGAGACGCTGCTCAAGCTGGGTAATTACCTGGGAGATTTGACGGATGAGTTAGGGGGAGATAGCATCAAAGAATTTGTGGCGGCGGGTCCAAAAAGTTATGCTTACCAAACTCAAAACAACAAGGTTGTTTTACGCATAAAAGGCATTACGCAGACGCACCAATGCTGTGAAATTGTCAACTTTGATAGCGTCAAAGACCTGGTTCAGGATTATGTGCAAAACTCTGATGAGAGGGGAGTCCTTGAAATCCCTCAACACAATATTGTGCGAGATAAGAAAGGCTTCCTTCTAAAAAACACGTCATTCCAAAAAAAGTTCAGAGTTGTGTATGATAAAAGACGGCTGCTGAGTCTAGGACATACACTGCCTTTTGGTTATTGAGGAGAAAATGTTTTCATCCGAAGAAATTGACTTTGACCCCAGACTGAAAGTGCCCTTTTCTTGTCTGGTCACAGGACCGAGTGGCTGTGGCAAGACTTATTTTGTAAAGTCTGTTTTGGAAAACTGTAATCATGTGATGGATATACTGCCTGATAACATTGTATGGATTTTTACATCGTTTCAACCGTTGTATGCTGAGCTGCAAAAGAAGAATAAAAAGATTAAATTTTTTGAAGGCCTGCCTCATTCTTTTGATGATGAAAAACTGTTTCCCTCTGACCAAAATCATTTGATTATTTTGGACGACGTCATTTTTCAGGCCTCTGACCATCCCGATGTAGTCAAAATTTTTACACAATACAGACATCACAAGAACATGTCCGTCATGATGCTGACTCAAAATCTTTTCCATCAAGGTAAGCACAGCCGCACCATCAGTTTAAACAGTAATTATCTGGTACTGTTTAAAAACCCTCAAGACAGATTACAGTTGAATATATTGGCTCAACAAATGTTTCCCGGACGAAAAGCCTTTTTATTAGAAAGTTTTGAAGATGCTACCAAAGATCCTCACGGGTATTTAATCATCGATCTCACACCCGGGTGCCCAGAACAATACAGACTAAGGACGGGAATACTCCCCCATCAGTGGCCCGTCGTCTATCTACCTAAATCCAAGTCCTGATCCAGTATGTCGGCGCGCTTAAAAAGAAATGCGCCTTTACTACGCGCTTTATGTCACGCCACGCCTTGGAAACGTAAAGATATTCTCAACCATTGTTCATCTGACTTTCTGCAGTCTCTGTGCGAGCTCTCCTTAAACCTCTTAAAAGGAAAAATTCCCCTGACCTCGGCTCAATATAAAAAACTCAGAAAACAAAAGAAAATTATCAAGTTGCTGGCCAATAAAAAAAACAGTCTAAAAACCAAACACCAGGCTCTGAGAAAACAGTCTGGAGGTTTTCTCTTACCTTTACTGTCAGCGGTGGTGCCGATATTTGGAGAGTTGCTGGGAGGGCTTATTAGAAGATAAATCATGAGTCAAAAGATGTTTTTGATTTTGCCGCAACAGTTAAACCGTCTGAGTCAGTCGGTAGCTTCTGCTCCCGGCGCCGGGGAAACGATGAGACGTACGGCAGAAAATTATTTGGATGTAAAAATGAGGGAGGTGTTAAATGAAAAGGGTTTGAACGCTCATGATAAAATTAAAAAATACAATGCTCTGCTGCAAAGATACCTAGCATTACTCAAACAAGATGAGAAAGGTGACCGCCGTATCACTTTGACTCTAACCCAAGAATCGGGGGAACAAGAAAATCAGCGAGAAGACAAGCAAGTAACGTTGGATAAAACTGCTAGCGAGGTGCTGCAAAACCTACCTGTTCGCTACCGTAACAATGCAGAGTACATTATGAAGAAATTAACCAAGAGTGGGTGGGTGTTACGAACAGACCAACCGGAGACAAGGGTAAGGATACTGAGAGTTTATTATACACACAGCAGGAATATGGTGGAGAGAAGATACTGTCCTTTTCCTTACTGATGGTAGTGGTGTGTGGCCACAGGGGCGCCACACACCGAAGACGGGGAACACACAGGAGCTCCGGACACAGGAGACAGACGGGAGCCAGGATCAGGAGCGGCCCACTCTGGTGAGACGAGACAGACTAGAGCCAGGAGTTTGAGTGGCACGATGTGGATACCGCAGATTGATCGAAGCTGGGGTTCGGAGTTCTTGGGGGGTAAATTCCAATAATCGTTGTGGTGAGTCCGTGATGCATATACTTGTAGACCGCTAAGATCTGTTCTTAGTATAAACGAGACCGGACACTAACTGAGCTGAAGAGCTGGGTTTTATGGGGAGTAGAGTGACTGATTAAGTGCAGGTGTGTAATGGTTGACAGGTGTTGGGAATTAGTACTCCGGTGAGGGAGTGCGGTGTGGCTGTGATGAGGTGGAGCCTGGTGTGTCTGTAACAGTACCTCCCCCCTCACGGTCCGCTCCTGAGGACCGGGAACCCCGACGTCGCGGCGGCCGTCCTCTTCCTCGGGGGGCTGGACGATCCGGATGATCTGCGTGGAATTCCGTCAGAAGAGAAGGGTCGAGAATGTCATGTCGGGGAACCCATGACCTCTCCTCTGGACCGCACCCTCCCAATCCACCAGATATTCCAGAAGGCCACCACGGCGTCGGGAGTCCAAGACCTCGCGGACCTGGTAAGCGGTACCATCCTCTAAGAGAAGCGGTAAGGGGGCATCTGTCGTTTCGCCAGGCTCTGTGGAGACAGGAACAGAAGGATAAAATGGTTTCAGTAATGAGACATGGAAAGTAGGATGGATTTTGTACTGGGCTGGTAACTGGAGTTTATATGTGACAGGGTTGATCTGTTCGATTATGGTAAAGGGGCTTAGCTTTCTGCAGGGCAGGCGCATCCTGATGTCGCGAGTGGATAGCCAGACCTTCTGGCCGGGTAGGTATCTTGGAGTGGTGGATCTCCTAAGATCGGCCGTCAGCCTGCGCCTGCAGAGTGCTCTCCGTAGTTGATGATGAGCTGCGTCCCAGACCCTCTCGCTCTCTCGGAACCAGTGATCCACAGCTGGAACTTCTGAGGGTTCCCCAGACCATGGGAAGAGAGGGGGCTGGTAACCGAGTACGCACTGGAAGGGAGTGAGTCCAGTGGATGGTTGACGTAGGGAGTTCTGGGCGTACTCGGCCCAGCCCAGGTACTGGTTCCAAGAGTCCTGGTGGTGATGGCAGAAGGTACGTAAGAAACGCCCAATGTCCTGAATCTTCCTCTCCGTCTGACCGTTGCTCTGAGGATGGTAGCCAGAGGAGAGGCTGACGGTCACACCCAGGAGGGAAAAGAAGGCTTTCCAGAACCGGGAGATGAATTGTGGCCTCGATCAGAAACTATATCCTCCGGTAACCCGTAGTACCGAAAGACATGGTTAAAGATGCATTCGGCAGTCTCCATAGCCGTGGGCAGTCCCGAAGTGGGATGAGGCGGCAGGACTTCGAGAACCGGTCCACGACTACAAGGACACAGGTGTGATTGTCTGAAGGAGGGAGATCTGTGATGAAGTCCACCCCAGGTGTGACCAGGGTCTGTTGGGCGTCGCCAGGGGACAGAGTTTGCCTGCGGGAAGATGACGTGGAGATTTAGATATGGCACATTCTGTACAACCCTGGACGTACCTTCTCACATCCTCGCCATGCTTGGCCACCAGAAGCGTTCCCGTGAGCAGCGAGAGGGTTCCATTGGCCCCTGGGTGACCAGTGCCCAACGAGGTATGAGAAGTATGGATGAGTTGATTACGCTGGAGTCTCGAACGTACTGTAGACCGGGGACAGCCCGGCGGAGTACTGGTGGAGACATTGGAGGAGGGAACTGAGTTCTCGGACCATAGTATGGGATTGACGAACACGTGCTGAGGTATAATGGGTTCAGGGTCATCTGTAGTGATCTCGGGAGCGTGTAGCCGGGACAAAGCATCTGCCTTGATGTTCTTTGAACCGGGACGGTAAGAGATCTGGAAATGGAATCTGGTAAAAACAAAGCCCAACGTGCCTGGCGGGGTTAAGACGTTTGGCCTGTTTAATATACTCCAGATTTTTATGATCAGTTAGAACCGTAAAGGGGTGCTGGGCGCCCTCCAACCAATGCCTCCATTCCTCTAAGGCCAACTTCACGGCCAGCAGTTCTCGGTCACCGATGTCGTAGTTCATCTCCGCCGGGCTGAGTTTCCGGGAAAAGAAAGCACATGGGTGGAGTTTAGCTGGGTTACCATGAGGTTGGGATAGCACCGCTCCTACCCCAGTCGTAGAGGCGTCTACTTCGACTGTAAATGGTTTTTCTGGATCTGGATGAGTAAGGAGCGGTGCGCTGGAGAAGGTCCTCTTGAGGAGGTCAAAAGCTTCTTGAGCAGCTGGTGGCCAGGACAGAGACTTGGGCTTAGCATGTAGGAGGTTGGTTAAGGGATGGACTATCCTGCTGTAATTGCGGATGAAGCGACGGTAAAAGTTTGCGAACCCCAGAAATCGTTGCAGTTCCTTTACCGTAGTTGGTGTGGGCCAATTCCGGATGGAATCCACCTTCCCCTCGTCCATCTGGATGCCACTACCACTGATGACATAACCAAGGAACTGCACAGTAGTCTGATGGAATTCGCACTTCTCAGCTTTGAGAAAGAGGTGATGACTTCTCAGGCGTTCTAAGACCTCCGCAACATGTAGGAGATGATCCTCTGGGCTCCGGGAGTAGATCAGTATGTCGTCTATGTACACGATTACGAATTTGTGAAGGAACTCCCGGAGTACCTCATGAATGAAGTCCTGGAAGACGGAGGGGGCGTTGGCCAGACCGTAGGGCATTACCAGGTACTCATAATGGCCCGTAGGTGTCACGAATGCCGTCTTCCATTCGTCCCCCTCACGTATTCGGATCAGGTTGTAGGCGCTGCGGAGGTCCAACTTGGTGTAGATAGTGGCACCGCGTAGTTGTTCCAGCGCAGCAGGGACAAGGGGAAGTGGATACCGGAACTTGACTGTGATCTTGTTGAGGGCTCGATAATCCACACAGGGCCGCAAGCCTCCATCCTTTTTGGCCACGAAGAAGAAGCTTGAGGCTGCTGGAGAAGTGGACGGTCTGATGTAACCCTGAGCGAGGGCTTCCTCGATGTACTCCCCCATGGCTTTCTGTTCCGGAATGGACAACGGATAGATCTTTCCATGGGGCACTGGTTCACCCGGGATGAGGTCTATTGCGCAGTCCCATGGCCGGTGCGGTGGCAACTGAGAGGCTCTCTTAGGGCAGAAGACATCCTTATAGGCGGAATAGCATGGCGGAATCTCCACTGACTGCTTCTCTCTGGGACTTTCGACGGATGTGGTGCACAAGTGGAGACTCTGAAGGCGGGCTGTCGATGGTTTGGGTCGGCGAGGGAAGCAGCCAGGGAAACAGGACTGACCCCATTTCAGGACTTCTCCTGTAGCCCAAGAAACGATGGGGTCGTGGTGTTCCAACCATGGGCGCCCTAAGATTACCTCTACAGTTGAACCCTCCAGAACCATTAAACGCTGTTGTTCCTCATGCAGCAGGCCTACCCGGATGGTGACAGGATAGGTAGCCCTCTGTATGCCACGGCGACTGATGGATTTTCCAGTTATGGCTCGGACTTGGTAACTGGTGGGAGTGACGGACGTCTTGATACCAAGCTGACGGCAGAGGGAACCGGAGATGAAATTGCCGGCTGACCCGGAATCAATGAGGGCTTGTACTGGAACGGACACATTATGGGTCACCAGAGTTATTTCAGTAGACAGGGGTTTACTGCAAGGGAGACTAGGAAGAATTACACTCACCATGGGACGTGGTGGTCTCACTGGACAGGTGGCCCTATTATGTCCAGAAGCTCCACAGTACAGGCACAGTCCTCGGGTCAGCCGCTCTGCCGCTCCGTCGGGGTTAGATGATAGGAGTCCAACTGCATGGGTTCGGATTCAGGTTCTGGAGGGCGGAGTTTCTCTGGCTGACGGAGGTTGCGTGTGAGTGATGGCTGGTCCTGGTGTTCTGGGTAACACGTCTGCATACGAGTAGCCACCCGAATGGCTAACTGGATAAACCGCTCGAGGCCGATGGTGTCCTCGTATGCAGCGAGATGCAATCTGACCCGGGTTCCAATCCCTGACGGAAGGTGGTAATAAGGGACTGCTCGCTCCATCCACTAGCTGCCGCGAGGGTTCGGAATTCCAGGGCGTAGTCCTGGATCGACCGCTGACCTTGTTTCAATTGATATAATTTCTCTCCGGCCGAGGAGTCTCCAGCTGGTCTTCCGAACACCTCGCGGAAGTGCTCCAGGAAACTCGTCAGGGATTGAGTGACTGAACCGTTCTGAGACCAGATAGATTCGGCCCACTGCAACGCTCTCCCCTGTAGCTGAGAGATGACGAAAGCCACTTTTGAGCGTTCAGTGGGGTACAGGGAGGATTGCATCTCCAGGACCAGGGAACATTGTAGAATGAATCCGTTGCAATCCTCCGCCAGGCCAGAGAATGGCGCTGGTTTGGCCATGGGACTGGGACATGGCGGAACTGCTGGAGTGACCGAAGCGGAAGCGGAAGCATCGGAGGTGGAGGTAGATGGCGATGAAGCGATGAGACCCCGACGTAGAATCTCCAGTAACTCCTGTACTGGATCGGTGGTACTCATGCTGAGTATAGTTGTCTTTTTGTGGTCCGGTCTTCTGTTACGAACAGACCAACCGGAGACAAGGGTAAGGATACTGAGAGTTTATTATACACACAGCAGGAATATGGTGGAGAGAAGATACTGTCCTTTTCCTTACTGATGGTAGTGGTGTGTGGCCACAGGGGCGCCACACACCGAAGACGGGGAACACACAGGAGCTCCGGACACAGGAGACAGACGGGAGCCAGGATCAGGAGCGGCCCACTCTGGTGAGACGAGACAGACTAGAGCCAGGAGTTTGAGTGGCACGATGTGGATACCGCAGATTGATCGAAGCTGGGGTTCGGAGTTCTTGGGGGGTAAATTCCAATAATCGTTGTGGTGAGTCCGTGATGCATATACTTGTAGACCGCTAAGATCTGTTCTTAGTATAAACGAGACCGGACACTAACTGAGCTGAAGAGCTGGGTTTTATGGGGAGTAGAGTGACTGATTAAGTGCAGGTGTGTAATGGTTGACAGGTGTTGGGAATTAGTACTCCGGTGAGGGAGTGCGGTGTGGCTGTGATGAGGTGGAGCCTGGCGTGTCTGTAACAGTGGGCTCCTTCAGGAGAGTTTGTCCATAAAGGAGAGATTGTGAAAGGCTCACACCTGCTAGACCTGATTAAAAATCTCTCCGTCACGCATAAAAAATCCAGAGAACCCAAGGGATGGATGGGGTTTCTAAATACTTTAAGGGAGCTCAACATCCCTTCATCCTTGATGAGTAACCCCCGTGCTCGCGAGCAATATCATAAACTTCAGAAGGGAGGACCGCTTTGGGACGACGACGATGAGGGGTCACCCCTAGTGTTGAAGAAGGGAAAGAAAAAAAAACAGACGCCCTTAGCACCACGCTGGGACTATGAGATGGAAACATCACTTCCGCAGTTAAGATCAGGAAAATGAAAGAAACATATACCTTTATCCCCTAGCTGGCTTTATTTGAATAAAAAATGATTCAAACGAATTTAACAGTCTCCAGATCCATCTTTATTTATATAAAGTTGTAACAATCTTTAAACATTTGTAAAGAACAGACAGTGTGGTGAAAAGATCTGGCTCTTTGCAACCTCATACAACTTTGATATTTCTTCACAAACTTTGAAACCATAACATCATTCTTCATCACATCATCTTGATACAAAGACAGCACATTTTCAAAAGATAAACTGCAGGCTCTGTGGCATAAATAATAAACACAATGCTGACCGAACACCGTAGACAGAACGTGTTGAAGCTGACTGTTGTGGTATAAAATAGATTCGCAACGGTTTTCTAAAAATTGCAAGATGCTTTTAGGGTAATGTGAAAAATCCGGGGAGAATCCGAAAGAATCAAAAAAGCTGCCTTTTTTGCCTTCCTCAAGAGTGAGGGCCAACCAGTGCTCTCCTGGTTCATGTGCAGGGTGTGTGTTGACTATAAAAAAGGCTGGAAATCTAAAGGACTGACGCAGTAAAGGTAACTGATCAGCGGCCCACACTCCACAAAAAGCATCTCCTAGTAAATGACGTAGTAATCCGTCTAATTGGTGATTGTTTATATTGTCTCAGTAACAGTCCACAAGCACCTGTCGTTTGGAATTAATCTCCAAAATAGACTCGTAACAAGAATAAACAATGAGAGTGGTAGTATGGGGCAGCGGCTCTCTGAATCTCATTTCCAGTCTTAAACTTCCGTTGGAAACGCACGACAATGCATCAGCATCTTCGCAGGCGTTGAGATTAAAAACAAACAAAGAGTGGGACTTCCGGTGATGGCATAACGAGTCAGACGTGTTTGGTGACCGCTCTCCGAGATTGATGGAAAATACCCACCTAAACTCGATGATATATTACCCATTAATAGAGTAAGTTAAGCATTAGTGTGGGGTTCGAAATATCAAAGGCCCAAAAGACGCAAAATGCCTAAAGGAGACAAAGCAATAACCGCGCCAAAAGCTAGCAACGCAACCGAGCAAACAAACACGAGCCCGGGTGGAACTAGCAAAACTTCGAGCGCTATATTGGAAGCAATAGAAACGCTTAAATCCGAATTGAAGGAGGACAATGACAAACTAAGGAAGGACATCAATACCCTGCGACAGGAGATGGGTAATAAACTTGACGGCCTGACGGAGGAAATGAGAGGCCTGACGGAAAGAATGGAAGAAGCGGAGAATCGCGTTGGGCATGTTGAGGACATGACAGTGGAACTGACTGAAGCGCTGACTGAAAGCATTAAGCGACAGAGGAGTATTCAAAACAAACTGACTGATCTCGAATCCAGATCGTGAAGGAACAACATTCGCCTTTTCGGGATAGGAGAAGGAGAGGAAGGAAAGTCGGTGACGCAGTTCGTGACAGATTTCCTCAAGCGTGAGTTACCTCTGCCAGCCGACTTGGATCTTAAAATTCAGCGAGCCCACAGAGTTTTCGCAGCCAAGCCCCGACCCAATAATAACCCGAGACAAATTATAGTAAATTTTCAAGAATATACTACTAAAGAGCTAATACTCAAAGAAGCGAAAAAAGGACGCATTCAGTCAAATGGAAGAAACATTTATTTTGACCACGACTATGCAACTGAGATCGTCCAAAAACGCATGGCATATCAAGAGATTAAGAAAGTGCTGAAGGAAAAGGGTGTACGTTTCCAAACACCCTACACGAGCATACGAATCCACTGGGAGAGCGGCATTGGAACATACAGCAGCGCACACGAAGCTGGGATGGAGTTGCGGAAGCGGGGCTTGGAAGTGGAGGTGCCGACAGCGGTTACTGAAGAAGTCGCTATGGAGACTCGACTTCAGAAATCCTTGGGATGGCAGCGGGAGGCGCGCTCCCGGCGAGAGCACAGAGTCCCTACTGCGCAGAGGGCAAAAGAGAAATTGATGGAGTTTCAGAGAAGCGGGAAAAAATGACTGATGTGTAGTGTTTACATCATTGGCACAGGGAGGCCTCTGTAATTCGTGGTACTGAAGGAGAGGCACCAGAGAAGGAGTTAGGACGTTGGACATTTAGGATGGAAGTAGTTTCCAAACCTTACATAGGGCCCTCCCATTACGGGAGACATTACCCTAGGCCTACCGACGGGGCCCAGTTGGGAGAGACATTTTTCCCTTTGAGTTGGAGTCACAGGTATCCCCTGTATCATTGTTCTTGTTTATTTTATTTCTTAATGTTTTTTGTTCTCGTTATTAGTTCTTGTTCACTTGTGGGGTCTACAGTAATAATATATTCAGGGTATGAGTGGGTCATGTAAATTGAAAATTGAGACAATTAATGTAAACGGTCTGGGTAACCCGATAAAGAGGAGTAGGGTAATAGCGAAATTAAAAAGGTATAAAATGCAAGTGATATTCATACAAGAAACTCATTTGTCAAATGAAGAGCATGAGAAATTTAAAAAATTTGGTTACATAAATTCCTTTTATAGCTCTCATAAGAATAGCAGAAGGAGAGGAGTTATTACCCTTATTTCAAACACAGCTAATTTTGAATTGACTGAGGAATGTTCCGATAAATATGGCAGATATGTGATCGTTAAAGGGAGGATTGATAATACTATTGTTACATTAGTTAATGTGTATGCACCCCCTGAGGAAGATAAAACATTCTTTAAATCATTGTTTGACAAAATAACAATAATGAGTGAGGGGATTTTGATATGTGGAGGCGATTGGAACACAATTTTGAATTATACTAAAGACACAACAAGTACTAAAAGATATACAAACATTAAATCCAAGAATCTTAACAACCTAATTAAAGATGCAGGTCTCTGTGATATCTGGAGAGATCTTCATCCATCAGAGAGAGACTATACGCATTATTCTGCTGCTCATAAGGTACATTCTAGGATTGACTACTTTCTGATAAATACTATAGATAGACACCGGGTAATAGACTGTGAAACTGGAATAGCAGATGTGTCAGATCACAATGCTATATACTTAACCATACATCTTGATTGCCCAAACAAAACAACATTATGGAAATTGAATGTTAATATTCTTAATAATGAAATGGTGATGCAAGAAATCAAAAAAGAGATTCAGGACTGTATAGCCAATAATAAGGATGAACAAATAGAGCCAACAATAATATGGGACACTGTCAAAGCAGTGATGAGGGGAAATCTGATATCAAGGCTAGCTCATAATAAAAAAAAGAAAAAGCAACTACAAGCTGAATTAGAACAAAATATGAGAAAACTAGAAAAACAACAGCATACAGATAAGAGTGATAATTTGGCTGGAATGATAAACGGAATTAGAAAACAATTATCAGATATGGCAAATGAGGAGATAGAAAAGAAATTGAGATTCACAAAACAAATCTTTTATGAATCAGGTCCCAAAGCTACCAAAATATTAGCAAAAAGATTAAGATCACAGCAAATAAGGAACTCAGTTATCAAAATCAGAGACCCAGAAAGTAAGGACATAAAATATGAACCCGAGGAAATCAAAAATATATTTTATAAATATTATAAATCTCTGTATAATCAATCAGAACAAGTTGATAGAAAAGAAATTGAAGATTATCTAGCTGAATTAGATCTCCCCTCCATAGGAACCTCTCAAAATGTATCATTAAATTCACCCATTACTAAAAAAAGAGCTTGATAAGGCTATCAGTAGATTGAAAAGTAAAAAAGCCCAGGGACGGATGGCTATCCTAACGAATGGTACAAAGTTTATAAAGAAGACCTTGCCCCTATTGTTGGAATCCTTTAATTGGACACTCAAACATGCAAAATGTCCTCCTTCATGGAAAGAGGCTATGATAACAGTCATACCAAAGGAAGGTAAAAACAAAGAGTTATGTGAGTCTTATCGTCCAATTTCCATTTTGAATGTTGATTATAAATTATTCACGTCTATAATCGCTAGAAGATTAGAAAACTTCCTCCCAGACCTGATAGATGAGGACCAGACAGGTTTTATAAAAGGTCGCCAAACGCAAGATAATATCCGGCGCACACTACATATAATTAATGAAGTCAATAAACAGAGCTCCCCTACAGCCTTAGTAAGTTTAGACGCGGAAAAGGCTTTTGATAGAGTCAGCTGGAATTTTCTTTTTGCGGTTTTGAAAAGAATGGGTTTTGATAAAACTATCATTAAATGTATACAGGCCCTGTACGATAAACCAGTGGCTAGAATTAAAATAAATGGCGACTTAACAGACAGATTCGAGCTCTTCAGAGGGACAAGGCAGGGATGCTGTCTGAGCCCCTCCCTATTTGCCTTGTTTATAGAGCCTTTGGCTCAATGTATAAGACAAAGTAATGAACTTAAAGGAATCACAGTAGCTAAGGATGATCATAAGTTAGGTCTCTTTGCAGATGATATTATTATATACCTCAACAATCCGGATTATACATTTCCTAAACTTTTAACTTTACTAAAAGACTTTGGATGGAAATCTGGGTATAAGTTAAACATATCAAAAACCCAAGTTCTTTGTATAAAATATAGACCAGCTGACTCAATCAGACGAGCTTACAAACTAAAATGGGATTCAGGAAAAATAAAATATTTAGGTGTCTACCTTACTAGAGAACTAAATACATTATATGAGGCTAATTATAATAAGATTAATGAAACTATACAAAAAGATTTGACAAAATGGGCAACACTAGTCATGGATTTAAGCTCAAGGATAGAGGTGATAAAAATGAATGTGTTACCTAGATTGCTTTATTTATTCATTTCACTGCCAGTTTGTATACCGAATACTCAATTTGATAAATGGGATAAACAAGTGAGTAGATTTATTTGGAAGGGGCAAGACCAAGGGTTAAGCTCAAAACTCTACAACTAGAAAAAAAAAGAGGAGGACTTGCTCTTCCAAATTTTAAAGAATATTTCCTAGCTGCCCAGCTGAGATATATAATTTTCTGGTGCTCACCAGAATATTACTCCAAATGGAAACACATTGAGCTTAACTACGGATCATGTCAGCCACAAGCAAGGTTGGGTGAGAAAACAATTAACCAACTTATAGAACCAAATCCTATAGTAGATACAACAATTAAGATCTGGTGGGATGTAATGAATAAATACAAAATGGAGGAGGATTGTAAATTGTTGATCTGGCCATTGTATTCTCCAAAATTCAAATGTGGTCAGATGGATAGCACATTTACAAGATGGATTGACAAGGGAATCACTGCAGTGTGTACATTAACAGACGGAAAAAAGTTTAAATCTTTTGAAAACTTGAAAAGAGAATTTGACTTGGAAAACTCTGATTTATTTAGGTATTTCCAACTAAGACATCTTTATAATACAGACATTGAAAATCACCTTTCTCAAGAGGGCAGTGAACTAATTGATATGGTCACAGGGGCTTACAGACATTTACCTTCGAAATTGTATCCAGGCTGTATAAAAGTCTACAAAATTGCAATAGGTTTGACTCACTATACATAAAACAGAAATGGGAAGCAGAACTGCAGCTTAAACTGTCAGAGAATGATTGGCATTCAATCTGTCTTTTACAACAAACTTCTACTAGCTCCAGACAATGGAGAGAATTTGGCTGGAAGAACTTGGTGAGATACTTTATTACACCCCTCATTAAAAGCAAACAGTTAAAAAAACCAACAGTGTTGGAGACTCTGCGGGGATGTCAATGTCAATCATTCTCATATATTTTGGTCATGTATAAAAATTCGCCCCTACTGGGAATCTATTGTAATAGAAATGGAAAAGATTTTGGGTTACAAAATATCGAATGACCCACAGACTCTGTATTTAGGCCTGTTAACTAAAGATGTTGTTAGAGGGGAAGACATTCATCTATTCAAAGTGATGCTGATATCAAGTAAGAAAGTTATAACGAGGAATTGGTTGAAAAGTAAGCCTTTGAGTCTGGACCAATGGAAGAATATCATGGCGGAAATTTTTACAATGGAAAAAATGACCCACGACCTGAGATTGGATGCACATAAATGTAAATTACGATGGTGGAAATGGACCAACTATGTAACCCACTCAAATATATGAAACAAATGGAAGATCTGTATTTGTAGCACCCTACCAGTTGTTATCTTGTTCATTGTGAAAATTAAAAAATGCAAAAATAAAAAGTTAAAAAAACAAACAAAAACAAACAAAGAGTAGCCCTGCTGAAATTCCTCCCGGTCAATGCTTAAAGGTACATCTATCAAGTGTCTCCCCGTAGCGGTAAACATATTATAAAACTCTCTGACAGATAACCCCTGATTAAATTGAGGTTGGAAAGCTTTGGCGGGCAACTGTCTCCCATCCTGACACCGAGCTATGTATTCAACGTTGTTGTGAATAAAATTGAAGGGTGACAGATCTCTTTTTCCTGTGAAGGCTTCATGGTTCACCATGGCTATCACTAGATATTTAGGCATCGTCCCCAGGAAGAGGTTTTCCTGGTTACATATTCTGGAATTCTCTGGGATGGAGTAGGTTTTTACGTTCACGCGTGATAATGGGTAAAGAGCATTGCCCCTCATTAAAGCTGACGCGTGGCCTAAACGCACCGCGGGGGAAACGGTGACTTTCTTGACAAACAACGAGGCCCCCAGTATTTTTAAACGGAAAGTGCTGGCGGCGCTGCCCATGAGACAGAAGGCGTCATTAGCTCTGGTCAGCTTAATTCTCAAATCCACAGAGTTCAAGAGAAGCCTCTCGCAGAAAAATATGTCTGCGTGAAGAGGACCTAGCAGGTGAAGGCTCTTTAGATTCTGAGGTAAACCGGGCTCTCTGATTTAACCCCCTGTTTTGACCGTTATTTGGTACTATAGAGTCCATAGCACCGGCCGTGTCTTTGTAAAATAGCCCTGCAGTGAACTGACTTTTTAACGTATCGTCTGAATAGTTGAGGAGGGTCTCTATCATCGCTCTGTAAGGGTGAGTTGCACTGGATTGTGAAATTAACCTATCCCCCAGAATAACGTCACATTGGTTAAAAATTGTGTTCAGAGGATAATTGATGAGGCCTACCGTGGCGTCGGCGGGTAGGTTTGAGCCGTCAGCGTTGGTAATTTTCACACGAAGATGAATCAAAGTATCATTCAGATCCATGTATTTTTCCCCATCTCCGGGGATAAAAAATTCAATAGGACCTCCGTCGGTAATGGATGCCAATGGCAGGACTTCTGTGTAGAGCTTTTCATCGATAGACAGTTGCGTCATAGGTGCTGAAAATAAATCCAGCTCACCCATAGTGCATTCGGCTGATTTGTGATGTAAAAGCGCCATATTTGTTTTCTAAAATATATCTCCGGAGCTCACAACAGCGTGCTTTCCTTTGGACTTACTTCTCCCTACTGATTTTCTCTTTTTTCACCCACACACTTTTACTCGCTGCCCCGGAGGTCTCTTCCTCAGTCGTCTGGATAAAACCATCATACCGCCGGATCCTTCTTGAGCCCCGTTGTCCGATCGACCCCCTATTCTACTAACAGCGTGGCTTATCACCTCCGAGGCAATGTTTTTTGCGGCTGATTTAAGATGAGGCTTAGCAATGGCAAATCCTTTTTTCATCAACGGCGATACAAAACGAAATATTTTAGAAAGAATCGAACCGATTCCTCTCCCGTACATAACAGGCGCCCCGTAAAAACCGGGGAGAGCGCCTTCTACTTGATTCTCATAATAACTCACAAAACGGTGAGGATCGTGTCTCTGATGCATCATTTTGTTTTTGTCACAGAGGATTTTTTTTGGAAGGTCTAAAATGGAGTTTCACGATAGTCTTCCCAAAGGTGAAATTTATAGGTTTATTTTGATCCGTCTTTATCTCAATGTGGATGTTTTCGATGTGCTGCTTGACCACCGGTAGGTAGCAGGGTGGATTAAAATACTGCGTGATGACGTCCCCGTACGTTCCTTCTATAGCGATCGTTCTCAAGAGCGGAGCGTAAGCGTCACCAACCAGCTGATGTCGTACCACATCACTATAACAATACATATGGTAAAATCCTCCCTTTATATCAGCCGGATATGGAGCCATCCTTTCATTGAAAATAACCCATTCTCCCGGGTTAACCCCCATGATGTAAGCCAGAGGGGGGTAAAATCGTAAATGATATTGACCTCCTGCCTGAAATTCAAATCTCTTTTGAATGGAGCTAAACCTTAAATAAATATCAGAGTTAATTTTTCTAAGAAAGGCGTTCAGCTCTGTCTTGAGCTGTTCCAGATCGTGATAATAACCTGCTCTAAAACCCTGACGGGTGAACACCTCGCTCTTTGAAGCATCATCATCATCATCTTTTGGTTTATTCCTCCATTCAAAATAAGCATCCTCCCTAGAAATGTTAAACCAGGTGTGGGGGTATGAAATCTCTGTCAGAGCTACCTCCCACGGGCCTTCTAAATCAATATGCTGCGCTAAATCGACGTGGTAGCTGGAGCTTGTGTTATTTTTAAATTCACTGCGAAAGGCACCAGCATTTGTTTTTTACCCCTTACAACACACTTGTTCAGAATTTCTTCAACTTGAAACGCTTTGTCTTTACCGACCTTGACTTTTTGCAACTCTGCTTCGTAAAACGAGCCTTGGATAGGTTCTCCGTCATAATCTTTCAGTTTGTACACAGGGGGTTGGCGAGGTATACATTCGGTTACTGTGAACAATTCGTCGGTAAAACTCTGTTGATATTTTTTATCAAACACTCCTCTCAGTTTGGATATTCTCACCAAATCCCCATCCTTAAAATTCATCTTTAATTTGTTTTTGTCGCGTATGGGAAATGTTCCGTACAGGTTTTCAAACACTCGAGAGACTTTTTCTGACGTCACCTGCATAGGCGTCATTTTTATACTTTTATGATAACTGTTATTGTAGCTGTCGAGCAATTCCTGTAAGACGTCCACGTACCTACGGCTGTTTGTAGCTGTAAAATACCTCCACATTCGTGTTTTCAACATGCGGTTAAATCTTTCAATAACAGACGCTTTCAGTTCACTGGCTGTTGCAAAATGATTAATTCCTCGTTTCTTCATCAACCCCTCAAAGCTTTTGTTAAAGAACTCTTTGCCTACGTCCATTTGTAACTTTTCAGGGATCCGACTTTCTTTAGATAGATAGAGTCAAAGGCCTTAGAGACCTCAGCCCCTGTTTTTGTCTTCAAAGCTCTGGCATAAGCCCGTTTTGAAAATACATCTATGACCGTGAGTAAATAATTGTACCCGTCATTGTGTTCAGTTAAGGCCTGCATATCACAAAGGTCTGCCTGGAACTGATTTAGAGGTTGTGGTACAAACACTCTATTTCTGACAAAATGTATCCTGGCCGGTTTATGCAGAGTATACGAGTCCTGTTCTGATAAAAAATCTTTGACCCGTTCTACGTTGACTTTTTTCCCCATTTCATCCTGCACGGCTCTGCGTAGTCGTTCCACTCCCCCAAAACTACCAGGATGTGAGGGCTTATAATACACTTTTTTCATGACACGTTTTTCAGTCATGTTTCTGGTTGCCCTTCTCTAGGGTTTTTGAAAACAAACAATGAGACACAAGCTTCTTTAAATCGTTTTTTATTGATTATAAACACACACAGCATTTCTCAAAGTACAGGAGGTTAACTTCAACACATTGATTCCATACATTTGGTAAATATCATCGTGTAATGTTCTCAATTCATTCCAGGTATTCAGATACATGTTGTTTTGTACACAATAACTCATAACGTCTACAAATAAAGTGTAAAGAGTAAACAGATGAGACATTTTCATGCAAGAATCTTTAGTCATCTCTTTAATAATTTTACAAAAGGTATCAGATACAGAGCATTTGTTTACCGTTAGCAATGTGTCACTTACTAACTGTTCCCAATTTTCAACATTTCGAACAACATCCAAAATCTTTTCTAGTCTTGCGACTTCGTCTAAAGTAAAAAACATTGTCATCCGCAACATGGGTGACTCTGTTTTTAATCACCTGATCTAAAACAATGATTAACTGGTTAACGATTACACGTTCCTCTACATAATTTTGAAATTTTCTGCAAAAGTTACCCATTTTATATATATATTTTTTTTTTAATTACTCAATCCCCTTCCAAAAGTCCGCCACATTGTTCATCAGTTCAATCTTTTTCTCGTCTTGACCGATCAGAGCGTCGTACATCTTCTCCAATTTCTCTCCGATGCGTCTTGTCTTTTTGAGGTTATGAAGAAAGGCCTCAGAAGCGCCATGGACTCTGTATGCAGACACGTGGATATGGCATGCCTGAAGCGCCCATTGAATGGCTTTGATGAAACGATCCGTCCAAAGCCGCTTCGTCAACTCGTTATAGTGCTGATGGAAGAAATAATCTGGCATCTCAAACAGACATTCGTGCTGTAGCTGGCAATTTGACAGCCGTTACAGATTTCAGATCTGTACACGGTCAGAACCTTGCTCAACAGGCAAACCACCACGGCTCTCACCGTGTTCAGAAATAGGTCAGCGAGCACCCCGTCAGGTTTGTCCTCTTCCTTGGGAGAGGGGGGTGGTGAGGCGCTTGGAGTTGAGGATACCGAAGAAGAAGAAGAGGGCCAGTCAGGGGAGGGAGATGGTGATTGGGGGAGGCAGAATCCAGTCAGGGGTCCCCGGCGGTGAAGGTGGGGGTGTCGTATCAAGGGTAGGGCTCCCGGGTCGCAGGATACAAGGGAGAGACATGGCTTTTCTCAGAATCGGAGATGAATCTGTGCTTTCTGGTTGCGGTAGAAGAGGAACAGACATGATTTGAAGTTGCAGGGGTACCCGTTTCAAGCGGAATGAATTAGGGGGCGGAGTCAGAGGAGGAGTCGGGGGCGGTGTCTTCTGTGAACAGAGTCTTTCTTATCATCAGAATGTCTCTCAATGTCTGACTTCTTAGGAAGAGATCCTTCAGTTTTTCTGCTTTTTCAATCATCATTTTCATCCACACCTTGAGGGGCAGCCGTAATGATGTCTGGAACACGCTGCATTCGGTATTGAAATATTCCAAGACAAATTCGTCCGAGTGTTCATCTCCTTCGACCACCTGACGGCTTGTGCAGTAGAACCATCTGCCGGAGCCCGAGCTTTTCGTCTCCCAAATGCTGCAGGTTACAATTTTTTTCTGGGCGAGTGCCGGTGGAAATTCCTGTTTAACCCGCACCAACGTTTGCGTCTGTTTGTCTTTTGTCGCAGGTTCCTTTCCTTCATTTGCTCTGAGGTTGTTTGACACCACCAGATTCAGCACAGACCAATCCACTGACGTAAGCGTTGCTTTCGGAGTGAGGGGTCCAAACGTTTCTCCTTTCTCCAGCTGGTAAAAACAAAGTTTGTTGACTTCATAATTGAACGCATATCCCCACACGCCTCCATTTTCTAAATCCCATTCCTCCTGAAGCGTGCTGGGGGGAGGTGTCTGGATCCGAGCCAAATACAACACCTGTTTCTTGGGTGCGCCCCCTAGTGTCGCATTTTGATAATCACCGGCGTCTGGCTGATCATCTTCAACTGTTTCATCTTGTTTGATGGTTCAGACCAGAAATATTCTGCTTTTATTTTATTTTTTCGCCGCAAGCTCCTCCTAACCTATTTTCCCATTGGCTAACCCTCCCTTTGGTTCACGCAAACTCCGCCTACCCTCCCACATCTTTCGAATTCATTCACACCTTACTCTGCACCGGACAGACAACAGAGAAGGACGTGTCTTTTGCTCCTGAAAGATTAGATTTTACAGATGGTAAATTTGTCAATTATTTTTATACTTTTGATACTATTGATTTCACTTAAATGATTGAATTATTTAATCATATTATTTAATTTACAGGGTTTTTCATTCCCACGCCTACTTTACTCCCATTCGCTCCTGCTCACCACGCATGCTTCACGCTCATTGGCTCCTGCTAACCACGCCTGCCTCACGCTCATTGGTCCACGCATAAGGCCACGCACTTCCGGCATGACGCACTTCCGACGTGACGCACTTCCGGGGGGTGGGAGAGACATCCGGGGTTAATCAAAGGACAAAGGTCACCATCCATCATCCTTCAATTAAAAAGTGGCAGAAGGTATTGTTTATCTCTCTCTGGCAGGGCTTATGTAACTCAGAGTAGCTTAAATTTCCAGTTCCCGTCCAATTTTTTCACAATTGAGAATGACTTCCGGATGGGAGCCGAAACGTCTTGATTCTGAAAACAGTGTCCAGATGACTACGACTGAAACCTTTTCTACGATAGAACACTCATGGACGAATGAGGGACTACACCGTCTTAGCACTGGTGAAAATTACAAATGACCTTTTAATTGCATCAGACAATGGACTTGTCTCTGTACTTGTCTTGTTAGATCTTAGTGCTGCGTTCGACACCATTGACCATCCTATCATATGCACACCAAAGTTAGTTACGGAGTTCCACAAGGTTCTGTGCTTGGACCGATTCTAAGACTCCGCCAAGACACATTATCTAAAGATATAGTTACTCTAGATGGCATTGCCCTGGCCTCCAGCAGCACCGTAAGGAACCTCTTTTGAGTTATCTTTGATCAGGATTTATCCTTTAACTCCCACATGAAAGAAACTTCAAGGACTGCCTTCTTTCACCTACGTAACATTGCAAAAATCAGGCACACCCTGTCTCAAAATGATGCCGAAAAATTTGTACATGCATTTGTTACTTCTAGGTTGGAATATTGCAATTCCTTATGATCAGGCTGCCCGAATAAGTCCCTTAAGACTCTCCAGTTGATCCAGAATGCTGTGGCAGGTGTACTGACAAGAACTAGGAAAAGTGATCATATTTCTCCAATATTAGCTTCTTTGCACTGGCTCCCTGTAAAATCCACCTCTTTCTCTGTCTCTCTGCCTCTCTCTATCAAAACCTAACAAGGCAGCAGCAGATGGCCGCCCACCATTGAGTCTGGTTCTGCACAAGGTTTCTGCCTCTTAAAGGAAGTTTTTCCTTGCCACTGTCATGAAATGATTGCTCATGGTGGGATTTGTTGGGTCTCTGTAAATAATATTATAAAGAGTATGGTCTAGACCTGCTCTATAGGAAAGGTGCAATGAGGTGTTATGAATTGACGCTATATAAATAAAATTGAAATGAATTGAGAGAGACAGTGGTATTCCAGATATGACTCCCCTGTATCAAGCAGCTGAGCCAGGTTCATGGGTTTTTATTTGTACATCCAGTGTAGTCATTTTCAGCGTTTTGTTGTTCTTGACTCACTGCATGTACAAGTATACGCTTGTTATTCAAGTACTTTGCCTACATCCTCTTCCAGAGCTTTAGCCACCGATATGAGATGGAAATGATCAACAAACTCAATTATGACTTTCCGGTCCTTGTTTTGGTTTTCAGATATGCCCTAGCTCTCTTTGCCATTTCATCAGATTCTGACCTCGAACTGCTTAAATTACCACTATTTCCATTTTTCTTTTTCTTCCTTTTGAACGCCACATTCTGCCACTCCATACCTCCATGGTCCCATCCTTCGTCCTCACTCCCAAAATCCACGATTATTACATTCACGATACAGTTGTTTGTATTTACCCGCTACTCGATTCCGACTCCTGTTCATTTTCCTCCAAGCAAACTTCGCCACTCTTCCCTCTAAACTTGATCTCGCCTATGAGAACTATGACTAGCCGAATTAAAAACTGATTGACAGCTAGGTCAGGTGGCGTATTGGTGAAATTAGTTTTTTGTAGAGTTGTGACGTTCGCGAACGAACCGATTCTTTTGAACGGCTCATAAACATGAACGATGGGAGCCGAGTCGCGGCTGGAGGGGAGCCGTTCTTTCTGTCGTTGTTTTTTCCTATGCGTGTTTCACACAGATGCACACAAATGAGCTCCTCCGCGAGACAGAACAGTTATAGGGGGAGGGGCACACCCAGCGCAGGCCAACCCTTTATAGCGTGATGATATTATTTATTAGTTGTGCACGCATCCTTCACGTGAGTACTCCAGTGGAAAAAAACCCTGCGTTCCTCTGTCATTGGGTAGGAGCGGAGCCATGACGTGTGCACGCTGCCGTCACATGCTTACTCCAGTTAAAAAAAAACAAAAAAAACCCACGTGCGATTGCCTCTCTGTCTCAGTGCCAACGTCAGTAATAGCGGGTCGTTCGGACTTCGAAAGGAAGAAGACACACACGTGACACATCTGAAAATGAGCCAGAGGAAAAGGAGCAGCATTTGGGTGCATTTTTCTCGCGAAGAAAACAGTAAAGCTAAATGCAGCATTTGTCAAAAAGTCATTTCATTTATGTCTGGGTCAACAAATAATTTACACAGGCATTTGAAGACTCAACACCCAACACTGCAGGTCACGGGTTTGAGAGCAGAGCCAGACTCAGACAACAACAGTGACACTGATGTGTCCATTGCCTCCTCTGCCTCCACATCAAGTGCAGCTGCAGCCACAGCAGCCTCTGACCCCACTGGGCCCACATTGCCTGGCCAGGCACGACCAAAAAGAAAGCAGACATCCATCAGTCAATATTTACCTCCTGTCTTGACCCCATTAAGACAGGAGAAGATAGACGAAGAGCTGGCAAAGATGATAGCCACTGACTTCCAGCCTTTCTCAATAGTGGAGGACACAAGATTCAAAAAATATTCACAGGCGCTCAACCCCTCCTACATTCCTCCAAGTAGGAAGGCACTAGCCCAGAAGGTCACGGATATGTATGACAGGAGACAGCATCTTTGAAGAGAAGGGTGTCAAAAGTACCAGCTGTCTGTTTAACCACAGACTGTTGGACTTCAAGAACGACAGCATCATATATGTCTGTAACCTGCCATTTTATCGAGGATTTCCGTGTGGCCTCCTGTCTCCTGGACTGTTTTGAATTCAGTGAGCGGCACACAGCAGACAACATTGCACAACAGCTGCTTAGTGTTGCAGCAGAGTGGGGGGTGGACAAGAAAGTAGTGTGCTGCCTAACCGATAATACGGCAAATGTTACTAAGGCTATACAAACCATTGGATGGATGCACCTACCATGCCTGGCCCATACTATTAACCTGGTGGTAAGAGATGCCCTGCAAGCTTCAAAGCCCATCATTGATAAGGTGAAAGAGACAGTGGAATACTTTCACAGAAGCACCGTGGGGGCACAAAAACTGAAGGAGACTCAACTACAAATGAAGATGGAGGAGCTCCGACCAAAACAGGATTGTCCTACAAGGTGGAATTCCACCTACTACATGTTGAAAAGCTTTATTGTCAGTAAAAATGCTATAATCTCCACCCTGGCCGTCACCAATGCACCTGTCCGCCACCTGTCCCAGGAGGAATGGACCACAGTGCAAGAAATGTGCACAATCTTGCAACCATTTGAGGAAGTCACTGTGGAACTCAGTGCATATATTTTATACCATATTAGAAATCTGTGTAATACACTGGAGTATATATCATTGTCAGTAGATTTCTGTATCCTGCATGCCAATTTCCTGATAAAAAATTATGGATATTTGATACCACAATAGATATCTGTTTAATACATTGTAATATTTATCATTGTTTCAGCTTTAAAATTGTAACATTAAAGTTTTTTTTCTTTTTTTCACCAGCTACTTGACAGCCTCGAAGGTCATAGTGCTGGCCAAGGGACTTCAAAGAGCCACAGCTGATTTCCGGCGAAAAACTGCAACAGCGGTAGCGCAAGGTGTGATCGACAGTCTGTGTGCGAGTATGTCATTGCGATTCCACAGGATTCATGCCAACCACATACTAGCAGAGGCTGCTGCACTTGACCCGCGTTTTAAGAGGATGGCCTTCTCTGATGGCAGAACAGCAGATGAGACATTTCAAAGGCTGTCAACTGCAGCAGCAAGAATTAGCAGTGGCAAACCCATCCAACAGCAACCAGCTGTGGAAGGACTGGAAGGAGCAGGCAGTGGTGCTGGATCAATAGTTTGGAGCTATTTCCATGAGGAAGTAAGGGTGGCAACAATAAGTCACATTTTTTTAGATATTTGATATCTCAGTCTAAAACTTCCAATAGCTGTAAATCACTGCATTTAATCTGTACATACTGCACATACTGTACATATGGAAATCTACTATTGTCACTTCTAATTAAATGCTAAACTGCATTTCATTACTCTGTTCTCTTACACTGTGTAATGACAAAAGTTGAATATAATTTAATCTACTCTAATCACATAAAAATGGTATCTCCCATTGTTATATCTCCCACCCCTATGAGCAGGTAGCTGGAACAGTGGAAGCCAGGAATCCAACCGCTGATGCTGTCATGGAGGTGCGAGCCTACCTGGAGGAGCCTCTTCTTCCAACACATGAGGATCCCCTCAAGTGGTGGGAGAGTCGAGCCCCTGTTTACCCCAGGCTTAGCAAGCTGATGGCCAAGAAGCTTTGTGTTGTGGCGACATCAGTTCCCTCTGAGAGAATATTCTCGAAAACTGGACAGATAATCTCAGAGAGGAGAAGTCGCCTTAAGCCCAAAAAGGTCAGAGCTCTTGTCTTCCTTAATGCAAATTTGCCCAAGGACAAAAAAGAGAGGCAGAAAAAGCCATAAAGTAAGGAACTGCTTTGTATTTATTTACATTGCATTTTGTGTTCATTTAAAACTTGTTCTTTTAAAAAGTTTACAAAACAAAGTTTACAGCAGTAATAGTATGTAGTATGTAGACATTTCCATTTTATTTATTCTAATTTTATCTACTTTAAATATTTTTTGTTTTCTATCAAAATGTTCTTGTGTGATAACAATGTTCTTGTGTGGAAGTGTTTGTAGTAAAAGCTGTTTTGCACAGAAATTCATTGCAGCCGGCTTTGTTTTTGATGTTTATTTGTGAGTAGGTATTGTATGAATAACATAAGTCAACGTAGCTTTACACACACACACACACTTTGTACTAAAGGTAAATCCAAAATAGTGATGTCACTGTCTAAGCAGAGGGATTTGTGCAACCCTATGGAATATAGTCCACACATGACAAATGAGGTAATAATCAATATTTCAGAATAATTCAAACTCAGATATTGGTGTGTGATATCCGAGTTTTAATTATTTGACTACAAATCTCACCTCATCATTCCTCCCAGTGATTATTTCCAGGATAAACTGAGATGCCCCCAAGCTGGCTTCTTAAAACTGACTAAATATTTAAAAAGAGCCAAAAGAGCCGCTCTTTTGAACGGTTCTTTGAAAGGAACGGATCGCGAAGATCCGGATCACCTCAAAGAGCCATAAATCCCATCACTAGTTTTTTGACTGTCAGCGGATTGTAAGTCTCCAAATGGCCAAATTCAAACATGATTGACAGTTCCCACGCCCTCTCAAAGTCTCCGGTCTGCAGAGATAAAAAATAAGAGACTTGGGACGCACCCATGACGTTATCACGTTGTGTGACTTCCTGTACACGCAAGGTTCGTTCCGCAAATAGTCCGCTGTTCTGGTTCAGAAGGCCAAATAGCGTATTTCGGTGAGTTTAAAATCATTTAAATTCATGAATTCTTACTTCTTATGAAATGCCTTTACGTCACATCAAATAATTAATTCATTATCATTCATATCTGATCTTGAAAGGATTACAATTACCCTTAATTCCCCTTATGCGACCTTTGTGCAAAAGTCCTTGACAGTAACTCATGAGCTCTAACCTGGATACTTTACTAATCAGTGCTAGCTTAGTTTAGCAATAAACCTTTACTTTTCACAAACCAAGCTACCGTCTATTGTGTGATCTGTGGTGTGCTGCGAAGTCGAGTAGTCAGAAGGGTATTTGGGTTGTGTGCTTTGCAAGCAACTGTTGGCTAGCTAAACAATGTCAAGCTCAGTAATAACGGTAAGTGCTAGCGTTAAGTCAGAGTTAGCTTAGGCTAAGAATTAAAATCAGTGGTAACGTTGAAGTCATGAAGTTAGTTAGCTGTGCCTCTGTATATGACTTTGTAACGCAAAGTTAACGTTAGCAGCTGCGAAACAGTAACGTTAGTTACATCATCGTGCACAACAGTTCAGGTTCGTCATTGTCGGTATTCAGTAATTGTTTTGGCGTTGCGTAGCAGGTTTAAACTCAGAACCTAACGTTACAGTAACGCTAAAAGTCCGTAATAGTGCTCGTATTACAATCTAAAACGTCGCAATGTCACATTTTTAGTATTTTCAGAATCAACCTTGCTAGAAAACTGGGAGTAGCGAGGGGTTCGTTAAACGTTACTAACACGTGCAGACCAAGTTTTGCTTCAGATGTTAGGCTAAATATACTGTAATGCCAGTGATGGGCGGTTGAAGCCGTATGAGGCTTTGGGGCTTTCTTTCTGTTTGTGCCGAAAAAGATTCCGAGTTTCGGGGCTTCAAACTCAGCAAACACAGTGACATCTGGTGGCTTTTTAAACTTATAGTAGCCCTTCAAGACCGGAACCGAAGCACCGCCACACGGCGCTGATGTTAAAGGGACAGTTCACCCCAAAACCCAAAATACGTATTCCTCCTCTCACCTGTACAGCTGTTCATCATCTGGATAGTTTGGGTGTGAGCTGCAGAGCTTTGGAGATGTCTGCATGTTTGAATATAACGGGACTACGTGGCCCTCGGCTTGTGAAGCTCAGAGCGCCAAGAAAATACATCTGAAAAACTCAGCAGCAACATCTGTTTCCAGAGATCGTGACCCGGGTCCGCAGGATAATCCCCAGATTTGTTGTGAGCAGTTTCATGTGGGAACTATCGGGAGAAAGAAAATAGTATTTTCTTGGCGCTTTGAGCTCCATAAGTGTTCAAAACTGTCAGAGTGAATGAAGCGCTTTCCGAAGCACCGGTGACGTTTGAAGCTTCGGACGTCATCAGTCACATGATAGTCTTGATTTGACACAAGCTCCTATGCAGTGTATTGAAACAGTGCGCTTCACAGGAGTGAAACAAGCTCCGGAGCTTCGGGATCATCCGCCGATAATGCATTGATGCAGCTGCTATTTTTAAAAAACTGTTTCTCATTGTTATCGTGTCTGGTTTCAGCTTCGAAGACGTGATGGCTGCAACGTTGCGTTTACTTTACTCCGTGTCAAGGCCAGGTAAGATTTCTCAGCCATAGGAACAGAAACATATTTAGCTGCACTTAATAATACTAGTAATTTGAGTACAAATAGATTAATACAATACTCTAGTCCAGCTATTACGACTTTTAAAAACTGTTAAACTAGAAAATTTGACTAATAGCCACATGTTTGATTTCTTGTGCGTCTAGTTACGTGGCGTGCATACACTTTACACTGAATTCATACATAGTTTTGATTCTGTACATGTGGCCGAAGGGCTTGTTAGTATTTGGTTATTGTCACGTTCATCACAAAGTTCCGCGACACTCATCTGGTCTGACAAAAGACTTGTCAGTTGTTTCGCTGTTTCAGCTACTCATCACTGTACTTCTGTGGTGCCAACAAGCTCCAACTTCTCTATTATCTGAGTGCAACTGGCATGGCAGTAATTAAACAATGAGTAAAAAATAGATATAATTTCTAAATGACATAACAAAAGTTGTAAAATGTCAATCAGATAGGTGTGTCAATAATATGAGCCATGTCAGATAAAAAAAAAAAGTATCTGCCTGCTCTCAGCAGGTCAAACACAAGAAGTTGTCATAATAACATGCTATTAAGCACACGGTGTCATCCCTCATTCGTCCAGCAGTGTTCCATCGTAGAAAAGGTTTCAGTCATAGTCATCTGGACACTGTTTTCAGAATCAAGACGTTTTCGGCTCCCATCCGGAAGTCTTTCTCAATTGTGAAAATGGTCTGAGAACTCAGAAATTTAAGCTACTCTGTGTTGCTTAAGCCCCGCCCTCAGGGAGGAGTCTTCCTGAGTGTCTGCTGTTCACCTGTTTGGTGAAACTAGGCACAGAATGACTTCCGGATGGGAGCCGAAACATCTTGATTCTGAAAACAGTGTCCAGATGACTACGACTGAAACCTTTCTACGATAGACCACACATCAGTTACTTGTGTAGTATCCTTAAGTTGTTGGGTCTCTGTAAATAATATTATAAAGAGTACGGTCTAGGCCTGCTCTATATGATAAGTGGAATGAGATAACTTCTGTTATGAATTGGCGCTATATAAATAAAGAAAATTAGGGGAAAAACACAAAAAATTGGGATATATGTGCAATGGATGTCTCCAGTATAGCGATCTTAATGATAATGCACTTTTTCATTTATCTTTACCTTCAGGCACGTTTGTGGCCAGGCAGAATCTAGTGAGGTCCTTCAGTGTATCCACACAAAGGGAAGGATTCAGTAAGTACCACTACAACACACAAATACAGCTCATTGTGTTGTATTGTTGTCATTGACGCATCTCGGCTCGCAGGGCTTTCGGGGGCCTGCACTACGAAGCGAGATTAGTGCCAGCTATCTTTGGGCTCAATAAATAATAAATGCAACATTTAGGTCAGAAAGACCTCATCAGGCACAAACTACTTTTCTCCTCTACTGTCCACTTCTCTCTGCTCTGACTGCACAAACTTAAACTTTTTTTAACTGAATGACATGTTCATAATGGTTTGTTCACTGTGAGACAAAAAAGCAGAAACACTCCCTCTGTACTAGTGAACAAGTTGAAAAAGCCAAGTGTATTTAAAAAGACATGTACACGTAATAATTCCTACACTTATTTCCATCCTCAGCCTTACTCTTAAAGCCCCCCTCCGGTCAAAACTCTGTTTGTCCTCTTGTTGCTTGTTGAGCTTTTCACATTCGTCTGTGCTGACCTTAAATCTCAGTTTAACACCTGGTACCTAGTACCTGGTACTAGCAGGATTTATGAAATCACAAATAATTTGAAGCCAAGTGGGGTCCAGTATGCAACTTACACAAGTGGAATGTGGAAACTGGAAACCCCCATGCTACATTCATTGAGATATTGTATCCAACATTTAAACTTTTGAAATTAACAACATTTACATACCATGGTCCGACATTAACCTTGGCCCGATAGCCCGTGGCTACAAAATACCCCGTGTAGGTGGCCCCCTGTGGCCACCAAGTTTTAGCCCTATACTGCGAGCCTTCAACAACGCAACGAACGTTACAGTTCCACAAACATCCTAATTCTTTCGCAGCGATTCCTTCACGCCTTTTAGTTCAACATTGTATTATTCTACATTATTCTGTTGAGTTTAAATTTGACCTTAGCAGTAACATTAGCCAGCAAACAGTTGTCGCCAGTTAGCTAGCCGGCTATGTTGGGGGTTACTGAAGTATGGGTTTACTAAGCCAAAAAGATAGACTCTGAGAGAAAATATCAACATAACAAATAGTTCTATCTTACATTCTGTTAATATCTTTTCATTTATTGAAGTGTCACAGTTAGGGCTGGGTACCGAACTTCGATACTTTTATGGCAGCGACCAAATTCCTTTGATACCATCGAGTATCAAAAAATGCCTTGTCATTCAGTACCAAATTTCAATACCTAAGGAGTAAGTCTCATCAGCGTCAGTGCGCCAATAAGCATGCAGCATGCTTGTACCAAGATCTAATAATGCTGGTGATTGGCTGTCTAACGTTACATGTCATAGAGGCATGCAGGAAAAACACTATGTTGCGCCCAGAGACGGGGCTCACTGCCAGCTGCTTATCTGCACAGAAAACTAAGTGAACTTTGTGCTGCTGGTTAGCTAGCCAGTGCTGCTAACCTGTAACATTACCTGCTCGTCGGGATCAAAGCCCCAGCGCATCCTCTCCTTTGCCACCATGGGTATGGATAACCTGGAGCCGAGGCAGAGAGCGTTTCTCACTGCTAACATTGTGTTGCTTAACGTTACAGACCGACAGATAATGGAGAGAAATACTCCTGAGTTAGCTAGTCACGTCTCCAATGTTTGAGTCCGTGCTCCGACAGCATAAGCGCTGTTCCCAGTAATGATGCGCGGATCTAAGTTACATCCGGGGGGCCTGCTGATAATCTGCGGATCGGGCAGGCTGGGTCATGATTAACACTGATTATTTCAATCTCCGACCCGCCGTCAGGATCGGTCAGGTTAATTAATGTTCTGTGTTCCTCACACGCAGTCCAGGTTCACAGTGAAACGGGAGTAAAGCAGATAAATCCCGAGCTCCACCACAGCTGTCTAAAGATGTATTTCAGAAGCTAAACGTTTGATTCTGTTTCCTCTGTTCTGTCAAGTTTGCTGCTTAAATGTCCCACGATTACTGCGCCATGGAAACGTTTAAAAAGAAAACACTCGTGCATCAATACAACACACGTTAAAGAAATCACCTGGAAAGCTTGCACCATAATTTCAGCGGTAATATAGCGTACAGGGGCCGGTAGAGGAGGGGTGGTGTGTCCATGCCGGTGCCAGTCTCTAAATCAGAGAAAATAATTTGTTTGGGTGGGTGGTGGGGGGGTTATTTATGTGTACATCAGATCTAATCCGAGCATCACAACTGCACACCCAGTTGGTGTTTATTAAAAAATAATTGTATACATAATTTTTTAATCAGACCTGCTAAATTTCAGGTGCAGCAGTGCGGCCAATGAAAATGTTTAGTCGCACTTTGGGCGCATGCGTCCTGGAGTTCTCTAAAATGGGTGGTGGGACACAGCTAATAGGATGGCGTTCCCTGTTTTGGACAAAGCAGCCTGCAGTGGACAAATGTAAAAAACACAATGAAGCATGAAAAACACCTGGGTGGTTTTGTAATGTTAAAAAATATGTATGAGTGAAAAAGAGGAATGACTTTGAACGATTCATGAAAGTGATTTAATCTTCTGTGATGTACACGTTCTAAATGTTCACATTTCACACATACAGTTAGTCAGAACCAGAAACGCTTTATTGATCCTCGAGGGGAAACTCTTGTTCCAGCAGCTCGCTGTCAGTCAGTCACACAGGAACAGAAGCACTGAGCAAAACATACAATCCAGGCAAGATAAGTTAAGTACAAAGTGGATTTCGAGGTTGAGAAGTATGTACGGTGAAATACAATAGAATAATAAAAGTAATAAGTAACAGTGCAATAATGAGTCCCGTCAAGTTAAATGGAGCTTATTGAGATGAGTATGAGACGGTGATGATGATATGAGAAGATTATGAGCGGTCATATGTTGAATCCAGCTCTCACCTGGTTGGGTTTGTGTGTGCAGAGTATGTGAATGCCCAGGAGATCCCTACAGACATGAAGTCCATCACAGACCGAGCTGCTCAGACGCTGCTGTGGACAGAGCTCTTCAGAGGTCAGCGGAGCTTCACATACACACACACACACACACACACACACACACACACACACACACACACACACACACACACACACACACACACACACACACAGCTGTGTAGCTCTGAAACTACAGATCAGTAACACAGGGACTAATCGGACTTTTCTTTCAACCAACAATTCATCTGGAATTCATTTTTTTTTTACTAGTAGTCATACCAAAAATAATGAAAGCAACAGCCTAGAGAAAAGGACTGCTTTGATGTTTCAGTGGTGCTGTCCTGCTCAGCACTGCTGACACAAATAAGGATTTGTCTTTATTCTTAGTTTTTCCTGGAATCATTTGAAGATTATCGCAGTGTATTTTGCAGTCACAAGTTCATTATTGTTTTCAGTAGGAGGTTATTGCATTTACACGGGGAATGTAACCAGATGGGTCTCCACCACTGGAGCTGGAAAATGTTCTTTGTTCATGTGATCTGCATGTGAGAGCTTGAGAAATGTTCTTTCTCATTCAAACGTGACTGACTGTGTCGTGATGTCAGGTCTGGGCATGACAATGAGCTACCTGTTCAGAGAGCCCGCCACCATCAACTACCCGTTTGAGAAGGGGCCGCTGTCGCCTCGCTTCAGAGGAGAACACGCCCTGCGCAGGTGAGGATGAGCTCACTGGGTTGTGTGTCACAATGCAGACGCTTTTGTGTTGAAAATACATGACATGGAGTCTGACGCCAGTCAAACGGACTCCAAACCAACAAGCACTCAGAAGTTAGAATGTGAATAACTGTGCACCGCACACACACACACACACACACACACACACCCCCAATCAGAAATGGGGGGCTGTGAGTGCAACACTATAAATGTCTTCCAGGAGAGGCCGTTATCTGAATATTTAAACGATATCACTTCTCCCCCCTTTCTGTGATGGCCAGATGTTCACTCCACCTTCCAGTGTGGCCGTTCACAACAACTGTACACACTTTGATTTCAGACGAGCTCGGACAACAGCGCCGTATCAACTGGTTCTCTTTGAGCGTCTAACCCTTATGCTTTCACTCACTGCTTCTTTTTCTAACTCTGCCCAACGGAAAGGCATTTTAGATTTAGATTTTAGAAGCTGTATCAGTTTCAGTTTTATTTCATAGATTGAAAACAGCATTGAAATCACGTAAAAGCAAAATGGCAAAAGAAAAAGTGGAGTGGAGTAATGCCCTGCTGCCGCCCCTTCAAAATACAGAACATAGACGTCTGGGCTGCAGCGGAGAGCGCTAACTGTCTGAAAGCCCCTCAAACCTGCATTTGGAGTAAACTTTAATGGAGTGACTTAGCAGGTCAGTTAATAGTGACCAAAGCTCAACTTTCAGTTGTATAATATGAAAGGGGGCCCTTGGCGCAGTAACAGCACTCTAGATGAAACCTTAACAAAGTCTTTGTAATGATAAACCAGGTATCCTTCAGGAGAGGAGCGCTGCATCGCCTGCAAGCTGTGTGAAGCTATCTGCCCTGCCCAGGTACACACACACACACACACACACAGCCAGACAAAACTACTTTGGCTGTATCTTTAAACCATTAGTAACTGTCTTTACTGTGAATAGCAGCTGAAATGTATGATTATATACACTTGATGTCAGTTGTGAATAAATGTAGGCATTTCTAGTCAATCTAAATACCAGATAACAGAGCAGAGAAAAAACGGAGGTACAGCTCTCTGTGTGTCTCTTCATCTCAAACAATTTGTGTGTCCAGGCCATCACTATCGAAGCAGAGACTCGTGCTGACGGCAGCAGGAGGACGACTCGCTACGACATCGACATGACCAAATGCATCTACTGCGGCTTCTGTCAGGAAGCGTGTCCTGTGGACGCCATCGTAGAGGTGTGTGTGTGATCCTGTGCTACAGCACAGTGCAAGCTCAGACACACAGGCTGTCTGCAGGTCCTCAACGTGTTTAGACATAAAGCAAATTCAGTTTTTCATGTCCAAAATCACATGATTGTTGGTACGTTTGTTTTCCAACTGACTTTCACAACATGGTCTTGCATTTAATCCATCAAATGCAATACCAGTGCTTGCCAAGCGGATGTCGCCATTTTGATCACTTTTGCACAATTGCTTGTTCAGTGCTTCAGAAAGCTTTTGGTGACAGTTAACTGTGATTTTGAATGTGATGATCCTCATCTTTACTGCTGTCCTTTCTTCTTTCTTATTTCTTTGATCCATCTCTTTTCCTTTTAATCCTTCCCTCACCTCTGATCCTTCTCTTCTCTCTTGCACTCGTCTCTCTTTCCTACTTTCTTCAGGGTCCTAACTTTGAGTTTTCCACTGAAACCCACGAAGAACTGCTCTACAACAAGGAGAAGCTCCTCAACAACGGAGACAAGTGGGAAGCAGAGATAGCTGCCAACATACAAGCTGATTACCTCTACCGATAGACACCCCACACACACACACACACACACACACACACACACACTGAGTGGACAGTTAGCACATACCAGCATAACCTCTCTCACACACACATACGTCCATACTGTACATACTGTAAGAAGACAGACTCAGCTGTGATGGATGTGCTTCAGGATTGGATTTGGGTTTGCCGATGCATCTTTTATTTCAAACAAAACATTACCAACACATTTCCCCTGGTGTCAGTGTCATCCTCTTCTGATATGATGAATATACTTTGATATGTTTCAGATTTTTACCATGTCAATGTTTGGATTCCATATTTATTGTAGAATGATGAATACTACACTGGCTGTCAGTGTGATGAGTGTACAACAGTCCAGCTGTCTCAGCACAGTCCAGTCTGTGATCATCCAGTGAGGACCATGTGGTTGGGTCTGCACAGTCCCACTGAACTAAAAAGCAAGGAGACTGAGTCATGCTGTGACAGTTTCAGTGCTGTACACTGATGGTAGATTGCAGACTTCATCCTGGATTGATTCTGATTCTGATGTCCTACACAAGTATACATTATTGTGGATTATTGTTATTATCCTGGGTGTCGGTGCAGAGTTTTCGTGCTGTTTCCACCCTGACTTAAATAATAAAATTCTGGGAGAAACACTAAATGTGTCCAGCGTGAAAGTTCCGTATTTACTTTGGGAAAAGTAGCAGACAAAAAAGAAAAAAAAACAGTAAACTGCATCTTAAGGTCACCAAACTGAGCAGAGTCTGCTGATGAAGACTGTGGCCCCAGTGAGATGTGGTTGAAAGCTCTGGTAAAACCTAGTAAGTGGACCTTGAGATAAGAGGGATTTTTTTTGTTTTGCCTCAAAACAGATTTAAAGATTGAATCAGGTGTACTAAATATTAAATGGTGGAAGATGCCCAGCCACATGCAACTCAGCTGTGGCCAACAAGCGTCAGTGAAGTTAGGCTTGAGTGTTGCCTGCGTGCAGTGGGTGAATGTCCATCCTACTTGCTTGTGTTTTGGAATTTTGCACAACAGATTTTAAGGTAACTTGATCTCATGTTTCCTTATTGTTTTCAAGGTTCTGCGTGTTTGAAAAAACATTTATCAAACATTTTGATAAAAGTATTCATGTGGAGAACTTCTTATTCATTTGTAACAAAATATAAATTAAATGAATATCTTGTGTAACATGGTCCAGCAGTTTGAGACAAAATGCTTTGCACCCCTCACCACAGTGTGTGATTTATTTATTTATTTTCTTGATGTGTAAAAAATGAAAAAAAGACAAATAACAAATGAAAGGACAGGAAATAAACTAATAGTGCAACTAGCTAAAACCTAAATGCTACCTACATTGAGCATTCAGATAGAAAATGATGAACTTTTCTTTAGATTGTAGAAATGGTGAAAGAATAGAAATGTATAAAACTCTGCGTCGGTTTGTCTTACGCCGCTTCGGCTCCGTGAGCAGGAATGAGCTGAAACAAAACTTGGCCCAATAACTGGAAATGTGTGCTTCCGCAGAAATATGAGCCCAGTCGGCCACATGGTGGCGCTGTAATTAAGTTCCAAAAATGCAATTTTGTCTTGAAATTCCTCTCAAAAGTCCAGCTCCATGTTCTCTACAAAAAGGCCTTCCTGGACCTCTAAAGTCCGCCTAACCAGATTTTCCGCCATTTTGAATTTTTTGAAAAACACATCCTCCTATACTGTAGGTCCAATTGCTACCAAATGTTTGGTGGATCATCATTGGACGAAGCTCATCAAAAGTTGTATAAAGCCTGTTGATATTTAGTTTTCAAGATATTGACCAATGAACTTCAAAAGGGGCGTGGCTCAGCACATAAATAGACCAAAGTCAACAACCATTCGGCCAAACATCACAAAACTTCCCTAATATGTCCACATAAGAACCTGAAAGTTTCCTTCAAATCGACCACTAGTGGGCACTACAAGGGCAAAAAATGTGCGTGGCATAACACAAATCAGACTATGAATCAGGAAGTTGTTTTCTTCATTCTGTTTGTGAAAAAACTGAGATTTCACTGCTTTTTTCACGTCTATTTAGTTTGAGGCCTAAAGCTTTAAAGCTGAGGGTCATTAAATCAGCCTATATTTGAACTAACTTGGCTTTTTAAAGGTTTTATTTTACTCAGTGTAAGAAATCAATGAACAACAACAAATGCACTTGATTATATCATATTCTTTATGCAAATTTTAAAAACTGTAGATACCTCAAATCAGTTAGGGCATAATTAACTGCAGGCCAAGATGCTCCTTTTTAGCTGCAACCAGCATCTCTATAGCTCGCTCTGTCGGTTGGTTGGTTGGCTGGTCGGTTGGTCGGTCCACAGAAATTTCCCCACCCTTAGGTGTCCACAGTTTTTGCCCTTGGGGGCTGAAATTTGGCATGGAGGTTTGTGTTAAGATGTGTGTTTGTGCTCATGCCAACTGACCTAAAAGGTGTGGGAGTGGCCTGTAACAAAACACACATAACTTCTAAACAGATTCAAACTTTTTAGGAAGAGATACAAACACACACAAAAACACAGAAACAGAAAGGGAGAGAGACAAGGAGAAATACAGTATATTAGGTTTTGAGAGGGGGGGTGCAAGACCATGTAGAAATTTTTTTTTAAATTTTATTTTTTTAATTTATTTTTTAAATGCACATTGTCACATTACAGGGACAATGTGCGTTGTACAAACTACATTGTAATGGTTTTTTATTAGCTTCATTAGTGTTACGTTTAAATATTTTTCTCAAATCCTACATTTTTTTAACGATTTTAACAATTTTTCAATGACAACTTTTTTAATGACAAATGTTTTAACGATAGTTTTCTTGTTCATGAACTTGTAACTGTTAATGTATATTTTATTGTGGTATTTTGAGAGATTAAAAACAATTCTGAAAGATTAAAGACGATGTTTATATTGTTAATTATTATTTTGGAATGGCCAATGGCAAAAATAATTAGACATTTCTACTGATGAATTGCTTAAAAATGGGCAGATATTCTATTAAATGTTCACCTAATTTAAGAAAACATTTGTGTACATTAAAACGCATTTATTTATAGCTGAGACCTTAACATTTCATTTGCTGCTGGTTAGAATATTCTAACATAAATTATGCCTGAGACAGACAGTCTCCCCTACTTAGGAAAGGTACCAATCCCACAATTTATATATTCCAGCACAACAAAAGAATCTTTCTTAATTCTTAACCTACATTAATAGATATTAAAGTTATGAATAAGAACACCAACAAGAAAGCCTATAGGTTCTGCCCGAGATTTCTGCTTCTTAAAAGAGAAGTTTTTCCTTGCCACTGTCGCCAAGTGCTTGCTCACAGTGGGATTTGTAGGGTCTCTGTAAATAATATTATAAAGAGTACGGTCTAGACCTGCTCTATAGGAAAAGTGCAATGAGAGAACTTCTGTTATGAATTGGCGCTATATAAATAAAACTAAATTGAATGAAAAGAAAAATCTTTGTGGTCCTTTTGTTGTTCAGACCTACAATTAACAGATTTTTAACTAGAGTGAAAACAAATAAAATATTAAACTTGGGAGTGATACACTTGAGTTTAATCTGTTATCTGTCTTCACTCATGTTATGAAGCTCCAATCAAAACATCTAATCGATAACTGATATCCAAAAATGTGGCGTGTCGGCCAGTAACAGACACTGTGAAGGCTGCCCTCGTGTGTCCTCGCTCATCGCTCCCCAGAGATCCCGCCTCGCTCCTCTGAGCACAAATAGGAGACTTGGGACGGCCTTCAAGATGGTGGACAGGAACGACTTCTGGTTCAAGTGAAGGGCAAGGAAATATTAAATAAGAGACTTGGGATGTACCCTGATAAAAAAATGGACGTAGTGTCCGTGACGTCACCCATAGGTTTCTGAAGAGCCGTTGTGAAGCTCAAAGTGGGGGGCTCCGGTGGCTCCAGCCGTCACCATCTTTGCAGTCCCTGAGTCTGGCTAATCCAAAAATGGGCAAAGAGGTGGAGCTGAGGCAGGCTCAATAAAGCCTGGTTGTTGAAACCATTTAGTAGCAAGCCACCTGATAGGGCACCCATCTGTCACTCATAGCGGCCACGTCCTTAATTATGCATAACTTTAAGACTTAATATAATTTAAACGGGTAAGTTATATAAAATTCCCCCCCCCTCACAGTTGGCATGAGGGGGGAAATTAGCTATAGACAACAAAACCGTGTTTTGTACCAGGCTGTGAACATGTTTATTTCTGCTGTAGCATTTTAACATGGGGCTCTATGGGGACTGACTTGCTTTTGGAGCCTCAAGTGGCCGTTCAATGAAGTGCAGTTTGCCACTGCCTGAAGGAGCCAGTGGGAGGAGCTGAGGTAGGCCTGGAATCTTGATTCTGCGGGTCCTTTTGAAAGAGGGACCGGATGATAACAAAGACGTGATCCATCTGACGTTCGTGCATCATTACCTGAAATTTCAATATTAAGCTCTTTTCCATTTCTCTCTTTTATATTTCGCTGAGTGCTTATCATTAACGTTCAGTCCTTGATACAATGTTGAAATGGGCTCCGCTCATTCCTATGAAAGCTGCTCAGTGGCGCATGAAGCCAAAAAAAGTTTGATTTCCGGGTATAAAATGACCCGGATGGTCAGCATAGCTTCTGCATTGTGTGGCCCCACAGGAGCAAGGGCACTAGCGTTTCCTTTAATCCTGCCTCCCTCTGCGAGCTCGGGGCTGGGCTGAGCCAACTAACTTCCAGTTTAAAAAGCTGGATGATTGCTCTCAAACATAATTTTTCTCCACGTTCATGCATAATATGGAACAATCAGCATGTATTGTCTAGAAACAAGTAAAAGAATGGATTGATAAGGGTGTAATCTTTGTTTTAGATGTACTTACTGATATAGGCAGCCTTTATGGATGTGAAGCCTTTGTTCAGCATAAGGGTATAAATATATGTTTAATAATCATCATATCAGAAAAATACTGACCTCAGATCAGACTATTTTATAGAAACTAACTTTTCCAGAAATCTTAGCAGAGAAGGTCAGACCCTAATAAATTCCTCATTCCATATAAAATAAAAGAAGTTCACATGACGATATTACATAGATACTACCTTGTAATAAATTATTACATACATTTAAAGCAGATATGTCTCCAGTATGTTCTTTCTGTAAAACTGAAACTGAATCCATTTCTCACTTACTCTATGAATGTACTTATTCTCAAGAGTTCTGGGTTGAAGTTGCTCTGTTGATTTATCAAAATTTAATAGATTGACGATGCAATGAATAAGAAAGCTATTAAATAATCTGAAAAATACTTTGTAATAAAGATAAACAAGTTGTATAGTACATTTCTAAGTTTACATTTCCCTCGTACATTTTGATGTTTTTTGTTTTATGTTTTCTTTTGTTATTATGTTTGATAATATATTCATAGCATATTCATGTATGAATGAAGTGAGAATTTAACAGTGTACAGAATTTGATCAGATACAAACATGTCCCTGATTTCCACAGATGGAGTTTTCAGGCCCAGGCTAAAGACTAGGTCTAAGGTGTGGCCACGGGAATGAGTTTGGCCAGACACATGTTGTTGAAAGTTAAAAGAGTTAGTGATATTTAAAAAATCAGCAGCAAGGGCATTAGAGAAGTCATCAACATGAATATTAAAATCACCACAAAGAACAATTCTGTCATAATTTAAAACAAGACTGGATAAAAACTCAGGGAGTTCCAACAAGGAGCCAGCTGGTTTAGAGGGGCGTTAAATAATAGCAAATATGACCGGGAGGGGGCCACCAAGTTTAAACGTGCACTTCAAAGGAGAAAAAATCATTGCAAGCTATGAGGTTACACTTAAAATGCTTCCTATAGACAGTAACAAAGCCCCCACCTCGACCACAGACCTTAAGGCAGCTAAAGCAGTCATAATCTGGAGACACAATTCAGCCAGCTGACTATGATCACCAGGACGTAACCAGGATTCAGTTAAAAACATAAAATCTAAATCAGTAAAAGAGATAAAATCATTTAAAATAAACGTTTTGTTAGAGAGGGATCTTACATTGAGAAAAGCCATCATAAAAAGTCTGTGCTGCGCCAGATTTGAGGTTGAGACTGGAGGTTCTGGCCCGGATCTTTATTAAGTTATTATTATTGCTGTGTCGGCTGTGTCTGTTTCGCACTAAGGACCTATCCGAAATTACCACAGAAATTTTAAAAGTGGCACTAGAGGGATCCGGGCTCCAGATAGCAGCACTATGATCAGTCCACAAGGGGGAGGTAGTGACAGCAGAGGGTCGTGGCTGTTTATGGTGGGCAGAGAAGAGAAAGAAGAAGAGCGAGGGGAAACAGATGATGTAAATAGTCAGTTACTTGAGGAGGACAGTACAGCGTGCTGCAGGTTAGCCGCCAGCATGCGACTACCTGACTTGTTTGGGTGAAGACCATCTCGTGCAAACAAGGAGGAACGATCCCAGAATAAGTTAAAATTGTGAATAAAACCAGTGTCCTGGGTGCTGCAGACAGACTGGAGCCAGGTATGAAGGACGAGGATCCTGCTAAAACGGCCAATTCCACGACCCAGTGTAGGAATTAGACCCGAAATGAAAGCGTGCTTTCCGGTGCTGTTGAGCAGGTCAAAGAGATGGATGAAGTCTGCTTTTGTCAGCTCCGATTGCTGACGGGCGGTGTCATTGTTGCTGACATGGACCATGATTTTCGTGATAGTCGTTGGGAGTGCAGCCAGAAGTCTGTGGAGCTTAGCATAGCTCCGGGAAAGCAGTGTGTGACCGCATTAATGAAGCGGATATTCCTTACTATGGAATCTCCACTCTCCACTATTCTCTACTGTGGACTATCAGCGTAGTTGGGGGGATGAGAGGAGGCAGAGTCGATGATCGCGGAGACCGCTGAGTTCCATCAGCTGTCCCTGGGATAGTCGTGGCCGGGGACTGCTGTGGCGAGGGGGTGGTGTCCTTCTTAGCAGAGGTGTTCTCTACTGTCTCAGGATGAATGAGACCTCCAGAGCTTCTCCTGATCACAGCCTCTTTCAGTAACTTGCAGCGAGAGGAGGAGGAAGACTTGACCGCTGGAAAATGGGAGCGTCCCTTCAATCCCTTCCAGGATGTCAAACCTGTTGGCCAGGTCCCGATGTGAAGGAGGAGGAGGCGGGCGCTTTGCACCATATTGTAGATATTCTTAATTATTTTCATACATATTCTTTATTATTTTCTTGAAATATTTTTTATATTCTTTAATATCTTATTGTCAAATTTATATTTATGCTTCTTGACCTGCAGCACTTGCTTTATCTTTCTTTATATTTCTACTACGTTTACTGTGTTTGCACCAAAATACCAAAGCAAATTCCTTGTTTGTGTAAACCTGCTTGGCAATAAAGCTGATTCTGATTCTGAATGTAAATCTATGGGGAAAAGTATTTTTGGGCCAGTGTGCATCATGTGACAGACCCAGAAGTTGTAATTACACTAATTGTAATTACATTGTGTCAAATTGGCTTCAAAGCCCAACGCACTTCCTGGGGGCTTGGCAAGGATGTCAACCGCCGTAAAAGATGGTTTAAAATCAGACTGTCATTGACAGTGACATGGTTGTGAAACATGAGCTGACTGACCTCCAAAGGAGGAGAACTATAGATAAAAGACTTGTACTTCCCTGGAAGATACTGGACTTTTAAGATCTTATCTCTCTGTGCACTTTATTGCTTGGCCCTTCATATTAGCAACCACTTTTACCACTTTGTATTATGTTTCATTTTCATGTATGATATGTATTGAAGTATTTATGTTGTGCTTTTGTTTTGTAATTTTGTATTGAACTTGTTGAAACTTAATAAAGATTTATTTAAAAAAAGAGAGGACACATAAAGAAAGCTGCTTTGGCTGGACAGGAGAGCAAATGGCAAAAGGTATGAAGTATATGATAAAGAGTTTTGTGCAACAGTGGTGTGGCCAATTAGAAAATCCATGTGTAGACCTGGAATTACTTAAGATTAACCACAGTAATAAGATTTAACCAGTGAATACTAGAGTTATAGGGACCGTGAATATAAAGACAGTGTTCAGATTTTCACATATGGATCAAAGGATCCACAGCTGCTGTGTTAGCAGGTGGGATTTAGCAGGATCTGATTGTTTGAATGTGAACACTGCTGAATTGTTTGCCGTGTTGATGGTATTAGAATGGACTGAACAGGTTAGTTGCAGCAAGATTTTAATATGTAGTGATTCTGCGTCGGCCCTTGCAAGCATCAAGACAGATGCAGCCAGAAGTCATCAGGATCTGCTTTATGAAATCTTGTTTAATAACTGGAGAATAGTTAGGCAAGAAAAACATCACCTTCATGTGGGTCCCAGCACATTCAGGTGTCCTGGGAAACGAGAGCAGACAAACTGGCAAAAGAAGCAGTAAAAAAAGGAAATGTTGAAATCAACATTAAATGATCAAAATCAGAGGGGAAAGGCAGTGTGCAGAAAGGTAAATCAACGGCACGGGGATGACACAATAAAGGGGAGACATTTACACTCAATCCAAAGCAGAGCAGATGTGTTAAGAAGGAGAGGAACAAAACAGAAAGAGCAATTAATAATAAGCAAGCAGAGAACTGGGCACAGCAGCCTTAACAGTACACTTCAATCATCATTCATGGGATTTGTTGGCTCTCTGTAATTAATATTATAAAGAGTTCGGTCTAGACCTGCTCTGTAGGAAAAGTGCAGTGAGATAATTTCTGTTATGAACTGGCGCTGTATAAATCAAACTGAATTGAATCACAGGAAAACATCCAGCAGGTCTTTCAGATCTGTGCCATGAGGCGGAGACAGTAGATCTATCAAGTCTATCAGAGTGTGGAGACAGTGGTCCAGGGAGCAAACGGTTATTTAGTTTTTTAAGAAAGACTGGACTGGAAAGACAGCTGTAACATTAATGGACACAAGGGAGAATAAAACCTGAAGGTGGCAGCAATGCCGTAAAACATCAAAGAAGAAGAAGAAGAAGAAGAAGAAGAAGAAGAAGAAGAAGGACTTGGCAACAATACTAGCTAAAGAGAGACAGACGAAGAGAAAAGGTTACCTGTTCCACTGGTTTGTGTTGTGTGGATTAGCCTGGCAGCAGTAAGTGATAGTCCTGAGTGTAGCGGCTCCTCACTGCTAACTTATGCTAGGCCGCTACTGTGTTAAGTTAGCCCCGTGCTAGGTGAGCCTGGTTGTTTGTTGTAAAGAGGTACGTGGATGTTCTTCGGATTTAGTCTGTTAACAATGTGTTATTTTTGACAAAACTTACACACGTGTTACAATATGAGCTATATAGTTGAAAGTTGTGTATTAATGAGCCGAGCCTTAAGCCACGTGCAGTCTACAGGTCTTTGCTGTTCTGCTCACACCACAAGACGTGTTTGTCCCAGACTGACGCCATGTCGCCGTGAGGGTGCACAAACTGCACAACTGACCTCGGACCAGATGTACTGATTATTATTATTATTATTATTATTATTATTATTAAGATGAGCGTTATTCCACTCGTAAAAATCCGAGACTGGATTAAATGATCGCGATATTACAAGAAAATCACGCGAAATGTCGATGTGGGGCATATGTATGTATCGGGTGTAATAACAGCAGACTGGAATTAAGATTTTGGTTGAGAAAAGAAACGTGAATGAATTTTTAATCTACAGGAATATCAGTAACATCAGACATAAAGTGAGCGCACCACACAGTGTAGAATCAGAAGAATCAGAATCAGCTTTATTTCCCCTTTTAATCGGTATCATAAATATTATAGTCAGGGAGAGGAGGAGAGTCTGTTGTTCAGCAGTAAACACATTTTAATTGAATGTTGTCATTTTCATTAAGTCAGTCTGAAAATCCCTGTGCGTCCATACATTTGGGCTAATAAATAATTATACAAAGTCAAAGACATTCTCATTGTAATCTGGATTACTAAATAATGAATTTACAAAAAGAAAATCAATAAATGCAGACGCAAATAACTATAAAAAACGGATGTAAATGTAACGGATTCTGTCAGTAGAAATGGCTCATGTGTATTCAGCATCTGAGCAATGAAGTCCAAATATAGTTTGACTGATCTGTACACTGTATAAATAAAGAATAATGCAGGTTTTTAATAAAGAGATGATTGTCAAGATGTTTGACAAATAGTAAGGAGAAATATATGGAAGCGTAATGCATTCACAAAAAAAAATCCTGCTCTATTTTTCTGAATTAACGAGATACCTCAAAATCCTGCGAGAAGCGCTCGTTTAGCTCTATTTCATGGACGCAAACATCCCGCCTGTTTGGTTCAATACAGTTTTATTTTGGTTTGGGTTTGAGACATTGGGAGATACTCCTGTCTTTAAGTAATATCAAGGGCGTAGGTTTGCAAATGGATGGTAGGGACATGTCCCTTTTGGAGGACAGAATTGTCCCTACCAATATTTGAGCAAACTCGTTCGCATTATGTTTGGAGTGAAGTCATATTCGATCATTCTGGTGTCTGTAGCCTACCATGCATTTACAATTTGGTGTGTCTTCTACCTAGCTGCGCTACGGCTGCACAATTTACCAGGTCGGGCAGAACAGATCATTCTAAGACCGAGCTCAGAAGTGCAGTAAAAGCTTGTCTCCTTGTTGTAGGCTAATAAAACAACCACATATGTGCGTAGCGAGTGTGGTGTATGGAGCAGAGGAAAAGATCAGCAGTAAGTTGTCAGTCTGGCAGTAAATGTACAGTGTAGGTTACAGTGTGTCAGTTAATAAATGCTGCAGCTTCTCGAGACCAGAAAAATCTCATTGCATTTTTCTATAGAGCAGGTCTAGACCGTACTCTTTATAATATTATTTACAGAGAGCCAACAAATCCCACCATGAGCAAGCACTTGGCCACAGTGGCAAGGAAAAACTTCCTTTAAGAGGCAGAAACCTCGAGCAGAACCGACTGCTGGAAAAGCGAAGGGGGTTAGAAACAGCTCTCTCTCTCTCGTTGACTGTCCCTTCACGGTGTTTCCCTTCTGTCTGTGGAGTGCTGCTACAATGGGGGGGAAATGGAATCAGGGCCAAAAGTTATATTTACAACCATGCAAAGCAAGCAGGCTAAGAAACCGAGCTAAGTGACAGCTGTTGGCCTGTCTGTCGCCCTACTCTGCTCAGTTTCAGTACTGTGGACAGCGCCACACCTGCACACCACCCCCTAATTTAAATTTGACCATACAGCACAAACGCCACTTGCCTAGCTGTGGGCTTACAGAAATCATATGGTTGTGTGCCTACCAAAGTTGAGACCAAACCTAGGCCTTAAGTAATTTAAATGGTATTGTTATTAGTTTGTTGACTTTGCGCAGGCACCTCAGGACTTTGCTATTGTTCAGACGGAAAGCCCATTCCGATCTGCTGGACATTGCGTTGTTTCTGCAGGATCAGTTGAACCGATATGGGAGATAAACAGTAGAACTACAACGTTCACATCACAAAGTAATCTACCAGGAATGTTTGCTTGCGTGTATATGATTGGTCAACACAGCGGCTTGCTGGATAATGTCACGTTGCGTATAGGGTTAGAGATTTTCACGGTACAATACCGTTTCACTAAATATCACAGTTTCATGGTATTTTACTATTATTATTATTATTATCAGTTACAATGATCCCTAAAGGAATGAACACCTACCTATCTCCCTTCCTCTTCAAGAGGGAAAAAAAACAAAAACTTAAAACTAAACTAACAAAAAAGGAAAAAAGAATAATGGTTATTATATTGTACTGTATATAGTGATTATTATATTATCATATTGTTATATATAATTATTATTATTATTATTATTATTATTCTATCGTCGTAACATCATCATTTATTAACACTATGTCCCTCTTTTTTTTCTCGGCCACACGTGCCTTACTCTACACACTAACCTGATCATTAAACACAGATGCACTCCCTCATACTAACATCCAAACACACACACACACACACACACACACACACACACACACACACACACACACACACACACATTATCAACACATACCCAACTTAATCTAACCTAATCTCTGCTTACTTCCTTTTATCATATCATCACAATGAGGCACTGTTTCAACTGTTGAAAAACAGAAAAAGAAAAATCAAACAAAGAGTTTCCCTACGGGGATCAATAAAGTATTTCTGATTCTGATTCTGATTCTGACATTCATCATTGGAACTGCTTTGTTATTGTCTGTATGTCTGTCCATGATGTCTTATGTTTGTCACTTTTTTGTCACACCCTCAAACCCAAACCACACTCAAAAAAAGAAAGAAAGAAAAAAAAAGACATTAGAAGCACTTTCAAAATAGGATTGCTAATTCAAATGAAACAGCTCTGTAGAGGCTATAGTGCACAAAACATGCAGCTTATTTGTTTCTGTAATGTGCTATTGTTGTTTTGTGTCTATTCATCCGCAAATATCACTTTTTGCATTAAAAAACAACTTTGGCCTATATAGCTAGCTGTCAAAGTGACAGCAAGTTTCCTCCTGTCTTAGCTTTTTGGAATGCAGTTCAAAGGCCTTTAGTAATGTTAACTGAAGGGACGTAATTCAGTATGTGTGTCAATCTTACACTCGTAAAGTACAGGTTTTCCAATGCTGTCATTGTTTTTGATAGAGACTGGCTGGAGGGTTTAAACTATTCTAATAAACTACACACCCGTCTTGTACCTTTTATAGGAATAGATGACTATCTCTACCACAAAGCGCTATTTTCCAAGCTACTAGCTGTCATATTTCACGGGACCCGCGTGAGTGGTCTGAACAAGGCCTTAGCGGGCTCCGTTGTAAAAAGGTGCTGAAATGAATGTAGTGCAGTCAAATGAGGCAGATGCCTGTCAGTCGTATGGATGGGATGTGCGACACATATTTTTGTCCATTTAGTGAGTGAGTTTTGAATCAAAGCAATAATGGTTGTGTGTTGGACTGAATTTTTCTTTTTCTGTTTTTCAACAGTTGAAACAGTGCCTCATTGGAGATCTTTCTGGATGCTCCTCATGTCCTCAGTTTAGTGTAAGGCTCCAAGAAATTATTTCCAGTGTATTTTCCAAAATAAGGGAGCCCTTAAGGAAGCTTCGACAGTGCCTTGTCTCCTCTAAAGAGATGGTTGAGTTTTCTCATTGATAAAGAAAATGACTGAAGAGGGTGTGGACACAGACAGGGCAACCCCTATGGACACCTTATCTTATAGCCTACTCATTGACACTTTGATTGCTTCAGAGCGCTGCAGAGACACTTTGACATCAAGTTTACTTTGCATTATCTGTTTTCTTTTGGCAGATTGACCTGACTACACTACACTTTGGACTGCAGCCAAGATCTGAATCAGCAGGTATGGCTCTATCTATCTATGGCAACTTTACCATATCCCTGCTGCACCGTTCAAAGTAGTACATAGTATAATTTATATCCTTCATTTAGCAATCTATTTGACATGTAATATGTTTGTGTTAAATCTTATTTTAGTTTAGAATTTTAGAAATGATTACATTGGAGCTTTGAGGTTCAAAACCATAGAAAAATAGTCTGCCAATTCAGACAGATGTATTTAGTAGAAAGCATTTTTAGTCTGCTCTACATACAAACACAACATACATGCACTCAACAAAAATTTTAATGTATTTAAACTTTTGTTTTTGTTTCCATTTTTCATTTGTTTCCATTTTTCATGAGCTGAAGAAAAGATCTAAGACTTCTTCAATGCACACAAAAGGTTTATTTCTCTCAAATTTTGTTCATAAATTTGTTACAATCCGTTTTATTGGGCACTTCTCGTTTGCCAAGAGAATCCATCCACCTGACAGGTGTGGCATATCAAGATGCTGATTAAACAGCATGATTATGACGCCTTGGACTGGTCACAATAAAAGGCCACTCTAAAATGTGCAAATAGGAGTGATCTACGGCCAGTCCTAGTTAAAAGCCTAGCTGCTGCATTTTGTACAAGCTGAAGACGTTCCAGGGCAGTTTGACTAACGCAAGTGAAAAGGGCATTGCAGAAGTCAAGATGGGAAAAAATGAAGGCGTGAATGATATGTTCTAAATCAAAAGCCAATAATAATGGTCTGATTTTTGCAATGTTTCTGAGTTGAAAAAAACTGGATTGTAAATGTATTCTGTATTCTAGGGATGATGAAGACTCTCTAAATATTGGTGTGCATTAGAAAATAAACTCAAAATATAAAATCTGAAAATATATTTATTGTCATCTTCACATTTTTGCTTTTCTAAGAGTAATCTTATCGGTTATCATATCAGCCACAACACACAGTATCGGTTATCGATATCGGCCCTGAAATTCCATATCAGTGTATCTAATATCTCCCCAGAAACAAATGTAAAATTCAAAATAAAATAAATATTCTTGACATCAAAACACTGACTCTAATGAACACCCGGAGTGACACCGGATTCTGCTCTGATCCGGAGCCGTTTACTAGCAGGATTAGAGCTAAGAGTTTTTTTTTTTTAACTTTTGGGATTAAAAAGTGGATTCATCTTCACTCGCTTCTCCTGAACCTGTCTGCAGTAGCGTGCTACGGAGGTGTCGACCTCCACTGTCGTTATCGTAGCCGTCTGTGGTCACGCAGAGCTCTTTGATACTACTTCATATTTAGAGACCGGACAAAAAAGGAGATTGCTTGCAGAAAAGTAAGCGAGGAAGTCGGACTGTTTGGTAAATTCTGTCTGTTACTTGATTCCAGCTATCAGTTGTACTTTACTATGAACCAAGCTAGCATAGCATAGCCCTGATTGATCCAAACTCGCAGCAAAATTAGTTTATTTTGGGTTCATGGGTTCAATGATCCTGCGGTCAAACTCGCACAAGTAATACGAGGCGAAAATTCGCTTTGTGTTCTGTGTGAACACACGGTAACAAGCTTGCTTTTGTTGTGTAAATATACTGTTGATGGGAGACTTTGGTCATAACAGTTGCAAGATTATGCTTGTTGAACAGGTGTTTTGATAAATTACTCTTACTGGCTTTTTACTTGTGAAGGCTTTATCGCACTTAGAGTAGTTCAATTCAATTTTATTTATATAGCGTCAATTCTTAACAGTTATCTCATTGCACTTTTCCTATAGAGCAGGTCCAGACCGTACTCTTTATAATATTATTTACAGAGACCCAACAAATCCCACCATGAGCAAGCATTTGGCGACAGTGGCAAGAAAAAACTTCTCTTTTAAGAAGCAGAAACCTCGGACAGAACCAGACTCAATGAAGGGGATGGGGTGCAAATTCTACCTATAATTTTAAAATAGCAATAATGTAATTGTAGTGTTAATATTAATAAAGTAATAATACTAGGGATGATAGTCATAGGAGTAATGACAATAATAGTAACAAAGCCAATAATAACTGTAGTAGCAGTTGTCGAGCAGGAACACAGGGGCAGCAGACGGTTCACAACCACAGATCCAGACTCTGCAGCGCCGGAGCTAGAAATACCTGCTGAAAGCGACAGAAGAAGAGAGGAGAGAGATGAGAAAGCACAAAAAGAGAAGATGTCAAGTTAGTTACATGCTGTAATGGGATAAAAATGCATACAGATGGAGAGGGAGAGAGGTGCACCATGGGAAGTCTCCCGGCAGTCTAGGCAGTCCTTGTTTTATGTGGGAGTTAAAGGACAAATCCTGATCTTGCCTGTATTATAGTGTATTATATTTGATTGCTTAGAACTTCTATTCCTGTGTGCACTGACGTGATAGTGAACAGCTGTAACAAAAGAGTTTCCCCTCTGGGATCAATAAAGTATTTCTGATTCTGATAGTCTAAGCCTATAGCAGCATAACTAAGGGATGGTTCAGGACTCACCTAAGCCAGCCCTAACTATATGCTTTATCAAAGAGGAAAGTCTTAAGCCTACTCTTAAATGTGGAGATGGTGTCTGCCTTCTGAACCCAAACTGGGATCTGATTCCACAAGAGAGGAGCTTGATAACTGAAGGCTCTGGCTCCCAATCTACTTTTGGAGACTCTAGGAACCACAAGTAACCCTGCATCCTGGGAGCGCAGTGTTCTAGTCAGGTAATAAGGTATGATGAGCTCTTTAAGATACAATGGTGCCTGACCAATAAGAGCTTTGGGGGGGGGTAGCGAAGCTAATATTGGAGAAATATGATCACTTTTCCTAGTTCTTGTTTGTACACGTGCCGCAGGATTCTGGATCAACTGGAGAGTCTTAAGGGACTTATTTGGGCAGCCTGATAATAAGGAATTGCAATAATCCAGCCTAGAAGTAACAAATGCATGCACTAGTTTTTCGGCATCATTTTTAGACCGGATGTGCCTGACTTTTGCAATGTTACGTAGGTGAAAGAAGGCAGTCCTTGAAGTTTGTTTCATGTGGGAGTTAAAGGATAAATCCTAATCAATGCTATCTAGAGCAACTATATCTTTAGATAATGTGTCTCAGAGGTGTTTGGGGCCAAGTATAAAAACTAAAGTTTTGAACATCAGAATATTGCAGGTCATCCAGATTTTTTGTCCTTCAGGCAGGCTTGAAGTTTAGCTTCAAGCTTGCCTCCCATCCGCATAGCAATGAATGTTTATGGAGTGTTTTCTAATAATATTGCCAAAAAAAAGCAAATGTAAGGTGAATAGAATCGGTCCAAGCACAGAACCTTGTGGAACTCTGTGACTAACTTTGGCGTGCACAGAGGACTCACCGTTAACATGTACAAACTGAGATCAATCTGATAGATGGGATTTAAACCAGCTTAGTGCAGTTCCTTTAATACCAACTGAATGTTCCAGTCTCTATAATAGAATGTGATGGTCAATGGTGTCAAATGCAGCACTAAGATCTAACAAGACAAGTACAGAGACAAGTCCATTATCTAATGCAATTAAAAGGTAATTTGTAATTTTCACCAGTGCTGTCTCTGTGCTATGATGCACTCTAAATCCTGACTGAAAATCCTCAAATAAACTATTGTTATTTAGAAAGTCACACAACTGATTGGCGACTGCTTTCTTAAGGATCTTAGAAAGAAAGGGAAGGTTAGATATAGGTCTATAGTTGGCTGAAACCCCTGGATGAAGGGAGAGACATCTAGAATAGGAGTTTTTGCCTAATGGCGTGTAGTCCAGTAATAGTTCAAAAGTTATTTAATAATGGTTCGATAAAGGATTCTGTGGAAAGGCTTTTAAATGTTCAATTTCAATGCCATATACCAGAACGAGGTCGAGGGTGTGGTCAAAACAATGATTGAGTTTATGTACACTCTGACAAAGCCAAGTGAATCTAATAATGAGATAAACACAGTACTAAGGCTATCATTACCAACATCCACATAAATATTGAAATCACCTACAATAATGACTATCTGTTTTAAGGACCAAACTTGAGAAAAACTCAGAATAAGGTCCAGGAGCGCGGCACACTATAACAAATAGAATTGGCTGTCGTGTTTTCCAGGTTGGGTGTGAAAGACTAAGAACAAGGCTTTTGAATGAGTTATAATTTAGTTTAGGTTTAGGGTTGATCAATAGGCTTGAGTCGAAGATGGCTGCAACTCGACCTCCTCGGCCGGTGCCTTGAGGAATGTGAGTATTAATATGACTGGGCAGAGTGGATTCAATTAGGCTAACATATTCTTCATGACCCAGCCAGGTTTCAGTAAGACAGAATAAGTCAATATGATACTCTGATATTAATTCGTTCACCAGTACAGCTTTAGATGACAGAGATCTGATGTTTAAGAGTCCACATTAAATTCTCCTATTTTGTTGTGCTATTTCAGCTGTGGTAATTTTGTTTAGGTTTGTATGTATAACTCCTCTTCCGTTAACTTTTGGTTTTATTAATTTAAGTGGTCGGGGGGCAGACACCCTCACTAAGGAGTTTTGGTTGGGTAACTGCTCTGGAAGCGCAGAGAAGTGTGTAGGACTGCAACTCTGCCTCCTGGTCTCAACTCTGAGTTGTCATGGTTTAGATCCAGTAATAAACTCAGATTTCTAGATATGAGAGCTGCTCCATCCAAAGTACGATGAACACTGTCTCTCCTAATCAGACCAGGTCTTCCCCTGAAAGTCCGCCAATTATCTACAAAGCCCACATCGTTTGCTGGACACCACCTGTCAGCGTGTTCGTTTATTTGCAAAAGAAAAGTCTGGAGAGAAGCTATTCCTTAATTTGGCATTTATTAAAACATTGGAGAATCAAAACATATCTTGTACAAGGATCTTTTCTATTCAGAAAACCACAGTCAGCAACCTGTTAATCTGTAGTCAACATCGTAGGAAAGAGTGCTCTTCTTAACATTACACAGAGTTTTAAATAAGAATGTGCAACTATCTGATAGGTTTCTACAGAGGTGGGGAGGAGCTGAGGTTTAGGCTTAGCTCTCCCTTCGGTGGTGCACAGGCTGGTCCAGCCTATTGGCACACGATTCCACCATTCTGGGGGGGGGACAGCGCCCTTGGGGAGGAATCCTACACTCCCTCAGTTTGTAACCTGCTAAACTCTCTGCTTCGTTCCCCACAACTGATACTTTTCCTGTCATGGTCATGTCACAATACATACTGTCCTCAGTACATGATGTTCTTTCTGATCTCCCTGTTTCTTTGTATAAATGTAAGCCTGTTTGCAACAGCTAATCAACTTTTCCCTGCAGTCAGCAAGTCTGCAGGACAACACTTTGAATTGTTAAGCCTCGTGTCCTGTGTGTGTGTATGTGTGTACAGAAGTTTCAACATGGTATTAATATAATAGGCAAGCAACCTTCATTTAAATTATTAATTCTCACACACCTCGACAGTCAGCGGCGGAAAGAAGACATGCGGCTAAACATGTCATCACTGGTCAGGTTTGGCAGGGGCCCAGAGAAAACTACAGAGTCCGACATTGTCTTTGCATATGTACACACCGACTCAACATTTACTTTAGTGACCTCCGATTGGGAATCATTACTGCCGACGTGAACAATCTTACTGTATTTACGTTTCACCTTAGCCAGCAATTTTAAATAGGATTCAACGTCGCCCGCTCTGGCCCCAGGAATACATTTGACTATGGTCGCTGGTGTCGCTAACTTCACGTTTCTCAAAATGGAGCTGCCAATAATCAGAATTGGTTTCTCAGCGGGTGTGTCGCTGAGTGGGGAGAACTTGTTGGAAACGTGAACAGGTTGGTGGTGAACCGTGGGCTTCTGCTTAGGGCTATGCTTCCTTTGGACAGCTACCTTCGGACGGCTAATTACAGCAGCTAATGATTGAGTTTCCATGGTGCGGAACCGCGTTTCCAATTCACTAAGCCTCGCCTCCAATGCTACAAATAAACTACATTTATTACATGTGCCATTATCACTAAAGCAGATAGTTAGTCACTATAATGAAGAATCGAACAAAATTAACTGTGATGAGCTAGAGCAGCAAATATATGCTACCTGTAACACACCAGCAACCAGAAATGAGACAATACGCTTACCGCAGCAGTCAGTGGAGTCACCAAACTAGGTGGAACTGCAACAAGTCAGCAGTGATAAAGAATGTCCTTAATCGATGACTGTGTTGCGGTGGAAGAAGTCGAGGGGGCTGTACTTTTCTCTGTTTTTTGTTCCTTTATTGTTTGGTTTGTTATAAAGAATGCGGTCTAGACCTGCTATATAGGAAAAGCGCAATGAGATAACTTCTGTTATGAATTGGCGCTATATAAGTAAAATTGAATTGAATTGGTCATAGACCACTTTCTGATTGAATTTCAAATAATTGAACAAATTCCTTGTGGAGCAGACACCACTGTGTAACAAATCTTGCACAGTATTTCTTTTTATTCCTTGTCGGACTCCTTGAAACCAAAGTTTTTCCAAACAACTGAATTCATTTTACCTGTTTTGTTGACAAAAGGCACTCTCTCTGTCATCCTGGTTCGAGCTTAACTAAACATGCCACTGCCTGGATGAGAGTGAGTTTGGGGTTTTAGGGAGGGGTGAAAGCGCACCACCGTAAAGGAAAGGGGTGTGCTGGATTTATAATGCAGGACAAAATGAGAATGACATTGCGAAACGACATGCTGCACAATAATCGTTTTATCTCAGTTAACTTGTTTTCATAATTGTTGGAAGTCAAAATCGTAATTGAAAATAAAATTTGATTAATCACCCAGCCCTACTTTATGGCAGAACAGTTGGATTGAATCGCATTAGATTGTACAGGTGTACCTAAAAAAGAATATATAAATGAACAATTAAATTCAGAAAATAAGTAATAAAAAAATTAAAACAATAAAATAAAATTGCTAAATACTTAACATAAAGTGGACAGAAAAAGGGTGTCAATGTTGATCGACCCAGTATGTTTTGAAAGGGTCCCAGATCTTAGCAAGTAGATGAGGTTTACTTTTTAGTAAATTATTTTCTCCAAACCCAAAGAAGATAATACATCTTTATGATGCACATTTACTAGGTAATTGTTCATTTGGTAGTTTGGTTAACTCACAAAATAAATGTTAATACAGCTTATAAAATCTAAAAATGAGAAGCCTGCTAACAGCTTTGATATGCCTCTGGTTTTATTGTGGACAACCGGGCACAGGGAGGTTGTAGTGATGGGACATTTTATGTTTAAAGGGGGACATTGTTGCAACCCTGCTACAATTATTTTTAGCTGCAGCATTATTGCTGTTTTAGTGGGTGTTCCTGCTCTGATCAGTCTGTTTTTGTTTGATGATTTCAGAGCTGAAATGTGCTGATGGGAAGAAAAGCATTTGGAGGACATTGACTTTCACAAATACAGCGGTGAAATGAGTTCTTCAGAGGAGGTGAGATCAAACAGAAATTGACATTATCCAGTATTTTGTCATGACCATGGCCATCATAGATTAATGCCTAGCCACCACATGCTGCAGTGCCTTTTCAGTTCACTCATTTGCTCAGCTGCAGCACCACCTAGGATGCTTTTCAGCTGCTTTCACATGATACATTCAGCATAATGCACATTCCCCAGCATCAGTTCCATGAATACAATGGACTAATGTCTCACTCACCACTGTGCCAGGCTGTCTGTGGTGGTCACCCCTAGGCTCTGTCATTTGCTGATTTATTTTTATTTTACTACAGAAGTGTGTGCAGGTGTGTTATCTAATACCAAGCTATTAGCAGTAAACTGCATTCAATCTTATGCTGTGTGTTTTCTAATCATGTACAGTATGTGGGTAAAACAGCATCTCTGAGTGACAGCTAAGCCGTACAGTCACAGTGTGTTGAGAAAGCAAGAAAAGCAGCAAGTGATAACGGGGAAACTGCTTGTTAAAACAGCTGCACTGATTTTATTTGGTCAAGCTTGAAAATATTGTCAAAGCAAAAGGTTAATTTCTCTCACTCAATAGGAGAGGTAAACTTGATGTTCCCATGCCCGCTGGTACAATTTCATCCTGTTATAAAAAAAAACCCCCAACTAATTAATCGCACAATTCGCTGTAATTAATCACGTTCCATCGCTTTTTTTCTACTCAATATTGAAGGTTGTAATAATGGATATTAAAATGTAAAATCACATAATTAATGTAGAATCAGCACCATGGAAGTATATTTAAATTCAAATACTATTGTTTAATAGCATCAGTCACATGAGCTGACAGGTGAAGATGACATGCTACACGCCAAATCGGCTCCCAGCATTTCTTGATTTGCTCTAAATGTACCTAGTGGACACAGATTTGATTGTCGGACTTGGGTAACTTGTCTAAACACTCGGTAATTACTAAAACCAAATGAATTACCAGAAACAGCAAGAAGCAAAACGACTCAAACAATCTTGGTTTAGCTGGTAACATGGCGACATGCATGCTCAAACTGGTCTACACCTCAATACAGAATCTAAATTTAACACAAAAAAACCCAAAATTTATGTATTTAGTCGCCACGGTCTAGATTTGCAGGAGTTGGTCAAAGTAAGACGGTGTAGTCCCTCATTCGTCGAGGAGTGTTCTATCGTAGAAAAGGTTTCAGTCGTAGTCATCTGGACACTGTTTTCAGAATCAAGACGTTTCGGCTCCCATCCGGAAGTCATTCTCAATTGTGAGACCAGAAGAGGGAGACAAAAGTTCCACATGTACACACCGACTCAACATTTACTTTAGTGACCTCTGATTGGGAATCATTACCGCCGACGTGAACAATCTTACTGTATTTACGTTTCACCTTAGCCAGCAATTTTAAATAGGATTCAACGTCGCCCGCCCTGGCCCCAGGAATACATTTGACTATGGTCGCTGGTGTCGCTAACTTCACGTTTCTCAAAATGGAGCTGCCAATAATCAGAATTGGTTTCTCAGCGGGTGTGTCGCTGAGTGGGGAGAACTTGTTGGAAACGTGAACAGGTTGGTGGTGAACCGTGGGCTTCTGCTTAGGGCTATGCTTCCTTTGGACAGCTACCTTCGGACGGCTAATTACAGCAGCTAATGATTGAGTTTCCATGGTGCGGAACCGCGTTTTCAATTCACTAAGCCTCGCCTCCAATGCTACAAATAAACTACATTCATTACATGTACCATTATCACTAAAGGAGGCAGAGGAATAGCTAAACATTTGACACACCGAGCAGGAGAGTGAGAGGGAGAGAGAGAAGCCATTGCTAGCTGTTAAGCTAAAGAACGGTAGCTAGCAAAACTGAATAGCATGTAAACTGTGGGATTAGCGAGAAAGTCGCTAAAAGAAGGAGATAGCTATGAGTGCTTGAGCAGAACTAGTGTACGTTTAAATGTATAGCAGATAGTTAGTCACTATATAATGAAGAATCGAACAAAATTAACTGTGACGAGCTAGAGCATCAAATATATGCTACCTGTAACACACCAGCAACCAGAAATGAGACAATACGCTTACCGCAGCACAGTCAGTGGAGTCACCAAACTAGGTGGAACTGCAACAAGTCAGCAGTGATAAAGAGTGTCCTTAATCGATGACTGTGTTGCGGTGGAAGAAGTCGAGGGGGCTGTACTTTTCTCTGTTTTTTGTTCCTTTATTGTTTGGTTTGTTATAAAGAATGCGGTCTAGACCTGCTGTATAGGAAAAGCGCAATGAGATAACTTCTGTTATGAATTGGCGCTATATAAGTAAAATTGAATTGAATTGGCAACAATGATGTTTGGAAATCTGTTTCAGACCAACAGGTGTTGGTCAAAGGAAAATAATAGAGCAACAACAGGTGGACAACGAGGATGAGCTGGCAGACACCCCTAAATGGGTCAGAAACATTGTTCAACTGTGCTGAACAGATTAAGTAACGCGGAACGCTGAACTGGAGAGCTGGAGGACAAGGTAGAGAGCTCCACCACTGAGCTATTCAAAACTATCAAGCACATTCAGACTCTACAGCATAAAATGGATGACATGGAGAACAGAAGCCGTCGTAACAATTTAAGGCTTGTGGGGCTGAAAGAAGGTATTGAGGCAGGTGATATCTATACTGTGTTGGACAAGATTCTATGCTACATACTAGAACGACCAGCTGGCCTCAGAGATAGATCATGCACATCGCACACGAAGATCAATGCCTAATCCTGACCAGCTTCCCTGACCCATCATCCTACGCCTATTGTGGTGGAGAGACAAACAAGACATCATCAGAGCAGCCACTAAAAAACAGCTAGCCTGGGATGGCCAGCGCTTCTCAGTATAGCAAGACTTTTCTGCAGAGGAGTCGAGGAGACGCACCCAATACAACAACGTGAAGAAGCTGCTTCACAAAGCCAAGGTCACGGTTCGGTATCGTTTACCCAGGCTCCCTCATACACTTTGCCCAAAGATGCTGAAAAGGACCTGTAAAAGCACCTCCCAAAGTTCTTCTGATCGACTTGGAGAATGTTATCTCTTTGGCCAACCCCTGCAAATCTAGACAGTGGAGACTAGATAGATTCTGTATTATATGTGGCCACAGTCTGGGAGGCCCTTGAATCTACCTGCAAGGGCTGGTTCATTAGCTTATCCTCAGCAGAGAAAAGAAAGTGTGGTGAGGTAAAACCCCAATTAAACATTAAACCCAAGAGCATAGAGGAGCAGCCATCCAACCTTGGTCTGAGATGCTAGGGCAGACTTGCAGAGGCTTGAAGAGATTTGCTCTTCTGTCTGCATAGATTGTATTTTGAAATGGGAGACAAGGCAGGGAGGATGCTAGCTCAGAGATTAAAGCAAATAGAAAATACACAAACTATTCCAGCAATTCAATTCAGTTTTATTTATATAGCGCCAATTCATAACAGAAGTTATCTCATTGAGAGAGGATGGTGGGGGGTGGGGTAGAGGGAAGCACAATGCAAATTCCACCTAGAATTTTAAACTAGTAATAATATAATGGTAGTGGTAATATTAATAAAGTAATAATAATAATTGAATGGAATGATAGTCATCGGAATAATAATGATAGTAACAAGGGCAATACTGCAGTTGTCGAGCAGAAACACAGGGGCAGCAGGTGGCCCACAATCACAGATCCAGACTCTGCAGCGCCGGAGGCAGAAATACCTGCTGAAAGCGACAGAAGGAGATAGGAGAGAGACGAGAAAGCACAAAACTACAGGAGAGAGAAGATGTCGAGTTAGTAACATGCAGTAATGGGATAAAAATGCATACAGAGAGAGGAGGAGAGAGGAAAGAGGTGCATCATGGGAAGTCTCCCAGCAGTCTAGGCCTATAGCAGCATAACTAAGGGATGGTTCAGGGCTCACCCAAGCCAGCCCTAACTATATGCTTTTAGAGACGAGAATGGTATGTTACAATGTGACGCAGCTATAATTAATCAATCTTTTAAAAATTATTACTCCAAACTCTATGGTGCAGTAAATAATGTAAATTAAGCTGAATTGGACAGTTTCTTTGAAGACTTCAGCCTTCTGAGAGTCAGTTCAGTTGATAGTTACGTACTTGATGCCCCTGTTACACAGGCTGAGATTGAGACTGCCATCATGAAGATGGCCTTGGGAAAAACTCCAGGGGACGACGGCCTAGGAATCGAGTGCTTTAAAGAGCAGCTTTCTCTATACTTAGTGTTGTTATTTAATGTAATATTGAAATCTGAATCCATGCCTCCCTCTATGTACAGGCCCATTATCTCTTTGTTACCAAAACCAGGTAAAGATCCAGTTCTAATGGGTAGTCACTGTTCTTCAAGTTTGTTAAATTGTGATTATCGGTCCTGGCTAAGATTCTGGCACTCTGTTTGGAGAAGGTAGTCCCATCTATAGTGCATCTAGACCAAGTAGGTTTTATCCCAGGACGTCTGTCCTCAAATAATATGCGGAGGGTTTTTCAGATGCTAGAAGCTAGTACCAGTAAGTCTCCAGTCATTGCAGCATCATTAGATGCTGAAAAAGCCTTTGACCAGATAAAATGGCCTTATTTATTTATTTATTTATTTATGTTAAAATTGGTTCACTAGCTTGGTAAAAGCTCTCCAGTGCCCCATTGTCCAGAACTAATGGATTAGTCTCAAAACCCTTCCCTCTACCACGAGGCGTTAGCCAGGGTTTCCTGGTCAGCCCCCTGCTCTTCATTGTTGCCCTCGAACCATTAGCATGTCCACTCCGCTTCAGTGGTGACATACACTGTGTGAACTTCCATGGACACAATTTTAAATTGAATATGTATGCTGATGACATTTTGCTTACCTTACCTTTGCCAGCATCCTCCATACCTGCAGTTCTTAATTTGGTTTATTTATGTGGCAGTTTCTCTTGATACAAGATCAAGTGGAACAAGAGTGAGGCAATTCCACTCAACTCTTAAACATTTAAATCTGATTTATCGGGCACCACTTTTATTTGGGAAAAAAATGGAATGAAGTACTTGGGAATCAACATCATATCTCCTATTACTAAAATCTAAAGCATTAATGGCCCTGGCATCCTCCAGGCCATCAAGGATGACATCAACAGATGGATAGCCTACCACTGTCTCTATGGGGCAGAACAGAAATACTAAAATTGAATGTTCTACCAAGAGTTACTCATATCATTGCATCTATTCCTCTTAAAATTCCTCAAAACTGGTTCAGAGACATTAAATCCCTTTTTTATTCGATTCCTAAGGAATAACAAAAAGCCCAGAATTGTTTACAAGAAATTAATTACACCCAGATCCGGGTGCAAAATATCCATTGAATTGGGCCTACAAACCCGACTCTCTGATAGACCAGCTGGGAATGGCCGGAGAAGACATCATATCTGAAAATAAGAACATATCCTTGGCATCGTTATGGTACTGTCAGAACACCACTCTTATTGGAGAAGATTATTATTAGGCTTTCATGCTCTATTGTGAAGCAGCTGCGCAGGAGATTTAGCTTCAAGGGGCTCTCTCTTCCATCCTGTCCCATGTGGTGTAACCCCATCCTCATGACGGAGACTTGGCATCACAACAGTCGGACATATCTAGCGATAAAATCTTTCTATTTCAGCAACTTAAAAATCAGTTTGCTTAATGTTAGGGCTGCCCCTGATGCATATTCTTCTATCCAGCTGGCTTGGCAACATGACCTCAATATATCCTTGACTGCTTCTTAGTGGAATACAATTTGGAGGTCAGCTTTGAGCTCTTCTAAATGTGTGAGATTTAGGATTATACAATATACAAAGATTCTGACTAGAGCATACAGTGGTGTGAAAAAGTGTTTGCCCCCTTCCTGATTTCTTTTTTGTTTTGCATGTTTCTCATACTTGAATGTTTCAGATCATCAAACAAATTTAAATATTAGTCAAAGATAACACAAGTAAACACAAAATGCAGTTTATAAATGAAGGTTGTTATTATTAAGGGAAAACAAAATCCAAACCTACATGGCCCTGTGTGAAAAAGTGATTGCCCCCTAAACCTAATAACTGGTTGGGCCACCCTTAGCAGCAACAACTGCAATCAAGCGTTTGCAATAACTTGCAATGAGTCTTTTACAGCGCTGTAGAGGAATTTTGACCCACTCATCTTTGCAGAATTGTTGTAATTCAGTCACATTGGAGAGTTTTCAAGCATGAACTGCCTTTTTAAGGTCATGCCACAGCATCTCAATAGGATTCAGGTCAGGACTTTGACTAGGCCACTCCAAAGTCTTCCTTTTGTTCTTCTTCAGCCATTCAGAGGTGGGACTAGCTGGTGTGTGTAATATTTAAATTTGTTTGATGATCTGAAACATTTAAGTGTGACAAAAAATGAGAAATCAGGAAGGGGGCAAACACTTTTTCACACAGGGCCATGTAGGTTTAATAATAACAATATATATATATATATATATATATCTCAATTCTTTATTAAATTTGTCAAAAATGTGTGCAGCTGTCAAAAAACAATCTTTTTGAGTAACTGCCTTTATCTCTCTCTGAGCATCTGTCCAGTTAAAGTCCCTCTCCCCTCAGAAATGTGCTTTGCTTATTCAGGGCTCCAATGTTTTACATTGGTGGCCCTAACTTTTATCATTTAGGTGCACCCAATAATACATTTTAAGCGTTACCTTATGTATATAATTGTAAACAGGAGTAAAGGTGCAGATAAATGTTTTTTAATTGACATACATTTTGTAAAAGGTAGCTCTTCTTTGGCTGTATTATAAGCAGTGTTAATTTATATTAACATTTCTGACTCTGAAACGCTGCAGGGAGGGGTGCTGCTCTGCCAGCCACGCACCTGTCACGGCACAGGATGTGTTTCTTGGAGAAATTGTGCATTTTTAACGTTTCAGTTTGGAACGTCGATGATCCGACAACAAAAGCACTGTTCCCAGCCGTGCTTTGTACTAAATGCAACGCATAATGTAGGGATAGGCATTGTTAGCATTTTATCGATACTACTACTCTTATTGATACTCCTTATCAGTTCGGTTCTTTATCAGTACTATTATCTGTTCTTTTTCATTACTAAATAAAAATTCAGAAAAGGATTTGAATTCAATATTTTATCTATAGGCTAACTAAATGTTGTTTCTAGAGCAGCAACAGTAATGTTTACAAAAGCAAAGTCAACATATAAACTCAATATTTCACTGGGAAAAAATCTAAAATTACAATAAAATAAATCATATTCCTGACATCAAAATACTGAGTGAAGTTCAGTAAGAATGAAGAACTCAGATATCAGTCAGTATCCGTCTCTCCTCCTGTACTCTCCCCTCCTGGTACTGCTGGTAGAGGGAGGAGGGGCTGGTTTGTCTCAGGGCGGGTTCACACCAGCCTTGTTTAGTCCGGTTCAACCAAACCCTGGCGCGTTTACCCCTTGGTTCGTTTGGGTCAGTGTGAACACCGGACTCGAACTCTGGTGTTGACCAAACAACTGCTCTCTGGTCCGCCTTGAAGGGGTGATCTCAGACCACTGTCAAGTGAACTCTGGAGTGGGTCATTTCTGGTGTGAACACGTTTCAAACCAATCACAGGAAGTGTACCATTGTCTTTTCATTGGTTAAAAAAATGTTTTGTCTTCCAGTTTTGATGACTGGTGAATTAGTAGCATGTTTGCTACCAAAATGACAAAACTTTTGATTTTTGCATGTTTGCAATTGTGGCCCATTTACCTCACTGGTCTAGCCTGGAAACCAGACCAATCTGCCGAGCTCATGTTTCATTTTCTCTGGCAGATACGTCCAGCCCGTCTCCCATTCAGACAGATATCCACCCGTCCTGGATTTGGTCAGGCCAATCACAGCCATTTATCTAATATGGGGCGGGTTTGATACAATGACTGACAGAGGAGGTTACCAGTTCAGATTTGAAAAGTCACAAGTCACACGTTTCGCTGCTCTGACTGGTTGATATTGCGCAAGGCACCAGGCTCACGAAAATCTGATCAAACTATCAAACTAGGCAGTGCTGATCAAATATGAATCAAGATTCTGCTACTGCATGTTTCCCGCCTCAAATGTTTTGAAAAACACCTTTTATTGTACTGTTTAGCAGTAATTTGAGAAAGTTTGTGACCAGGCTGCCTTTTTTTTTTCTGCTGTTGAAAACGGACCAAGCACCGCCACAACTTGCATGTATCACTCAACATATTTCTTTGCTCTGATTGGTTGTAGGTCTTTCCAATGCATAGAGAGGCATTTTGGTCTGCGCTCGTTGGTAATACCCCTTGGAAATCGAAAATGAACTGAGAGGTTACAGACTAATATGCATTTGCGAATTAGTCTGGTGATGCCAGGCTATCACTGGTCGACTTTGTATGGCAAATGCAAACAAGTTGTGGTAGGATTTCATCAGAGTCAGCCGTCTTCTGTGATAAGACCATCTGATGGCAGAGCATCTTCCTCGAAATGTCTGCAATATTAAATTATTTCATATCCGCTGTCTTACGAGACGTTCATATGCATGGTCCTGATATACGTAGTTGATTATTACTGAAGCTCCGGAAAAAATGGTATTCGGGACAGCCATGAAGTTTACAAGAATTTGCCAAATTTTAAGATTTGTGACAAACTTTTAAGCTAAACAGTTACTACATACAGACAGCTTTTGTTTTAGATTGTTAGTAACGATTTATCTAATATGGGGCACCTTCAGCGGAAGACTCATCCCACCAAAAAGCACCACAGAGCGCCACAGGAAGTCATTCCTGCCTGTGGCCATCAGACTCTTTAACTCCTCCCTCTAAGGGTTAGTCTATATGACCCTAAGTCATTAAACTGGACATTGATCATTACATCTCTGCCTTACTTGAATAATTATGCAATATTCTGTGTACTACTCTTTTTTCTGTGCAATATTTAGTTTTCCTATGTTAGTGTTTCCTATTTATTGATATTATATACCTCCACTACTGCTGTGCAATATCTTAATAATCTCAATAAGCTACACTTAACTCGACAGTACATGCACCACTACTTATTACTTATTTTATTACATTGTATTATTATACTGTATTATCATCATCAACCGGTAAACCCACTTGGTACTTCACACTATTTTATCTTGTACTTATACCCACCTGGTACTTAATTTATTTTCTGACCTGTTTTTATAGTGTTTTATAGTGTATTATATTTTTTGCTAGTACTTTCTCCTGTGTGCACTGACGTAAAGGCGAGCTGCTGTAACAAAGAGTTTCCCTTCGGGGATCAATAAAGTATTTCTGATTCTGATTCTGAATTCGCTATTAGCCGAGCTAGCGCGCTGTGCTCGTGTAAGCTGCGGTGGATGAGGCACTGCGGACAGAGCAGATTAAAATATCGCTTTTTACAAGTTTACATGTTTATGCTTGTTGAACAGGTGTATTGATTGAAGTATTGGCTTTTTAGTTGCAATGGTTTTATTGCACGTACTTACAGTAACGAGCGTAGCTGTCATCAACTCGAGTAGGCTAATCTTCGAGTTCACTGTCTCCACCGCGGCCTCTCTGCTCTGCTGTTCGCCCCGTGTGTGTGTGTGTGTGTGTGTGTGTGTGTGTGTGTGTGTGGAGCAGCTCAGCCCTGACACAGAAGGCTTGATATTTTATATTGAAAGCCTATCAGGAAACGGAGGGATTATGTAATTAAAGCCACTTAAAGGCTTTTACTTTGTACACATGTACAGAAAACTTTGAGTTTCATTGACACCAGCTTAAAAAAAAACGCTAAGTAGTAGCAATTGGAATTAGTTAAGGAATTAAATGAAAACTGGGTACATTAAAAAAGAAAGGCCTGTGTCAATTAAAGGTTGGTTCTCTCTGCAGTTGAGGTAAATAAAGTATTTATCTGAGAATTTGCAGTATATTGTTCATTGCTTAATAGTTTTACATGTAAAGTACCAGAATATGGCTAGCAGTATTTGATCTATTCCTCCACTCTGAAACTTAATTTCTCTCTGTTTTCTCAGTTGAAACAGACAGACACAGACAGGAGCAGACCTCATCAGTGTCACAAGTGTGGGAAATCTTTCAGTCGGGTTTGCAGACTAAGAAGACATGAACTCACTCACACCGCAGAGAAACTGTACCACTGTGAACAATGTGGCAGCAGTTTCAGCCAGCTAAATGCATACAAGCTACACCTGCATACCCACACCGAAGAAACACCATACTGCTGCGACCAGTGTGGGATGCATTTCAGCAACCAGAGTTCATACAGAAAACACCTGAGAGACCACACTGGACCATACCAGTGTGACCAATGTGAAAAGAGTTTCAATCAGTGGGGTAATTTCACAGTACACCTGCGTGTCCACACTGGAGAGAAACCACACCACTGTGAAAAATGTGGGAAAAGTTTCCGTTGTTTAAGCACATACAAGAATCATGTGCGTACTCACACTGGAGAGAAACCTTATTGCTGTGACTATTGTGGGAAGAGATTCACTCAGTTTAGTACTTATAACCAACACCTACGTATCCACACTGGTGAGAAGCCATATCAGTGTGAACAGTGTGGGAAAAGTTTCAGTCGCTCGAGTAATTACAAGCAGCACCAGAGTGTCCACACTGGAGAGAAATCAAATTGGTGTGATCAATGTGGGAAAAGTTTCAGTCGGCTAGGAAGCTACATCAGACACCTTCGTGTCCACACTGGTGAGAGACCATACTGGTGTGACCAATGTGGTAAAGGCTTCAGTCAGCCAGGGAGTTACAACCAACACCTGCGTATCCACACTGGAGAAAAACCATACTGGTGTCCACAGTGTAAGAAATTCTTTGCGTGGTCTCTATCCTTGAAGAAACATCGCTGTGTTGAAATAGATGGAAAGGGCTCAGACTGTTTGTAGGAAAGAAAAGATTTCCTTCTCCATCTCAGTGAGTTTAGCAGTACAGCAGTGTGTTTGAGCTTCTGTTACAAAAAAACCTATATAAATTGACAATAAGGTATGAGTTTTCAAAATTTGTAATGAGTGTCAGTAAAGAGTCATAATTTTAAGAGGATGTTACATAATATTTCAGGAATAAAAAGAAAAACAGAATTATCACCTGAATCTGCAGCTCCCCTCTGCTTTACCGAACTTTATAGTGAGATTCAGCTCATTGTTTAGCTGTCCGGCCCACAACTTTACTGTTTTGGTTCACTCTCACCGCTCTTAAAGACTTGATTTCAGCTACAGCAGTATTACAGCAGTATGGAGGTATTATTGGAGCAAAACAACCTGCACCTGTGGAATTTGTAGTTGTAGAAAATAGTCATGCATCAGTAAATTTGAAGTCACAGAGAAAAATGCTTTAGAAGTTGCTTACTTGTAGAATTTTTTTCTCTCCCACCATCACAACAGTTATACTTTCTCAAATTCTTCTTTGCAGGTACCCAAATCCTATTCTACAAATCACAAATTAAGAAACATGTACGCTCACAGTTTGGCTACAGTTACTGCAGTGAATATGGTGCAAAACACATTCATACACCCGTATCATAAAATGTGAAGTCATGGACAAAATTTGCACATTTGCAAATCAGTATGTGAATTCATGCAATGAGAGTTGCACACCTGTGAAATATTTTTCTTGGATTTTTTTTTAGCACAAACAAGTCAATAAGTACTGTTTGAATCTGCTAAGAGTCTCAAATGCTGTTTTTTCGCTCAAATGACAAGTTCTGCATGCTCTAATTTTTGCACCACATATATCATTGAAATGTGGAGCAAAAGTGATTTGTGAACTTGTAGAGCCAGGGGCAAGCACTGCTCAGAGAAACAAAAAACAAAACTCCTACCTCCGATCCCCAGCTTTCTTCCTAGCCAGACCTATCGCTTCTCGACTCAGCAGATGAGCTGGCACCTGATGTTTAAGGTATGTTTTCTGATATCACCCACCATTATACTTTTGTTTATAGTTTAAATATGTGTGCTTGTCAGCTACATTAGTAATCAGCGTTTCTTAGTTAGGTTAGCTACTCCTGCTTTCCAAAGGGCAACTTAAGCTAGCTAACAAATTACACTGTTACGTTATCTCCAATCATCTCTCGCTAGTTGGCAAAAGATAACGTTACCCTTATACTAAATTATGAGCATTGATTCCTCATATTCTCTTCTGTTTTACCTTCTAGAAAAATAACAGATCAGGGTGGGTCTTCACAGGTGAGTATCAAATCATGAGTATGCACTTAACATGAGATATTAATAGTGTTTTCTGGTGAGTGAGCAATAGGTCATTTATTGGTGTTTCCCTGGAGCTGTGTCGTGACTTGTAGTAAACAGAAATCCTGTATTGTATTTTCATTTCAGGTTTGTTTTATGCAAAACGGATAAATTATTAATTCAGGGTGCCTTGGGCTTCAATGTATTGGTGCTTGTTTACTAATGCTGGCTTTGCTTGATCCAGTCATATGAGTTTTGCGATGCTGTTGGTGAGAATTGTTTATTGGCATGGTTTGGATGTATGATTTAGGCAGTCCACATGAAATATTTGTAAGGATTTGTTTTGGATTGATTTGCACTGACATACTAGTTTTTTGTTTTACAGTTTTTCAATTCAATTTTATTTATATAGCGGCAATTTATAACAGAAGTTATCTCATTGCACTTTTCCTATAGAGCGGGTCTAGACCATACTCTTTATAATATTATTTAGAGAACCAACAAATCCCACCATGAGCAAGCACTTGGCGACAGTGGCAAGGAAAAACTTTCTTTAAGAGGCAGAAACCTCGAGCAGAACCAGACTTAGGGTCCATGGTCGCCGCAGCCGGTTAGGTTGGGGGGGTCACAATGCAAATTCCATTTAGATTTTTAAAATAATAATGTAATGGTAGTGGTAATATTAATAAAGTAATAATAATATTAATGATAGGAATAATAATTAAAATAATAGTAATAAGACTAATAATAACAATTGTAATAGCAGTCGTCGAGCAGGAGCACAGGGGCAGCTCCAGAGGCAGAAATACCTGCTGAAAGCGACGGGAGGAGAGAGACGAGAAAGCACAAAACTACAGGAGAGAGAAGATGTCGAGTTAGTGTCATGCAGTAATGGGATAAAAATGCATACAGATGGAGAGGAGGAGAGAGAAGCTCAGTGCATCATGGGAAGTCTCCCGGCAGTCTAGGCCTATAGCAGCATAACAGCATGGTTCAGGACTCACCCAAGCCAGCCCTAACTATAAGCTTTATCTAAGAGGAAAGTCTTAAGCCTACTCTTAAATGTGGAGATGGTGTCTGCCTCCCAAACCCAAACTGGGACCTGATTCCACAGGAGAGGAGCTTGATAACTAAAGGCTCTGGCTCCCGTTCTACTTTTGGAGACTCTAGGAACCACAAGTAACCCTGCATTCTAGGAGCGCAGTGTTCTAATGGGGTAATAAGGTATTATGAGATCTTTAAGATACGATGGTGCCTGACCATTAAGAGTTTTGTAGGTGAGGAGAAGGATTTTAAATTCTATTCTGGATTTTACAGGAAGCCAGTGCAGAGAAGCTAATATTGGAGAAATATGATCTCTCTTCCTAGTTCTTGTCAGTACACGTGCCGCAGCATTCTGGATTAACTGGAGACTCTTAAGGAACTTATTCGGGCAGCCTGATAAAATGGAATTGTAATAATCCAGCCTAGAAGTAACAAATGTAGGGAACTAATTCTTCAGCATAATTTTTGCAATGTTACGTAGGTGAAAGAAGGCAGTCCTTGAAGTTTGTTTTCTTGTTGGAGTTAAAGGATAAATCCTCATCAAAGATAACTCTGTGGTTCCTTATGGTGGTGCTGGAGGCCAGGGCAATGCCATCTAGAGCAACTATATCTTTAGATAATGTGTCTCGGAGGTGTTTGGGGCCAAGTACAATAACTTCAGTTTTGTCAGAGTTTAACAGCAGAAAATTGCAGGTCATCCAGGTTTTTATGTCCTTAAGGCATGCTCGAAATTTAGCTGATTAGTTTATCTAGCTTGATCGATAGATATAATTGGGTATCATCCGTATAACAATGAAAGTTTATGGAGTGTTTCCTAATAATATTTCCCAAAAGAAGCATATATAAGGTGAATAGAATCGGTCCAAGCAGAGAACCTTTTGGAACTCCGTGACTAACTTAGGTGTGCACAGAGGACTCACCGTTAACATGTACAAACTGAGATCAATCTGATAGATGGGATTTAAACCAGCTTAGTGCGGTTCCTTTAATGCCAATTACATGTTCCAGTCTCTGTAATAGGATGTGATGGTCAATGGTGTCGAATGCAGCACTAAGATCTAACAAGACAAGTACAGAGACAAGTCCATTGTCTGATGCAATTATAAGGTCATTTGTAATTTTGACCAGTGCTGTCTCTGTGCACAGTCACACAACTGATTGGCGACTGCTTTCTTAAGGACCTTAGAGAGAAAGATAAGGTTAGATATAGGTTTATAGTTGGCTAAAACCTGTGGATCAAGAGTGGGCTTTTTAAGAAGCAGTTTAATTACAGCTATTTTAAAAGACTGTGGTACATAGCCTGTTAATAAAGACAGATTGATCTTATCCAGTAAAGAAGTGCTAACCAAGTATAAAACGTCTTTAAGCAGCCTAGTTGGGATGGGGTTTAAGAGACAGGTTGATAGCATAGATGAAGAAATCATTTGTTAGTTGAAGAAGCTCAATAAGAGAAAAGCAGTCAAAATATATATCAGGTTTTACAGCTGTTTCTAAGGTTCCTGTGTTTGAAGATAAATCGGTACTGGTTGAGGGCAGGACGTGATGATTTTTTTCTCTAATAGCTAAGATTTTATCATAAAGAAGCTCATGAAGTCGTTACTACTAAGGGCTATAGGAATACATGGCTCAATAGAGCTGTGATTCTCTGTTTAAGACTATCTTGCCAGACTAAACAAGATTCTTCCAGGTTGTTAGAACACCATTTCCTTTCAAGTTTTCACAATGTTGGCTTTAATTTGCGGGTTTGGGGGTTATACCATGGAGCTAACCTTTTTTGTTTTATTATCTTCTTTTTTAGAGGGGCAATAGAATCGAGTGTGGATAAACATATCAAATGCAGATGCTTCCGTGCACCAGGGCTCACTGAATGTTTTAGTGAATATGAAAATGATGTGAATAAAATTCTACGGCCTTTACAGTTCCTTTAATTTGTCACCCAAAGAAAAATCAACATGAAGTGTGTTAGTATGGATTCAGTATGGATTCCTCCAGAACATCTTCAGTGCTCCTTGCCAAGTCTGTGGAACTTCATTGGAGGGATGAACACCATTCCTCCACAACATATTCCTTTATTTACAGTAATGTGAAAAAGTGTTTGCCACTTCCTGATTTCTTTTTTTTTTTTTTTTTTTGCATGTTTGTCACACTTGAATGTTTCAGATCATCAAACAAATTTAAATATTAGTCAAAGATAACACAAGTAAACACACAATGCAGTTTTTAAATGAAGGTTGTTATTATTAAGGGAAAAAATCCAAACCTACATGGCCCTGTGTGAAAAAGTGATTGCCCCCTAAACCTAATAACTGGTTGGGCCACCCTTAACAGCAACAACTGCAATCAAGCGTTTGCGATAACTTGCTGTGGAGGAATTTTGGCCCACTCATCTTTGCAGAATTGTTGTAATTTAGCCACATTGGAGGGTTTTCGAGCATGAACGCCTTTTTAAGGTCATGCCACAGCAGCTCAATAGGATTCAGGTCAGGACTTTGACTAGGCCACTCCTAAATCTTAATTTTTTTCATCTTCAGCCATTCAGAGGTGGGACTTGCTGGTGTGTTTTGGATCAAGTACTGCAGAATCATAAATATAAAATTGAAAAGATATTAAAGAATAATATATAAACCCATAAAATAATAAAGAATATCTACAATGTGACTGTTATTTTAATGACTGTGCAGGGATGTGCAACAGTGTCAGTGGGGGTCCCGGGCCTTGTTGATGAGGCCGGCTGCAGACGGAAAGAAACTTTTTGTGGCATGAGGTTTTGGTCCTGATGGACCGCAGCCTCCTGCAGGAGGGGAGTGTCTGAAACAATGTGTGTCCAGGGTGGGAGGGGTCAGCCACAATCTTTCCTGCACACCTCAGAGTCCTGGAGGACCTAATTATTTTTTATACAACCTTTATTCAAAGGTGCTAGCGATAACATTGATAACATCCAGCCACAAGATGACGCACTCCCTCTCCGCCCCTCCATTCCATTCCAGTGGTGTGCCAGTTCGTTGCTCAACCTGCATATTTCATGGTTGAGTGGAGTGAGACTCAGTCATATCAAATGATACATCTTTTGTATGTTTTGAGTAACGAATTCATTTAAAAATATATAAATATACATTAGCTACAGATTTAGGTTACTTTGTGCGGTGGTGTTTCATGTAACGTTATCTATGGTAATCTGAGGATATGGCTAGCTAGCTTTAGGTAACCCTTTTCCTCCCATCATTTAATAATTATAGGGGCCCTATATTGCAACACTTGGCGTAAAAATCCTTACACTATAAGACATAAGGTAAATATTTACATTTTAATCCAGTCAAAGAGTACAGTGCAGTACATTGTAGGGATGCTATTAAAACCCTCAGTGTTCGACATTAGACACAGCTACAGTAAAAGTTGACGTTAGCTAGCGTTAGTGTTAGCGTGGTGTGGACCTAACATTAGTCGAAGTGTTTTCTTGCTGAAATCTTGTGCAGGCCCTTGTGCTGTGAGAGAGTTTAGTTCATCTGTGTCTGCTCCAAGCAGATCACAATTAGAGGAGAGCTGCTGCAGAGCAGCAGTGCTGTAGATGATGCCAAGAGGAAAAGAGAGAGAACACTGGCCGCTGACCCTTTTATTGACCTGGTGACATCACAGGTCACAGGTCGGACTGACCAATGGTAGCTGGAGGCTGGGTCCATGGGGGAAGGGTTGTGGGAGACTGAGTTCAATAGCTCTCCTTTGTTTACAGAACAAAAGAGCATGCTGTCTCCTAACAAAAGTTCAGTTAAAGTCCCACAAATGAATGAATTCAAATAGTGGAATGCCAGTGGTCCCAACAGTAATATATTGGGATCTCACATCCACTCCGTTCTTAAAGTAGAGCGACTGTCTTTTTATAAGTGGACCAGTCCGCTATTGGCCCGGATGGACAAGTGACTGTTTAGTCAATTTGCCCTGCATAAACTTGTACTGGCCCCGGGCCATCGGTTATGTCAGACCCTGGCCCACTTCTAAATCCCCTCTCATACACATCTTCGTTATAACGTTACATTGTTTGAGGGAACTATAACGTTAGCTAACTGGACGTAGCCGTCACTAATGCTAATGTAGCTCCTCAAGAGATTGATGCTGTTATTTTTCTAATTTTGACAATCTAATGGTGATGGTGGTGGAGAGCGTTGTTTTACACGTTGGTTCAAAATCTTCCTTAGGTTTGAAACTGGGTTAAGATCGGTGACTGTAAAGGCCGGAGCATTTTATTTACATCATTTTCAAACTCACCAAACCATTCAGTGAGCCCTGGTGCACCAAGGCATCTGCATCTGATCTGGTTTTTCCTTTAATCTGTTCCCTGTCTTTATATTACACATACAGTATATATACTGTATATATTACTTTATTTTTTAACCTAACATAGCCTAGTGATGTTACCGTCATGACAACAGAGACGACAAAGTCCCACTCAATCTTACATTATTCAGAGTTTAAACAGGTCACCAATTGTAATACTTTATTATTTTTGTTCAACTTTATTATACTTTATGCACTTTTTAAGATATCAGTTTAAGTATAAAGTCTTAAACACACAGAATATTCAACTATGACTAATATCATTATCCCAGAGACACCTTTTGTGTTGTTTCCTGTTTTCTTGTAACTGACAAAACTGTTGCACTGATCTACCAGACTGAAAAGAATTTGGTGAAGGCAAGTGACTCCATTTACAGTATTTGTAGTCTCGCATAGCCAGACCTATCTCCACACTTTGTCTCATTCTTAGCTGAAAATCTCAAATACTAAAAACAAAGTGGTCAAGGGAGAGGAGCTGTAAACACTTGTCAGCAGCTTTCAGCTAGCATGCACTTTTCTAGTTCAAGGTTATGCTTCAACATTTATAGTTTTATAAAAAGGACACATGCATGGAAAGACAACTTCATATTTGTTTTTTGTTTTTCTTTACATTTATTATGTTGTAAAACACATTTCTGCTACTGTCAAATGAAACTAAACAAGCCACCATTTCACCCTCTTGACTTTGGAAAACTGAACATGTATAAATTATTTTAATTATACAGGCTGTGGAAATTTGACACTTGAATGTATGTAAAGGTCCAATTCAAAGGAAAACGTAACATTAAAAGAGATAACTCTCTTTCATCAGGTCTACTACTACTCTGTAGAACTACTCTGGGTACTCTATAACAATCTAAACCCACTGTCATTGGTGGCGATGCAGTTCTGTAAATGATAGCTTGTTGTAATTACCAGGAAAGCGAAGGGTGCGGAAGCATGTGGATGTTCTGCTCGCACCACCACCACTTTCATGTCAGCCATGGGTATCTCCCATCTAACCCAGAACTTAACAAGCTGTTTCAGCTGCTCTTGGGACACTGAAGTAAAAAGAACCAAAACACAATAGTATTATTTCTCAAAGGACTGGAAACTGAGATAACTGAGCAACTACATACTGCAGTAGACAAATATTGTTCTAGTTTACAAACATGTTAAGGTTAAAAGCCATCTATAATGTACATGTTTTTTCCTATGGGGTCTGACATGTTTGTATTAAATGGGCACATACGTATGTTGCTGTGAGTTCACAGGTAGGGCAGAAGACACTTATATCAGTTCATGCTCAAGTGCTCTCACATGGCAGAGGAACAAACCTCCCAATTACTGATATTTCTACATGCATTATGTTGTACTCAAATAGGCAACATGAACAAATAATTGAGACTGAGGTACATATCACAGTTTTAAATGGTCAGATGACCTCTAAGATAAGACTTATTATTGGAAAAAAATTACACGGAATACCTAAGCACTGCATTCAGCCATTGACTGACATGGAAAAACTGATGCCACTGTGTCAGGTTAAGATTCCAACAGTGACCAAATCAATGATTCCCCAAGAGAGATAAAATAATTAGTCTTTCTCCTGTCAAGACCGTGTTTTCTGTTTGATTCCTGTTTGAAGCATGACTGCTGTGTGTCATTCTGTGTGCAATTTCTCTCTTTATATCTGTCACATAAAGTAATTACAGTCTATTATTGTGGTCTTATGATGGAGCTTGAGAGAGTGTTCCACAAGTTTACTCATAAATTATTGCACTGGAGATGGTGGGAAAAGGCTTACTTACATCCCTAAGCCTTTTTCAGTCATATAAAAGCAACAACCAGGTCTGGAATAATAACCTGGAGTGTTGTGTGTACATGCAAATAAAGGACAGTGCATGTTTAAAACATGAAAATATTTGCTGTTAGACTAGAGAAATACTTCAAAGCCAAACTGACCAAATCCTTTATGGATAGAGTGCTGGACCTTTGGACTTACTGCATGCTGAAGTAGATTAGACTGTTAATACAGGGAGGTCCCATGCCAGTGCCCACTCGTTTACAGCTGCCCTCTGATCCTCAGTGAGTGCACTGTATTGGTTCTTGCATTCATCTCCCTTCTTGTCTGATTCTCGATCTTCATAAAGCTTTTAAATCAAGATGAGACCCATCAGCATTACATCTAAATTGTATGTAAATATGTAGCACATGTAAATACAGTGCAGTCCAAATTAAACTGACACTACTGTTGTTTTGTCTATTTAATGCAGCATATTGGATTTGGCAGGAAACGGTAGATTTGAGGTTAAAGTGCTGGAGAACTGTCAAGCTTTAATTTTAGGGTATTTACATTCAGATCTGGTGAACTGTGTAGGAATTACAGTATGTCCCTTTTTAAAACACATTCTCTCCTTTTATGTGACCCAAAGTAAGTGGGCAATTGCCAGATGGCTGTTTGGCTAGTTGTGTTTCATATTATTAGTTCATGCACAATAATTCTAACAAAAGGTCTAGAGCATTTGCATTTGGAGTTTGTTGCTGTTTCAACTTGAGGACCAAAGACATTTCAATACCAAAACCAGAATAAATTGATCCAAAGAAATAACCAAAACATTAGGCGATACTTTCAATGAAAACTTTCGAAACAATCACTTTCCAGGATGTAGGTATAGATGTGTAAAAGTGAACATGAAGACAACACTACACCAGTATATCCTCAGAGGCTTCACCAGATGACGCAAATGACTGGTAAGTCTCACAAACAAAATGGTCAGATTACTTTGGTTAACACTACAAAAAACCTGTAGAGTTCAGTAACAAGTGATATGGAGAAATGACATAAAAATTCAGAGCAGCTGTGGCCTTAATGTTGGAGAAGCAGGCTTGTGACTGGATGGTAGTAGGTCTGATCCCTCAGACCAGCAAGAAAAATGTGACATGTCCTAGACTGCCAGAGTCAATCAACTGACCTGAATCCAACAGAACAACAAAAAAATTAGGAATTGAAGAAGGCTATAATACATGCCCAGCACAGCATTACCAGGGAAGATAACAAGCAAATGATCCTGAATGTGGGTTGCACACTTCAGGCAGTAATTAAATGCAAAGCATTTGCAACCAAGTCCTAAATATGATGGCGTTTTTTCAGATTACATTAAATTGTCCTATTAATTTTGGTCAGATAAAACACATGGACTTTGTATAAAATGAGCTGCAATTCCTACACAGATCTCCTGTTATTGTCATAGTTTGAGGTTTTGTCCTGTTTCCTGTTTTATTTTGAGGTGTTCTCCTCTCCTTGTGTGTCTTGTGGGTTTACTTCCTGTCTTTGTTTGCTTTCCCTCCAGTTTAGAGTGTTGGTCCCACCTTGATATTTTGCACCTGTGTCTCGTTGTCTCCCTTACCTCAGTGTATTTACTCCGGGGGTTTTTCCTTTGTCCATTGTCGGGTTGTTGCCCTTGTCATGTGCATTTTGGTTGTTCTTTGTTCCCGTGTCACGCATTCTGGCATTTGGTTACCTGTAAATTCTGTTAGACTAATTCTTTGTTTCCTTGGACCTTGCCTGTACTGTGGACTTTTGTATTTTTGCCTGCTCCCTGTCAGATTTATTTGCTCGTTGGACTTGTTCTCTGTTTTGGACTGCTGCCTGCCGCCTGCCTGAGGACTGTGGTCGTTCCCTGCCGGTGGTCCCTTCCCTGCGGTGTTCTCTCCCTTGTTTGCAAAGCTGCCTCCCTGTTCTGCCTGCCTGCTACACATGCCAGCTACCTTTCCTGTTCTGCCTACCACGCTACACAAGCCAAACCAGAACCTACACCCACCGTCTCCGCCTTGAGTCCAGTCAGCTCTCCACGGACTGTGACTACAAGCATCGCAACTGGTTACCGCAGACTACACCGGACTCGCCCGCTCTGGAAGAGCGCTTATCAACCTGTCATTGCTTGCAGTTGCATAACAGTTATGGAGTTAAATATCCTCAAATTAAAGCTGACACTATGCACTTTCACATCTGTCATAGCTTCATTTGGAAAACAATGTGCTGGAGTAGAGATTAAACAATGAAAACTGTGTCACTGATGGATTGCATTGCACTGATTCTATGTCCACCATGTCTTCTAGGGTGATGGTGGCTGTCTGGGGTGTATCCCCTAACAGCACATGAAGAACTGCTGGGCTGTCAGACGAGGGCCACCATGAACTAAAGAATGGCCCATCATTATCCCTCCCATGATAAACATCTCATTCTGAGAGACAGAGACCCAACAAATCCCACCATGAGCAAGCATTTGGCAACAGTGGCAAGGCAGAAACCTCTGGCAGAACCAGACTCAGGGTGGGAGGTTTTTGGGGTGGGGGAGAGGGAGGCACAATGCAAATACCACCTAGAATTTTTTTTAAATAGAATTGTAATTGTAGAGTTAATGTTAACAAATTAATAATAATAGGAATGACAGCTATAGGAAAAATAATGTCAGTATTAGTAACAGAGCCAATAACTGTAGTAGCAGTTGTCGAGCAGGAACACAGTTTATGTGACAGGGTAATTAAATCAAGGGTGTGCTTGTTTATTTGGGGAGTTTTAACTACAGTTGACATCTCTGCATGTGCACTGGTGCTCATGCGCCTACCAAGTGAACGTGCAACACCAAACAGTTTGAACATACTGTAGGTGGAGAAAGGTCTGGAATAGGCTACATGTACATGCATCTACGTTACCCCACGGATATTAATAACAGTAATCCAAATCATATACTGTATATCATGCCTGAAAATAAACATAGGACAACTTTGTTGCCTGTTGTTGGAAATGAAAACTATTAGCACAGTAGAGCTACAGATGTAACCCATACAGCCTTTTCGTGCATCTTTATCAAGGGAACCCTGAACCTAATAATTTTAATATTATGACATCAGTGGTGGAATGTAAAAAGGTACATTTACTTAAGTACAAATTCAAGGTACTTGCACCTTATTTGAGTATTTACACAACTTTCTACTTCTGCTCCTCTACATCTGAGGCAAATATTGTACTTTTTACTCCACTAGTATCTTTAGTCATTAGTTACTTTTCAGATTACAAAATTTCATACCCTTCCTGACAAAATGTATCTCCAATTTTTGTGATTTTGAATTTGAATGTCTGTGATAAACTGAAGGATGAAGTGTTCCTTTATGGGGTGAGAATATTCTCCTACTACTTAAGCTAAATAAACTATTTAAACCCCTCCATTGGATTAGCTAGAAAATCTGCCGCTGCCGGTTGGTTGGGTTGAGAGAGAGAGAGAGAGCAAGAGGTAAGAGAGTATACAGTAGCACAATGCAAATTCCACATAGAATTTTGACATTATAATAATAATGTAATGGTAGTGGTAAAATTCATATTAATAAAATAATAATAGGAATAATTAGAATAATAGGAATAATAATGATAATAATAGTAATAAGACTAATAAAAACTGTAGTAGCAGTTATCGAGCAGGAACACGGGGGCAGTAGGAGGCCCACAATCACAGATCCAGACTGCAGCTCTGGAGGCAGAAATACCTGCTGAAAGCGACAGAAGGAGAGAGGAAAGAAACGAGAAAGCATAAAACTATTGGAGAGAGAAGATGTTGAGTTAGTAACATGCAGTAATGGCATAAAAATGCATACAGATGGAGAGGGAGAGAAGGAGAGAGGTGCATCATGGGAAGTCTCCCTGCAGTCTAGGCCTATAGCAAGAGACGAGAAAAAAAAAAGCAGTCCTTGTTTTATGTGGGAGTTAAAGGACAAATCCTTATCAAAGATAACTCTGAGGTTCCTTACAGTGGTGCTGGAGGCCGGGGAAATGCCATCTAGAGTGACTATATCTTTAGATAACGTGTCTCTGAGGTGTTTGGGACCAAGTACATTAACTTCAGTTTTGTCCGAATTTAACATCAGAAAAGTGCAGGTCATCCAGGTTTTTATGTCCTTAAGGCATGCTTGAATGTTAGCTACCTGATTAGTTTCATCTGGCTTGATCGATGGATATAATTGGGTATCATCTGCATAACAGTGAAAGTTTATGGAGTGTTTTTTAATAATATTGCCCCTTCCTCTATTAATGATGAGTCAAAGTCCTGACCTGAATCCTATTGAGATGCTGTGGCGTGACCTTAAAAAGGCAGTTCATGCTCGAAAACCCTCCAATGTGGCTGAATTACAACAATTCTGCAAAGATGAGTGGGCCAAAATTCCTCCACAGCGCTGTAAAAGACTCATTGCAAGTTATCGCAAATGCTTGATTGCAGTTGTTGCTGCTAAGGGTGGCCCAACCAGTTATTAGGTTTAGGGGGCAATCACTATTTCACACAGGGCCATGTAGGTTTGGATTTTGTTTTCCCTTAATAATAACAACCTTCATTTAAAAACTGCATTGTGTGCTTACTTGTGTTATCTTTGACTAATATTTAAATGTGTTTGATGATCTGAAACATTCAAGTATGACAAACATGCAAAAAAAAAAAAAAAAAATCAGGAAGGGGGCAAACAGTTTTGCACACCACTGTACTTACCCTCTACATTCTGGGCCTCACTGGCCCCTTAAATAGCTGAAGAAAAAGCTGCTTTTGGGAGCCAATTGTCCAGTCTCAGTCAAATTTATACACAAGGTGAGGCCCACACAGCAGGTGGGCGTGTACAAAAGTTCAATGCTGCGCATGCGTGAGGGATGAACCCACTAGCAATAAATAGCCTTAGAGGGCTGCGTGAGTCTGGAGTTACGGTAAGTAACTAATGTTTTTTTTTTCCCATTTGATTGGCCAAAAGGTTTCTCTGATCTCTGAACAATGCCTGGTACACGAATCACTTTTGCTCCATATTTCATTGAGATATGTGGCGCAAAAGTGAGAGTGGGTGGAACTTGTCATTTGAGCGAAAAAACAGCATTTGAGACATTTCAGCAGATTCAAGCAGTTGGATGTGCCCCCTATGATAATAGCCTTAGTATTGCGTTTATCTCATTAATAGATTTGATTGGCTTTTGTCAGAGTGTACATGAAGCCACTCACTGTTTTAACCACACCCTCGACCCAGGAGAGACATCTGATCATGAGGCTGGTGGTCATAAACCTTCCACCTCCATGAGGAAACAAATTCCTCAATGAGGCTGAGAAATGGAGAGTAAGGTGGGAGGAAAAGTGACAGCACTCTGGGATGGGCGGTAAACCACTGTGACTGGAAGAGAATGGTGAGACGCCAAATCGTCCCATACAATTCCGCCTTTCTTGCCAACTTTCCTCACCTGGCACAAGTCTTTCATAGAGGTCATCAAGGAATTAAAATAGGCGCTCAGTGTCTCAATTAGAAAAATAGCAGAATGTAGCAAGTTGCAGTCTAATTACAGTAAAGCAGCAGTACATGGAATGACAAATCCAAGCAATTTCAGACCATAAACAGATTTCCAGTTGAATTTAGTTTTCACAATCAAAAACATGATGGGAATTACATGTGGATGAAAAACTATGCTGCATTAGTCTCTGCAAATGGAAAAATGTTGATAGTTATAAGGGTTTTGGCTCAATGTTTACAATGAGGTAATGCTGATAACACAAGCTAGAATCTCATTAAAAAAAAGTTAACCGATCATTTTTAAACCATTACTTTTATTATCACATTTGATAATGATAGCTCTAAAATACCCAGGAATCCCTCGTCTCATTTGTCAGTGACTCTTCCCTCTCCTTCCTTGACATTATCAAAAACACTATGACACTGGGTCTTTCTGCATTAAATTCATTATTTTTGTAATTAAACCTCAGGGTTACATTTTGACAAATAGAAGAAGAAGACCTCTATTAGACATCTGTCCTCTCTGTCTTGTGAAAATTACAGGAACACAACAGTTGTTAGGCATCTTCTCTCTCATGAGAGGAAAAGCTGCTGACAAAGCTGTTGTGTTTCCTCTGGACAGGAGACTTCATGGCCGATGGTCCGAGGGTCACAGTAGATCTCATAGTCGTTTCCTCCCTGTAACAAAACAAAAAACACACACACAGACATAGAAGTTAGTTTAGTTACACTGTGAAGTTCTAAATCACAGATTACTAAGGTCAAGTTCATACACAAACAAACCCTGCTGCCTTAGTATACATGTGTCTGGATTTACTTTAATTTCTGAGGGGGAAAAAAAGTCCTAAAAACAACCAAACTGAGCAGGTGCTTTCTACATACTAGCTCAGACGAGGCCATCTGCAAATAGTGGCACTGTCAAATAAACTATTGTTATTTAGAAAAATCACACAACTGATTGGCAACTACTTTCTCAAGGATCTTAGAGAGAAAGGGAAGGTTAGATATAGGTCTATAGTTGGCTAAAACCCCTGGATCAAGAGTGGGCTTTTTAAGAAGCGGTTTAATTACAGGTACTTTAAAAGGATTGTGGTACATAGCCTGTTAATAAAGACAGATTGATCATATCCAGTAAAGAAATGCTAACTAAGGGTAAAACGTCTTTAAGCAGCCTAGTTGGAACGGGGTCTAAGAGACAGGTTGATGATGAATGGTTGATGATGATGACAGATGAATTAATCGTCGCCGGACTTGGTGAATTTTTTCTAATATTTACAATTTTATCATTAAAGAAACTCATGAAGTCGTTACTACTGAGGGCTATAGGAATACATGGCTCAATAGAGCTGTGATTCTCTCTCAGCCTGGCTATAGTGCTGAAAAGAAACCTGGGGTTGTTTTTATTTTCTTCTATTAATGATGAGTAGTAAGCTGCTCTAGCATAACTGAGGGGTTTCCTATATGTTTTAAGACTATCTTGCCAGACTAAACAAGATTCTTCCAGGTTATTGGAACGCAGTTTCCTTTCAAGTTTTTGTGATGTTTGCTTTAATTTGCGGTTTTGGGGGTTATACCATGGAGCTAACCTTCTTTGTTTTATTATCTTCTTTTTTTAAAGGAGCAATAGAATCGAGTCAACTATCAACTAGATAGTCAATTTAGGAGGGGCTGCAATTTGCATAGGAGTCCTCTGTTATATTGAGACATAACATTGAATTAAATGCAGATGGGATCGCTTCCTTAAATTTAGCTACAGCAATATCAGATAGACATCTAGAGTAAGAATTTTTGCCTAATGGCGTGTTGTCATGGTTTTGGTCCACTAATAAACTCGGCCAGATTTCTGGCTATGAGAGCTGCTCCATCCAAAGTGGGATGAATGGCGTCTCTCCTAATAAGACCAGGTCTTCCCCAAAAAGTCTGCCAATTATCTAAAAGCCCACATCGTTTGCTGGACACCACCTCAACAGTCAGCAGCGGAATGAAGACATGCGGCTAAACATGTCATCACTTGGCAGGGGCCCAGAGAAAACTACGGAGTCCGATATTGTCTTTGGATATGTACACACCGACTCAACATTAACTTTAGTGACCTCCGATTGGCGTAATCAGGAGTCGTTACCGCCGACGTGAATAACAATCTTACTGTATTTACGTCATTAGTCATAGGAATAATTTTGAAAATAATAGTAACAAAGCCAAATGCCTGTTAAAAGGATGTTTTTCATTACCACTGTTGCCAAGTGCTTGCTCATGGTGGGATTTGTTTGGTCTCTGTAAATAATAATATAAAGAGTACGATCTAGATCTGCTCTATAGGAAACATGCAATGAGATAACTTCTGTTATGAATTGGTGCTATATAAATAAAATTTAATTGAATTGTTTGCTCTATGTGGCATTCTGCAGCTGCATGATCCTGCTCACTGAAAAATATTAACATATAATCTCCAATATTGTAGAAATTATGTTCCATCAGTACTACCAATCACATCATGAGTGATAGAGATTCATTGATCCCATACGTGTCTAAAGCCTCATACCGATTTTTACAATTTAAACTGAAATTACACATTATGTGCAATAAACATTTTAGTGGAGCTGCTCTAACAAACTGACAGCTGTCTTGTGTGTCTTGAGTCACAGTGTTATAGAACAGAAGTACATTCAGAGGTTTTATTCTGAGCTGAAGGCGATTTGATGCTGTATAATATTTAAATGTGAGGGTAAAAATCGCTGTTGAAAGAAATGACTGACATAAAAGCGGTAACTTCTGATAGTCCTGAGTAACAAACTAATATCCAACCAGGATTTAGATTCTGACCGTAAACCTCTGCTAATTAATACGCTTCAATACACGCTTTGATACGGCGCGTCTGGCTCTGTAAAAGGGAGGAGAATGGGAGAAACAGGCTGTACATTCCAATACCCATACTACCATACTGCATCCGGTTGCATTTTGCAGTATGCAAGCCAGCATGCTTTTCTGGCTATTCTGACCCACAATCCTCTGCGCAGCTTAAGATACGTCACATCGAGTGAGCCGCCGAGAGAGCGCAGACAGATGACAGCTGATTGACAGACGACAGAAGCCGCAATGACAAATGACAGCATGATTATTTGAATTCCCGTAAAATCCTATTCTGCCTGTTAGCTGTTTTATATTGGTACAACTGTTTTATATTTCATAACTATTCTCAATCCTGCTAACACTGTTAGGGTGGTGCTAGAGCAGCTACACTTCATTTCATACATGGTTTATTTACAGTTTGAGATACAAAGACACTACATATTAGGACTGCAATTATATGATTTTCGGGACGATGTAATTAAACATAGTTCCTATACAGAGCATGAAACTTCCCAGCGAGTTTATAGCTATTGTTAATTTTCAACTCTTGTCCCTAGTTGGGCATTTACATGTACAGTGTAAACAAACTAGGCATATACAGCTTTCAGTATCATCAAACCACAATGCATTACAGATATGGAAATACAGTAAAATACAAATACAACAATATACCTTGGTATTCAGAGTACAGTTAGCTACAAATGGGTATAGCTCTGGTTTGCTTTTAGCCAGCACTTAATCTTTGTTGTAAAAGATTTTATATCAGGAATTAATTTGTTTTCAGTTGGTTACGTTCCAGAGTTGACAGCCCTTTATCTGATTATACACGGTCACATATCATAAAGTTTTGTAAAAATGTATACCTTTACAAACAGAATTGGCAAATATGTTACAAAATAAATTTAATTAAGTTAAATGTAAGGCTGCTTCACATGCAGACAGAACATAGTGCCAGCAGCTGCATTTCTGCATGAAAACAACAAAACAAAAACAAAAAACAAAACAAAACAAAAAACCATCTGCCAGCAAAAGAGATCTATTTGTGAAAGGGGGTAATATGCCTACTGGTGACCAGTCGAATAGATAGGACTAATAGGACTAGGCATGGTTTAAGTGAACAAAATAATCATAACCTATGACAACAAAAAGACATAACTTTGAAAATAGCATAGAAAAGGTATCAGTCGTAGTCATCTGGACACTGTTTTCAGAATCAAGACGTTTCGGCTCCCATCTGGAAGTCATTCTCAATTGTGTAAAATAGACCGGGAACTAAGAAATTTAAGCTACTCTGTGATTACTTAAGCCCTGCCCTCAGGAAGAAGTCTACCTAAGTATCTGTTGATTACTCTGCCTAGTTTCACCTGAAACTGACCGAACTGTTTCCATGATGGCCCAGTAATCAGGCCTATTGTTTTCTGGCTGCACCTCCCTCATCACTGTTCAGTACCTGATTAGCATATGACTGGCGTGACCAAGGTGCTAATACACTGTGGTAAACGTTGGGCAGATTGAATCTCAGACCACCATTTCTGTTCAAAGAGGGGTTCTCTTTTTTCACAAAAATGGCTTCTTTGACACCCCGTTCAAACCAACTCTTCTCTCTACTAAGAATCTTCACCTCACTGTCTTCAAATGTGTGGTTTGTAGCTTTTAGATACAAATGCACGGCGCTCTGTAATCTTGAGTTAGCGTGTCGTCTGTGCTGATAAAGTCTTTTGTTAAGTGGCTGTTTAGTCTCACCTATGTACCGTTCTTTGCAGTTTTCCTCACTGCATTGAATTGAGTAAACTACATTGCTCTGTTTTTGTGTGGGCATCTTGTCCTTGGGATGAACGAGTTTCTGTGTTGCCTGGTTTAAAGAAGACAGGAACATCGTGCTGTCTAAAGATCCTTTGTAGTTTTTCAGACAGTCCAGATACATAAGGAATGGAGACACCGTTCCTTCTTGGTTCTGTTTCCCTTTTGTCCTGTTTTTTGGCTCTTTTAACTTTGTTGATAGCCCAAGTAGGATAACCACAGGCTGAGTGTGCATTCTGGACATGCCTTTCCACCAGTGTCCGGATTGATTACACCAATCCGGACATTACAACATAGAGCCCAAGAAGTGCCCACCGGCTCAGAGGGTAAGAAGAAAGAGGAAAGGCATTGCGTACTTTGTAAGGGCAGCTGCAGTAGGTACAACAAGTAAATAGAATAAGTATGCGATTTGGAACGCACTCAGGGTTTGTTGAAGAAAATCTGCCAGCGAGCAGGGGGGTATTCCATCAACACAGATAATGAAATCTGTGCTTAATTGAAAAAGCCCGGTTATAACGCAGATTATGACTTAAGGCTCAAGCCGTTGCACTAACACAATTCAGCCATGTCTAGTCAACATTAACTCAAGCCAGGCTTAAACAATCTAGCATTGAGCACGCGCATGGAGTACATAAGCAGCCCAGAACAGTCAATTGTCATCAGTCGACTGAACATCATTTCACAAGCTCAAAATATTAATGACCCTTTTTTGCTTCCATAAAAATCCTGCTGATGGAACTATATGAGGAAAGGAGTCATCACCAAAAAGGACAATACTGCCACAATTAATAAGGCGAGGGAGATGGCTTGGCAAAAAATTGCAGACAGACTAAATGTGTACGTTTTACAAGGCTACTTATTGTTTAATTTTGTATTTGTTAATAAATGAACATTCAGATCACTAGCCTACAGTAAGACTGTGGCTATATATATATATTATATATATCAGCAGGCTAGATAATATAGATTTATGTTTAAAATTATGGTGTAGGCTAACCTAATTCTGTAAGGTGTGTGATTCCGCTCCGCGCTCGGAGCAGCAGGTTAAGACCGTGCACGGCTAGAGTCTGGGACTCTTTACCTCAACCTCCCCGGCAAGGAAGGGTAGAGACGAGGGGGCCTGATGCCCTGAGTGTCCAAGGCTCACCGCTGTGATCCAGTGAACCTAGTGGCTGTGGCAGCACTCTCTTTCTAGTGAGTTTATTCAAGGGGGCCTGGGGTATACCGATTCTCGCTACTGTGAGGGGTGTGCGTGACAGACATGTCAGCAGGGCAGGTCTGGGACCGCTGTGTGAATCATTGCAGTATTTGGCCAAAATTTTCACTGTCAGACAGCGGTATTTCTTACAGACCGGTTCTTTTCTGCAATTGTTTTCTACACACTCTTGCCTCACTCATTAGGTTCCATCTTGGGTTATTTAAAGATTCGTAGTTTGGAACTCATCTTTAAAAAGGGGGGAGTGAATGTGTGAAGAAAAAAACAAACAAAACAAAAATAAAATAATATAAAATAAATAATTAAAAAACTGAGTAAGTAAAAGGTGTGAATGCCAAATGGATGATCTGGGAAGGCAATAAGACAGCCTGCTCTTAGAGGCATTGAAGGGTTAATTTTTTTTAATTTTCAAGTGAGTCTGTAAACTATCTAACTGTCTTTCCCCTAGCAGCCAGCTTCAAGGTCCTTTTTTTCTTTCCTCTTAACAGTGGCAGAAGCGCTCCTAAGAATCCAGCCAAAATATTTTAAAAAACACAAAGAGGCCATTTTAAAACATCAATTGAAGTTATTGTAGTTGGGGAATCAGGGTTAAAGAATAAATAAGGGTTCTAACAATAGCAAAACTTCTGAGAATGAAAAATCAAATCTGCTATCACCTACGTTGAAATCCCCTAATATAAACTACATTATTATTCATACCTCCATACTGCTGCTGCAATACTACTTATTACTTATATTATTACATTGCATTTATACCGTATTATCATCATCAACCAGTAAACCCACTTGGTACTTCACACTTGTTTTATTTTATACTTATACCCACTTGGTACATAATTTATTTTCTGACCTGTTTTTTTATAGTTTTTATAGTGTATTGTACTATATATTTTTTTGCTAGTACTTTCTCCTGTGTGCACTGACGTAAAGACGAGCTGCTGTAACAAAGAGTTTCCCTTCGGGGATCAATAAAGTGATTCTGATTCTGATGATTCCCAATTATGGTAAGCACAGCATTGACCAGCTGGACATCTGGGTAAAAGAATTTGGGTTTCCATCAACCGGCAGCTTCTCTCTCTCTCAGACAGAGATATTAAGAGACAAATTAGAAGAGAAAGAACAAGGCACTCAAAAGAAAAGAAATAAGCAATTTAAAGCAGACTGGAAGGCTTATGCTTGTTGGCAACAAGAAGCACATATCAGTGATAAAAAAATAAATAAGGCAGGGACAGATCCACCAAACACCTCTGTGTCTCAGTATGTCCCACAGTGTGCCAAGCTGGATCTGGACCTGGACTCGGCCCCCGAGAGGAAGTTAGCCTCAACAACGAGCAGCACCAGCAGAGGCACAGCCTCAGCCACCAACTGTGGCCTCAATATACCCAGATGAGGCAATGGGAGGACAAGGATCATCATTCATTCCTGCAACTCCAACACCCAAAGAGGCCTACAAATCACATCGGGGTGGCCCAATCACCCCCAATTGCCTTTCCAGCCCTAATCGCACTTGAAGCAACAAAGAATTCCAGCCCAGATCAAACTCCTGCACCTCCTTAAAAGTGATTGCATTGATGATGGAGGTGTCAACAGGAGATGGGACCTCACAACTGATTTTCATACCATGGACATATGCTGACCTGGGAGTATGGTAACCTGGAGACCATAGAGAGACACGCCATCTGTGCAGAAAAATTCCTCAAAGATGAGCAAAGGAAGAAAAGTACGCAGCTGATGGACAGATTACAGATGGCGCAGCTGAGGGTGTATGAGAATCAGAACAGAGGCCGGGGCCAAGGCCGACAAAGACGTGGAGGAAAGGGAAGAGGACGAGGAAGGAGTGACGCTTGATTCAAATGTAGCAAAATGACATTGACATGACATTGGGCAAAAGATTGCCCCAAGAATCATGAGCAGGCTGACTGACTAGATGGGGTGTCGACGCCAGGTCGGGAAGGAGCTGGCTTGAACACTGAACTGGAAACAACAGAGCATTCTTCACATCAGTTACGTAAGAGCACCCACACTGACACAAAAGAGCATGTGAACACACAACACACAGACAACTGCCTGCATGAGACACCGCCACACACACAGAAGTGAGGCTATCTCTCACCTTGAGCACACACAAGACACTGATGATAAAACCCCAGCAGAGATATACACCAAATATACACATGATGCATACAAACGCATGCCTGAACACACAATGTTGCTGGAAAAGATATTGTTTTTCTTGTGGATTCTGGTGCGACTGATTCTGTCATCAGAGTGTCAGAATTTGCAGTCCTTCCAAATTTGAGTGGCAGATTTGTGAGGACAGTAGGAGTTTCAGGAATACCCCTGGTGGAAAGGTGTACCACACCATGCAGTGAAGAAATTGAGAAACACTTTAAACATTCATTCTTGCTATCTAAACGATGCCCAATCAATATTATCTGAAGAGATATGATGATAAGATTAGGAATTATCCTGATTTCCACTCCCGAAGGCATCATTGTAGCCAAAATTTCTGACACTGCATCACAATATGTTAAACACAGTAGCAGGGAGCTGATGTACTCTTATCAATGGAAGCTGCCTCACACAGCTGCTGGCTCTGTAAATAACACTCTGATTACCGAGGTCAAAGCTATCTTTCTAGACAACTATACACGAATAGACATCAAGTCGCCACAAGAGTCACACTGCATATCACATGTACATCTTGGGGTTGATAAACATTTTGAGGACACATGGTTCAGGCAAGACAAAGAGAGAAACACTAAAGCTGACCTGGTTATACTGGAATGATAAAAAGGCACAGTCTCAGTAGCTTTCAATGATCCACTTTGTAAAGCTTTGTTTCAGGTCGCTAACACATATCCTCATGTCCCCCTGGTCAAAGCAAAGCAGGATACATGGGAGTGCTTGGGCCCTTGGACTAGACGTTGTGAGGAAGCTGCTGGTTGGGTAAAGACATCAGACTCAGGTGTGAATTTTCACAACCAACTTCAAGTATTCCGGAAAAGACTTTCAGGGGTAAGAAGCATTGAGCTCTTTCCAGGTTCAGAGTTTTTAATGGTCAGTATGGTAACATCAGATGATGAAATAAGTCATGACAAAAATATTTTTGTGAAAGACGTCTTAGAAATTCCTGAGTTAAATCAGGTACCATCCTGCTTGTGGGCACAACACAAGTATGATGTAGGATTAATCAAAGATGCTGAGCCTGTAGTAATCACACCAAAATCTTCATACAGGGCGTGTCAGAATCAATATCCTTTGAAGAAGGAAGCTGTTGACTGTATAAAACCGGTGTTTGATTCTCTTTTAAAGCAGGAGTGATTATTCCATGTGCAAAATCTCCAGTCCGGACACCTATTTTCCCCGTACGAAAACTCCGGGACGCCGGAGAGCCACAACATTGGAGATTCGTGCAGGACTTGCAGGCGGTAAATGCAGCAGTACATGCACAAGCACCCAATGTTCCCAACCCACACACAATATGCTACAGGTGCCACCTGGGAGTAAATGGTTTTCAGTTGTTGACCTGGCTAACGCTTTTTTTCAGCATCCCAGTGGATCCTGACAGCCAGTATTGGTTTGCGTTCTCTTTTGAAGGTAAGAGTTTTACATTTGCCAGACTTGTCCAAGGGTATTCGGAGAGTCCTGCAATCTTCAACGATGCGTTAAAAACAATTTGGAAATGTTAAAATGGACAGAAGGAAGTGCGCTCCTACAATATGTAGATGACCGTATGATCTGCTCAAAAACAAGAGAAGCTTGTGTAAAAGACACAATAGCTCTGCTCAATCACCTTGCAGAAAATGGCCACAAAGCTAGCTTGTCCAAGCTGCAATTTGTGTCTGAAAAGGTCACATTACTGGGTCATGTGATCTCAGCTGAGGGGAAGTCCCTATCACCCAAAAGAACCCAGGCAATTCAGCTCATCCCAAAGCCCTGAAACAGGCTGTCTTAGGAACGATATCGTACTTTAGACAATGGATGCACAGATTGAAGGCCCACTTGCAGATATTGTACATGGGTAAGGCCTTGCAGCAAAAGACAAACTCCACTGGACACCAGAAGCAGAGAAGGCTTTTGTGGACTTAAAGCTGGCCCTCCAGACACCTCCAACTCTTGGTCTCCCTGACAGTAACAGACCTTTCACACAGACTGTTGACGAGAGGGGTGGGTTCATGACTGTGGGCTGAGACCAGTGGGCTATTTTTCCAGCAAGCTTGACCCTGTAGCAGCTGGGCTGCCAAATTGTCTGAAGGCTGTGGCGGCTGCAGAGAAAGATGTTATAGCCTCACGTGACACTGTTGGTTCCACATGCTGTCTCAATGATATTGCTTGAACAGAAAACATTACATCTCTCAACAGCCAGGTGGTTAAGATACAACACCATATTGCTTGAAATGCCTAATATCACTGTTAAGAGATGTGCAGTGCTTAACCCAGCAACTCTCCTCCCTACAGCGGCAGACGGTGAACCTCACGATTGTGTGGCAGTGATAACAGAGGCTTGCTCCCCCAGACCAGATCTGCAGGAAACACCATTGATCAATCCAGAGCTGGAGCTGTTTGTTGATGGTTCAGCATCACGAGATCCAGCAACTGGTAGAAATCTTGCAGGGTTTGCACTAACAACATTGTATGAAACAATTCTGGCTAAACCACTCCCATCAAATTACTCAGCACAGGCAGCAGAGTTAGTTGCATTAACGGAAGCATGTAAATGTGCTAATGACCAAACTGAACATTTTCACTGATAGCAGATATGCATGGGGAGTGGCGCATGACTTTGGAAAACTCTGGGCAAACAGAAACTTCCTTACATCCACAGGCAAACCCATTGCACATCACACACTGGTTGCTGAACTCTTGGATGCTGTACTGTTGCCTAAGCAGATTGCCATTTTTAAATGTGAAGCACACACTAACAACCTTGAAAGGCAGGCTGCACTATCAAAGACAAAGTGTGGTATGGACCAAGTGGCAAATCATGCTTACCAAAGTATCTGTTCCATTATTATGCTGTGTTGACCCATGGGCGAGACCATGGGTCAACACAGCACTTCTCTCAAAAATTTTGCCAAAAATGCATTGTTTGTGCAACCAATAATGTGGGGAGAAGTATTTAAATCCCACAGGCAGCCCATGTGCCTCCTGAGAGACCCTTTGAACATCTGCAGATGGATTTCATTGAGCTGACACCCAGTGAGGGAAAGAAATATTGTTTGGTCATTGTTGACATGTTCTCTAAATGGGTAGAGGCCATCCCAACAGCCAAACAGGATTCAGCAGCAGTAGCAAAGAGTCTTATACGAGATATCGTCCCACGCTGGGGTATTCCAGATAAGATCTCCAGTGATAACGGTACACCTTTCATGAGCGCAGCATTGAAGAGTGTAGGAGAGTATTTTGGTATTGATTTAAAACATCATTGTGCTTATCACCGAGCCAGCGCAGGAGCCGTGGAGAGGGAGAACAGTTCTCTGAAAAACAAGCTTGCTAAGTGTTGTGATGAGACAGGGTTGCCCTGAACAAAAGCACTGCCCATTGTTCTGATGTACATGAGGTCCAGGATAAGAAGCAGGGGGGGTCTCAGCCCTTTTGAAATCCTATTTGGCAGACCATTAAACACTGGTATTGGGCCAATGAAAAGACAACTTCCTGACATCAGCCAATCTGAGGATGAGATGCTACGCTATTGCGCAAACTTATCCTCTGTGCTTTCTGATATTCACAAACAGGTGAAGGAAGCCATTCCAAGGGCTGCAGAGAGGAAACTGCATGACTTGGAGCCTGGTGATTGGATTGTGGTAAAGGATTTCAGACGAAAGAACTGGCGGGCTCACTGATGGAATGGTCCCTACCAGATATTGCTCACCACTGAAATAGCTGTAAAGGTGGCAGAGAGAGCTACGTGGATCCACGCCACCCACTGCAAACGAGTACCCGAGCCGGGGCCAGCAGACAAGTGAGATCGAGATCAGTGAGTGAACCGAACCTTCCTCCCCTTGTGCATATTGGAGGGGAGTGGCGGTCCCGTGGGGGAGTTTCTCTGAGCACAGAAATTCCACTGGGACCACCTAGAACTGCTGCCCCCCTGAACCAACATCACGGACACACCAATTTAGGGGGTAGGCAGAGGTGACACAACTGATAAGATGACACTTGAGACCAGGGAAAGATGGCGATGGAGGGGTGACGGACTGAGAGGCCACGGAGACAGTGCTGCTCGCTGTCATCATTGTCCTGTCATCAGTCTCACTAATAAAAACCTTCGAATCACAACTAACCCTAGAAGAAGGAGGGGTCAAAAGGGAGGTGGCATCCATCTTCCCCAACATCCCAGCTCAGCTGGAAGACAACGCATGGTATGCAACTATACTGACTACTGCCAGAAAAGTGACTAACCAGAGCTACTACGCAGCTATAAGTGTTTATTCCGAAGAAATTGCCACTACAACACAAAATACAGTTTTTAAATGAAGGTTGTTATTATTAAGGGAAAACAAAATCCAAACCTACATGGCCTGACCCTGTGTGAAAAAGTGATTGCCCCTCCTATTAAAACATAACTGTGGTTTATCACACCTGAGTTAAATTTCTCCAGCCACACCCAGGCCTGATTACTGCCACACCTGTTCTCAATCAAGAAATCACTTAAATAGGACCTGCCTGACAAAGTGAAGTAGACCAAAAGATCTTCAAAAGCTAGACATCATGCCGAGATCCAAAGATATTCAGGAACAAATAAGAAAGAAAGTCATTGAGATCCATCAGTCTGGAAAATGTTATAAAGCCATTTCTAAAGCTTTGGGACTCCAGTGAACCACAGTGAGAGCCAGTATCCACAAATGGCGAAAACATGGAACAGTGGTGAACCTTCCCAGGAGTGGCCGGCCAACCAAAATTATCCCAACAGCGACGACTCATCCAAGAGGTCACAAAAGACCCTACAACAACATCCAAAGAACTGCAAGCCTCACTTGCCTCAGTTAAGGTTGATGTTCATGACTCCACCAAAAGAAAGAGACTGGGCAAAAATGGCTTGCATGAGTTCCAAGACAAAAAGAACATTAAGGCTCATCTAATTTTTGCCAGAAAACATCTTAATGATCCCCAAGACTTTTGAGAAAATACTCTGTGGACTGATAAGACAAAAGCTGAACTTTTTGGAAGGTGTGTGTCCCATTACATCTGGCGTAAAAGTAACACCGCATTTCAGAAAAAGAACATTGAAATATGGTGGTGGTAGTGTGATGGTCTGGGTCTGTTTTGCTGCTTCAGGACCTGGAAGACTTGCTGTGATAAATGGAACCATGAATTCTGCTGTCTACCAAAAACTCTTGAAGGAGAATGTCCGGCCATCTGTTGGTGACCTCAAGCTGAAGCGAACTTGGGTTCTGCAGCAGGACAATGATCCAAAACACACCAGCAAGTCCACCTCTGAATGGCTGAAGAAGAACAAAATGAAGACTTTGGAGTGGCCTAGTCAAAGTCCTGACCTCAATCCTATTGAGATGCTGTGACGTGACCTTAAAAAGGCAGTTCATGCTCGAAAACCTTCCAATGTGGCTGAATTACAACAATTCTGCAAAGATGAGTGGGCCAAAATTCCTCCACAGCGCTGTAAAAGACTCATTGCAAGTTATCGCAAGCACTTGATTGCAGTTGTTGCTGCTAAGGGTGGCCCAACCAGTTATTAGGTTTAGGTTCACTTTTTCAGACAGGGCCATGTAGGTTTGGATTTTGTTTTCCCTTAATAATAACAACCTTCATTTAAAAACTGCATTTTGTGTTTACTTGTGTTATCTTTGACTAATATTTAGATTTTTTGTTAAAAGACTGTACATCTTATGCAGTTCTTTCTTCTTTTGCTTTATCAACTGCAGTGTTCTTCTATTTGCAGGGTGATAGTGATGAGGAGACTGCATGCAGTCACAGATGCCAGAGGTAAGAGTAAGACCAAATGTGAAATGTTTTGGATGTGTCTGCATTCTACAAATGATGTATAACCATGCACTTTGCTGCAGGACATAACTGGAACAACAAGTACGTCAGCAAGGAATCAAGTGAGTAACTCTTCATATTGCTGTTATCATAATCAGCTACTATTTAACACATTTTCTCTCACAGGATGTCCTTCAATATACAAGCGTCATCTGCTCATTGGCATTGAAAACCAGAAATTGGACCCAAAATGGTTCTCTGATCTCTGAACAGTTCCCGCCTCTAGCTCTACAGGTTCACAAATCAGTTTTGCTCCACATTTCACTGAGATATGTGGTGAGTGGGAACACGCAGAAAAAAAACAGCTTTGAAATTCATAGCAGCAGATTTAAGCAGTTGTGCGCATGCGCCAGCCCGCATGCTGCCTGTTGCCGTAGCTCCATCTCGTCGTCTTACTTTTTCCAACTTTTAACTTTCCTTTTTTCTTCCAAACTTGAGGAACTTGTATGTAAGTGTAATTTAAACTACGCTCTTTGCGAAAATGAGGGTAGAAAGTGTTTTTGTACTTTTTTTCACCGTGGAACTTCTTCTTCTGCTACTCGGTCAGGGCACCGCTGCAGATCAGCTGTTTGCCCGCATTGTTTACACCAGGGAACAGCTGATCGCACGGAAGCCGAGCAGCATGGTGCCCAGGACAACTGATGTCCCCACGGAGATCTGGAGGAGGACACACCGAGGATGTAGAGGTAGAACGAAGTGGCGAGGGAAGAGAGAGGGGTGCAGACAAAAGAGACTTAAGAACAAGAGATTTAAGCCGTTTAAGCCGTGTCTGCCTTCTCTCGTCATGGGCAACGTGAGATCGCTGGCAAATAAAATGGACGAGCTAACGGCGTTAGCCCAGAGTCAAACAGAGTTTCATGGTGTAGTTTGATGTGCTTCTCAGAGACATGGCTACACCAGGATATCCCGGATCATAACGTTTCCATCGACGGCTTTCAGACTGTTCGGGCCGACAGGGATCACACCGGGAGCGGTAAGCGGAAAGGCGGTGGGCTTGCTGTTCTGGTTAACAACAGATGGTGTAACCCTGGTCACGTTACCATCAAGCAGAGTATCTGTAGCCCGGACATTGAACTGTTAGCTGTGGGACTCCGGCCATATTATCTGCCACGTGAATTTTCACATGCCATTGTTGTGGCTGTTTACATCCCCCCCTCTGCTAACCTGGCATTGGCGTGCAACGCCATTCACACCGCCATTGCACAACTCCAGACTCAACACCCGAGTGCACTCATTTTAATCTCGGGTGACTTCAACCATGTCAGTGTTTCAACAACACTAATTTCACTCAGTATGTGAGTTGTCCTACTAGAGAGGAGAGGACACTGGACCTGCTGTATGCTAACGTGAAGGATGCATACAGCTCTTCCCCTCTCTGGGTAGGTCAGACCACAACCTGGTTCACCTCAAATCCTGCTATGTGCCTCTGGTTAAAAGGTAGCCTGCGACCACAAGGACAGTGAGGAGATGGTCAGGGGAGGCCTATGAAACACTGCAGGAATGTTTTGAGGTGACAAATTGGGATGCACTCTGTGAGCCTCATGGAGGGGACATTGACGGGCTCACTGAGTGCATCACTGGCTACATTAACTTCTGTGTGGACTGCAATGTCCCAACCAAGATGGTCCATTGTTTCCCAAATAACAAACCGTGGGTAACAAAGGAGATCAAGGACATTCTGAATGCCAAGAGGAGGGCCTTTACTGATGGTAATAGGGAGAAGGTGAGGGCAATCCAGGCTGACCTGAAGGTGAAAATCAGGGAAGCCAAGGAGAAGTACAGGAGGAAGCTGGAGCGGAAACTCCAGCAGAACAACATGAGGGAAGTCTGGAGCGGCATGAAGACCATCACTGGCTTCAGACCGACTGGCAGCAGAGGAGTTGAAGGCAGCTTGGACAGGGCCAACAAACTGAATCTGTTCTTTAACAGATTCGACACACCGGCTCCTGCTCATCCCCCCTCTAACTCAGCTGCTGTCAGCCCTCAAGCTTCTCTGAGTACTCTGCTACCCCCTCCCCATCAGGCTAACGGCCCTCTCCAGACCGACGACTCCCCACTCCCTGGCACTGACCTCCCACATAATGAAGACCCTGGAGAGACTAGTGCTGGAACAGCTGCGGGGCATGGTCAGATCCCTCCTGCACCCCCTTCAGTTCGCCTAGCAGCCCCGGCTGGGAGTTGAGGACGCCATCATCTTCCTGCTGAACCGCATCCACACCCACCTGGACAGGCCAGGCACGTGAGGATCATGTTTTTTGACTTCTCCAGTGCTTTCAACACCATCCGGCCTGCCCTGCTGGGGGAGAAGCTGGCAGCGATGCAGGTGGATGCCCCCCTTGTGTCCTGGATTGTGGACTACCTGACTGGCAGACCACAGCATGTGCGCCTGCAGCACTGTGTGTCAGACAGCGTGGTCAGCAACACTGGGGCCCCTCAGGGGACTCTCCTCTCTCCCTTCCTCTTCACCATCTACACCACAGACTTCAGCTACCACACAGAGTCCTGCCACCTTCAGAAGTTTTCTGATGACTCTGCTGTGGTGGGATGTATCAGCGGTGGTGATGAGATGGAGTACAGGGCTGTGGTGGGTAACTTTGTTTCATGGTGCGAGCAGAACCATCTGCAGCTCAATGCGGCAAAGTCAAAGGAGTTGATTGTGGATCTACGGAGGGCCAAGGCACCAGTGACCCCGGTTTCCATCCAGGGGGTCAGTGTGGACATTGTGGAGGACTACAAGTACCTGGGAGTACACTTAGATAACAAACTGGACTGGACCAAGAACACTCAGGCTGTTTACAGGAAGGGCCAGAGCCGCCTCTATTTTCTGAGGAGGCTGAGGTCCTTCAACATCTGCCGGACAATGCTGAAGATGTTCTATGAGTCTGTGGTGGCCAGTGCTATTCTGTATGCTGTTGCATGCTGGGGCAGCAGGCTAAAGGTAGCGGACGCCAACAGACTCAATAAACTGATCCGTAAGGCCAGTGACATTGTGGGGGTGGAGCTGGACTCTCTGGCGGTGGTGTCAGAGAGGAGGATGCTGGCCAAACTACACGCCATCTTGGACAGTGTCTCTCCTGTGTGCACTGACATAAAGGCAAGCTACTGTGAGTTTCCCTACGGGGATCAATAAAGTATTTCTGATTCTGATTCTGATTGTAGTTATTGACTGTTTCTGCTAAAAAAATGTCCAAGAAAAAAAAATAGGTCAGAAAATATTCTACAGGTGTGCAACTCTCATTGTCCATGACTTCACATTTTTTGATAAGGGTGTGTGAATGTGTTTTGCACCATATTCATTGCAGCAACTGTAGCAAAAATGTGAGCGTAATTTGTGATTCATAGCATAGGATTTGTGCACATACAATAAAGAATGTGAGAAGGTGTAACAGTTTGTGTTTGTGGGAGAGAAAAAAAAATCTGTAGTATTCCTATTCTATTTTTCTCTATGATTTCAAATTTACTGATACACATGTGACTATTTTCTACAACTACAGATTCCACTGTCACAGGTGCTCAGTTGCTTTGCTCCACTAATACCTTCATACTAAAACTTAGTGAGAGGGGTTATTATTGGACATTACTATGGATAATAGCAAACATGCAAATACACTTATTGAGCACAGAATAGATTTTTGTTTGCTCAAATGAAACTTTTCTTTGCTTGCATGTAATTTCTCTTTAAAATATAATTGATGTGCTTGCAAAATACATTTTTCTGTGCTACAAATCTCCCATTGCTCGCTCAGGAATGGAGGCACAAATATAACGCCATCGATTTTTTTAACATGATCTAATTGCACTCTAAAATGTGTTTGTATGGTTTTAAAACATCAGCAATAAGTTGGGAAGAAAATGTTGGGGTTTAAGGGTCCTACACTGTGCTCTTAAAACCACAATCAAGAAACCTACAGTACATGCACAAATAATGAGAAAACTTTCATTATTGAATGAGTAAAACTGTAACATACCATTTAACACATCAGCTGCAAGTCTGACAAAGAACAGACTAAGCCAGCTAAATCTGCAAATACTTTTTGCGTATGTAAGAAAATGTGTCCACACTAGCGTTTTCAGGTTGTTTTCGTAAAGATCTCCATCCACACTGAAACCCCCAAACAATAAGGAAACAACTCAATCTCCACACTAAAACATGAGGCAGAATTTTTTTTTTTTTTTATTTATTTATTTTTTTTAAAGAGGATAAATCTGTAAATGCCAGTTTACCGAGGGTGGACAGCCAAAACTGAGAGAAAGGGATGCGTTTTCAAATTTTGCCGGGTTAGTGTAGAGTGAGCTAAATGATTCAAGGCTAACTCAAAAATAACCCATTTCTTGGCTCAATTTTCCTAATGTGTAATCTCGACGGATTGTCTGTCTGGACTTTTTACCACTGGTTTTACCTGGCAGTTCTATTGATCTACCTTTGAAAGAATCATGTGCGTTCCACAGCCATCAGCCATTATTGTGCTTTCCTGCAGTAGTTAGCATACTTACAGGTTTGGTCTTGTCTCCAAAGAAGTGAATGGTTGAGTAGTTGTCCTTCTCAACAATCCCCAGACAGTATCTCTTATCCCAACCATCAGGAAAAACATCAAAGCTGATCTGCCCTCCTACAGAAAAACAAAGACCAAGAGGCAGAAAGAGATGATGTGGAGAATTTACATCACACTGACAAAGAAACAGCCACAAGTGACCTGATATCTCATTCTGTACGAAGTTGTAATAGTATTTTGTTTTATGGCTAGCTGGCCAATGATGTGATCCCTACAGATTTAAATGGACCTGTGTTGCTTTCAGAAACAGATTCACTCTAAACACAAAACAGTGTATAATTGTCATGTCGTAGAAAAGGTTTCAGTCGTAGTCATCTGGACACTGTTTTCAGAATCAAGACATTTCGGCTCCCATCCGGAAGTCATTCTCAATTGTGAAAAAATGGAATGGGAACTCAGAAATTTAAGCTACTCTGTGTTACATAAGCCCTGCCCTCAGGAAGGAGTCTACCTGAGTATCTGTTGATTAGCTAGTTTCACCTGAAACTGACCTAATTGTTTCCATGATGGCCCAGTAATCAGTAATCAGGCCTATTGTTTTCTGGCTGCACCTCCTTCATCACTGTTCAGTACCTGATTAGCATATGATTGGCGTGACCAAGGTGCTAATACACTGTGGTAAACGTTGGGAAGATTGAATCTCAGGGAATGGGAGCTGAAACGTCTTGATTCTGTCCAGATGACTATGACTGAAACCTTTTCTGATTCTGATTTTCTACGATAGAGCACTCCTGGACGAATGAGGGACTGCACCGTCTATAATTGTCATGAATGCAGTTGACTCACCAATTGAAAATGACAGTCCTCTTCCTTTGAACTCTTCTTTTAAGACAGACACAAATTTCTCCCTGATTTTCTCTTTCTGTAGGGAGCAAAAAAAAAAATTATTTATTATTATTATTTATTATTATTTAATTTAAATCACAGCCCTGCAGATGGTGTCATTTTCCGTATTTCGTATCTTTTTACTCCGACACAATTATTTCTTTATTGCTGCTTCAATTAAAGAGGAACTTCAGTTGATTTTGGAAATTTCTATTTAGCTTTCAATATAAAAAAATAATGTTTAATACAAATACATTTGTATTTTGAGGATGTGCACATTCACCTATAGGTGACATTGTAATAAGCAAAGCTAAATAGAAAAATACCATTTTACATGTACATTCTATCACAATCTTGCAATCCTGTGAATGACATGCAAAGATAAAGCTGCATTCATTATTTTTTTGGCCACTGGGGGGCAGCAGAACAAGCTGAAAATCATATATATATTATTTAACAAAAATTTTAACCAACAGTTGCCTAATTACACATCCAACAGACACACAGGAAGAGCATTCATTTGGAGTCAAGTTTCAGGCCACCTGACATGTCCAATATTCACTTTCCTTTTAGCTCTGTTTTGGTCTCCGTCAACTCCAGAGAAAAACATCTGTCTCTTTAGCTGCTAAATGCTCCACTATGTGCACCAGCTAGTATCTAATTGTGTTTGCTGTTTGGTGCTGAGCAGGGAGCGAAAAGTGGGTTAATGAGAGGTTTTTAGCTGAAAGCAGCTACCTGCTACAGCTGGAAATTAGTCGAGAGCGGTGAGAGTGAATCAAAACAGTAAACTTGCAGGGCTATAAAACCAAAACAAAGAGTTGAAAGATGCTAACACGCTCCAAAAAGCTAAGGAGAACTGCTGAGTCAGGTGATGATTCTCTGTGGGTTCACTACTACATTTTGTTGGGATTTACAATGGTTAGAAGGGGGGCACCCACTTGTGTAGATGCAATTATGGCATCAGAATTATCAAAAGATAATCGATTACTTTAACGAATAAAGTCCTCAGGGGCACCACCCAAGCCGGTCTGTGGTTGTCCTTACAGAGTTAACACCGTTGACTTGCTATGTGCTCCTGTTAGCATGTGAAATTAGCTGGCAGGCTTTGTGTGTGCCAGCTGTGGCGCTAAACTTTGATCTTACTGCAGCGACGCGAGAGCCTACTAGATCTCTGCAACAAAGACTTTGGTTCTGCTGCGTGTTTCTGCTCCAAGCAGATTACATGGCGGTGGTAGCAGACAACCATCTGTTGCGTGCTGGAGGTGATGCCAGGAGGAAAGAGTTCAGGTGGGTGTCTGCTGGTGAGCAGACCACACTGAGAGGAACACAGCCACAGCTGTCTGCCACAGTGAAGGATTCCAGGAGAAAGAGACAGAACAAATGATTGCTGACCTTTTTATTGACCTAGTGACATCCAGGTCACAGGTCAGACTGGCCAATGCTGCGTTCAGTGGCTCTCAGGATTCTTGAGAATTAAGATTGAGAATGCAGTCTCCTAACAAAAGTTCAGTTAACGATCACCCAAATGAATAAATTAGTCTGTGGAGTCCCAAAAATTATTTGATCATCCTTTGTTAATATAGAAATATTGATTTGTGCAGCTTTAAGTGATGCATTTTCTGACTCAAACCAAAGAAATGGCTTGAGTGTGAATGTGTGTATGCTACCTGATCTAGCTCATAGAACTCTGTCCTCTCTTCCTGTGTACAGCTGCGTCCAATAGGGGAGATGTTCAACATACCATTACGGAATTCAATGAATGTCCCCCTGTAAAACATTACACATTGCAATTTAGTCTCCATAAGGCTAAACCAGATCATAACTATCCATTATTATTCTACACTTTCAAATATTGTACAACTTTTACGGCTTCCCAGCACCCCTCCATGTCCATTACATCAGTTACAGAACTGTTAACCCAAAAAACAAATAAATATTAATAATGGGATCATGACTGATATGTCTGTACCTCTTCTTAGGCAGTTTGATCTTGGCCATGTAGTTGAGACAGAAGTTGATGAAATCTTGTAGCAGCTCTTCTCCCATATGTGCCTGGATGGACTGATAATAGCAAACAGACAAGTAAACTTTCTGGGGCCTGTCACATGAAGTAATGTCATCATATTCAGGCTATCTTTGTATTTTTTTGTTTACAAAACCAAGATTAGGATGGCAAATCATCTTAATCTGTCAAACAAGGACTTTGACAATACAGGCTTAAAAGCATTCATATAAAAAGGTGTGCTTTGGACACATGAAGTCAATTTTACCTGGACAGAGAGAAATTGTCCATTCCTATAGGCCACAAGACCATTCTCAGCAAACACGTAGTTCACTTTCTGGATCACTGAACACAGAAAAACAGAGAGTCAAGCTGGTTAAATACATGAGAGATAGATATATAATTGATCTGCTATAGAGGTACAGATGTGTGTCTCACCATCATCTCCCAGCTGCTCTTTGATCTTGCTGAGGTCCGACCCTCCTACCACACCAACTCGAACCCGAGTCCTCAACTTCTCAAGGAACTCTGCCATGTCTGGAGTCACACGCTGAAAACACACACAGATATACAACTTACATTTACTGACATGATGGGATTCAAAGATAACACAAGTAAACACAAAATGCAGTTTTTAAATGAAGGTTGTTATTTTTAAAGGGAAAACAAAATCCAAACCTACATGGCCCTGTGTTAAAAACTGCATTTTGTGTTTACTTGTGTTATCTTTGACTAATATTTAAATTTGTTTGATGATCTGAAACATTTAAGTGTGACAAACATGCCAAAAAATAAATAATCAGGAAGGGGCAAACACTTACCACTGTGTATATTAACTGCAAAAATAGTGCACTCTCAACATTAGTGCAGAGTTTACTTTAGATTGTTAGTATATTTTATAGATTTGGGACTCACTTCCACAGAGGATATTAGACAAATATCATATAGCAGATGTATTCAGTGAAAGCTTATGGGTCTGGTGGGATTTACTGGCTATAGGTAAACTCAAAGAGGTTGTGTTGTCTGTTGCATCCAACCGCTGACTGTGGCTTCAACAAGAGGAAAAAGTAAAACTAAATAGTTGTCTAATAAAAAGAAAATGTATTGCTTTGTTTATATGGCAACAACTAACATTCAAACAATCGTCTCTTTTTCTGTCTTGTGTTACAGATGGTGTTGACTGTTCGTGACACTCCATTTGGAAATGTTGTTTTTAAGAGCTGCTGTGAATTGTTGTCACCGCAGGGTGGCTGTGGGTAACTGATGTCACTATTTTGGTGTGAACGCCATCTATGGGCCAACTTGCCCTACTTCAGTTCTTCCTTCAGTCCATGAGGAGGAACCACAGAGAGATAGAAAAATGTTGCACAGTAATTTGATGAAGTAGATTTTTCACTGTGTGTGAAATCCTAACTAAATTCCTATTTAATCTCCCATTTTAGTTATTCTGTCAACAACCTGTCTATTATTATGTGTCTTTTGCTGATATCTACTGTACATCTTTACAGCGCAATCCCAGCATATCTAGAGAATCTTAAGCACTGATGGCAGAAAGGCTCAACTTTGGAATAGTTTGTAATCCTGAAGTTTACATCTGTCGATCAAAAACCTGTCGGTGGTCGTCGGATATGTGAGATACGGATGATTTAACATAAATATAAGCTCCTTTATAGACCGTTATGGTAACTAATGAAAACTGATACAATGGCCAAAAATTAAATATCTAGAAAGAAAAACAGTTGATTTTAGGATATAAAGATGAAAATTAGCTGTGCAATTACACATCCTGCCATGACTCTAGAGGGAATATGATACAAAAAAAAGTTCAGACTTTTTGGAATTAAATACAGTTTAATCGTTTATCATTTTTATTAAGGTTTGTATTACTTTTAAAATGAAATTGTATCTTTTAGCCAAACTAAATTTAAATGCTCAGTAAACTTGGAAATTCAGTGGACAACAAGCCACAAACTGTACTTATTGAGATCTGGTTTTGAGGCATAATAGAAACTAATTTCGATTTTTTGGGGGTGTTGTTGGAATGAACAGTGGTGACAGTTCGTCCAAAAATGGTGCTGTTCATAGTATAATACCAATGATTAACAATTACACTATTACATATGATTGTTTTGCAAATGTCATTATTGTTATTTTATTAATCTGTGTCACTTTTATTCGCTGTTATTCTGATTGCTCTTATTAGCAAGCAAAATTTAAAAGACAATAAATTGACTCTCTGGATTAGTTTAACTGAGGGAGAAACTAAAGACAATATCTTTTCCTCCCTTATCTGTCTCTCACACATATGCAAATCAACACTCTTTCTTCTCTCACCCCTTGATGTGGTCTGAGATAAGGTTTGCCAGACACCTATCATAAAAGTTGAAAGTACATTCCTAAGTGAAAGAACTGTGATATTCTTTTGTGTAACCCAAGTCTAAATTAATGTGAATTAGCTACATAACCAATTAGTAATCCAGCTAACATTAATCAGCACATGTTCCTTGATGTGTAACCCAAATTCTATTTTTGTAGGACATGAAATGAGGACTTGTATGTATGAAGTTATGTATTCAGGGTGTTAACCAGGTAAACAAGAGGTTGTAATAGACAGCTTTGTCACCTACTGACCAACAGACCGAAATCTCTGCAACCATCACCATTATGAATCTGTATAATATTGTAGCTAATATACTGTTTTTAGCAAACTGTTTTGTTTAACCTTATGCCGCTTATTAAGTCACTGAAAAGTCTCATTTAACTGGTTAAATGGACTGTACGTATATAGCGCCTTTCTAGTCTTTCTGACTACTCAAAGCGCTTCAACTACATATCACATTCACCCTATTCATACACCGATGGCAGAACTGCTCATCAAAGTAACTAATCATCAGCCCTTGGGAGCAATTTGGGGTTCAGTGTCTTGCCCAAGGACACTTCAACATGTGGGCTGGGGGAAGCCGGGATCGAACCGCCGACCCGCTCTACCACTAAGCCACAGTCCCCCAGTCGGTTGAATGATCTGTGGAAATAGTTGGTTGAATAATTCTTCTCTGAATGTTTTATAATCACTGTGCTATTTTTAGGTCTCAAATCATGATTGTATGGCCATAGTGATGTTTGACTATGTGATATTTTGCACAGAAAACTTAAATTCACTAGTCAAAAAACATGAAGAGGCTGTAAGGCTATTGCTAGTGGGTTTATCCCTCACATGCACGCGCAGCACTGAAAAAAACTTTAGTCCATGCCCATCTGTTGTGTGGGCCTCACCTCGGTCTCACCCTGTGTATAAATTGGACTGAGACTGGACAATCGGCTCCCAAAATAATTTTCATCAGCTATTTAAGGAGCCAATGAGGCCCAGAACTTAGAGGGCTACGCCTAAACTCATAGAATCTGGAGTTACAATACGTAACTAACGTTCTATTTCGTATAGGCTTCGCTCTCTAAGGCTATCGCTAGTGGATTTAGGGCGAAGCAGGATATGGTTCGCGCCTCACTGGGTCCGTCCGGTAACATAAGCACAAACACATCCTACTTCACAGACAAAATAAAAGGTGTTCCATGCCCAGCCAGTGCGTCTTGCGCAATAGTATATAGAATATAGCATAGTAGAATATCCAATATTCTCTATGAGGGGATGGGTTCTGGGAATAAATAAAGCCTACTGCTGTAACAAAGCAGAGACGATGGTTACACACAGTAACAGTCCAGCAAGGAGCAGAGTAGGGACAGAAGGGCAGCTCTCCGTGCGCTGACAGGCAGGAGGAAGAGCGCATAACCGAATCCCTGAGAAGAATGACTCTGATAAAACACTCAGTACAGAGTAAGTCATAGAGAAGCGGGGCAGATAGAAGCAAATGAAAAAACAGCGGGGAAGACCATGAAGCTGCAGTGCCAATGTCTTCCACTATCATGTGATGAAATCCCTCTGGTGGAGTGCACTCTGATGCTCTCCAGAGGGTCTATCCCAGAGGAGTGATACACCTGTGAAACAGCTTCACAGAACCAGTGTGACAGGTGCTGTGCAGACAGAGGCCGACCTTGAGATTGTTCCCTGTAGTGCGCTACAGACGCTGAGAACGGCAAGGTGGCCGTGCGTGCAACGTAGCAAGACAGCGCGTCGGCAGACGAGATGAGATGTGGCTTCCTCTTCAGAGCTGGAAGGAGGACGCCAGACTGATAACCATCCAAGGTTATCAGTCTCGATCTGAAGGAGCTAGTGATGCTCTTAGGTGTAAAGGCCAGATTAGAGTGCAAAACAGCAGAGCTGCCATCTCCTTGGATCCTGAGACAAGATGGTGCCACAAAGCTGTCTTGGCTGACAGAAACTTAAGTGGAACCTGATCCAGAGGTTCAAAGGGAGCATTAGTCAGTGTGCGTAAAACCACCGCTAAATCCCACTGAGGGGTTAGGGAACGTGACACTGGCCTGTGTCTCCATACGCCCCCCCAGGAAGCGTTTCATCAGAGGGTGGCTAAACCCCGATCTGTCACTGAAACCCTCGTGGCAGGATGAAATGGCAGCAGCATAAGTTTTGACTGTGCTGAAAGCCAAATCCCTGAGACAGGAACGTGAAACAGGGGACATCTTCTTTCCATCTTCTTTTCTACACACCAACGCTGGAAAGCCATCCATTTGGCTGTGTAGATGGTAGATGCAGCTCTCACGCCCTGGGTAGTGCACACAACATCCTGAGAGAGACCTAGCCTCTCTAAACGTTCCCTTCAGCGGCCAAACCTGCAGGTGCTGGCCTATTACTGGGTAATTCCTGATCGTCCCCCCCGCTTGAGAGAGAGCGTCCCTGCGCCACGGGAGGCTCCACGGCTGGCCTGACAGCAGCCACTACAGGCACAGAAATCACTATGCACCCAGGCGCTCCGGCGCCATCAGGATCGCTGATAGCCGCTCTTTTTGCACTCAGTCCAGGAACCAAGGGATCAGTGGGCCTGGTAAGATGGCGTACAGGAGCATCCTGGGCCACGGCCGATGCCCGAATGCGACTCCCAGTGGAGGGTTGTCTCGTGCGCTCAGAGAGAACCAGAGAACTGCGCGTTTCCGCGCACAGCAAAGAGATCCACTATTGCTCTGCCGAACCATTTCCAAATCTGGGTGACCAGGTCGGGATGGAGGCACCAGTCTCCCTGACGAGGGCCTGCACACCCCTGCGGAAATGCCTCATCTTTGCCAGCGCTTCAAAACAATAGACTAAACCACAGTTTTGCTGTGATAAAGAGTTGATGTAAAATAAAATATATTAATTCCCATATAAGTCAATTGCCCTAGCGTTACATTAACGTCTTTGAGTCCAAATCATATACCTCACCTCACTACTGTCAATAACTTAATAGCTAAATCATTTTAATTCATCATTCCATATCTGTACTCATCTGTTTGTTTATTTTCTTTATCATATACCTTATTAATCCTTCATTTATTCAGTTATAACACATTTAGCTATAAATAAATGTCTTCATTTAATCAGTAAGAAGTTGTCTGTGTTTTTCTTTGAAGCCGAAGACAAGGTCAATCTTTATAAAAGAATTCAGGCTGGTCTGGGCCGAAAACACCAGGGCCAATTGTTTGTCCCAGTCCAGCCCTGGCTATGGTGATCTGTCCATCAAGAAACTCCATAAATCACAGAGAGTTGAGGCAGAGCAGCCAGAGGACATCAGAGGGAAAACCAGAAAATATCTGCTCTGTAAAATATGATAACATTTCACCAAAATCACTTAATAAAGTCCTTTGTCCTTTTCCATTTTCTGGCACAAGTGGACTATGCGCACACATGCCAGTGTAGATGTTAGGGGGTTAGGGTCAGTACAAACTGAGATATGAGAAAGGCCTAAAGTAATTTGCTCATGACAACACGTCAGAATTATTTATTACTATTATACCAGTGAGTGCTCAGTCTAGCTCGTCATAGCAGTCAGACTACACGTTTTAAGGTGGAACTGTGTTTCAAAGTAAAAGTTTCTGCGGAACACATTATCGCTCGGAAGAACTACAACAACGTGGAAGCGGATGTTGCACTGACATAACTATGACCATAACGCACTGTCAGATGTTTGTATGGCTGGAGTCAGGTGTAACATTAGTTTCACACACACATTCATTCATTCATTAATTAATTACCTGTCTCGCGGCCGTGAGCGTGCCATCAACATCGAAGAGACAGAGCGTGCTTGAGTCTACAGCGGCTTCACTCATTTTGTAGGTTCTCCAAGTCTACGGACGCAGTCCCTATATGTTTTCCCAATGTACAGTGATGAGTCAGTATTTATCCACAGTCTTTCTCGCTTTGCTTCCAGTATTCTTCAATTTACCGTTCTCCACGGTATAACCCAGCTGCGCAACCGCTGAGAACTACAACTAGCCTACCACTATTAAAGATACTAGCTTCTTCTACTTCTTTAGTGTTAACTAACGGATCGCAAAAGGAAGGTGCATACCGCCACCTGCTGCTACAGAGTGTGTAGATGATTCTTCTTCTTCTTCTTCTTCGTCGTCGTCGTCGTCTTCTTCTTCTTCTTCTTCTTCTTCTTCTTCTTCTTAATGTTTTATGGCGGTTGGCAATCAACGTTATGGTGCGTTACCGCCACCAACTGGAATGGAGTGTGGATCCGGACTCTAACCATACCTTCACTAATAATTAAATAAAAGAAAATAAACTGAGATAAATCCAAAACAACAATAAATAAATAAATAACTTATATAACTAATCACACCATATCTATATTCTTTCTATCAAATTTGTTCTCCTAAGATAATGAAACAACAATATATAACACTTCTCTCTAGAACTTCTTTGTAAAAGATCTCGTAAATCAAACCTCATCTTTATTTCTTTAAGGTTCAGTGTCAATTCTCTTCTCTCAGCATCATATTTTGGACAGTAAATCATAACATGTTCTACAGTTTCTTCTTGGTCACAGAATGTACATCTTCCTGTATAATGTGTGCCCAAACCGTAGCCTGGATATTATTGTTTCCTCTCTGCTGGTTCTCCCTGTTTTCCTCATCACACCTACTTTCCTTTGAATGTTGTATAACCACCTTCCTGTTCTCTCTTCTTCCCACCTTTCTTTCAACTTATCCTTAACTATGGTTTTCATTTCCATTTTACTAAGGGGTACTGTACCGTCAATGTGATTCGTTTCTGCGGCTTCCTTTGCATACTTGTCAGCTATTTCATTTCCTTTGATTCCTATATGTGCTGGTATCCATACAAATGTCATATTTAGCCTGCTGTCTGAATGGCTGTGCTTCAAGCTGATTAATGATGAGCTAGAATCAGAGCATATTACTGCTCTCAAAGGTCTCACATCTTCCACCTATTGCAATGCTAACAAAATTGCCAGCATCTCCCCTGTATACACCGATACTCCATCACTGATTCGTTTCCCAATTTTAATGTTGAAATCTGGAACTATGAATGAAATACCAATTTTGTTAGCTAGGTTCTTCGAAGCATCTGTATACATTTTCACGTAACTGTGGTATATGCTTTCTATATATGTCTGTATTATCTTTGTTCTTTTTACCAAGCCATGTGAGATCTACAGTCGGGTCAGGGAGTATCCAAGGGTGTATTACTGGGAGTGGTACTGATGGACTAATGTTTATTTCAGTTATTCCTAGTTCTCTTGCTTTCTGCTCAATTGTCCATCCAAAACTTTTTGTTTCTCTCCTCTCCTTTTCCCAACAGGGTTTTAGTGTATCTTGCGTTAGGATGATCTTCCTTATGTCCTTTTAAATTAACCTAGTAATTTAACGATAGCTGTGCTCTCCTTAATTCCAGTGGCATTTCTCCCATTTCTGATTGTAATGCTGATGTTGGGGTTGTTCTGATGGCACCTGAACATAGTCTTAAAGCCTGATATTGAATGTTGTCTAGCTTTCTGAGAAATGTACTTGCTGCAGATCCAAACGCTACACACCCATAATCTAATACTGATCTTATTAATCCTATGTAGATGGTTTTCAATGCTGAGCTCTCTGCCCCCATTCACTTCCCACCAGACATCTCATTACATTTAATACTTTTTTACACTTGTCAATTACCTTCTGAATATGTACTGCCCATGTGATTTTCATCAAACCACAACCCCAGAAATTTTAATTGTTTCACTCTCTCCAATTCTTGATTATATACTCTTAATTTTAAATTACTGTCCTTTCTTTTCCGTGTAAAGAACATTGTCTTTGTTCTCTACTGAGAACTTAAATCCCCACTTAAATGACCATTCTTCTAGTCTAACAATAGCCTCCTTTATTTTCTTCACACTAAATTTCAAATTCCTACCTCTTTTCCATATTGCCCCATCATCCGCAAAAAGAGAGCATCCAAATTCAGAAAAACATCATTTATCATAATAGAAAATAACAATGGACTCAATATACTCCCTTGAGGAGTTTCATTTTCAACAAAAACATTTCCTGAATAACACTTATTTTTATCTGAATTGATCTTCCATATTAAAAGTCTTTGATCCACCTATACATCAGGCCTTTAACCCCTAATTTACTTAGCTAATTAATAATCCTTCCTTCCACATCAGATCATAAGCCTTCTCTATATCAAAAAAGATGGCTACTCCCAATTAATCTGCGCATGTTCTAAACATAAAGCAGGGTCCATGGTATTTCTGCCTCTTCTGAATCCACTCTGATATTTTAAATCATAGCCTTTGCTTTCCATATAATATGTCAACCTTACATTTATCATTCTCTCCATTATTTTGCATACATTGAAGGTTAAGGCAATAGGCCTATAATTCCCTGGGTTTATGCAATCTTTTCCGGCCTTACGTATCAGAACTACAACAGCTTCTTTCCAGACTTGTGGCAATTTTCCCTTCTCCCAAACCTTATTATATAGTTCCAGTAGGATGTCCTTCGATGATTCACTAAGATGATTTATCATGGTGTAACATATCTGATCTTTCCCCGGTGTTGACATCTTGGTTTTCCTGAGAGCACGATTCAGTTCTGCCTTTGTGAATGGTATATTTGTTAAATCATTGGTATCTTCATCTTTCTGTAATAGTTCCTTATTTTCATCTATTGTCTTTGCCCTTCTTCACTATTATTATTAGAACTGTGAATTTTAACAAAAGTTTGTGCCAACATCTCTGCTTTCTGCTCGTCTGTCACCGCTGTAGTTCCATTGTCCATCAATACTGGATATCCATATTCTCTTTTAACCTCCTTTCATTCTTTTTATCATTCCCCATATTTTAGCAATTTCTGTTTCTCTTCCTACTGAGTTACAAAACTTCCTCCAAAACTGCTTCTTTGCATTCTTAATTGTTTTCCTTACCTTAGCTTGCAACCTTTTATATTGAATAAGATTCTGAAAATTGTGAGTTCTTTTTAACATTTTAAAAGCTTTATTTTGTGATTTTATTACATTTTCACATTCCTTTGTCCACCACGGTACAATTTTCCTTTTATGCTTACCTCCTTTCCTTTGAATCATTTGCTTTGCTGCCCCTAGAATGGCTTCACAAACAGAATTATTTAGTTCATTAACATCTTGACTGCTCATCTTCCCTCCTGAATTTAAGTATTATTTTAAATTCCTCTCTCTCCACCTTCCTGCAAACAACCCGGAACTGTTCTCCTCTAAGCTTCTTTTACTGCTCTGGCTGGCAGATGCCCTTACCCCCTCTTCTTGTCTCATCTTTACTTTACCTCTCCCTCTTCCTCTATAAACCGGAGTCCAGTCATCAAACTCCATATCATCTTCATCATTTTCTACCTGAGTTGCCATCCCGATCCAGTCACAAACCAGTTTATGCCAACCGCCAATCCTAGATCATCGATGTTCCGTTGTGTCTGACCGAGCTTTGTCTAGAGTCAACATGAAACTAAAGCCTCTTCTTCACAGCTCAACAGCGTGCAAAGCTGTTTTAGATGAGGATACAGTGAATTCTGGGGCAACATATAAAGCTGTTTACTGATAGAGAAATTGTAAAGGAGTGTATTATCACATGTCACAACATATATACATACATATATCACTAGGTCACACATTTTGTTATATTTTCGTAAGATGAGAGAAAATTTGATATTATGACCTTAATGGTTGACATCACATCACATCTTAGTGACCTCAACTTAAAGCTAGGGAGGAAAGAAGAACTCAGCATGTGATTTGATAGCAGCTGTCCAGTCTTGGACTGCACATGGACATTTGCAAGGCGGATCTCCAAAGGGACTGTACACAATTTCCAGGTGTGAAACAACACATTTGGGGAGAGAGAGGTTTTCTCTCATGTGAAGTTCATACAGACAATGTAGGAATAGGAACTTCCCACTCATCTTCATTCTGAATCTCTTTCTTCTCATGACATTTTTAGAGGAGGATAAGCAAACCTCGTAGTGGGCAGATATTGGATCTCTACAAATCGAACTGATTGACCTGCAAGCTGAAGTGGAAAGTGTGGTATTAAGAGAAAAAAATGCTGCATGTGACCCTGCCACTTTTGACTACAGACTGGGCTGAGGCAGTTTTCCCTGGACCAAAATGACAGTACAACACCTGACCATGTTTGGTTTTTACAGTCCATGCAGTTCAGCATTCTTAACAACAGACATTTTAAAGCTAAATACAGTTCAAGAATGATCAATGAGCACCTAAAGCTTGTTTGAGAATTGCACTGATTCTATCCATCATATCTAAAATGCCAGAAAAATTGTGGAGGTATGGAGGTAAATAGTGAAATAGGCCTAAGGCAAGACAGAATTTTTCATCTCTATCAGTAATTTCAACACAAAGAAACATTTATTTCACTTTTGTTGTTTTAATAGAAAAAAATAAATAATCATTTCCAATTGACCATGCACTTCATTGTTGTCTATGTCAATGTCTTTTCTGGTTTGGGAATTGGAGAATATGTGAAGAAAAGTTCTACACATTATGTTTAGGAAGCAGGAAAAAACAACATTGATATGTGTAACAGTACATCCGTACCATACTATTTAGCCAGAATCTGATTATTTTGACTGTAGATATATATTTTAATTCCATCGTTGTCTAAAAATGTGTATGCCCTGATTGTGACTGAAAGGTTGGATATCTAAGAATGTCTAATGAACAGTCTCAATAATGTTAAATTATAGAATGGTTTGTACTGGTTTGTGTAAATTTATTGGCATTTATCAAAGGCTGATTAGTCTTAGCTTAAAATATTGTCCAGCTCTATCACACACTACCATTTGTAATGAGATAGAAAAGAGCATTGATGTCTTGGATAGGTTTCATGCGTGTCTAGAAGGACATGCATAGCCTATAAGCTTTTCATTAACAGTAGAGATAGAGGAAAATTTATTTCAGAGATAGGTCAAATCCTATGACAGACTATTCAATGGAGAATGGTGGCAGCATTGTACTGGACTGCATTATATTGAAATGTATTTCTAATATTTTACCCCCTTTGTAAATGGGGTTGGAAAAACCGAAACACCTCTCAATATGATGCAGTCCAATACAGCATCACTGCTAACTACAACCTCAATAATAAACTTATAGTTGAATTAACACCTATCTGACTGTGTCAATCAAAACTGAACAATATTTCTAACTAAAGGTAAATTTATGGCTGAGCTGTTGTATTGGATTGCATTAGATTTTACATTTGTACCTAATAAAGTGGCCACTAAGTGTATGTTTTTCTTCATTATTCCTTTAAACAAATAGTTAAACATTTTGGGAAATACACTTATAAGTATAGAGTTAAAGCCAGGAGACTGGAAACAGGGGGAAATAGTTAGCTTGGCTCTGTACAAAGTTCTCAGCAGATGGGTAAACTGTTGTTCGACAAGAAATTGCGTACAGTGAGTAATTACTTTTAAAATTGTTGTTTTTACACTGTGTGCGGATTAACTAGCTACACTGTGCAAATTAGTAAGACTAAGAGTTGTTGCCAGGTTAGCATTTTTCCCCCTGCTTCCAGTCTTTATTCTAAGCTAAGGTAACCAGCTGCTCCAGCTCTGTACAGCCCTAACAAGATAGTGGTATTGATCTTCTCATCTAACTGTCTCATCTTTTTTTTTTCATTTTTTACCATTAGATATAATGTAGGATTAAAACCGGTATCAAAAATGTGTCCTGAAAAACGTATTATTACTGGCTTCCTGTAGCTTATTGTTTAGTTTTTTCTTAAGGACGTTTTAGATAAGAATAAGATAAGAAAAGTGAATGGTTCGACTCTATGGTTGCTTTACTTTTACTTTACTTTGTGGTGTTGTAGAATAGCCTGCTGTTATGTTGTTAATGTTGTTGTATTGACTTGGAGTGCTTAACTTTGTGGGGGATAGATTTGCAACAAACCATTAGCCCCAACAAAGGTGCTGAAGTTTTTCTTTGAAACCCACCCTCAAGCCCTCCAGAAAAATAACCCATCTACCACAGTGGTGTGAAAAAGTGGTTGCCCCCTTCCTGATTTCTTATTTTTTTGCATGTTTGTCACACTTAAATGTTTCAGATCATCAAACAAATTTAAATATTAGGCCAAGATAACACAAGTAAACACAAAATGCAGATTTTAAATGAAGGTTGTTGTTATTGAGGGAAACCAAATTCCAAACCTACATGGCCCTGTGTGAAAAAGTGATTGCCCCCTAAACCTAATGACTGGTTGGGCCACCCTTAGCAGCAACAACTGCAATCAAGCGTTTGCGATAACTTTCAATGAGTCTTTTACAGCTCTGTGGAGGAATTTTGGCCGACTCATCTTTGCACAATTGTTGTAATTCAGCCACATTGGAGGGTCTTCGAGCATGAACTGCCTTTTTAAGGTCATGCCACAGTATCTCAATAGGATTCAGGTCAGGACTTTGACTAGGCCACTCCAAAGTCTTCATTTCAGCCACTCCAATGTGGCTGAATTACAACAATTCTGCAAAGATGAGTCGGCCAAAATTCCTCCACAGCGCTGTAAAAGACTCACTGCAAGTTATCGCAAAAGCTTGATTGCAGTTGTTGCTGCTAAGGGTGGCCCAACCAGTTATTAGGTTTAGGGGGCAATCACTTTTTCACACAGGGCCATGTAGGTTTGGAATTTGTTTTCCCTTAATAATAACAACCTTCATTTAAAAACTGCATTTTGTGTTTACTTGTGATATCTTTGCCTAATATTTAAATTTGTTTGATTATCTGAAACATTTAAGTGAGACAAACATGCAAAAAAATAAGAAATCAGGAAGGGGGCAAACACTTTTGCACACCACTGTATATGCATGGGTGACCTAAAGACAATGGATAGATCACACACAATCCACTCCAACTACTTACCCTAATTAAGGAAACTGGGTTTCTCATTTACATCAGATTACCGACAGTAGTTACACGGTTACATAAGTGCATGTAATCACACTGAATGAGACCATCACCACAGCCAATCAACCATGAGACACCAGTCTACCAAAAGGGGTTAAAACAGGTCGTACGAACTAAAGCGATGAAAGAGGAGCATCAGGTCTGTGTATACTCTGCCAAAACAGTAGTGGAGATGCACCCACATAAAAAAATCTAAAACTATATTCAGAATTCATAAACATTTTATTTTAGTTAGGCAAATCTGGCATGACCCCACTGAGGAGTAATTTGCTGTGCAGGATTTTTTTCAAGTTTTCATTTGGTGTGGAACCATGAGCCATTTTGATAATTAATAATTAATACTTAATTTAATTGTGTTCCTATTGTAGCATTAACATATGTGCCCACCCAGTTACATTCTTCATAAGTACAGGAATTTGGAGCTGGTTCTCTGGATGCTGGAGAAGACTCCATTGGAGTCACTCAACACAATCTTTTTGCATTCTTCAACTTGTCCAGGCTCCTGTCTAAAGGTGCATGATGTTCCTGTGACCAATCCTGCCATTTCTTCCAAAACTCCTTTCTGACTTCCATTTGGACCAGGTGATTGTATTGAACAGATAGGTGCACTTGGTTTATCTATTTTGTTTTCTTTTTAGTGATTTTATTTGAAGTTGACTTTGTTCCGCATTTGCCCGTTATTTAAATGTTAAAATGTGTTTTGAAAGTCATTTTACTAACAGGGAATTTCTGTACGTTGATGAAAATGTTTACATTCACATTTAATGTGTTGGCTGTCTGTGGTTTGTGTTGCTACCACCTACCATTGAAGACTTGCCGGCAGAGGTCCTTTTAGTCCTTTGTTGCAGGATTAAAACCTTTTTTAAGCATGCACCACTACGGTGATTCATTCACTTATGATTGTAGAGAATAGGAATGTACTACCATGTTATCAAAACAAACCTGCTTAGAAATAGATCAGCACTGGCATAGGCCATTCTCTCACAAACCTCCATGCATCCATCCTCTCACTTTTTAAGGCATTAACACAAGACTGAACTTATTTTACTGCTGATTCAGCATGCAGCCTTCTCAGTTTATGGTATACACCGGTCACAATTACCACCAGGATTAAGCTGAGCTAAAGTGAAAAATTCCTCCATTAACAAGGATCCCTTCATTTAATCATCTAAATGCAAAAGATGTGAAGAAAAAGAAAAGAAACAACCTAAAGAAAACCTAAAGATCTTCAAACTCTGGAAATGAATAATGTGCAGCAAAGAAAACACTAAGTGGAACAATAGGCCTACCTATCAATATTGCCAGGTGACAAAATTAAGCTCTTGGACATGATTGTGAATTTTTGTTTTTACCAGACATATTATGCAACCTATACCTGTTGCTGCTTGATTCATCAGTAAATTATACAAGTTACATTATGTAGTTCATTGATGAAGAACTCTACACATTGTTGTGTACATTAATTATTTTTTTCTGCTATTTTAACATTGTACATGTCCCTGCCTATGAAGAAAAAACAGCACATGTTTCTGTCATTGCTCCCATGCAGTTTTAGTGCTTCAAGGTACCTTGCAAAACTGAACTTTTTCAAAAGAGCTCATTGCTTTAATATTTGGTTTGGTTTAGAAAGTATACTATACTTTATTTGGTATGTCTTAATATGAAAAGGTGGCAGGCCTATTTTTGACTATGATGAGTTTGTACATCACACAGTCTTCTATTGCACTTTATATTGGGATATTGTATATTCAGTCAAAACTGCTAACTTATAGTAGTTGTCATTATTAATCTAATTTCTCAAATATTAGATGCGAGTACAAATAGTCATTTAAGTTTTGGTTTTGACCTAACCTAGCAAGGGCAGTTTGAGTTGTCTCTTTGTAATGCAGTTTGTTGAATGAAACGAAATACAATACGGTCCTATAGTTGTTTTTGCTACTGTCAGTCTCATCTAGAAAACAAACGGCTAAAACGTACTCAAACCCCCAACACATCAACAGATAAACATATTTTGACTCCGAGCAAACAAAAGACTTTTCGCGCCGTATGTTTAAAAGCCCAGTTCAACCAATCAGCATACAGATAACTCATACAAACATGATGTCTTGCTCTCACAGAAGTCAACCAATCACAGGGACGCCTCTTTCTTGTGACCTACGTTCAAATTTAAATACATAAATCTGGCCAATCCAATGATGGCTGGGAGGAGTCATGGAAGTACTTCTAGTCAAGTTAGTTCGGCTTCGCAGACAGTGACAAAACAGTTGCGTTTTCTTCCTCATTCAGTCGTTTACAACTTGTCTTGTTGAGAACAGGTAAGGCGCCGCCGTTTTTGTAATTGTACTTAGTTAATTTGGTTTTAGAAGTCACCGGTGTTTTCTTCGGTATTTTGGTGTAATGTCTACGATGACCAAATGTCCTTTTTGTCCATATCTACCAGCTACAGCCTATTAATGAATTAAGTCCTTTGTATGTTAACTTAGCGCAAATCACAACGTCTCCACAATGTCTATGTGAGGAAACCCGTCGGATTCTAGTTAATCCAAACTACAAACGGTGAAGTTTTTGGTCTCTTTCGATACTGTGACACAGGTAGTGTTAGTTTACTGCTGTGTGCTTAGTGCGCAACATGCAGTTCAAACGCCATTTGGTTTGGTAGCTTAGCCTGCTACAAGACGGTAGCTCTCACATTTAAAGATTGAATGAAGTCGCCATTTGGTTTAGACCCACTCTCGTGGTTAGTTGCACTGTAATTAAAGGCAGCCTGGCAGTTGTATGAAGTTAAAGTAATGGATATTAGGTTACTTTGCTGGTTAAGCTTTTGGCGCATTTAAGTTTAGGCGGGAAGATACAAAATGGAGTCGCGTCTTTTTGTCCCAGAGAAGCAGAAATCCGATTAGAGCCTTAAAACACTTTTGGGCACCTGCTTGCCGTATTTTGTGCTACAGTAACGTTACTTGTAATACACCAACGATGAAAAATGTTTGAATATTTGCTTGGGGCGACATGAACTAAACTGAAAACACGTATGTGTTAAGTTTGGTTATTATGCTGATACAAGCTAGAGTAAGGTTAGGTCTAACTTTTTTACATTATACTGCTCGTTTCATGTCTTGTTTTTTGTCATTATTTCTAGATCAATTGCAGCCATGACAAAGGACCCAAATAAGCCAAGAGGAAAAACCTCCTCCTATGCTTTCTTTGTTGCGACCTGCCGTGAAGAGCACAAAAAGAAACACCCAGGGACCAGTGTAAGCTTTGCAGAGTTTTCCAAGAAATGCTCTGAGAGATGGAGGGTGAGTTGGCAGTTTCTTTTAACTTAAGATTTAAGGGTTTGCGTTTGACTGAAATGTATTTGTAATTGTCTCTGTAAAGAAACAGAACCAGCAATTTTTTATCTGGGTGGCATTTATTTTAATGTAACTATGGGGTGCATGGGTGTATTATTAAAACGCTCAGCGTTTGCTTCCAATTTTATTCCAGTGGCCACTCATGGTATTGCAACAAAAAATTCCTGAGTCCCTAAAAAGCTTTTTCCCCCATAGGCCATCATTATAAAATACTTCTGTAAAACTGACGTGACACCTTGAACTGCAAACAAGGTCAATTCTAACTCTCTATTAAGTTTTGTTCCATGGAGGTTTGTAAAAGTCCCTCAAGCTGAGAAAAATGACTTAAAAATCTGTGACGTTATCACAGTGTGAAGTATATGGGCCAAGTGGGTACTCTGAGGCAGGGCAATTGGTCGAAACACTAGTGCTCATTCAGTGAGCCGTAAAACCCGAGCTTGCTGTATGTGCTAGGCAAGCAGTTCCCATAGGAATGAATAGGTGCTGTTTTTTGGGTCTGGTATCCAGTTCTAATTATACATCCATACTTTCAGTCCTTATCATGGTCATTTGCACTTTCCTATAGTTAAGTGCAAAGGGAATGAAGTACTTGAAAGGACATTGTTTATGTGGAAGAGTATCATGTTATGTTACACATTTATTCTCAATAAATGCAACTTGAAATGCAAGTGTATGTATTTGATACAGGAAGACTTCTGGAAGTATACAATATTTTTAGGAGAATCAGAATTTTGAGCCATTTACTGAACTCATTGGTTTCTGCTTTGTAGACCATGTCAGCCAAGGAGAAGGTGAAGTTCGAGGAGATGGCTAAGAACGACAAGGTCCGTTATGACAGAGAGATGAAAACGTATGTCCCTCCTAAAGGTACTGCGAAGGGCAAAAAGAAGAAGGACCCCAATGCACCCAAAAGGGCGCCGTAAGTCTTTAAACTTCACCACACTGGCCCCATGTAGGGTTTTAAAAACAAACAAGTTAAAGTGTTTTTATCAGATTTGAATTCTAGCTACTTTATGCAGGAAAGCTTTCTGGCATTAACCCATCCCCTTTTTCTCCAGTTCTGCGTTCTTCGTGTTCTGCTCTGATCACCGTCCCAGGATCAAGGAAGAGAATCCTGGTATCTCCATTGGTGACATTGCCAAGAAGCTTGGCGAGTTGTGGTCTACACAGAGTCCCAAAGACAAGGCTCCCTATGAGGCCAAGGCTGCCAAACTGAAGGAAAAATATGAGAAGGTATGTTGCCTGGTATTTTTGC